>NW_020837962.1:16382297-16982297 GCF_003676395.1 Aethalodelphis obliquidens
GACGGCGTCTGTGCTCTAGCCCCTAACGTCCCCTCCACATCCACTCGGGCGGTGACGGCGTCTGTGCTGCGGCCCCACTGTGGGTGACGCGGCTGATAAATGACACCTCGCTCCCTGACCTGCCCCATCATCTTCCCCATCATCTGCTCTCCCTTCCACCTATGAGCCCATGAGTGGGTACAGCCAGGCCACCCCAAGAGGCTTTTCTGCAGCACTGCTGCGGGGTGTCTGCCATCCATTGGGGCACACAGGAAGGGCCTGGACTCCAGACCGGGGCAGAAAGGGGAGGCGCACGGAGGTCACACCTGCCGTGGCTGGCCTGCCCTCTGGGTCCTAAACCACAGCAATCCCGGGGTTCTCCACCCTCTGAGATTCCCCCAGCTTTTGCCTGCTCTTCCTTTCCCAGCTGTTCCATTCAGCAGACCCGGGACGACCTGCCCTCCCCAGCCCGGGCCTCGGAGGCCCCACTAAGGCCAACGGTCAAAGGCCAACCCGCACGTGCTGCGTCTTATCAGCCCATCTCAAGACCCTGCTCCTCCTGGCTCGGCGACAAAAAAGGGGGCGGCCCCAGGTCCACTGGCTCCCCAAGGCCCCGCACACAAAAGGGCGGGTGACAAAGACATTTTCTGGGATGGCAGGTGCTGGTGTGGGATTCCACCCGGAGTACAGGGGCCGAAGAAAGGCCAGCCTGGGTTTCCCGGGTGGGCAGGCAGCGCAGACACGCAGGGCAGAGCCCCTGTGGAGGAGAGCAGGAGGTAGGAACCTGTGGGCATCTCAGCGTTGAGTCAGCCACGGAGGGAGATGGGTTAGTGAATAAGCAGGGTGGTTGGCCAATCTGCTGAAGTGTCAGTCTTACCTTGTACAAATACCGCGCCGAGGCCTTTACGTATCTGAAGGGAAAGAACATAAAATGAAGTGAATGCAAGCCTGGCACACGCACAGCCCAACTTGATAGGAGCACAGTGCTAAAAATACGTTTATTCCTGGGCGGCCTGAGTGTTCTTGCAGTTTCAGAGATCATTACGAATTGGAAATTCCCCTACAAGTCCCTCGGCAGGACAGAATTCTAGCTGGTGTCACCCAGATAGGTGTGAAACGAAGGTAACGTTAGCTCTCCTAGGATGTGTGACAGATGCTCTTGGGAGCCCTGCAGACACTGGGTGGCACTGACCTTGGTATCCTGTCCCTGCTGCCTGATGTTTCCTAAATATTTGGTCTAAGATACAGTCAAAGAGAAGAGTTTTCAAGACCAGCAATTGGAATTCTATGGATGCCTTGAAAAAATAACTGACACCCTCCAAGTGTGCAAGTTTACATGTCTCCAAGTTTCATTTTACAGGTTTTGAGTGGTACGCAGTGTGTTAGTTCAGTACGGGTGGCACCTGCGATGTGACAGTCCCCAGGGGGGAAGCACGCAGTGTGCTGTGCAGAGTGTGGCTGCGAAAGGGACCCTGCAGAGACGACATCGGACCCTCGCGCACAGAGTAGCAGGACCCCAGCAGTCCTGCCAGACCCCAGAGAGGCTCTGAGCTCTTTCGTGCTTTGTGATAGTTTTTCTTAACTACCCCAACTCCCCCCTCACCACGGCCATCCTATTTCCCACGTGGGTTTCCTTAGCAAACGCAGTCTCTTTCCGCATCAGGTGACAGCTCCTCACCCTAACCGCCACAGTACTCCTGAATTCAGTGTCACTAGACCACCATCATACCTGGACAAAGGACATTTATCAACGACATGGACGGCTGTCTGTCTGGCCGCCGTTGTAAACTTGGATTGTCTGCTGACCTCACCAGCAAGGCAGGCATGGTGACCAGGGCCAGTTTCTAAGACGGATGCCGTCGGAGGAGGGACCACCGACAGATCTTAGGTGGGGCTCTCCGGAAGAAATCTGGGCTTCTCTGAAGCTGTACTGTACAGTCCATCAATGAAAATTTCACTCCTCCCCACCCTCCAAAATTATGTGGGATTGGAAACTTCAGGATAAATAACTGATCGTGATGTGCACTAGGCTTCTCTGTCTTACTTGATTTCTAGCCACTGTTAACGGCTCCTTCTTTACACGGTGATCGAGCTCTAGGGGTACAGGAAGTTCTCGGGCAGTGTTGCTTCCTGGTGCTGGACTGGTATGTTTTCTGAGGGACCTTTAGACAATGCGATGATCTAGATTGCCTGTCTTCCCCCAATGCACCATGTGCTGCTGGAAGACGGCAATCGTGGGACATCTCTAGGTGGGTCTTCCTCCAGTGGAGGGGCTGGGCTTCCCAGGGCCCCGTGCTGCTGACCCTCTCCCCACGAAGGGGCTTCTCGATCCCCCTCCCCTGCAGCCCCTCGGCCCTGGTGATGCTGGGCGTACAGGCAGCCGATTGGTGGAAGCAAGCAAACAGATGGTGCGTCTGACAATGGAGGGCTTGTTTGTAATTGCTGATGAGGACAGCCTGCCCCTCTCCTGGTGTGTCCCCAGATGCAGCCCGGTGTGCTGTGCTGGACCAGACAGAATGTCTCAGGAACTGCCAATCCATGGGCGAGTTAAGGAGATGCAAACACAGAGGCAGTTGGGGGCTGCCGTAATTATTCCATGGGGCTCAAATGTCACTTGCCCTTGACAAACAGACAGTGCTACCAAAGGGCGGGGCCCCTGTGCGTGGCACAGAGGAGCAGGCTGTCAGCTTCCTGACGCCTCCTTGGGGGTCAGCAAGAGGTACCCACCACACTGGGCAGTGGTGGAGACACCAGAAGAGACCACGGTGCTTGGAGCTGCGTGATGCCCAGGGGCATGGGAGACGCCAACCCTAATTATTTCATCAACCGGGTGCCTGGTATGTGCCAGGTACTGTTCTAGGCTCCAGGTGACAGCGGTGAACAGAGCAGATGAAACCCCTGCCTTTGAAAGCTTTGGTGGCAAAGTTAACGGCATGCCATCGGGGGGCAAAAATATCTTACTCTTTATTTGTATAACGCGCAGATAGAAGTACAGAGAATATACAGGTAAACGGTATTTCTGTGGTGTTTCAGGGGAGGAGACAAATTAGGAAATAAAAATGTCTTAGAAGCCTCCCTGGTACGGCAGGAAGAATAAAAGGTGGAGGAACACTGATTGCACGGGTTAATACGTATCTTAAATTCAGAGATTTCTTACATGTGAGTGGTGCTGGGAATCAGGCGTCGGCCCCACTCACATCTGAGAGCAGCTGAGCGAGACGCCCCTGGGGAGACCCTTTCAGGAGTAACTTGGATGCCAACGGGCCAACTGCGGTCACTCAGCGGCTCAGACACAGAGCGGGCGTCTGGAGACTCCAGAAGTTGCTTTTAGAGAAAGATGTCCTACTTCTTGGGCCTCATGAGGCTCCTCTGACACCTGGATATCCACAAGGGTTTCAAGAGACACAGGAAACCACCGTCTCGGTTGGAGATTTGCTGTGCTCTATGCAGCTCTGTCGGAGGCTTTCCGAAAACCGGTGGGCCTTTCTGTGGCCTGTTTTCTCTGGCTGTACTCACCGGAGAGCAAAAGAGCAAGGATTTGCACCAGGCGTCTTATCTCTGAGGCAAGGCTGCCGTCCAGGGCTGTCCCCCGGGATAACGCTGGGCAGGGTCAGAGAAGAAAAGTGGCTGCTCTCCCTGGGTCCTTGTTATTGAGCCATCAGTGTGGGAAATGATGAGCTGGTTCAGGATAATTAGCGAAGGGAATGGTTTTGAGAGCTGCCACGGTGAGGGAGAGAAACAGTGGGCTGGGGTTCCAGCTTCAGGCGAGCGCTAAATACCCTCCCAGCAGGAAGGCGGACTGAGCGGGAGATCAGAGAGCTGTCTGGGCTACTCAGACCCCTTGGAATGGCTCTGAGGACCAAGAACGGGGTAAGCCTACACACTCAACGCAGCACTGGCAACCCAAGGCCAGTGGGCACTAGCCAGCCTGATTACCATGGCCAAATGGCCCAAGGATGGCTTCCAGAATTTCCAACCCAGCAGAAGGGGCTGTGTCCTGGCCCCGGACCTGGCTCTGGGCTTGGCTTCTTTTTTGGTCGTTGGTCTGGCCCATCAACCTGGGTTCTGAAGCAGAAAGCTAGGGCAGCTGGACGAGAGACAGACGGGCAGAGAAAGTGCGTGCACTGTGCCCGCCCACCTGTGCGGGGGCCCGGCCAGCGGGTGGAACGTTCTTGAAAACGCTTGTCTGGCATTTTTCTCTCCCCCTTCCATGACTATAATGTACATTTATGCATCTATGACTGAATTTAACTAAACACTGAAAATTAATGTCTTGTTAGGCCCTCGTGGAGAAAGATGCTTCCAGACCCTCCAGCTAGCTCACGGAGCGTGAACACGGAGATCTCCGTCTATCCCGGCCATGGAGAGACGGCTCATTTTACCAGACTGAATTCTTCACATCTCAAAATGGAAAAACAGTACAGAAATGCTGATAGCAGCAATATTCACAATAGCTAAAAAGTGGAAATAGCCCAAATGTCCACCACATGATGAATGGAACCGAAGTGTGGTCGGAATGGAATAGTATCTGGCAACAAAAACATGTAAAATACCGATACAGGCTACAACGCGGATGACCCTTGAGAACGTGCTAAGTGAAAGAAGCCAGTCAGTAAAGACCACGTATTGTCTGATTCCGTGTAAACGAAACGCCCACAATAGGCAGATCCAGACAGACAGAAAGTGGACTAGTGGTTGCTTAGGGCTGGGGGTAGGGGGAATGGGGATTGACTACTAGTGGGTTTATGTTTTTGTTTTTCAGGAGGGATAAAAAGGTTCTAAAATTAGATTGTGGTGATGGTTGCACAACTTTGTGAATATACTAAAAGCACTGAGTAGCATACTTTAAATGGATGAATTGTATGGTATGCACATTATATTTCAATAGCGTTGTTTTTCAAAAGTGACAAGAAAGAATAGAAGTTGGCCTGGGTACCACTACTGCCAGAGCCTTTCCAAGAGGGAAACGACAGAAGTGGCTCCAAGTTGCAGGGAGAAATCCCCCATGGGACCCAGGGAGGCAGGGGGCCGGGGGCAGCTGTGGGGTTCAGCTGGAGCCCCAGCCAGGGTCCTCCCAAGCCACGCCGCACGCCGCGAACCATCCTCAAAGCAGAGCAAACGGCGCTACCCCTCGGGTGACACACTGCTCTCCCTGCAAGGTTGTCTCCCAGCTTTATTCTAACTTCGTCTGTTTTATAAAAACTCAGGAGTGAGGGCTTCTCTGGTGGTGCAGTGGTTGAGAGTCCGCCTGCCGATGCAGGGGACACGGGTTCATGCCCCGGTCCGGGAAGATCCCACATGCCACAGAGCGGCTGGGCCCGTGAGCCATGGCTGCTGAGCCTGCGCGTCCGGAGCCTGTGCTCCGCAATGGGAGAGGCCACAACAGTGAGAGGCGTGGCCTTGGGCGGTGAGGCGGGATTACACTGGCATTCTGTGTGCTGCTGGGCATTGTTTTTTAAATTTCCCAGTAATAAGCAGCTCCAGGAAACACAGAAGTTACGTCTGTGGTGACATGCGGGAGGACGGTGAGTTCTCCGTATTGCTCTGAGGAAGCAGTAAGGGTGCAGTGGGCTGTCTGGGTCCTACGGATAAAAGCTGTCCTTTGGTCTTCAGATGTGAAGGAAGCTGCTTTAGCCCACAGCTGTTTTCTACATGTGAAGTCTTCCTGCGCTGCCCACTTCTAACGTAGGAAATACTTTGGTTAGCTTTCAGTTGGATTTCTCAGTTATCCGTGCCGAAGAGGGGGTGCATTTGCCACCTTACACCCTGTACAGACCATAAAGGCTCCGAGATCGTCCTTTCTGCCTGTGGGGAGGAACATTTTGCCTTTGCCTCTAAGGCAGGCCTCCTCCCTGCACCCTGCTTTTCACTTCTGTGAGCGTGCTCCCCACAAGCAGGGGTCCTTTCGGGGTGGGTGATGAGTCTCGTTTGGGAGAAACTTAAGCCGTGACCCTGGCCTTGACACAACAAAAAACACCCAAGGCTGAGAACAGCTCCAAACTGCCGAAGGGCTCACTCTTACTCTGCTGAGGGCAGACGGTGGGAAGCATGGACAGGAAGCTGCAAATCCCCACGGGGATGTAAAGAATTACTGTCCATGGATTGTTCTAGAGACAATTTGTATCAGAAATGCCAGGGAAGCTCACCCCATGTCCCAGCCCTTCTGGGTAACTGGGAGTCATGTTAAGTCTCTCCAGACGATGGAGAGGTACCCACCGTGGTCCTTCATGCAGGCTCGTGGGCTCTGGTGTGAGTCTGGGGGTCTTAAAGGGGTGAGCACAGGTCAGAATTCCGCCCAGTTCCCCTGAAGGAGGGGTGTTACTGTGCTCCCTCCACCTGTGCTGGCTGGGTTAGGGCTGCGTTCCGTGGCACCGGGCTGAGGGGGCTTCTCTGGGGGTCTCTCTTGTGGGCCCACAGTGAAGGTCTGGGGAGAACAGCTTTTGCACCACCCACGTTCACTCCTTAGTCACACGTGAACCATGTGCCTGCCGCATGCCAGGTGATGGGCGTGCATTTTACCTGGCTGGCCTTCCGCCCACCCCTCCTGAGGAATACGCCCCGCAGAAGCCAGAGTGATCTTTTCAAACAAGAATCACAACATGTCACCCACTGCCTCACACCCCCAGGGAGCTGCCAGTCTCACCAGAGTGACAGCTGAGGTCTGTGCCTGGGTCGAGGGCCACCCTGACCACCTCCTGCTCTTCCGTCCCCACCTCGCTGGGCTCCTCGCTGCTCCTCACATGGGCCTCAGGGCCTTTGCTCATGCTGTTCCCTCTGCCCGGACTGCTTCCCCCAAATTCCAAATGGCTCCCTCTCCCTTGTCTCCCTCAAGGCTTCCCGCAAACGTCACCGTCTCGGGGAGGCCGCCGCTGCCACCCCATTTCAAGTGCACCCCACCCCTGTTTTATGTGTCCGTAGCACTCCTGGCCCTCCTTCGTGCTTTTCCTCCTTAGCACCCCTCACTATCCCCAATCTTTATGGAATGTGTGTGTCGCCCCATCTACTGAAGCTGCATCAAAGGTGTGCGGGTCCCGGGACCCAAGCTGGACCCGAGTATCTAAATATGGCCTCTAGCAAGTCACCAACTCTGGGTAATGGGATAGAGAGTAGAGTCAGCCTAGTGGCCTGAGAACCCTTATTTCTGGCTGCTTCCTTTCTTCAGTGGTGACCTCTATCCTCCGGGACCCTCGTCCCTGATGCTCCTGGGTCAGCAGACACCCCTGGTCAGGAGCGCCCGGCCTCAGAGAGCCGCATGTCACGCCCGATGTCACGGAGGGCCCTGGTGTTACACGGCACCGGGCTGATCCCAGCCTTGGGGACGCAGCTAGGGAGCAGGGTTGCGGGGCTGGGAACACGCCAGCTGCAGCGTCTGCCCGGGCGCACTTCTGCAGCCACGCAAGGCCGTGTGTGCTTCATGGTCCCGCCCAGGATCGGGGCTGCGGGGCAGAAGCTTGCCAGAGGGTCCTGGAGGACCCGGCGGCTTCCCTCACCCCCAGGTGACCACACGAATCAGCCCATCCCGCTCAGGAGGAGAGATGCTGGGTGGCCCGCGTGGGGGCCCAGGTAGGTGGAGCGTGTCCTGTGCAGCTGGGATTCATATTCCGGAAGCGGTCAGAGGATAGGGTTCTGCCTGTTCATTCTCAACACTCTCTGCACTGATGCTACGAGGTTTCTCAGGTGCTGAGAAACGAATTCTGGCCACGTCAATGCTGTCTGCTTCATGCAATCTTTTTTTTTTTTAAATTTTTTACAAAGTTGACTGGTATGTTTCCCATTTTTAAGGGACTTCCTTAAAGTCTTTCGAGGGACTTTAAAGGCCAATGGGAAAAGAGGAACCAGTTTTTCTCTCTACTATGCTATTTAGAGGTTTATTTCCTGGTTATCATCATATATTCTTCAGGAAAAGGAGGGTATAAAATATTCTTCCTTTTTTTCTTCAGCTGTCTGCAACGTTACTAAGAGAGGTCCCATTTGGCCTCTGCCTTGGTTGTTGCTAAATAGAAATTCAGGCAAAACCATCGAGGCTTCCAGGAACCCACCCTGACGGCCGAGGCTGTCTGTGTTCCACCTGCTAGAACCTTCTGGAGGTGAGGGCCTCAGCCATGGCTCACAAGGCGTGTGAACCTGTGGTGTCAGGAGCTCCAGACTCTTCCGAAACAATTTCTCAAGGTTATTTCAAATAAGCTTTAAGGGTCTTTTCCAAAAACTGTCTGTGAGAAAAATTCTTGGTACCTGCCGACCATCTCCTGGCAACTGCTGTGTCTCCCCGGGGGCCGTATTTAACAGTGAGGCAGGAGGAGGGTGCCGTTCGCACTTAAAACCCTGCAAGGCTGAGAAACCAGGGCAAACCTAAGGCAGCATTTCACAGAAAAAGCAGCAGCTTCAAGTTCTTCCAAAGGAACCCATTAAATGTCATGTCGATACTCTGGAATGAATCGTCTCGGGTCCCGCCTTTTCCCGGGAACCTGGGACCAGCCTCCGCACCTGCCTGCCCGGGGCAGGAGGGTCCCCCCACTGGCTCTGAAGGACTGGTTTCTTCCTCTCTGCATCTCATTCTCTTGTCCACCGGGCCTTCCAGTTCTCAGAGTCCCCATCTCAGCCAGCGTGGGAAACTTACAGGCTGGCCAGCAGGACGCCGAGTGGGACAACTGACACACATCAGGCAAGTTTCCATTCTTTCCAGGCTAATGAAGCAGACGGCAAGGCCGGCTCAGGGAAATCTCAACAACTGACCCAAGCCACTGACTAAATTTCTTTTTTTTTTTGATGAACCTTTGTGACATGTAGTTGTGGTTTGGAGCTAACTGATCTGCGCTTATTAACAAGTAGCCAATTTTGGTGATTCATGAGTGTCTGCTTTTCCCTAACAAGAGTTCAAGCTCCAGGAGGGAAGGGGAGAGACAGAGTGCAGGGTCTCCAGAGCCCTCTGTGCTCCCCTGAAACGCGCCGCAGAGTCCTGCTCAGGGGCGGCTGCGAGAGGGTGACATTGTTTTCTAACCGATCAACTGGAACAGATGTTTGTCTCATCTCTTGCTTCCCTCTTCCGGAGCTGACACCAGGGAGAGTAAAGGAGTTTTAGAGGAAAAAGGGATGAATAAGCACGAGGCAAAATGTGGTGCGAAACAGGGTAGTCGAACATTCTCTTTAAAACCCTCAATATCACGTAGGAAAGCATCCTAACCAGGTTTCAGTTATTCCAGCTGCGTTACCCAGTCTGTGCAGTAACCAGGCTGCTGGCTGCCCTGTCTGCTCCACACCCGGAGAGCCCCTGCTGCCCTTCACTGGTCCACTTTCACTAGGAGACCAGGAGGGTCGGGGGGCGGAGAATGACAGCCGATTCCAGGTGTTTGGTCTGGCTCCGGCATCAGGCCTCACACACATCTGTGGTCTAGAGACACCTGGACCCCTTAAAGCAACAGCCAGACTCCTTCCTGCCTGCATTTCTACTGCAATCCTGTTGCATATGACGTAAGAAAGAAACTTACGCATCATTCTTTAAAGAGATTACAGCCCATTATAGATAGAAGAAACACACACAAGACAAAGCCTGCCTTCCATGTGCTGAGAAAATCAAGAAGTGAGATAAGTTGAAGGGCGCTGGGCCGAGGATGCAAGTGTCACAGAATCGCCTGCGTGCGGGACGGTGGTTCTCAGCACTGCTTAGTTTTTAAAAGCAAGTCCCCACCCATGCCCAGACCCAAAACTCCAAATCTCTGGTGGAGGGACCATCTGCATGGTATGGCTTCAAGGGCGACCCAGTGCACAGCTGAGCCAGCACCACCGGGTTCGGGTATGGGACTATGGGTTAAAAAAATTCCCATGGATGCTTTACCATCTGTCCAAGAAGATGCATTTTAAGTTTCTAAAGAAGCGTCCTATGTACAGGGGTCAGGCTGAGCCGACTGGTGACGTGGGAGGGAGGGAGCGGCTGGGTCTCACAGCCCCTGCGGGGTGGTCGGTGGTTCTCAGGCCAGGTGGCAACGCGGCTCAGATACAGACCAGCGAGCTGCGGGCAGAGCGGGTGGCCCCGAGCTCTTGTACGGACAGCAACATCAGAGAACTTGTATTTGGGGGACACTTGTGGATGGCCTGAGTATAGTTCTGGGCTGTCCTGCTCTGTAGCCGTGGCTCTGACGTCTGGGACCGTCCCCACAGGCGGGATGTTTGGCCAGCATCTCATGGGTAGTGGCCCCGTTTGCACGCCCCCCCCCCAAGAGACGGGCCAACGCAGGCGGAGGGGACTCCAGGACAAGAGGAGGAACCAGGAGGCACAAGTTCCATGTGGAAACAGGAGGGAAGAGGGTGGCACAGGACGGAGTGAGGAAAAACCCAGACTGGTGGGGTGGTGAGGGGACCGCCCAGGGGATGTCTGTGGAGGGCTCCTACGTGCCGGGCACTATCCTCAGCCCCTTACACACACTAACTTGCTGAGCCTTATGAATGCCCTTCAGTTCGTATTATTGGGTACTATGTAGAAGGTACTGCTGTTAGACCCATTTTACAGAATTGGACTACGGGCTGCAGAGCAACGTGAACTTGACCGAGGCCACAGGCTGGACAAAGGGGACATCAGAGCCTGACCTCTGATAGGACACATCCCCCTTGCAGCTGGGGAGGCTGGCTCCAGGCTGGAACTGGAAGGTTCTGGCCAGTGTTGAGCGTGGGGTCGGGGGACAGGAAGACAGTGGGATCTGAGGATGGAGCAAGGGCAGGCCAGCCCGCACTGTATCCAGCACCAAGGGAGGAAAATACAAACCCCGGGACACGAAGGGTGGCCCGAGGCTTGCTGACGGCTCCACATTCTCCCTCCACTCCAGTACTCGGGGCCCGGATCCTGCTGCGTTCCTAGCACCCCCAGAACGTTGAAGCCCCTCGCGGCCTTGGGACGGCTCCCTGGAGCCCTAGAGCTTGACCTACCCGGGCACCTGGGAGCATCTGATGTGCGTCTGTTGACTGTATGAAGTCGGGGCATACTCTGGGCTTCAGTTACCTGCTCTGTCCTATGTGGTCGGTTAGAAGGATTCTGTAGCTACAGCTGCTAGGTGACCCCACAGACCTTCACGGTCCCACGGGCGTACTGGCCGACAGACGCAGAAACTGCCACCGTGACAGGAAGGAACAGAACCCACAGCATCACAGGGCATGCGCTGGGAGCCCCAGTTCCTGCGGTCCTGTCAGCGTCTTTCCCAAACCCCACTCTCATCTCATGAAGGCTTCCTGAAGGACCACGAAGAAGGAGAAATAGCTTTCCCCAGCAGGCTCGGTTCCAAAAGACACACTGAGACGGTGTTCGCTTCTCTCCTCCCAGAGAGGCTGCATGGGTTGTTTAAACTGAAAAACTCCCTTCTCACTGGCTGGTCAGGAGTTCTGTGACCAAGGTCACCAACAACTAGTGTTAGGTGACAAACTACCCAGGGCAGCGGGGGCCGAGGGAAGCGGTCACCCTCTGAGCCTGGGATGCTGTCCTGACACGCGTGCTGACCTCACAGAGAGGAGGAGAAGAGAGTGGAGGGGCTGACGCTGGTGCTCCGGGTCGTTCCTCATTGCTGGTGTAGCTTATCAGAATGTGAGGGGCTGGACGTGGGGTCTCCTGAAGCCCCTTCTAGCTCCACGGTCTATAATGCTCTTGGCTGGTTTCAGCATATTTATGAGGAAGGCGAACACATAAGAAGTGCTATCCAGCAAAACCTTATTCAGACCACTTTTACAGGGAGGGTGGGAGGGAAAGAGGGAGACATATCGAATGAATCTGTGAAGTGCCCACCCTCACCGAACAGGGAAATCCTTTCCTCTTTGGGGGGTTAGAGTTAGTTCCACCTTGTGCTGTTTCTGCTGACTGATTGATGGCTTACCGCCCAGCAAATGGCCATGACGGGGTCACTGCAGAAGGGCTAGGACACCTGCCATTGGGGTTCTTAGCAAGTGAGAGCTGGGTACAGCTTCCTCCTCGAGGCAAAGCCTGGTGGGCTATCCGGCTGTGTAGCATCCACACGCCAGGTTCACTTTGGGGCCAATGTGTAACACATCTGCAGTCTCACGGGGACACTTACTGGCCACCAGAATGACCCAGCGATCCCAGGCAGGGTCCTCTGATAGCTTCTGCAAACTTAAAACAGTGATTTTGTTGTAGAAAAGAATGACAAGTCTTTTTCGTCAGGTAGGTGAGCACAGTAAGCTTTCCAGGAGGGCACCCTCCTGGGCTTGCAGATGCAAGTCTGCCGTCCTTGCACAGTAGCTGCAGCGGTGGCAGCAGCCTGACACCGACTCAGGCTAATCTGGTTTAAGCTCCAAGTATGACCTACGTGAAAAGTGGCAGAGTCTGATGGGGCCTGGTGAGGAATTTCCTTCCACTTGCTCTAAATCCTGGAGCCTTTACAATCCAGCCTTTTGTGAAGGAGGAGTTGCTTCCGACCAGATCTGGAGAAATCAGATGTGTTTATGCAGGGCTAACAAATAAACAAAGATCTGTGCTCCCTCTGCTGGCTCTCGACAGCACCATTAAAGTAGAAAGCCATCTTTAGCAAACGCAGTCAATTCACGTTTCCGGAGAAGGACCCCTCATTTAACCTGGTGTTAGGCATTCTTTGAGAAAAACCCATCTTTGTCAACTTCTGAGCAAGGTACTTGAAAATGCTTACAATCAGACATCAAAGTACACATGCCAATAGTCCTGCACTCCCAAATTGCTAGCTGTGACTGTAATAGTGATTTGGGGATTCATTTATCAACAGACATAAGTGGATTCCTCCAAGACTTTAAGGTCCAGACACGATCTTTAAAGCAGCTCTGGAAAAAAAAATCTCAAGTCCACGCTCTTTTTTTTTTCTCCTTTAGTTTATAAGAGCAGCTTCCAAAAAGTAAAGATTTGTACTATTTATAGCCTTTCCGATAATGTCAAGCATTAGACTTGATTTTCCAAATCATTAGCATGCAGAAGAATGACCTCATGGTGAACAGATGCACTTGGCTATGAGCTGCAGTGATTACATCAGTCCCTCCCCTTCCAGTTAACCCTTTAAAGGCCTCGCTGCCACCCCCTTGCCTGCAAACATGCTTGAAAACACAAACTTAGTCTCTCACCCCCGTGTATGTGTGTGTGTGTGAAATGCACATATAAATACACGCATAAAACACAGATATGTACTTATGTGTGTGTGTGTGTGTGTGTGTGTGTGTGTGTGTGTGTGTTCACTGCAGCCCGTATTTTATCACTGGTCACCTTTTAGAAATTGCTGGTCAATAAGGAAGGAGTCAAAAGAGATGCAAACTACAGAAGTGGGTGGAAAGTCAGCTCAAATGCCTTTTATGCTCTGGGCGTTATCAACATGAGTAACGGGCAGAAGAGATACAGGGCAGGAGGTGTTTAAAATAACATTTTTCTGACTGGGAAAATAGTTGTTTTGAACCTCTTTTAATAAGCTGAGCACCCACCTGTTAGCCTAACAATAGAAGGTCCTACGTCTTGGTGTCGACAGTGAGTCCAGATGCCCCTCTGGGCTGCCCTGGGTGACAGGTGGCAGTGCTGAGGTAGGGGAGCCCGGGGAGCAGGGGAGGCATTTCCCAGGGTACAGTGTGGGCCGAACACAGTGTTCAGGCCACTGTCCCTGTGCTTGACCACAGGGCCCTGCTGCAAGGACACAAAGAAGATCTGAGCCCCGAGTTCCTCAGACTGTGCCTGTGAGCGGGGGCCTGAGGCCCTGCTCTGAAGACACCGCTGCTGAGATGGTGTGATCGGATCCTAAGAACGCTGTGGGAGCTTAAGCCGCTCAGGGTCAATTTTTCCAGCTGGCTTGTCGCTTGGAAGAGCACGCCTCACCTCAATTTCTTAGTTTAAGCTGCCTGGCTCATCTGGGTTTGACTGTACTTGTCCCAGGAAAATAAAACACAGTGAAAAATGTTTTCATCTGTCAAAGTGGTAACCGACAGGGAATAGGGATTCCTCAAAAGCAAAACTGGTCTGAAAATGAGGATGTGGTTCTGAAAGTAGGCCTGTAAATGGGACAGAAATGTACCCCTCAGATTCCTGGGCAAACCAAGTTCATTTCTAGCTCTTTCCTGATGGGTGTCGTGGGCAGATACGCAAAGCGTTGAAAGAGAACATTAAGCCCAGACTTATAATCGCGCTCGTGGGCTGGTGCTGTATGCGTAGAAAATGTTATCACTCCACACAGAATATCCCGAACCCTGCGTGTTATGACATGTGACGCTGCTGTCAATAATTTGAAAAGAGGAAGGACTGGCTTGATATCTCATCTTTGGTCTCATGTTCCTTTCATACAGGTTCCCATGCCCACTCTTAATGAGCTATCTGAACCTTTATCTGTTCAATGACATTCTTATAGCAGCCTGTCTCCAAACGGCAAGTCTTAAAAACCCCAAATCACTCCTAGAGGCTCACTTAAGATGTTGCCTACACATGGACTCATTTGAACTGCTTTAAATAATTATGAACTTCTGGGAAAGAGCAAATTAATTTACATAGAGACTAAAATATACATAGAAAATAAAGTTCCTCAATATTGGTTTCAATAACATCTTAATCAAGAGCCTTAAGAACATAACAGTTAAGAAGTGGAAACATCTAGTTATGACTTAATTTCTTTTAATTTTAAAAAACAAAAAGGCTTCTCGAGATTAAAAAAAAAATACGCTGCACTAAAAACTTCAGTCCCAGTACTTCATGAGGATGGGAAAAAGCTGAATGAGATCTTTAAAAAACTAACTTTGCTGTAGATCCTTCATGTTCTCTCACCTATAAATTGAAGTGATTTTAAACCTCTAGCCAGACTGGGTATGAAATCTTCATTTCCCTTGAAACCGATTTTTGTTTTTTTTGGTTTTAGATAGAATGTTGGCAGAGTGTATAAAAGAATTCAATTCACAGCTGTTCTACTTTTTTAATGTAAGAAACATTAATCAAAGCTTTAAGTTATAAGCTTTTCTCATGTTGCTTAGTATTCCAGTTCAACAAAGATCAATAGAGGCCATCCCTGTGTTTCTGGACGCCTCGCCAGGGAAGCAGAGGCGTGATTATGTTAATCTCGCGGCTCCCGCACCTCCGTGGCCGCTTATCTCCCAGGCCTTCTGCCTGCTGCTCCTGGCTCCCCGTGCGGGGCCAGCCTCTCCCTCTTATCTCCCGACAAAGCTCGGGGAGGCCAGGACTGGAGCCAGCGATGCTCAACAATGATGCATGGCTGATTTTATTTGTAAGTGATTTATTTCACCGAATTTAATTTTTTTCACTTTGTGTGTAAGATATTTGTTAACAAGTCAGGATGGGAGAAGCCAGGCAGCGATCAGAGGCAACGGACACGGGGTAGAAATCTATTAGGCCCTCTAACAGTTGTGCCCGCCCTAGTGGAAGAGGAAGGAAGCCCCTCATCAAGGATTTCAACGTGCATTGACTCCATATCCTATTTGCTTTCTGAAAGGCAATTAATCTGTAATTACATACAGAAATTTACAAGTCATTCTACTCTTTGGGAAAAAACCCCCACAGTAATCATATCATCAGTTTAAGTGCCAGCACATATTTTTTTTTCTTTCCTAAATTGGAAATATAAAAAGAGTAAAACCTAGAAACAACATTTTTGAAAATTTCCACTGGCCTAATAAGTGAAAGTGATTGTGAGCCAGTGTCGGAGCAGGTCCACACCAGGTGCTGCTCTCGGCGGATGGTCCCGGGGACGCAGACCGCTCCAGAAAGCGAGCTCGTCGCGCTGCTGTCACCATGGCCAAGGGACACTGTCCTCTCATTGCTCCTGCGTTAATCCCTGACCCGAGCATCTCAGCAGCATAATCCCCATTAAGCATCAGTGGCAACGGCTTCAACGGCGAGGAACTCTTTTTTGACAAGTAAGCACTGATTCGGGCATCGCTCTCAAACAATCCACACCCCCAAGTGAACCGGAGCACATGACTGACAACAAGTGCATTAACCTTGCTGGATGCGGAGGTTAACAGAATGGCGGGAGAAAAGGACTGGCGAACAGCTTGGATACAAAACAAATCAGAATGAATGTCATCACTCCTTTTGATATTCATTAGTGGATTCAGGGGGAGAATGCGCTGCTTCGTAAATTTGAAAGCATTTATCTGTGAAAAACAGGTGTACATCTGCGGTTCGAGCGTTTGGAGGGCACGAGGGGAGAATAAAGCGGCCACTCACCAGTTCCGCTGACGGAGTAGCTGGAAGACGGGGAGAAGACCTGGGCTGTGAAATCCTCAAACGTCATGACTTCGCGATGGTTCTGGATTACTGCTTCGAGATACAGAGCTCTCTCCTCGTAGCTGCAGGAGTCGGTTAAGGAAACAAGTGCTCATGCAGAATGACACGCAGAACAGTGACAGCGTTCACTTTGTTTTAAATACAATCACGCATTTTTTACACTTGTGTGGGAAGAGGTACCTTGCAAGTGAACATCCTGTTGGAGAATTAAATATTAGTCATAATTCATGAGAACATTCCAATTTGGAGGCCTAAGTTTCCCTTAGATTTCAACTGCACCCAAACTAGTATCACTGAAAAAATATATAAACCAATAGTTCCAGAATCACAGCAAAAGGTCATCAACTGGATTGGAACAAACAAAAACAGAGACATTGGTAGCGGCCTCATCCCTTTCTATCCACAACCGTGGGACAGCGCTGGATCGCCCCTTCTTAGTTCTGTGGATGAAATGTTCTTCTCAGCCTACTGATAAAATGAATCGATACTCCAAGCAATAATTGCTGACACACACTTAAAAAAATAAGACCACTGGGGAGAGGGAAGGCCAGGAAGGTATGCTCTGAAGGACACCAGAGCCTCAAGCCGAGATAAGCCACGAGCATTAGAAAATAAGGATAAGTGGGGAGAGTCTAGCAGGGAGTGCACAATGCAATATTAAAAAAGAAGACTATTGCCTTTTAATTAAAACTGCAGTCTGGAACACACACATTCAAATGTGTAATCAAAAACCAGTCACCAATAAAACTTAGAAGCGTAACACGCTGAAGCAACTTTCCAGCTGTCTTAATAGGACCCCTGCGTGTGGCAGCCTTTCACAGGGCAGAAAGCAAATCTTCCCCTTTTGTGTGTGGCTTCTGTTTCCTCGGAAGGTGAATCATGCCTCCCAATAACAGGATAACGTCAGGACAATCTGACAGCGGATGGTGGTGCCACACGTAGGGTTTTATGAATTAACACTCGGGGGAGTTGGCGTGATGTTGTACCCCGCCTTCCCGTGATCAACGCAAAAGTTAAGAGACACGTTTTAGTCTTTTGAAAATCGTGCTAATTCTCCAGGAACAGGGGGAATACGGGTCACCGCCAGTTTATTATTTGCAGCTCCAGAAGGGCAAAAATAATTCTAGCCTTTCTCACCATATTTTAAAGCGCTCTTTTCAAAATGGCCTCTTTTAAAAATGTAAGTTGGGAAAAATGATGCCCTTCCAATAAGCTGTCGATAAGCATGTGCTTTAAAAGAGGAGAATATTTTTCTATTCTTTCGGCAGAGGATGCTCACGAGTTTCCTGGGATAGGCTCTTCCTCTCTTCCTTTAATTACATTCAGGGAAAGGTTTTCTCCCCGGGAGGAGACCAGAGACATTCTAGGGCTGGCTGTGCAAACGTGGTAGCCATGAGCCGTAGGTGCCTAGCTACACTGAAATTTAAATTAATAAATACAAAGAAATAGAAATTCGGTTCTTCTGTCCCACTCGCCGTATTTCAAGCATGCACAGCCACGTGTGGCCAGGGGCCACCGGCCTGCATTGTGCAGATACAGGACACGCCCATCGCTGGGGAAAGCTTTCCTGGGCTGCGCTATTCCAGAATTTCTCTGCAGGTTGGCCCTATGCAACTTTTAAAGAGGAACATGAGTTTAAAGGTTCAAAAGTGGCCCCTCTGATGATATATGAAGGTTTACAGAGATGGTCACGGCATCCTGAGGCCTGGCTGCGTGAGCCTGCATGGCGGGCTGAACTCCGGGTGACTCGCCTTCCCGGACAGGCTGCCCAGGCCTGGAGGGACCCGCTAATGCCATTCACGTCTCATTATGAACACGCTTATTCTGCACAGCACTTGGCTGTCACTGAGTGCGGCCCTCCGAGCCGCTGGGCCGCGAACAGCAGGACGCTAGGCCTGGACGGCCGGCTGGCGGACAGGCACTGTGACACTGAACTGGCACGTGCGGGCCCAGCAGGGGCCAAGCCAGGCGTGACAAATTACTCAAAAAGCTGAGCTCAACTTACGGCTGAAGACCACCTGAGCCTGTGGCCCTGTCAGTGCCCTTTCCCGGCCCCCTCTCAGTGCAGCCTGCTCTCGGCCTCTGCAGGCCTGTCCTGCTGGGTCCCGAGGCCCCGCTGCGCCCAGACACCCACACACAGTGCTCGGACGTGAGGATGCGCTGGGCTGAAGACACGGCGGAGGCCACACATCTGGAGGGGCGGCCGTGACGCTGACCGAGCTCACCATCCACCACAACGGGACGCCGTGTACACCACCACCTACAGGACCCACAGGGTGGCCTGGCAGCCCCGTCCTGAGCGACACTCTCCTATTGTCCATAAATTTGTCCCTTGTCAAGGCTGAGAGATCTGGGCTCCTGAGGGCAAATCCAGCACTGGACTCTCGGGTTAATAATCCAGTTTTGAGATTCTCAGGTGCAGTAAATACTTATGGTCTGACTCCTCAATGGAGGTACCATGGGAGAGCACAGAAGGTGTGTCCAGAACAGGGTCCTTGAAGAAGGGTTGCTTCCTAGAAGGTTCCCTGGCTGTCATGTGGAGCAGACACTCCCCACCCCAGGCTGGGCTACGCTGTGCTGAACTGGGTGTCATCTCTCAGACAAACATCTGTTAGGGAATGGGGTGAGACCCGGAGAGCATGAAATGCGTCTGCACTCACAGCCCAAGCCAGGGCATGTAAACGCCATGACAAAGAGAAAACAAACATCACCCCAACTCTGGCACCATTTAGAAACAGCCAAGGAGCTCATGCGTGCCAAAATCTTTTTTTTTTTTAAGTAGCTTTAAGAAAATGTAGCTCTGGGATCTTAACGGAATTTGTTAGTAGCACTACTAGTAAGGGCAACTAACCAGGAGCAGTGTCTTCCATCATTTTCTTACCTAACATCCTTAGGGCCTCAATGCTGGCTGCTTTCTATTCAAAAAGGCATTTATAATTTAGACATCAAAGGCTTTATAAGGTTTGTCTCTTCACGCGTAAGACATGTTAAGACGTGAACTGATGGGCTTCCCTGGTGGCGCAGTGGTTGAGAGTCCGCCTGCCGATGCAGGGGACATGGGTTCGTGCCCCGGTCCGGGAAGATCCCACATGCCGCGGAGCGGCTGGGCCCGTGAGCCATGGCCGCTGAGCCTGTGCGTCCGGAGCCTGTGCTCCGCAGCGGGAGAGGCCACGGCAGTGAGAGACCCGCGTACCGCAAAAACAAACAAACAAAAACAAAACAAGACATGAACTGAATGCTGAAGTAATGCCAGGCAGTGGATGATTAGTGACCTCTGACCAGAAGCAGGTGGCTACGGAGGCACCTGGTCACACATCCAATACCTGTTTCAATACCAGCCTTTGCCCTTCTGCTGTCAGCAAGTCCACTAACAAATGTGAAACTTATATTCTGTCCTGAATTATTACCTCATTAAATACCACACACAGTACTGTTTAAAGAGAAAATGTCCCCTTGATTCCTCAATTCAGAGAACATTCAAATTACTAACTAGAAATCCATCTCGGTTTCCGGATATTTTGGGGTTTTTTAATGACCTACTCTGTCTACTCAATATTCCTCCACTTGAATAAAGAGGCCATATGTCTTCACTGGTTACATTTTCCCCCAAACCTCCAAGAGAACTTTCCTGAACCCTCAAGATAAACTCTGCTGGGCTGCAAAAGCCTGAGAATCCAAAGCCAAGCCCCCAAATTTATTCTGATTAGTTTTGTTTTAATTTTTAGCAATGACAGTAGCAGCACGACAGTGAGAAAGGAGCTTGCTCTTCGCAGGAGGATGGGCTGGAGCTTGAACCCCACCCGCCAACTCCTCCCCAGTCCCCAGCCTCGGCTGCCTTCTGTGTACGGTGGGGACACTGACATCAGCTCTCGGGGCTGTGGGAAGATTGGATAGATTGGATAGAATCATCGGAGGAAGCATTGACCAAGTCCCAGCACACAAGAGAAGCACCATAAATGTGGATTGCCTGTTCCCCCTCATCCCCAATGTGGGTTTATGAGTTTGTCTTCCAGAAAGAACATGGTGGTTAAATGAGGGGGTCTTCTGCGTCAGGCTTTAGGCGACAGCCTCCTTTATGCTAGACCCACATGAGCTGGGGTGAGTCCTGTGGTCTCCATGTTACTGATCAAGAACGGATGCCCAAAGAGCTCAAGTGATTTCTCTAGAGTCACAGTCACTCAGGGGTGCAACTGGGACTAGAACTCGGGTCTTCTAACTTTACTGCTTTCAGCTAATATCGTAAATTCTAAAACACATAAATTCTAAGTTCATGATCTTATGCAAGGTTGGGAATTAAACTCCAAGTGAGAATAAATAAACTGATTTAAATATATATGGGCATAGAAGTCAACCTATAACTGAAACTTGAGTACATAGGTTTAAGCTGCATTGATATCCACAGACCACGCTGACTTGATACATTCATAAAAATAACAATTACTTCAGTTTTTGGCTTATTCAAAGCCAAAAAGTTATCTGGGAATAAATCTTGGGATAACTCCATTTTTTTTTTTTTTTAATTCAAGGAGTAAAGAGAACTGTTTGAAAGAGGTTATGTTGCAGATTGTATTTTTTTCCAAACCTTGAAACCCTTCTTGCCTGGACCTTCTCTGTACTTCCCAAGAGTGGACAGGGCCGTGGAGGAGGGGGCCTCTGGACACCCACTGATAAATGCAGCTGCATGGTGGAATACTATACAGCACTGAAAATAAACTACAGGTCTGTGTATTAGCATGAATGAAACTCAAAACAACATTCAATGAAAAAAGCAAGTTACTGAAGAACACACATGGTGAAACTCTATTTACATAAAATTTAAAAACAGGCAGGGCTTCCCTGGTGGCGCAGTGGTTGGGAGTCCGCCTGCTGATGTGGGGGACACGGGTTTGTGCCCCGGTCTGGGAGGATCCCACAGCCGCAGAGCGGCTGGGCCCGCAGGCCATGGCCGCTGAGCTTGCATGTTCGGAGCCTGTGCTCCGCAGCAGGAGAGGCCACAGCGGTGAGAGGCCCGCGTACCGCAAAAAAACCCACAAAAACCCAAAAAAACCAAAAAACAGGCAAAGTGAAACATATTGCTGAGGGATGCACACATACGCAGTGAAACTCTAACCAGCGTTATCTCAGGGGTGGGGGTGGAGGTGGCACATGGGAGGGTCTCAAACACAACGGTTGGTGCACATGAGGGGGTAAATATTACATGTTTTCTAGTATGTATAAAACAGTTCATAATAAAAATAAGCATCTGGTGACAATGGAATATAGCACAAATCAAGTGGATCCTTTCTTACCCTCTGAAAGGACAGAATGAGCTTCTTTAAGCCAAAGGGGCGGGGGGATAGGGAAGGTATGTTGGTTGTTAGGGATAATGATGGTAGAAAAGTCCATTTGATTCAGACACGGGGAAAGCAGAAAACAGCCAGTGCCATTTTTAGTTTTTTTAATATTAGCTAAAAATATCAGCTATTTTTGTTGTTGTTGTTCTTTGGCTGCAGTGTGTGGCTTGAGGGATCTCAGTTCCCTGACCAGGGACTGAACCCGGGCCATGGCAGTGAAAGTCCAGAATCCTAACCATTAGGCCACCAGGGCCTAGCTATTTTTATTAGTTCCAGAAATAGGCCAAAATATTAGAGCTCAAAATTTTCAGAATGTCATGGAGAACTTTGACAGGTGGGATTTAAAGAGCTTGCGTCAAACATGGATACACACACCATTCAGGGGGCTGGGGGTACGACTGCAAAACAAATACATTTTCCTACAGAAATTCTTTGCTAGAATTGCTATGCACCAAGGATGACAGAATGGGCTGAACTAGAGAGTGGTCAAAATCTTACAGATATCCGTGGACCCATGCGTATGATTTCTGCGTACTATCTCGCTCTGTTTCGAAAACCTGATCTCGAGTGACTTTGCCCTTTCCAAAAAGCAAGTCCACCTTCACACAAGTGTTCACCTATTCAAGAAATGAGTACTGAGCACCCACGTGAGCCCGGTGATGGGCACGCAACTGGGAGAAGGTCAGAGATGCTGTCCCCGCCCTCCCCAAGCCTGCGTTCCAGCAGGGACAAGCCTGCAGGCTAAGGCCCACTGTCCTCACGTTAGTGCCAGGTAGGACATAGCGACAAGAGGGGCAGGCTCTCTGAAGAGGTGGCAGGGAAGGGGTTAACCACTGTGAGGGCCGGGAGCGGGGATGATAAGAGCATCTCTGGCACCAGGAATCAGGAGCTGGAAGCGGGGAGTTTCAGGGGAAGGAGGCGGGAGCCACAGGGCAGCAGGAAGGGCGGAAGGTGCAGCTGAAAGGCTTGGTTGGGTCACTGGAGGCCTGCGTGGTCTGAGGCACGGGAGCAGTAGTGTCTTCCCAAGGTGTTTTCCTCACCCTTAGAAGATCTGCCAGCACTGAGGCAAGTCCAGAGCACCCTCAAGGTTTGTAGAGGCTGAGGCTGACTTGCATCTCTATGTTCAAGCAACGTGCTTCTACAAACGTCTCAATATTTTAGACTTATTCTTCGCCTAATTTCAGAAGTGAATGACATATATATGGTCAGGTTGGTGGATGTCCCTGACTTGGAAGGAAGAGAGTGTTAGGCAGAGGCAGGGGAGGAAGTAGCCTAACCAGGTGACCGCGGGAGGAAGAGGTACAGGTGAGAGAGTGGACACTCCTCACACGAGGACAGACCCCGGGCTCACAGAAACCCGGGGAGAAGGAGATTACTTAGGACAGCTGTGGGTGCAGGAAAGCGTCCCTGAATATATCCACAGATACACTTTAAACCTAGGACGATGATGAGCCCACAGTGGCAGGCTCTGAGCTCTGAGAAGGAATGGCTAAGGATAGTTTACAAAACTAGGAAATGAATGAGCTGATGTCTTCTGCTGGGCCCATGACCAGGAGCTTCTGGAATAGATGCAGAGGACGATAATAACACATTTTCATTTCTCAGGTGATGTTTTGAATATTGACCAAAGGATAAAGCTTTAAAATGCTACTGGTCTTAGGTATGACAGCAAAAGCACAAGCAACCAAAATACAAATAGGAAAATTAGACTTTATCAAAATAAAAACTTCTGTGCTTCAAAGGACTCTGAAAAGTGAGTGAAGACACAACCCACAGAATGACGGAATGTATTTGCAAATCGTTTACCAGATAGGCATCTCATATTCAGAATATATAAAAATACTTATAACTCAATAATAAAATACAGCACAATTAAATAGACATTTCTCCAAAGAAGATATACATGACCGACAAACACATGTAAAGGTGCTCAGCACCCTTTAGTCATCGGGGCAACGGAAATCAAACCACAGTGAGATAGCACCTCACACCTACTGGGATGGTTATGATCAAAAGGACAAGAATGAACAAGTGTTGGTAAGGGTGCGGAGACACTGGAGGGACAGTAGAAGGGTGCAGCCACTGTAGAAAAGTTTGCAAGTTTCCCATCAAGTTACACATATGATCCAGGAAATCCACTTCTAGGAATGTACCCAAGAGAACTGAAAACGTACCTTCACACAAAAATGTGTACACAAATGTTCACAACAGTATTATTCATGATAGCCCCTAAGTGGAAACAGCCCAACTGTCCACAAACGGACGACAATGTAATCTTGTTCGTATATTCATAAAAAAGGAATAAAATACTGAACATGCTACAACGTGAGTGAAACTTGAGAAGGGAACTATGCTACGCGAAAGAAGCCAGATACAAAAGGCCTCGCACTGTGTGAACCCATTCCTATAAATGTCCAGAATAAGAAAACCCACAGACAGAAAAGAAATTAGCGATTGCCAGGGACTGGGGGGAGAGGGGATGAGGTGACTCCTGATGCGGATGGGGGCACAAAAATGCTCTGGAATCGGGCAATCTGGTGAAGACACTAAAAACCACTGAATTTTAGGGTATGTGAATTATACCTCAATGAAAAACTGTCCCCCCAAGTGCCTCTGAGTACACGGTACATGCGATGCATTGTGGGGAAGGTCTTCTGATAAAAAGGTCCTCACTGACCACAATGCAGAACAAGTGGAAAGGTGGCCTGGCCATGCTAAAAGGTGGCGTTTATTCACGGAAGATCCCTGAACCGTGTGCCAGGGGTTCTTCTAGGAGTTGGAGAGACCAGGATCAAAAAGAGGCAGTGTTGTCCCTCACGGTACCCACAGCTTATCTGAAAAGACAGCCACAAACTCATCACTTGCCAGGCGGGCAGGACCTGCATAGGGCACAGGGACCCAGAGGGTGGAGGGGCTCCCTGAGGACCTGTGGTGATGGGAGGAGCGCAGGGTCTCTAGCCCCTGGGAGAACCACCGCTGGAGGTTCTGCAACAGCAGCCAGGTCTACTCTGTACTTGAGAGGTCATGGGGCTGGGCGGGGCGGTGGGGATGGAACAAGGGGAGGGATGTGTGTGGAAGGGCCCAGAGGAAGGGCGACTAGTCAGAAAGAGGGAGGAGATGTGGGCCTCTGGAGAGCAGAGGTGGAGGGGAATGGAGGTGCTGTGGACCACAGGATGCTCTGGTGGGCGTGGCGACACTCGCTCTGGCCAGACCGCAGGGCAGTGGCTTAGGTGCAGACGCTGATGCAGAGGATGGAGAGGGGACGGGAGTGTGCAGGGCCTGAAGCTGTCGGGGGAGCAGTGCTGGGGAAGAGGCTCGGCCGAGGCCTGGGCTGCGGATGAACGGCCCCGAGTCGCGGACTTGGAGCCGGTCCTGGAGGAGACCAGGGAAGGACGCACGCTGGGAACTCCCTCCTCCCCACTTCGGAGTGGGGGCAGAAGCCCGCGGAGGAGGGAACAAGACGACGGGAGAGGGAGGGCAGGAGCCCGGGGCCATGTGTTTCTGGAGGGAGGGGCCTCCGCTCACGTCTCAGGTCTGCTCCCTTAACCTCTTCCCTGGTACCTGCCACCCGGAGGGAGGGATGCTCCACAGGTAGGCTGGGCTGGCATTTGATAATCCGAAATAAATGGATGAAATTCCATAATAAATCAAGACAGGAGCAGGTGCCAGGTACAGCCTAAAGCCATACATCATTTTTACGAAGATTTTGTTTGTCTTTCAAATATAATGCAAATTGAAATTCTAGGACTCTTTAAGACCCCAAATAAATGAAACATTCAAAGTAAATGTCACAGCCTGGAAACGGATAAAGAGGACGACTTCACTGAACAATGTAGCTGAAGAGATAGATGTTTGGGAAAAGGAAATTAAACACATAAGATATTAGATTAGGTTTCAGACCCTAATGGTGCACTCCTGGAGAGGAAACAGTGCACCACTGCTAAGAAAGGAGAAAAGACACATTTAACCAAGTTTAAGAATAATTCTGAGGAAATGACCAGAGTAAATGGAAATGGGGAAAAATAGATTTTCTTCAGGCTATTAAATTACAGACTTTTGGAGAAGGTCTGCTCTCATAGGCGTAGGGAAAGGAAGGTCTTGCTCTTAGGATGGGAGGTGCTCCGAGGGTGCGAGGGACTGATGTACAGTTTGATTAGGAACGTTCACATCAGCTCTTCGCAGGGACCGATGTGGGAGGAGCACACCCTCAGTCACGCGCTTTCCATTTCCATCCTCCCCGGCGCCCCGTGTGTCTCACCTTCCGTAAATCACCAGGCAAGAAAGGGCCCTGTGACACCGTCCCTCCAAGCCTCACCTCAGTAAAAACGTAAGTGATGAGAAAAACAGGCGTTTGGCCTCTTTCCCATCTAGAGGCCGCACTGTCGAGTGAATGAGCAGAGACAGCAGAGACCCCGCTGGCTGCTTCGCCAATGAAACGACCCAAGAAGTGACTGATCAGTATGGACCAGAGTCGGCCAGGCGGATGCCAATAACTTGGTTTCTGGGTGGAAGGGACTTGGTGTCACCTGAACTGTTTCTCTTTCACAGGTTCTCCCTCATCCCAGAGATACGGTATGTTAGGAGCTAACAAATGTGCTCTCAACGTCAGTTACAGAAATGACCACTGCTGACAATTTGTTGGCGTTTAATATCCACGAAGTTACGACCAAATGGAAAACAATTAGAAATGCGGAACTGTCTCTGTCTTAGACTCTCTTTGCAGCAAAGAATAAAAAGGGTCGACAACTAAATAGCAGTACACGTGGATTTTAAGCTCTCATCGCTGACTGTAAGGGACAAGTTATTAAATAATATATGTGAGGGCTTCCCTGGTGGCGCAGTGGTTGAGAGTCCGCCTGCCGATGCAGGGGACACGGGTTCGTGCCCTGGTCCGGGAAGATCCCACATGCCGCGGAGCGGCTGGGCCCGTGAGCCATGGCCGCTGAGCCTGCATGTCTGGAGCCTGTGCTCCGCAACAGGAGAGGCCACAACAGTGAGAGGCCCGAGTACCGCAAAGAAAAAAAAAATGTGACAGGTATTATTTAGTGCAACGTAATTTGAACTAAATCATCCAATATTTAGTCCTCAACCACTGTCACTATGGAGAAGAAAGCCAGCTTCATGTGACCTATGGCTTGGTTTCTATCCGGGTTGATTCTAAAAGTAAAATGGATTCATGATGATACACGATAGATAAGAGAACAAAGCCAAAAAGGACAAAAAAAGTCTTCTGTGGCAGATGTTCTGGTTATAATTTTCTTGAAATGTTTTCAACTGTAGTCCGTCACCAACCCACTGGGCCCAGATGAAGTTAGGGTGGGCTCAGGCAGAATTAAATTCTGCAGTCCCAAGTATTTGCACCAAGCTCTGTACAGATTTTCTTGAGTTTTCATTTCCAAAAACAATTTTGAGGAAATACTCCTTTTTATGATGTTTAAAAACTTCGAGCTGTATTTAAAAACGATAAATAAGACTGTATCTGAAAACAGAAAATAGTATTTCTATATTTCTGTGAAATAATTATAGCTTAATGGCATCTGAGTTTTCCAGGAAGATACTCATCTTAATACCAAATTATCAAATGACAAGAAGTAACTCCAAGAAAAGTTAGGGGTTTACCAAATGCAAGCGACCTGGAAACTGAGGACAGCAGCGCCTGTGAAGGGGGCACACTGGCCTCCCGGGGCCCATCCAGACTCAGTTCTAGTGGGTAAAACAGGACGTCACTCACAGCACACCTGAACCACAGCAGCTGACCTGTGCCTGAAACTCAATACAGCCACAGACTTATCACTTAGAGCGAAAAAATACTGCCCAAGTGATCGAAACCTAACTGGAAATTTGGGGGAATTCTAATAATGCAAAGCTCCTCCGTGGTTAGCAGTAGCAAAACTGTGTTTGCCACATAATATTAAAGCAACTAATTTCTGGCAATTAGAAACAGTGTGGGATGCCAGGGGCTCACGTAGGTTACGATAAAGCGGACACAAGGGTTGAGCAGTCCTGCCGAGTGGCCCCGGAGGCAGCCCTCTGAAAGGCTGCCCATCTGTGGGCACGGCCGGGCCTGTCCATGGATCCGGGCCCCGAGCTGACCACAGGGGCCAGAGAAGCCCGGAGAACCCCAGCCTTGTTCGTTCTGTGACCGGGAAAGGGGTTTTGAGCAGCTGGAGGGCAAAAAGCATCTCTTTTGCTCTTTTTACACCTGTCTCAGCATTTGGATCAGTGTTAGGTTAAAACAAAGTGATGCTCAGGAAGCATACAAAGTCACCTAAATAATGTAGTGGGAAATTGCTGTGCTTTGCCTTCAAGGTTGGCCAGACTCCCCAGGGGTTACTGGAATGACTCTGGTTTCACAGGGACTCGATGTGGCGTTCTACGACCTCTGCTTATCTTAGTTCTAGGCTGTGCAGAGAGAAAAAAATACATACACACAGTTCTGTCATAAACAGTTTGTCTAGAGGAGAGTCTAGGTGCTTGAGTGGTCCTTCCAGCACCTTCCAAAAAAAGGAGAGAAATGACACTTCCTCATGAGGCCCCAGTGAGGAGCGCTGGGTAAGGGCCCGCCTGTGGCCGTGTGTTCCTGGCGGGGGAGGGACACGCCGTCTGATGAAGCCGAGGAGGCCTGGGGGACGCCCAGTGCCAGCATCCAGCACAGATGCTGCAGGTTCTCAGAGACAGGGGGCACCTCACGGAGTACAGGACGCGCTTTCACTAACTCAGACAGCCCTTCAGGTGAGGTGCCTGTGGGTGGCACAGAAATCCAAAGGTGCCCCGAGTGTGAGCTTCTCCGTCACAGGCTCTGTTTAGACGGTGAGACTGATGGAAATGGTCAAGTGCTTTGCAGGGTCCAGCACTGTGTGAGGCCTTTTGGAGGCCGTATGTGCCTCACTTATCCTCACGACCCCGTGTATGGTCTGTACTGTTACTGTCTTTTCCTAGAGGAGCAGGTTGGAGAGCAGGAAGCAGAGTGTTTGGCTCCAGGCCCCGAGATGGTAAATGCCAATGCCTGGACTCCCACCCAGCGCCTGACTCAGGGCCCCAGCTCCCGGACGCGGCCCTGCCTCTCGACCTCAGAATTCTCCCCTGAAGAGAAGAGACTGGTGTAGCCACAGCCAACAGAAGGCCCAGTTCCATCCATGAAGGACAACAGATTCAACATCTACACTACATCTTAAAAGGTACCTTTGAGTATCTAGAAATTTCTTTTTTTTTTTTTTTGCAGTACGCGGGCCTCTCACTGTTGTGGCCTCTCCCGTTGCGGAGCACAGGCTCCGGACGCGCAGGCTCAGCGGCCGTGGCTCACGGGCCCAGCCGCTCCGCGGCATGTGGGATCTTCCCAGACCAGGGCACAAACCCGCGTCCCCTGCATCGGCAGGCGGACTCTCAACCACTGCACCACCAGGGAAGCCCGAAATTTCCCATTTTTAAGAGTAATGCAGAAGAAAATAAAGAAACAAGGCTGTCCCGGTGGGAACAAAGATCAGAATTAGAAAAATCCCTCACAATAACATACACTTTAAAAAGAAGATATACAGATGAAAAAGGATGGGTGTTTACATCTTGATTTTATATGGTTTTATATGTTGGGATAATTCTACTTTATACTTTAAATGAAAACTGCCTGTTTTTATATTTTATATTCAAAATTCCCTGTCAGAGAGCCCGTTCATTCTGACTAAAATATATTCGTCACATTACACACAGAAACAACCCAGAATGCCATTAAAGATAAAATTCCCAACTCACACAACTCTCTGGGACTTTCCACATTTGAGTCTCATAGAGTCACTCGATATCATCTTCGTGACTAAAAATATAACTGCAGTATTACTTAAAATTATAATCTAATCATTCTCTTGAAATTAAGACACTTACTCTTGGAAAAATAGCAAAATTGAATTAGGTGTGTCTTTTCTTGACAGATCAAAAGCAACTCCATTAAGCCATCAGTTTTATATTAATGGCACGAGACATGGCCCAGATGAGGAAAATGTCCTTTGGAGCCATTTTGTACTTTATTTGAAGAGAGATGGAGATGTTCCTCACAATTCAAACGTGAAGCAGAACTGTATCACAGGTCCCCAGACCAAGAGGCCAGTATGATCCCCATGAGGTAGCCATGCAAAGCAGAGAGCCCAGGTCTATCTTCCCTCAATTTCTTATTTCTTCCAATTATTGTGTGTGCCACCCACCCATCCATTCATCCATCCATCCACCCACCCATCCACGCATCCATCCATCCATCCATCCATACGATATTTACTAAGGGCCTCCTATGTATCCATTATTCTTCCTTCAGCTGTAAGGAAACTACTTCCTTGCTGCTCAACTCTCTTCTAAGTCTTGGCTTCTACAATACCTGACCATCACACTGAGTGTTACAGTATTATTCTGGGGGGATTCTAAAACACATCGTGGTGAGGTTACATTACCATTAGCCTGAGTTCTGCTGGGATGATAGCTCTCTTAGAATAAAAGATACACTCTTTATGTAATAAGTAAGAACAACCTACCCAGTGTTGGTATAAGGCTCTGCCCTTTTGTAGCCATGAGCCACTGGATCCTCCTGGAAATCTCTATCCACAAATGATAAGGTGGAGATGGAACAGAAATGATTCTTCCGAGACCATCCAGCTAGTAGTGAGTGCAGCTCGAACTCAAGCCCAGGCCAGTCTGTTCCCAGCGCTGGTCTCTGCCTCTCTCTTACACGAGTTTGCAATGTTCATGCTAAGTTAATTCACAAATACTGTTGTTTGCTGCTGACATGAAGGTAAGAACAGACAAACTAGATCCTTCTCTCTCCCTCCAGAGCCAAGAGTAGCACAAAAGAAACTGGCAAGTTTTATAGCTAATCTGGCATAAATGGTGACTTCCTAGCCGAATTATTATCTGTAGGACTGACTTAGGAAGCCAGGATACAGAGTGATAAACTATATTAATTCAATCCTTTCATTTTTGCGTCAGAGTTTGTTTAAGCCAAATTGATCTTACTGTGCTTATTTCTGGTCACATTTTGAAGATAACCAGTGCGGAATTCTAAAGTTTTATTAATTAGCTATTTCGAGTGGACATTTTCGAGGAGAGGATGGCTGAGCACTGTTGGGCAGGGGTGACAGGTCAGGACACTGGACACGGCAGCACTGTCCGCTGGGAGGTCCGCTTGGCTTCTGCTTCACAATTAAAACACTGAGCCGCAATGAGAATGGATTGTTCTTCCTCAACTGCTATCTTCCAAGGGTCATAAAGCTTCTTGGCAAATCCTTATTTTTAATTATGTGCCATTTGGTGTCATTCGAAAACACTGGAGAGGTTTAAAGCATCTGTGCAATGACTCGGACTAGAAACGCAGGCCCTGCATCCCGTGCGGTGCTGGGCAGCACGGTCAAGGTCAGCCCCCCCTGGGATGTCGCCCCAGGCAAGCAGCCTGCCTCCTGGGATCTCGGTCCTTCCTCCGGAAAAGGGGGTCCCGGGGTGACCTGCGGGAACAGAGGCCGTGTGTGCTGAGTCTGGGCGGGCAGAGTACCTGCCCGTGATAGCGCACGGCCCCTGCAGCGCCCACAGGTGGAACCCACCGGCACAGCTGGCAAAGCAGCACCGGGGTGTGTGGAACCCGGCGTCTCGGAGCGGAGGGTGGAAGGCAGGATGGGCTTGGAGCTGCAGGCTGATCCATCGCCTACTGGCCGCTAGTGCTCAGGCGACTGGCCCAGAGTCGTAGCCCTGCCGAGGGCTGAGGCGGCAGGTCCCCCGTGTGTGGGAAAGCTCCTCCGTCCTCAGCCTGAAATCGCTTCCTCCAACAGGCAAAAGGAAACACTTCAGGGGAGATGTTTTTCTCCATTAAAAATGGAAACAGGAGGACCAGGGACTAGGGGAGCAGTCACTTTAAATGATGGAAACTTGGTTCCCCCCTACAGCGGATCCTGAACCGCATCAAGCGTGCTGGGGATTTACTTTGTAAACTGAGGTTTCTGACAGTTTTCACTACAGAAGGAAATGCCTGGGTCATTTTCTACAGAGATGGTCCGAGGATGTGACTGTCCTCTTGAACCTGGCAACGAGTGATTGCCAGAGCTTTCCTTTGGTGATAGACTTAGCTGCCTGGTGTCACAAGCCAGGTGATCGTGTGAGACAAAAACTGGGGGAAGGGTCAGAAGTTACCCCGCGGTGGTCCCCCGAGCTTTGTGACAACGCTAATCTTACTCAAGTTGAGCGATGTCACCTAATGAGCTTTATTTTTGGACTTTTTGGAGGACAAATTAGAGGCACCTACCTGGACTTTTTAATCACTTAGTAATGCCAAACAATTCCCTTGATTGGAGAGAATCAAAAATTAAGGCCACAGTAAATCCTTGCTGTTTACCTATTTTATATATAGTGGTGTGCATCTGTTAATCCCATACTCCTAATTCCACCACCCCTTCCCCTTTGGTACCCAAAAGTTTGTTTTCTAGGTCTGTGAGTCTGTTTCTGTCTTATAAGTAAGTTCCTTTGTACTATTTTTTAGATTCCACATGTAAGTGATATCATATAATATTTGTCTTTTTCTGTCTGACTTACTTCACTTAGTATGATTATCTCTAGGTCCATCCATGTTGCTTCAAATGGCATTTTTCATTCTTTTTTATGGTTGAGTAATATTCCACTGTGTATATGGTGTGTGTGTGTGTGTGTGTGTATACATCTTTTACTGTATAGCACAGGGAACTATATTAAATACCTTGTAACAGACTATAATGGAAAAGAAAAGAAAAAAGAATATAGATATATACATATATATGTATAACCGAATTACTTTGCTGTACACCTGAAACTAACACAATATTGTAAATCAATTATACTTCAGTAAAAATAAATAAAATTTAAAAATAAGAGAAAAAAGTAAAGGCCATGGCATACCTTTTGAAAACAGTTATGTAAAGTTAATTATTTAAGGGAGACCAGCGGACTAATTCAATGTTGGGAAAACAGATTCTGCCATGTTGTATGCACATGAGAAGGCAAGTAATTATTTTTTACTTCAAATTATTTATTTTGAAAGAAAAAATTCTGATCTCCCTCCAAATAGCTTTGTCTCTGGCTTTTGTTGTTGTTGTTGTTTTAAAACTAGCTGGCCTCCTCTTTTTGCCAGGGAGATTCTCTATCATTGTTAAATACACGAAGTCCTGAAACTGCCCATCTTGGAGTTGCCCATATGAGAAGCAGCTGCTCTCTGCCGGCATCTCCATCAGGGCAGAATCTCCACTCCAGCTCCCTGGACGCCCACATCTCCTAGGTGTATCCTGCCCGTGCTAATTTAAGAAAGACCATTCAAATTTATTGACAATCCGTTAGCCATTGTCACTTCATGCCACAAACACAAACATTTTTATCCATCCATCCTTCCATCCATCTGTCCATCCATCTGTCCATCTACAAACATAATTATTAATCCTATTATGTGCCAACCATGAGCCAGGATTATTAGAATAATTCTTGGAAAATTCTATGAAGAGAAAGTATTGCAACTTTCACTTTACAGCTGGAGAAACTGAGTCTCTAATAAGTTAAATATTAGCTGAACATTGGTATTTTCATGGTTCAACGTAATAATCTGCCCAGAGCCGGGGTGGGTGGGAGGTCGGGGGGTGCTGCATTCCTCCCACAAAATATTTGGAAAAAGGTGGAAGAAACTAGGAAAGGGACCTAAACCCAGCTTGGGGTGGAGTGTTTGCAGAGGCTGGGCTATGCACCTCTGGAGGCTGCCCATCTACGACAAATCAGGAATAAGCCCTCTGACGGAAGTAATAAACACAAATTCAATTTAAAAACGTAGTACGTTTCTGAAAAACTGTATCACCAACAGTTTGACTTATATCACAAGATTGAAATATTTCTCTGATGAGGTCTAACAACTGTAAATATTCATGCACAAACACACTCAGCTCACTTAAAGCAAGCTCTTAAATTAACGTGTTCTCCCTTTCGTCAGCATCGTGCACCCAAAGGACTACAGAGACAAGCTTGCCTGACAAGTTACACAGTCGGGATATTTTCTTGAGAATGAAGACAACATTCACACAGAACTAGGCCGGGAACCTCGGCTTCAAAGCGCAACAGATTAAGGGCTAAGATGGTTTAGAAATGCAGTCCACAGTGATGGAATTCTGACACTTTCCAGAACAGAACGTAGATCAAATAAGAAATACAATATTCCATAACATGTATTGCATATAGTGAAGAGAAGTGCACTTAACAGAAATGTAGATAAAGATTTTGATTACATTTTTGTACCATCATAAGCCCTCGGTTTCAACCATAGCATCTGAGACACGGCACATAGCCACAGAGCATCTGCAGTGGAAGGAAGAGAGAACAAAGGGGAGTGGGAATGCATGGGGTGACTGTGACTTGGTATCTGAGAAAAACCCTGGAGAACGGAACCTCAGTCATTTAGCAGGCCAGGCAGTGAGGAATGAGGTGTATATAAGCACAAGGAAAGCAAAAAGTAAAGCAAATTTTAATCACACGGTTAGCTGGAACGTATCCACAGCTGTCCTGGAACATATCCAATAGCAAAGTTTATATTAACTATTAGGTATTTATACCATTATTTTTTCATACTTCAGTTAGTTTTGGAATCTGCCTTGTACCTAATATTTAATTAACTTATTTATTCACACTCATAAGCATCAAATATTTAGTACTCTCAGTGATAAATTTTAGCTGTGTCTTGGGCTTAAATTCAATGGAGTCTAATATTTCCTTTTTTAACTAATCCGTGTAAAATGTTAGATCACCCAAGGAAAGGGGAGACACAGCAGTAGTTGCTCTTAAGGTATTACTTGCCTTCCACATCTTCCTAAAGAACAGAATTTGGAGTTTCTCCTTTATATAGAAGTGTAACTTAGGGTATTAATATTTGCAATTAAATATTCATCAGTTTAGGGAGCCTGTGTTTACCTGGAATGGAATATGTTTATTATCAAAGAGTCCTTTTTTCCAATCCTGAACATTAAATATATATATTTTTAAAGAAAAAAAAAAAAAAGCTGTCCCCACACACCAGCCTCGTGCGAGGATTTGGGAGAAGCAGCAGCATCTTCTCTTAGTGATGCTTCTGGGGAAGACGCTGGGTTAAGACTGACCTCCTCAGGGCCTGGGCTTTGAAAGCAGTAAGTTCAAGGCCAGAGTGGATGGGAAACGGCAAGAGCATTTCAGCCACGAGCGGAGATGCTCCCCCCGCACCCCATCGGGTTCTGCAGGCTCTGTTTCAGCTGTACCCAGAAACTGCTGAGGGCAAGTCATGGACATCCCAACACTAGAACACAGAGGTGTTTTCAGCTAAATGCTCTGAGGCGAAGACAAGGCAGGGGAAGGCCGTCCCCCCGATGGGGCACGCTCGTTTTGAAGCGGTGTGACATCATCTTTTATCACTTCGAGTCAGAGGACCCTATTTAAATTCCTTCTAGAGAGACGCATTCAAAGTAAACTTAGGACAGGTATACTCTATATAAAATAGCGAAACTACCAGGACCTGCTGTATAGCACAGGGGGCTATATTCAATATTTTGTAATAACCTATAATGGAAAAGAATCTGAAAAAACTATATGTATAACTGAATCACATTACTGTACATCTGAAATGCTGTAAATCAACTATACTTCAATTAAAAAAAAAAAAAACCCGAGGTGAACTTAGGAACAATTACACAAGTTATTCTTACGTGTTCCACCCCTATGCCCTGAAATCAGATAGGACGTCCCAGAGAGGTGGCTCCTTTGGGGAATCTCCACCTGCAGTCCCAGAATCTGATCTGTCCCAACACTTGAGGTGTAGGGGGCTCACCTGATACCAGGAGCCGGGGACACTGCAGCCCCCGTCCGTGCAGGAGGCCCTGCACGGTGTCCTGCGTGCTGACGCCAGCCTGCTGTGTATCGATGAGATGCTCTTTCTGCTGCTGGAGACCCCTGGGCCTCAGCTCAGCCCTCGGTGAAGGGCATGGCCATGGGAGGCAGCGGGAGGGAGAGAAGAACCAAGCAAAAATACGAAACTCAGTTCCACGATGGAAAGGTGGGGGCGGGCAGTGAGATTGTCAATTTAGCGTGTTCTGTCATCCCTGAGCCGAGCAGGTGCCGCTGGGGAGGGAGGAGAGAGGGGCGCACAAGGGCTCCTGCTTCCCCCGGCTCCACCTTGACGGAGGAAAATATACACAGATGCAGCTGATGTGGAGCAAAAAAGGAAGGAGAATAAAGAATACACTCTGCAATCAAATGCAAGCTCACTAAATTCTATCTGAGGGAGAAGAGGAGGGAACAGGGCCGTCCTCTTACTATTAATATAAAGGTCGTTGGTGCAGAGCTGAGGATGCTGCCCCCGCAGGCAGGGGGAGGGGAGGGCAGGGGAGCCGAGACGGGCAGCTCCGTTCTCAGCAAAGAAGGAGCTGGGCTGACGGTGGGCTTGTTGGGAGACCGCCCAGAGCCCTGTGGTGACACGAGGGGGCTCTGTTCTCTCCATTAGGGGAACGACTGACCCAACGAGGGGGCAGGTCTGTGGCACCCCACCCGCCCCACCCAAAAGGCAGGAGCTGCATTCCATTCCCTTTCCAGGGACTGTTCTAGGCTGAACACTCACGGACCGGAATCGAGATCAGGTCTGTGGACAGGATTAGCAGAAGTTTTCAGAGATTCCTTGCTCCAAATTCTGTTGAAAAGGACAATCCTAGAAATACTGTAGCTGCTGAAAATGGGTCGAATGACGCATTAGGTTGAATCATGCAAAACTGCTGGCTTCTGACCTACAGAAGTGGCAGTTCCACATGGTCTAACCTGATTCAGAGTCTTGGATCACTTTGGAAGGCCCACGGCCCACGACGCTCCCCCTGAGCTGGCCTGGCCACAGTCTCACCTGTGGCCGCTTCTTCATTTTCAGGCCACAGGCCACTTGCTCGCCTGGGAACTCGGGGGCCTGCAGCACGTAGTGCTCTCAGAGCCCTTCCAACAAACCCCACCAAGGAACCACTGAGAGACTGAGCCCTTGGCGCCGTATGTCCCAGCCCCACAACTCAAGGCCTTTACAGATAGGTTTCACATGAGTTTCCTGAGAAGATCTCAGTGGATTTGTAAATATTGGAAATACATCTTTCCTTTCTCGAAGGTGTCACCTAGTCCCCCTCCTAACACAGTTCCTACCAGGAAGAAGAACAGACTGGTGGCTGACGGAGAAGGTGTACTTAGGTGCTACAGCCATAAGGAAGTAATGAGGCCCGTGTCCCGGCCGGGCAGCCAGGGCCACATCAGGCCTGGGCACAGAGGTACAGAAACAGCAGCATGGCAGCGAGGGCCGGGAGGCAGGCACTGGGATGGCTCTGCAAGGTGACAACAAGATGACACTGTTGACTCTGCCGCCCTAAAAGTGGGGGCGGGAGAGCTATCCAAACAGAAGGAACAGAGCCCTGGCTGTGTGAGGGCCATCGGGTCCTGGGGAAGGAGACGCCGTGCTCAACGACCCGGACGGCAGGGAGCAGAGTTACCATCCTGACGGCCCTGCCCCACCTCCATCCTGCCAGGAGCCCGCGGCCTCAAAGCCTGTGCATCAGCCGGCACTGGGCAGGGCCCTGGGTGCACCAGACCCCCAGCTCCAGGATGACTGCGGGGGTGGTTCTCAGAGATCCAATGCTGCCTGCAGGACCCTGGCCAGTTCTCGCCCTCCCTGAGACGTGGCCGCCTCTGTAAAATGGGTGCATTACAGAACCCATCCTTTAGTACACGTGTTATATGTAATAGCTATAATGAAAAGGTAGCTAAACAAATGCTGTTCTCCAACAACTGCATTCATATATATTCCCTTTGTCCTTACAGAGTCCTTTTTGTAAAGTGGGGCCTGAAAAATACATCCTTTGGGAAAGAAAGGCATGATACGGGGTCATTTTCCACTGGAAAATACCCCATGTGTGAGCAGGAGGAAGGGGATTACTTTTATGAAGCCAGCGTCCTTGCAGACCCTGCTGCACTGGTAGCTTTTATGGACCATTGCACTGACCCTCCCTTTTCACAGATGTGGCAACTGAGCCAGGACACGTGACCTGACGTGGCTCAAGCCCCTCTCCCAATTTATAATTTAGAGGCCTGACTACCATTGGATTACGAAGCGCTGAAAACATTGCAGAGCTGGCACTCGCCCTTAAGCAATCCTGAGAACTCTTTATAATTAGGTGCCCCTGGCCAGACTAGATGCCCGACTGGAAACATTTTTCTCATTTCTGTTTTCTAATGATAGAGACTGACCTGGGTGGGGGATTAACCCACAGAAAAGCTACCAGCCACAGTTAAAGTCCCTCTGAATCAACAGCCACATGCACGGCTTTGGAGCAACGCGACACAGGTAATTTAATTTCATAAAAGGATCTTTCCAGAGTTTGTTTTTTTCCTCCCAGCGTATTGAAATGTACACATCATGAGTACAAAGTACAAGGCACCGTCAGGCTGTAATTTTACTTCTGCACGTATTTAACGTGCTGCTGGGGACGAACCATTTCATGGTTCCTGTGCTTTAGCAAATGAAATAAATCAATGTGTTAAGAGAGAGTGATTTTTTTTTTCTTGCCATTTGGGGGAAGTGCTCTTTACTTGTCTATTAACATGAACTTAATGAACCGTTTCACATTCACAACCCCTTAGAAAGGTCGTAATGCTTATTTCTTAATTAAATTTTTTGAAGTCCAATAATGCTAATTTTCTTTTATACCTCCGTGCAGGGAGCAGTGCTTTAAAGAAATTACTGAGGATAAACAACAGCACAGAATGAGGACTATTTCAGTTGGTTAAACATAGATGCTCGTAGGGCTCTATAAAGGAAGATAAAGAGAAACGACCGGCAGTTTATTAAGGATAATCAAAGAACCAGGGATTTGGGGTTGCCATGGAATTCGGACCTAAATAAAGTTTATCATTTGGCGATGGCTTGGCGTGAGACTTGCAAACAGGCAGCATCATCGAGCCAACATGCCTTAAGAAACAGGGGTCACTCGGGATGTAAGTTCCTTTCCAGAATTCCTCCTACATGTTGATGCTGAAACTCGCCAGCCTGGGTTGAAAGGCGGAGGCTCCCTATGAGGCAGAGACAGGTACTTGAGGCTCACTGCTGCCTTGTTCTCAACGGTCTGATTTTTTTTCCGTCCTAATTACAGCAGACAGCGTCGCAGCTTTGTCAGCGTTACCTGCTCTCAATAGAGGCGCTCTCAGGCCCCTGGTCGCCGAGCCGGGAAGAAAGCAGGCTCCCCAGTTGGCAGGAGTCTTGGATCCTCGCCCCCAGCCACACTGTGCAATCACACTGTTTATTCCACTGTAACAATCAGACGGCGCGGACAGAGCACCTGGTCCTCCAGGCTGGCCCTCCCTTGACAGCTGACGGGCAACCTCCCTGCCAGGTGGTCGTGCTTCAATGACACGAGCTGGCCATTCTAGGGTTAACGAGGACCCACTTTCTTCAGAACGCCCCGGGAAAATCAGTTATTCATAAAGGACACTATGCCTTTTGTTGATCGCTGAACAATGTTGCTGAAAACCCATTAAATTAAATTCTCTTTATTGGACTGAATAATGCAATAGCGATAGCCCCAGTGAGAAGTTTGCCCGTTTATTTACCAAATTTCTGAATAATTTATACATGGATCCTGGCTCTTTTTACTGAGTGGCCAAATGCTTCTTCGGGACAGAACAGTGTAGCTTTGCCTTCATTTTAATGTGGGTTAATGCTCACTCGCAAATAAAAAACAAACAAAAGCAGAATTTGAGTGGCCAGAGAATGAAGTCTCTCTCATTTTAACAGAGAATTCACATTCCCCTTTTTTTTTGCAGGAGGACTTTCATATATATTGGCATGAATTTACATCAGATGCTTTTTCTTTCTTTTTCTTTTTTTTGGGTCTCTCATATGATCACCGTTTCCATGATAGAAAACGGAAGAGAAGGAAACAAAAGTAGGACGTGTGAAGGGTCAAGAATCTCTAAGTTGGGGAAGGGCTTAGGTGGGAGGTGGTCCTGGGGAGGTGAGTGTGGGTGGAATTTGATGGTGGCTTGGACGTCCCCTCCCGCCCCACCTAGAGCTGCTCGCGGAGGCCTCAGTGGGCAGCGGCGGGTCACAGTGGGACGGCGGTAGAAAGGAGCCCCCTCCCCTCCTCCCCTTCTGTTTCTCCCCTCCAGGAGTTGACAGGGGTGGGGTTCCCCGAAGGGGCCGTCTCTTCCCTTCCCGAGCAGGCTTTAGTGTCCTATGGTTAGATGTCCAGGCCGGTCTCACGGATTGAATGTACAGACAAAGCTTAAAGTGGAGGGAACATAAAGGAAACAAAGGTGAACAGAGATCCAACAGTTGGTTAAATAACCTTGTCCTAAGGATTTAGCCTTAGCTGTTTGGGAGCTTGTTTTAAAACAGAATTTTTTTTTTTTTTTAATTTGGAGGTAGCATTAACAAAAACATCAGAAAGTTAGATTATCCTAAAGTACACATCGATTATCAAAAAGAACATAAAAATTTCTATTGGATTTCACTTTCATTTAAGGAAAACAACGCTGCCTTTTCTCAGAGATGAAGAAGGTCTAAGCAAATTTAAACAAATTTAGGAAGACAGGTGCCAATTTTAGTTGATAGGCAAAGTCAAAGTCCTGCATGTGAGTAGTTTTAGCAATTAGCGACAGTGCACTTGGGGAGCTGAGGACGGGGGTGCGCACGGGGGCTAAGATTATGGATTCCTCTCCGCCAACGGCCCACAGGCTTAGCCAATCCACCCCAACACCCTCTGTGCAGCAACCCCACTGTGAGTCGTGACTGACTGTGTCCCCACACCCCAAGGTCTCGCCGAGGGTGGATGCTCAGAGGATGTTTTGCGGAAGCTGCCCAACCCCCGGCATCTCCACCCTGCTCCCCTGGTCTTGGCCTGAGCCGGGCTGGGAGCACGCGCTCCGGCCCCTGGGCCCCATCATGCAACCACTTCACTCGTTTCCTCTGCAGTAAAACCTCAAAGGCAAAACCAAACTGGAACCCAGGGCCAGAACAAAGCCAGCACCAGAGAGCAACTTTCTGCTTTGTGGCTGATGAAACACCAAGAGCCCTGACTACAATCGGACGTTGAGAAATAAATGTTTTAGTTTTGCTTCCTGATCATTTTCGATAAGCGCTTTGGCTTTGCCTTGGCATTTATCTTCCCGAGGCAGCCTGCTGCCTGGTCACAGTGTACGGCTCTCATGACATTATCTCTGAATTATGAGACCCACCTGGAATGAGGCTCCCACACAAAGGTATGAGGATGTGTCGGTGACAAGCAGACGCTCTTTTGCAGCTCAAAAACAATGGCTGACACTTCTGCGTGAATAGACAGAAAGCGCATCAAAGGCAGCCTTTTATGGAGAAAAACTGTGTGATGTCCACTTTAATCTCTGAAAAATCTATGCACAAACTGAACCCAACTTCATTTTTCACATAAATGCTGAGGCTTGATACAAGGACATTTCTTCCTTTGCAGTTAAAAGATGAGGTGACAAAGACACGCTAGTATAGCCTTTGCCCTTTTTAAAGCTATTTCAATGGGCCAGGACACTTCACCACTGATACAAGGGCAGGGACTTGACAATAGCTGCATTTGAAGCATTCTGACTAAAACCAGTCATTGTTAGAGATTAAAGAAAGGCATTAAGATCTACATTTTCCTTAAAGCTGCATACTTTTTATACCTTAACCCTTTGATCAATTGTCAAAGGTCTGAAAAGGTGAGATGGTGATATCGCATGGCCTTACACAACTACAGTGGCACAGGGAGGTGATCTGAAGGGGATTAGACTGGACCCCTGGGTGAGGAAGGGTGCAGAAGCACCTTTCTGGGCAGGGATGGGGAGTCAGTTCTCCAGCAAGCAGATGCCTAGAACTGAGGCCACCCAGGCAGTGAGTCTTCCAATGCTGCGTTATTTTGGGGCGACTAGGAAAGGGTGTCTCCGGATGCCTCCTGCCCTTCACCTTCCTCTCCTTGTGCCTCTGGGTCCCTCTCCAGCCTCGGGTGCCCCAGACCAGATGCCTAGTTGTGAAGCTGGTGCTGTTTGCCCTTCACGGTTTCCAGCCACTTTCCCGGCATCCCTGCCTCCCGGCCGGGCTGCTACTCTGAGTCCCACTGCGGGGCATCCTCGTGCAGTGGAGTCTCTCTCTGCAGTCACACTGCCCGTGCCGCGGGTCTGCCCCTGCCACTCAGCCAGCCGCGTGCTCCACAGCACGGCAGCCACCGCTTCGGGTCTCGGGTTCCTTGTGGGTGAGGAGTGAATGCAGCGGTCCCATTGGAGGAGTGAGTCCGGCACCCAGCACAAACTGAGCCCTGAGCCCCAAAGAGGTGCGGGCGGGGAGCTTCCTGACTCTAACCCCCGCCCCCCCACGGGCAGTACACGTCTTCCCTCCCATTCCTCAGGCATCCGTGAACTCCTGAGAAGGGTGCTGCCTGAGGCCTGGCTGTGCATTACAATCACCTGGGCATTGATTAATCCCCACTCCAAGCCCAGGGAACCAGAGCGGGTCCTGGGCATCAGGGGAGCGGGTCCTGGGCATCAGCATATGTTGCAATTCTCCCGGCGGGTCTAGGGTTGAGAACCGTGGCTAAGGGCAATGCAGACGAGCATTTGCCCTGAGCCCTTCTCTGGCACAGGTTATAGGACTGGAGGGCAGGACCTCCAGGGGCCTGGGAGCTGGGCCCCGAGAGGCCTGCAAGCAAGCAAGGTTGCTTATCTTTAAGATAATGCAAATTCATGGCTTGTGTTTACTTTAGTAAAAAGCGTTGTGAATGATTAACCACTAAGCGCTGCTGCTGGTCTGCAAAGGCAGCTTAGCTTCTCGCTGGACTTGCCTGCACCCTGGCTCGCCGCCGCCGGGTTCCCAACTGGAGACATTCTAACATAACGTCGGCCTATCCCAGGAGTGTCTGAGTCTTGAAAGGAGATTCCTAAAGGCAGAGAAGGCTTCATGCCCACAGGGCTGAAGTCAGGATGGCGGGAGGGCAGAGGTCAGGACAAATCTATTGGTCCCAGGTTGGCTCCGGGTATGAGGGCCGCTGAGTGAGGTTCGCTGAGCCACTGTATTCGGAAGCTCAGGGGAGCCTTTAACCTCATTCTGGCTTTGGCTCAGCTTGTGGCCTTGCCAGGCGAACATCTCCCGGAAAGGACTGCTCCTGCAGTATCTTATTTTAAAAACAAACCAAAAGCAGAAAAGCCCAATCACCTCCTCCCTGCCACCCTAGACAAGGCCATCTTCCCCAGGGCCACCTGGCCGGGATGATCTCCAAAGTGCCTCCCCTGCCTAGAACCAAACACTCGCATGACCTTGAACTGTCAAACAGGCCTTAAGACACACAGTTCGAGTGATCTTAATTTATACCAGACTTTATCAGCTTGTCCAATGTGTTTACCCTTCTGAGAACCAGCCTGTAAAGAAGTATACTCTTAAAAAGAAAAGTAGCAAACCCCAGCGACTGCTCTGAAAGCACTCTAAGATCTGAATTTGTAAGCATTTCCTGAAAAGCTGAAATCACAACCTAGCCGATGCTAACACAGTCGCTAGCATGCAACAATGCCTGCCTGTTTTGAAAAAAACATTCATGACTGAATTTATAAATACAGGCGATTTTCTTCTTAGAGCCAAAAACATCACTTCCTCTGCTGGATGACCTTTTCCTCTCGTTCTAACAGAAGCCGTGGTCAGCAACATTTTTTATTCTTACCGAACTACCTGTTCTTTATAGAGATCAAAACTGTGACCTCTTTGGATTGTCGAGTGAATGTATATGCTTCTAGTTAGTAGGTGTGTACAGTTAAAAACGGAAAGTTATAAAACAGAAACATTTGGGATTTGTCTCCTCTCAATTTCTCCACGTTGAGAGTTTCACTTAAAAACAAGTGAAAATCATTTAGAGAAATAGAAGACAATTCTAAATGAATTCTACATTAGTTAGACACATAGGGTGGCAGGTTATCAACCTGTTTTTGGAAAGCATCACATCTTCTGACAGTGAGAGATGCACATTTCAAGCCAGGTTTTGAAATTAATGAGACGGGGGAGAGGAGGGGCAGGAGGGAGGGGAGAGAGAAGGGAGAGCAGCGGCATCGACAGTTACAGCGCCGTGAGGTCACAAGACCACTGTGGAAACTACCTGAATTCATGCAGCAAGGAGCAAGGCTGCGTTGTGCCCCAGGTGACACAGAAAGCAGCTGCACGTACAGTGCAGAGGCCAAACATGTCACAGTGCCCGATGGTTTTATGTATAAATGATAACGTGACTTATTAGACTGGACTTATAGGTCCTGGGACTTCAAAACGCCTGGGCCAGGATGGGGTTGGGAACACTGGGTAACCTCCCTGGAGTAACAAGTCACCGATCAGCTGGGCTGGCTGTGCTCAACTGCTCACTCTGGGGCTGAATCCTGCTCTGAAGCCCTCTGGCTGCCACGGTTCTGCTGGACTTTGGTTCGATGGGCCATTTGCCATGATTCAAAATCCACTTAAACTGGTCTCCCAGCTGACTGGCAGGCATAGTATTTTAATGATCTCACTCGTAGATTTTTAATATTTTTACTAAAAATTGCGTATAAAGCAGAGGTACTTTTTTCCCTTTACAATTTTGATGGCAATGATATACAGGTGGTTTGAGTCCCCATTTTATGGGCTGGTAAATGAAGGAGGACTATCTACTGCCCCGCACCAGAAGGGGGTTAGCTGTCGCGGTCTTTGTCAGTCTTGAGAGTTCGCTAACCCGGCAGGCCATTCGAAAGTGTCCCAGGTGAAGACGTATTTCATCTGTAAACTGATTTTTAAAGCCCTTGTCACACAACAGGGTTGGAGGCACTGCATACAACAACAATAATGAAACACCATTCATTGGGCACAGGGCCCCCCAAAACCAGCCACACAAATAGAAGGTTAAAGGAAAATGATGGTTTCAGAGAGAGAGACCAAGAAGGTTCAAGATGTAGCTGCCTCAACAACTGGGGGTTCCAGGAACGAGCAGCCTCTCAGACACGGCCCTGGGCTCCGGGAGGTGTCCTGGCAGGTGGTCAAACCCTCCTCACAGCCCCCCGTGCACACGGAATTCTCTGCACAGTTAATGGAGTTGATGTTCATGTGTAATACACGTTTTGGGAATCAAAAAATCAGGTCGAATTGTTTGACAATGCCTTTTTTCACTAGGCCAAAAAAAGTCACAGGCCAACAATTTCATGTATTTCAACCCAATTTAAAATAAGGTGTGGAGCTCACCTTGCAACCTGTCTCTTTGTCATCATGCAGCTATTTTCCCAGGTACCTTTAGAGAGACCAGGCGGGATGGTTCTGGATGTCGTCACGTGGACAGGGCCTCAGGGCCTACCCCAAGCCCCGTCAAGGACATCGCCAAGGAGGGTGCCATGCCCCCAACCACATGTTGCTCAACGGACGCTGGGGGAGGGAGAGCCAAGTGCGCCCCCTTCTGGATAATAATCCCACTTCATCTACACGCGAGCGTTTCCCGTTCTAGCTGCCTTGGTCCCATGTACTCTTGCAGCTCTTTAATCCCTTTTGCTTTTATGCTTATGTACAGGGGTACTTACTTTGGAACAACTTTAACATTGATTTTCAAATTTATTAACTTTATAATGATTAAGTGAGAACACAAATATAGTTTTCCCTCTAATTCTGGTGGAGGTAGGTAAAAATACTTTTTTGAAGAAATAAATCTTCAGACATATTTTTTGCCATTATAGGAATAGGAGCTAATACTGTAAAGAAGAAAACTGAATACAGTATGAATGTGAGACTCTCATATTTCAGGATGGAAAGAAATTCTAGGATTTGAGGGCTCTTGACAGGGTAGAACGGAGTTTAATCCCTACATTAAATAGACTTTAAGAAATGGCACACAAATCACAGGTATGGTTTTAATTTTTTATTTTTTTATAAATTTATTTATTTTATTTTTGGCTGCGTTTGGTCTTCGTTGCTGCACGTGGGCTTTCTCTAGTTGCGGAGAGCAGGGACTACTCTTCGTTGCAGTGCGTGGGCTTCTCATCGTGGTGGCTTCTCTTGTTGCAGAGCACGGGCTCTAGGCACGTGGTCTTCAGTAGTTGTGGCGCACGGGCTTCAGCAGTTGTGGCTCGCAGGTTCTAGAGCGCAGGCTCAGTAGTTGTGGCTCACGGGCTTAGTTGCTCCGCGGCATGTGGGATCTTCCTGGACCAGGGCTCGAACCCGTGTCCCCTGCATTAGCAGGTGGATTCTTTTCTTTTCTTTTTTTTTTTTTTTTTTTCTGCGGTACACGGGCCTCTCACTGCTGTGGCCTCTCCCGCTGTGGAGCACAGGCTCCGGACACGCAGGGTCAGCGGCCATGGCTCACAGGCCCAGCCACTCCGCGGCATGTGGGATCTTCCCGGACCGGGGCACAAACCCGTGTCCCCTGCATCGGCAGGCGGACTCTCAACCACTGCGCCACCAGGGAAGCCCGCAGGCGGACTCTTAACCGCTGCGCCAGCAGGGCAGTCCACAGGTATGTACTTTTTTGTTTTTTAAATCAAGATTAAACCCCAGGTCTTAGTTTGTAAAAGATGTTTTAAATAAATGAACATAGCTAGGCTCATACCTTTTGTTGTATTTATCAAATTTATCAGGTCTTTGAATAGGTGCTCACAAAACACCTCTAAATCCAGACAGAATTTTATAATATACTAAAAATAAAAGGTAATGAATTATTTGGGTTTTTTTGAAGAGTTTTTGATGTGGACCATTTTTAAAGTCTTTATTGAATTTGTTACAATATTGCTTCTGTTTTATGTTTTGTTTTTTTTGGCCACAAGGCATGTGGGATCTTAGCTCCTAACAAGGGATTGAACCTGCACCCCCTGCATTGGAAGGCGAAGTCTTAACCACTGGACCGCCAGGGAAGTCTCAAGGTAATGAAGTTTTAAAAATGTTTTACTTGAGTCTTACCATTTTCCCAGAAGAAGTGGATTCAGGTTTTATTCTGTTACTTTTAATAAAATCTATGCTACAAAGTTTCTTAGGCAATTCCATAAAACAGAGATACTGGAAAACAGTATCGTCATTTTTGGTATTTGGGCATGTCTCTAACTTTAATCTCAGAAGGGGAAATCTCAAACTAACAAGTATATTTTCACTGCACTGAAAGGAAATAGAGCTTTTATGTGTGTTTTTTTTACTCTCACCGAAGAGCAAGAAACTATACAAATTGATTAATAATTTACTTACTCAAAAAGCGATCTGCCTTTGGGTTTATGAATATATAATGAAAGAAAAAGTAAATGTGCTTTCAAATCCAGACCGACAGAAGTGAGTGAGTCCACAGCCAGCACCAAGCACGGCGGGCTTTCTAGAATCTCACCAGGGGAACCTGGAACGTAGGTCCCATTCAACAACCTGAGAAGACAGAGAGCTTTTCACAGGCAATGAGCACGTGACGAAGTTCATTAATTAAACAGTGCGGGTGGAGCAGATGGATGCTACCTACGCTCCAACGACGCTAAATTGGGACAGAGGTTTGTAGTCCTTAATGAGGCTCCATAAAATGAATGATTACATAGGAATCACAAGTAAACAAGCCTGCCCAAGTGCTGGATTATCAGGCAACAAGTCCTGCAACATGGTAACGAGAAGACCAGTGTGAGTGCAAGTATCTGATACACAAAACCTCTGAGGTCATTCCAGCCCAGCTTGTCCCTGGAGGCTGAGGAAAGCAGTCTGGTCCACAAAGGGTTAAGCACGAAATGACAGTGGTGCAATACTACGAAAATGCCTGGTCGTGGAAATGAAGGGAACAGAACACTTTCTGTCACATATTCAGTGCATTACTGAGAATGAGACACTCAAGTTTCCTTTTATCTTTACAGAAAAACACAGATGCAAAATGTCAGGTGCTTGGGCTAGCAGCTATCCAGAAAATGTGGGCATTAAAATTATCTTTTTAATGATACTTTTTTCCATATCACTAATTAATTCTTTACTTTTTCAGCTATGTCAAACTCTCAACTTTTTTTTTTCCTTTTAGGGCCCTAATTAGTCTTTGCTGCACATGGACTTGTGTATCATTCAAAAGATATTTGTTGGAATCATGGGTAGAATAGAAATTATTTTCATGGGAAAAATTTGCTCTAAATATATTGTTACTGTCTGGAACATAACATTTTGAAACTAAGAATATATTTCTTTAGAATGATCTACAGTATTATGTTTTCCAATGTAGACAATATAATCTCATTAACAGAAACTGAAAACTATACATTATAGTGCTGCTGTAGAGGTCACAGTAGTTAAAGGGGACCCCTGCTTCTGTCACCACGGCCCCCACTGGGATGCCCCATGTCATGGTGCTGATTTTCTCTTTCTCAGGACACATGACCTTTACTGCAAATTAAAACCTATTTTGGAAAGAGGTAGAATATAAATAGAGCCAACATATAGAAATAAATGTCTTGCTTGCAAGGCCCAATATCACCTTGATAGAACTGTGTTCTCAATCATTTATCAAGGCAAAAGCACAATAAGTCATGCCAATCAGGTCCTTGTTTTGAGCTAGACTCTGTTGTGAGATAGGTCACTGAGGATATGTACACTTAATGTTTTCTTTGCTTTTTAATTTGGAAGCCACATGTACTTAGGTTCAAGGGATGTACATATGGTATCAGAATGGGTCCATTCGAATTTATGATAGTTTTGTTGTCATCTTTATTCCATAAAATCAAGATTTAAAGGGCTAAGACCTCTTGTTAACCATAATGATGAAATAGGCTAAAACTAGTGGGACTGCTTCGCTTTTTAAAAGCGATATACTTTCCCCCCCAGTTTTACTGAGAAATAATTGGTATACATCACGGCACAAGTTTAAGGCACAGTGTGACGGTTTGATTTACATGTATTGTGAAATGATTATCACAAAGGTCCAGCTAACATCCATCTTTTTATATAGATAAAAGAAAAAGAAAAAAAGGAAAAGAAAAAAGGAAAAAAATTTCTCCTTGTGATGAGAGCTTTTAAGATTTACTCTCTCAGCAACTTTCAAATATACAACATAATATTTTCAACTATAGTCACCATGCTGTACACTACATCCCTGGAACTTAATTATCTCATAACTGAAAGTCTGTTCCTTTGACCACCTTCCTCCAATTCCCCCTCCGCCCACACGCTGCCTTTGTTAATAAGTCTGATTTCTTTTGGTACGAGTTTTTTTTTCTTTTTTTTTTAAGATTCCACCTGAAAGTGAGATCATATAGTATTTGTCTTTCTCTATCCAACTTATTTCACTTAGCATAATGCCTTCAAAGTCCATCCGTGTTGTCATAAATGGTAGAATTTTTTTGTTTTTAAAAGGCTGAGTAGGACTTCCCTGGTGGCGCAGTGGTTAAGAATCTGCCTGCCAACGCAGGGGACACGGGTTTGAGCCCTGGCCAGGAAGAGCCCACATGCTGCGGAGCAACTAAGCCCGTGCACCACAACTACTGAGTCTGCGCTCTAGAGCCTACGAGCCACAATAACTGAGCCTGCGTGCCACAACTACTGAAGCCCGCGCGCCTAGAGCCCATGCTCCGCAACAAGAGAAGCCACCGCAATGAGAAGCTTGTGCACCGCAGCAAAGAGTAGCCCCCGCTCACTGCAACTAGAGAAAGCCCGCGTGCAGCAACGAAGACCCAACGCAGCCAAAATAAAATAAATAAATAAATAAAATAAATTTAAAACAAATATTAAAAAAAAGGCTGAGTAACATTCCACTGTGTGTGTATACAGATATGCCACCACTTCTTTATCCACTCATCCATCAATGGACACTTGGGTTGTTTCCATGCCTTGGCTGTTGTGAATAATGCTGCTATAAACATGGGGGTACATGTATCTTTTTGAGTTAGGGCTTTTATTTCCTTTGGATGTATTCCCAGAAGGAGAATTGCTAGATGATACGGTAGTTCTATTTTTAATTTTTTGAAGATCAAAGCTACATAATTTTGATGGCCTCTTGTTCTTAGGTCAAAAGTGTGGACCACTGAGAAACAGCAGGGAGGCCTCAGAGTCAGGCTGGTCTGGGCTCCCATCCTGGCCCTGCCCAGGCTGTGGGGCCTTTGCCAAGACTCCTGCATCTCCAGCTTCACTCTCTCCATCTGTGTGGCTGGATGAACACAGCCCTATTCTGCAGGGCTGTCACTAAGAGCAGAACAGTGGACCAGTGGTCCTCATCTTATGCACCTTTGATCAGGCTGTGCTTCTGCACATTACCTACCGCTGTCCCAAACTGCCCTCTGGTTCTGCATATGCTTCTGGTCCCTCAGCTGATGGGAGAACATTTTATTGGTCACCTGCAGATACAAACTACTGACCAACAGTTCAGTCTTAGCAGTGTCCCTGTTTCTATGCCTATGCAATTATTTGGATATTCCATTGCATTGCACCCACATTTCATAAAAATGAGTGGAAACAGGAAAAAAACTGAAGTACTGGCACTATTAATGACAAACATAGCTCTCAAACTCCAGGCAGTAGAAGCAAAACTGGAAATCCTTTCTTTGGTAAACTCAAGGGAAATATTTTTAAAACTTCAGTACCTGTTTAGTTTTAATTTCACTGTCATGGTGAATTTTAAGTGTCTAATGAATTTTTGGGTTCACAGAATACACACCAGCTCATTTCCAACGGTGAGGGCAAGAATGCTAGAAACACGCTAGGAAAACCACATCAAATACTAAGATCTAGAAAGCGAAGCACATTTAGGAAGTTTATATATTCTGTTTCATTTTCTGAAAACAGAATGCCTTTTGTAGGAAGTCAGATGCACATCTGAATTCCCATCTGTAGAAAAGAAAGCACAAATTTTGGATTTCAAAATATAATCAAAAGGAAATATTAATAAAGAGAATACGAGTCTCCAGTCCCCTCCCCCAAAGAAATCTTTTGGGGTTGCAAAAAGTAATCAATTAAAAAAAATCTGTATTATCCTCCTAGGGTGAAGTTCCTTTAAAAATTCATGCATTCGCCAAATTCTGATTGCAAAAGCTCTCATGTGCCAGACTGACTACAAAACACTCAGTGATTCAGTCCATAATTAGAAACTGTCTAATCATTTCTGTTGGCCATTCTTGACTCTGAAATGTTTAAATAAAATGTTCCATGAAGGATTATTTGTAAAAGAACCAATATTTTGATCATGAATTCGAAGGGGTCCTGATTGTATAAATGCAAATAACTTCCTTATTTTAGTACATAAAATCTCAGATTACATTTAGACATCTATTAGCACAACTGATTTTAAATAATTTAGTAGGAACATTTTTTAGACTAGCCCTACATATTTATATGATAGTTTGAAAAACCGTTCTAATGGAAATTTACAATCTAAATTTGTTTTGGTAGAATTCGATTATTTAAATGAGCTGGGCATTTTGTACACTAGGGACCGCAACACCATATCCGACAAAAGAACCAACATTCTCTTGTGACTTAGAGACGTTCTAATGTGGAACGCTCCATACACAGGGTCGATACAGGATCGGCCGTAGTTTCTATGGAACTTTTAAACGAGAAAGTTAATTTAGAAACAGTTTCTAGTGTTCTACCAATATGGTGCCTTCGGACTGGTTTTCTAATAAACAGCTTAAAAAAAATCAATCAACCAAACTGTTAGACTCTTCCATTGTGAGAAAGGAACAAAATTTAAGCTTAAAAATTCCCTTTCTCTGGAGGAAAGAAAAAAAGGTCCAGAAATATAAAATTAACCTCAACCCAAAGCAAAGCAAGACATTCAGATGCTTTCAGTAAGTGTAACACATTTTACATAGCGGTCCAGAAGCCACCTTTCTAGAGCTTTGCAACTGAAGACTTTTTAGCCGCAGGGGTTAAAAGCGTGGGTGTGGAAGTCAGCTTTTGTCTGAAAAATTAGCAATGCTATGAGTCATCGTGCATTAGCAGCAGAAGAGTTGTGCATCTTGTACGAATCCAGACACCATATGCCATGCGAAGGCCTATTACTTTATTCGGTGCCACCGCTGACAGGCAGCCACGTGGGTATCCCCAGTGGAAAGGCTGTCTCCTCCGGCGGCGAGGACAGGGACCCAGTGAGCTGAACACATCCAACATTGTGCGGAGCAGCAGAACAGCTGGTAAGCCAGCCAGCTCCACGGCCGGCCGCGCGCGGATGCTAATGAGCCTGGCCTGGCGACAATGCCGGCCTTCAGAGGAGCGACAGCGGCGTCCTGTGTCTCCACAACAGCCTCGAGAGCGGGTCTGCTCTCTCATGCCTTCAGTCTCATTAAAACATAATCCTGGTGTTTGTGGTTTATCAAAATCAGTTGTAAGTCGCAGCTTAGAAATCCACCCAACACACCCGATGTGCTCTACAAAGTTGCACTGAAATGTCTGCATGACTCCACGGGCATCTTTAGGGACTGCGGGGAGTGGCGGCAGCCACTGTGGGGTCCAGGTCCTAGCTCACCACTAACACAACTGCGTGGCCTCGGGCGTGTTAGTTAACCTCTCTGGGCCTCGGTGCCCTCAACTACATTTTCAAATAAAATCAGATACGTAACAGACTTTACTAAGTAAGACACTGTACTATGTTTGCATAATGTACTAAAGCAGGATGATAACTGTACCTTCCGCACAGCATTGCTGTAAGGACCAAATGATGGTACATATGTGTGACGTTGGTAGTGCCTGGGACAGAGCAAGGCGGGGGAGCTCTTCCTGGAACCAAGGCGGCAGTTGCTTCCCCTCCTAGCTGTGTTTTTCCCGATGTCTAATACAGTAGCGCATCCCGTTATCAGGGGTTGGAAGGCAACTGGCAGACGCGGCAAGATGGGTTGGCAGTGAAGAGGGGAGTAGGGGTGGAGCCCTGGGGACCCTGTGTGATGACTGGTGATGGGTGGGTATGTGCTCCCAGTGGCATGTGGGGTCCCCAGACCACTAAGTTCCCTGAAGGTTCCAGGTTTCCTAAAAGCTCAGTTCTGCTGGAGGCGTTTACTCCTTCCTTTGATCAAGTCCCCTGACTCCTAGTCGCCCACCAAATGCCAGGTGCAAGGCCCCTCCTAGGGATGCCTTCCACTTTGGGCTCCGGGCTGAATTCCGGCAGAGCCATTAGGAAGCTATACCCCTCTCTTCCCTGATGTTTTCCACACTCATCAAGGAGCCGTGAGGGTGGGTCCTGGTACCCTGACTTCCACTTGTGACCTTCAGCAAGAGCACAGGAAATGGCCAACAGATATTTTGTTGAACGAGTAAACTGATGAAAACAACTGCGTTTTAGACTTGTCATGTTCAGACTTGGGGCCTGGGAGTGTGAATGAGATGCTCAGAATCTGCTGATCACTTTTTCAGCAAGATTTTGTTTTTTTTAAAGCTCTTAAGTAAAAGACATTTAATGGACAGATCAGCTCCAGCAGCAAATGCACTTCCGTCTCTATTTCCTAGGGTTGGGGGTGTGTAAATACGATGAGAGAACTGCCTGGTACTCAGAGCAAACCTGGTTTCCCCCGAGTCTTCCTGCAAGTCAGCCAGCTCAGGGGGTCTCCCAAGGTGACGTCGGTACTTTCTGAAAAATAGAAAGCACGCGTTTGCCCATGGCGTGCAGATCCGTGACAAGACCTGCCGCAGAGTTTCAGAGGCTATAAAGACTGAAACAAGGATTCATGCCAGGAGAGTTAAATTTAAGGAAGTACAGTGATAAATATCCTAGGGAACTCTGTGTGAAATACGGTGTGGAACTCATTGATGAGTTCAAGCATGTTTTAATTTGGAAAGCTGCATTCCTGGAGGAAGTCTCTGTCCTCTCTGAGTGGCAGCAGCAGGAGACCCTGGGCTCTGCCCGCCACCGCGGCTACTCCTCGAAGGCGGGGCTGGCACAGCAGCCAGTGCTGTACCTGGTTCAAATTCGTTATCTCCCGTCTATTTGCTGTCTTTACATCCGGCCCTTAATTTCTGTAGCATCCAGAACTCCACAGACAAAATCAGGATAACTAGATATGGAAGTGAGGGCTGGAAGGGGCTCTTTCTGACTTCCCGCTGCTTCCGGAGGATGCACAGTCAGCAGCAGGTCAACAGCCAGTCCCCTGGCGGGGGCTCCTGAGACATCAGTGGTCCTGGAAGAGCCGGGCCTTCAACCCTCAGATTTTCTCTTGGTCACAGCCATTCAGAGATGGGAGTGACACACAATGTTCATTATCTTCTAATGATCTTTTGTGGGAAAGCAGTTGCTGGAATACGAATGCTCTTTACTCACTGGGATTTTAAAGATTAAAAAAAGAAAACTTTGACATTTAAAAAATACCCAGAGGGCTTTCCTGGTGGCGCAGTGGTTAAGAATCTGCCTGCCAATGCAGGGGACACGGGTTTGAGCCCTGGTCTGGGAAGATCCTGCATGCTGTGGAGCAACTAAGCCCGTGAGCCACAACTACTGAGCCTGCGCTCTAGAGCCCGCCAGCCACAACTACTGAGCCCACGTGCCACAACTACTGAAGCCCATGCGCCTAGAGCCCGTGCTGCACAACGAGAAAAGCCACTGCAATGAGAAGCCCGCGCACCGCAACGAACAGTAGCCCCCGCTTGCCGTAACTAGAGAAGGCCCGCACGCAGCAACGAAGACCCAACACAGTCAAAATTAAAAAAAAAAGAAAAGAAAATCTTTAGCTGTGTTTTTCAAAGGAAAACAAAAAAGAAAAAAAAATACCCACGATAGAAATAATTACAGCACAAGGCTCAGGACCAGACAACACAGTCCAGGATGCAGTTATGATCCAGAGCAGTAGAGAGAGAGCTGGCAGAGTTTGGGAAGGGGGCGAAATGTGTGTCTGAAATTCACATACACATGCCCCCAGCAGCCCACGACCTTGATAAGCTTCAGCGGAATGCAGATCCATGGGCGAGCGTGTACGGAGCGCACATGCCACGTGGAATGTGGTCCTAGGAAGGATGCTGTGAATCTGAGCCACAAGCTGTGGCCTCCACAGTCCCAGGACCGTCACCTGAGCGCCTCCTCGCATGACCTGCCGCAGGCTGCCTCTTATTAGAGCTATCGACCCTCTCGCAGAAGGGTCTCGCTGTGCACAAGGAAGGTGAGCGGCAGAGCAGACGGCTCCGGTATTGACCGGCGCAGCCCGGGGCTGCGCTTCCAGACAAAGGTCAGCGCTCCTTCACAGCACCTGGAAGGGTTCCTGTGCTGTGTGCATCGGGGCACACGGGGAGGGGGGCGGCGGGGAGCCGGGCCAAACGCCAGGGCCTGGGGCCACCTCCTCTCGTGTCGGCTGTCACAGTACCTCTCAGAGAAGCCGAGGATGCCAAGTAAAATCTTGGGATTTATAAAAAACACGGCAACGGAAGCCTAGGATGGGCATTTGTGCATTCCTTCAAGGCAGACAGATCAGAGCCACAGAGAACTGCCAGAGGCCACGTCCAGAAGCTGTGAGAGCAATGTGCACGTTCCTCGAGAACATCCCTCCAACGTCTGAGAGGTTCGCCAAAGCCAGGAGGACAACTCTTATTAGAAAACACAAAAACCTTTTCCACACTCCAGGTTGATCTCTCCCCCCATTTAGAGCAGAGCATTTAAAAATTGGCCCAAACTGACATTCTCCTTAAGGGCATCTCAATGATATAAACGGCTTTCAAAATATTTTTGTGAAGACAAACGTCCACAGGCATAAACACATAAAATTATCTAAAAAAGTCAAGTAAAATTATGAAGTACTTCACAACTCGTGATTCTTGGAGGCAATATAAAATTAAATAAAGGATTAACGAGAGCAGATTAAAATGAAAATAAGGAACCCAAAGAAATTATGCTAAGAACAAAATGAACCCTTTAAATGTGTGTTTCTGTGGACAGGAAAGCAGAGTGAACTCAGTTTTATTGCTTTTATGATTAAATTCTTTGGATCAAGAGGTCATTTATAATCATTTATCTCTCTTTGGGATCCATTATAAGTCATTTCCTCCTTGTCAGCATAAAGACATCTAGTGTCATGAAATAGATAGTACTAGAGTCCACTTTCCCCTATTAGAAATTCCTTAAACTGTTTGCATTTCAGATTTTAATTGATCTAACACCTCCTGAGTTCTTATCAGGTCGGATGCTAGAGACTAAAAGACGAGGAAGATGTGGTCTTTGCCCAGCGTGGGGGGCAGGTGCATCAGGACGCGCCCTGGCCCAGGTGGTCAGACCACACTTTCTGTGGAAGCCAGGAGGGGGTGCCCGCTGGCCGCCCCCCTCCCTGCATAGCAGGCTACTGCTGCCCTCGGCAGGTTGACCCTCCTCCCTTGAGTCTGGGCTGGCCTGGGGACCTGCCTTGGCCAACAGCTCTGGGACTTCCAAAGTTAGATGGTGAAAAACCTCGTGTCTTCCCCTGCCTGGGTCTCTGGGAGCCCTGGGCAGCCATGTGTTCAGTCTGGTTGCTGGGAGGTCACTTTGCTGTGAGGCGATCCCAGCTTGCCAAGTGGGGAGGCTGCCAGAGAGCGAGGACGCCTGGCCGGCCCGCAGCTGGTCCAGCGCAGGCACCAGGCCCGTGTGCGAACCACCCAGCTGAGCCCAGCCAGGCCGGCGGACGCGCAAGTTCCCCTCCACTACCACCCTTTCAAGCCTCAGCAGGTGACCTGACTTTATCCCGCAGGCCTCCAAAGCGAGAGGACGGGCTAGGACTTGTACTAAACTCTAAAATTCTGCTAAAATTAAAACATTTTGATCTAAAATTGATAAGGAAATTCAGCTTCACTGCGATTTAACACACGTCCTGAGTGAGGCACTCTTCCTGCCCTGTCATCTGCAGTCGACCGGGTCAGGACCGGTCCTGAGGGTGAGCTGGGCGGGGCTGAGCCCGGCTCCCTCATTCACCACACTGGGCTGTATCGAGGTTCACACGACCCTCCATGCTGAAGTTATGAATTTTTTTTTTTTTTTTTTTGGCCATGCTGCACGGCATGCGGGATCTTAGTTTTCCAACCAGGGGTCGAACCCACGCCCGCTGCAGTGGAAGTGCGGAGTCCTAACCACGGGACCGAAGTCCCCGAAGTTTTGAATTTTATTCTTACAGAGTATCACCCCTCCCATCTAGTGTGTGGAGGCAGGGCAGGAGATGCAAATCTTTCGTACCATGTGATGGTTTGATCTTTATCTCCCAGGAAAGTTCTTATAAAAGCTCTTGAACACAAAGATGAATTACTCATCTTTCTTTTTGATGGAAAGACAAATGTTCTAAATTTGGCAACCTTTTCTGTGATGACAAGGGGCTGAATTTATTCATTCAACAATTATTTACGGAACAAAATGTGGATGCTGTGACAGGTGGGGAGGCCACACCCAGGGCTGGTATTCACCTGGAGAGTGCCCGCATGGGTGGCGTCCTGGCCTGCGCCCCACTGGTGCCCTCAAGGTCCCTGAGGTTGGATATTTCAACCCTCGGAAGCTTCAGTGAACACAAAAGACAAAACCCCTGCCCTCATGTCCAAATGAGTAAAGTGAATTAGTAAATTTACATAGTAAATAGGGTGCAGGTGAGCGGGGGTGGGGGTGGGGGGGTGGAGGTGTGTGCACAGGTGGAGGAGGTCCTGGCACACGGGGAGGCTGAGCCAGTGGACATCTAGAGAACAGCGTTCTCGGCCCAGGGCACTGGGCACTCAGGCCTCGCGGGAGGACTCTGGCCTTGACTCTGAGTGAGGCGGAGCCCCTGGAGAGTGTGGGCAGGGCCGCCACTGTGGTCTGACCCACATTTTAGCAGGCTGGCCGAGTGCAGACCGGGGCAGACGCGGGGCAGAAGCCAGACACAGTCAGGAGGCTGTGCTTGGCACTACAGCCTTAGCTGTTACCTCAGGGAAAAGGGGGAAGTAATTGGAGGCTCCTGAACTGTGACACGCTCTCATTTCTATTTTAGAGGAAAACTCTGGCTGCTAGGTGAGTTTTCCAGGGAGACAGGGACTGGCTGTGGCACCAGCCCAGGGAGAGATGAGTGATGAGGACACCCAACCCGGGGTGGGGTGAGGCAGCCGGACTGGGGTTATGTTTTGTGGATTGATTCATTTTATATATACTTCATTCCATACATCCTTACGATAATCTGTCTGTGAGGAATTACTACCCTCATTTTACAGATAAGGAAACTGATCGAGGTAAATATACTTGTTAAAAGCCAAAGAACTTTCCACTGAAACCGAAACCCGGGGTCTGTGTGAGGCCAGCCCCCAGGCATCACCTGCTAGTTTGAGCACTACATCAAAAAGACGCACTTGACAATACAGCTGGCCCTGGTAGGAACATCGCTGCTGAGGAGGGAAGAGAATGTCTCCGAAAGAAAGCTTCTTAGTCAGAATCAAGACTTGACCGGGAGGGTCCACTGTGATGCTCAGGGATACTGTCCAACACGAGAGCTAGCAACAGGTTTTAAATGTGTCTTCTCAAAAAAAAAAAAAAAAGTTTACTCTCCTACTGAGCTGTCATCAGTGGAACTTTGGTTAAACAACTGGTCTAATGACAAACCCACCGAGGAAATTGGGGGACCCCAGGACGTGTACCTCACGGTCGGTCACTCAAGCAGCTTGGGGACCCCTCAAATCACAGCTGATCTGCCACCCTGTGTACTCTTGACGGCCAAAAGTGCAATAATTGGGGCAAATGAATCCAGGAAAAGGAGTGATTGAAGAGGATGGACGTTTATCTCAGAGGAAGCCAATAAATTAAAAGGAAAGCACATCCCATCCTGATCTGAGCTAAAACCAACAGTTAGAGAAGTCTGAAATTCCACAAAAGGTAGAGCAGTTTATGTGCGGTGTTTATGCACAAATATATAAGCATCTGGGGGACAAAGTTATAGCACAAAAACACAGAAATAATCTGTTTTCTTCATTAAGATAATTTAAATGCTGTTTTCAGATGTAGACTTCTGATGTGCACATATGTGGTTATATGCAGAGAATGTTTATCCTGTCAGAGAGGCGTAAATTCTATTTTCCCAAATTAATGAGTAGACAGTATTTCCAAGACATTCGAAACAGGCTCTCCTTTACTTAAAGGGGTCAAAAATCCTCTGAAAATATTCCTTAAACTTAAAACGAATTTCCATTTCTTCCTCATATTAAAACCTCATATTGATTTCTTGGGAGTAAGAATTCAATTTATCTCAGTTCAGTTCCTATCATTTTAAAAATGTGAAGGAAACACACATCCTACTTATTTTCTCCCAGCCAAGCTGAACTCTCCTCAGAAGGAACAGCATGATGACGACTGTCACCTTCTGGGAGAAAGTCCTGGTTCTCGGGTGTCGAAGGCAGAACACAATGGTGAGTGGCAGAGGCTCCCATCGAGTCTTTGCCTCCTTTAAATTCCACTGAGGATGGCAGTTTGGATGGAGACCCCAAAATCTATTCTGTCCATCTGTTTTATTATTCTTAGAACAACTGTCAAAAGTTGCCCAGGGATCAAGTTGCAAACATACTAATTTGCCTTTGAAAAGTAGGCCCTGGGGGAGTTCTGGAACTCTGCTTATAAATTCAGAATCCCATCAGCGCTCAGGCCTGCTTCCCTTTGTGGAGGTATGAGCCTGCACTTCCAGGCTCACAGCTGCCTCCAAGCCAGGATGTGCCCATAGACTCACATCCCACTTCATAGGCAAATGAAGGCAGAACCAAAGGGACTTGGCATCTTAAGGGCTGGCTTAAGATGACTAGCAGACCCCGTTTTTTAGGAGGCAGCCTCTACATCGATCACGGATGGATTAAGGACGAAAGCTTTGCACTGGAGAGTTTAAACGGGTGGACACAGCAGAGGGGCACGTTTGGTGCCCTTTTACATCCTATGACTGAATTAGGAAGCTCAGAGACTGGAATGAAGCATTAGAAGAAATAAGCTGAAGAAAGAAAAATATCATAAACCACTAAATACTGTATAGTTTCATTTTTGTGATTCTGATGAAAATGATGAGAAGGTCATTTGGACATCTGTGATATGAGACGTGTGTCTGTAAGTAATAACGAGCAATGTCCACGGAGGTGTCACGTTAAAATACTGTGGCGTTTTGAACTGAGGCAGCTGTGTATTTCTCAAGTTAAAGGCATGTGCAAAATACAACACAGAGTCCATCATGATCACGGTGGAGGAGGGAGTGGTGCAGGCACTGGCGCTGATCCTCAGAGCTTCCACCTTCCCCCACTGGCCCCAGGGGTCTCTGTCAAGCCTCAGGGAATAAAGTCAAAAGGCTTTCAAAGCACAGGACCCCAGAAACATTCGAAGCACAGCATTCAAAGTACTCATTTTAGGGACTTTCCCGGTGGCGCAGTGGTTAAGAATCTGCCCACCAATGCTGAGGACACGGGTTCAATCCCTGGTCTGGGAAGATCCCACATGCCGCGGAGCAACTAAGCCCGTGCGCCACAACTACTGAGCCTGTGCTCTAGAGCCTGCGAGCCACAACTACTGAGCCCACAGGCCACAACTACTGAAGCCCGTGTGCCACAACTACTGAAGCCCGCGTGCCTAGAGCCCGTGCTCCGTAACAAGAGAAGCCACCACAACGAGAAGCTTGCACACTGCAATGAAGAGTAGCCCCTGTTTGCGGCAACCAGAGGAAGCCCGTGCACAGCAATGGGGACGCAATGCAGACATAAATAAATAAATAAATTTATTTATTTATTTTAAAAAAACAAAACAAAGTACTCATTCCACAGAGTGAACTAGAAAGGACACCGTTTCAAGGCTAACATGATGGCATTTAGGTTGTTCTCACCCACAGATTACCAAAGGACTATCCCCCTTTGATTAAAAAATTTACTGGAGTGTGTTGCAAATTACTCCAGCGCTGCAACCTGCTGGGACCTCACTGCAGACACTAAGGCAGACGGGCCCAGAAGGGGTCACCATTTGGACTTGCTGCTCTGTCCTTCTTCGGCTTTGCACCATCTCTTATTATAACAAGACATGTGTTATTATCCTTTGTGGAGATGTAAATAACAGAAAGTCTCACTTTCGAATATATTGCTTACAACTGCAGAGTCAACTTAACGTTCTGGGATGCTGTTTATGGCATGATGTTCCTTTTAAAATGGGACCGATAATTAGTAAACTGAAATCTGATTAATGTTGGATTAAGAGGTTCTGATGTCTCGCTGTGATGTATTATTTCAGTCTGTGGGCACTGGAAGAGACTGTCCTTAGGAAGCTCCTGTCTTCCCCTCTCCAAGATGGGAGGATGAAATTAAAACCCTGATTTTTTAAGAAGTTCAGTTTGGATGCAACAGTTTATAATGTCGGATTCAGTTTTTTCTCACTCTGTTGTTTTCTCACTTTGAAGCTGAAACCAATGAATTAACTATTTGAGAGAGAACAAGATTGACTAGAAATAAAAGTCTTCCTCCAGGGACTTCCCTGGAGGTCCAGTGGTTAAGACTCTGCACTTCCAGTGCAGGGAGTATGGGTTCGATCCCTGGTCGGGGTACTAAGATCCCAGATGCTGCATGGTGAGGCCAAAAAAATTTTTTTAATTAAAAAAATAAATAGTCTTCCTCCCAAAACGCCAAGGGTGAGCCCCCTGGTTCTGGCAGAGGGACTTGACGTGTTAGATGGCTCAGGCGGGCTCAGCTCTCACCGAGCTCAAGCACAGAATTCTGAGACCCAGGAGACCTTCTCTGAAAGGTACAGATATCAAAGGCTATGAAAATGACTACTGGATAATACATGAAGGAAAAATTTTAAATTAATACCACTTTGTGCTCTTTACAGTTAAGGTTAGGGATACCTCTTGTTGTTTTGCTAGGATTATAAAAAGACCTGTAACGGCCAAAATTTTTTCCATGCTCCATGGCAAGAAGAGTCCATATTTCTTCCTCACCTGCATTTTAAAATTCATACTCTTGTTTGCCTACTGCTGAAGAGTGTGGCAGAATCAGGAATAATGGCTCCCTTGAAACTGTGCCAGTCCCAAAATAACCATCCGGATGCTAAGGAAACCTCGTCATCTATGGAATGACCTTTCGCTCTTTGGATATTCAGACATTAATAAATGTGAAATGCCCAGAAATCCTAGCGGCACTATGAAAAAAGGTGGGTAGGGGTCAGCAAATACCTTCTCGCCTGCTTTTGCCAGGATGACCATTTCCACTTTTCTAACATCTTTCTAATAGCAAAATGTATTTGGGAACAACAGTGGAATTTGTGTCATCATGACCAAATGATTACGGTGCAAACCGAGGTTCTTGCGGGGCCCAGCAGGCTTCTGGTCCCTATGGAAACGCAACTCAATATTGTCCTCCACTCAGCTGGAGGACAGGCGGCCAGGCTTTTGTGCTTGGTGAGATTTCTTCCACAACCTTCCAGCACCAGACCCTAGTGCTTCCTCCCGACTCTTTTCTAATTGAGATGCAAATTAATCTCTCTGGCTGATTACACTTCCCTTAAAGCTACTGACACACGCAGCTGTAACCAGAGTTTGCAGACTCCCCAACAAGTGACTTCAACTGACAGCCTTGCCCACGCGGCCTGGCCAGTGGCTGAGGCTGGACTGCAAGGGCTTCCCCAGGGCTCACAACAACCCTACGACTACATCCCTGTCGCTAGGATTTAGAAACAGACTCTGAGGCCTGTGTTATTTAAGGTCTCCAGACTGAAGGGCCACTCCCCTCCCTGCAGACCCGGGCTTTCCTGACTGTGCCTTTCCTCCTTTCCTTCCTACTTCCTTCCCAGCTGCCGTTCTCTGACCTTAACACTGTTTGAATCCATCTCTCCCTCTAACTAACTAAACTTACAGCTCTAAGAATGTGGGATTACTGAATAGCCGTCACTTACATTTCATGGCTCTCAATAAAATTCTATTAATTTAAAAATCAAATATGAATGAAGTCGTCATTCTAATTGTCGGGATTTCCACCTAAACGTCCTTCAATAACTTTTTGGGGTGGTGATGGAAGCATTATTATTTAGAACGCAAAAGAAAAGCAAGATGCCCCAAATACTCTATCGTTCAACATAAAGAAAAATACACACAAAATCCAATTTTTCAGTAAAAATGCTAACGTGTTTTTCTCTTGACTACTACCATCTATGTGTTTTTGCCAACGAGATTCACTCAGGAACTGTGCATTGAGCACCTACTATGTGCCAGGCACGCTGTTCCAAGTGTTGGGGATCCGGCTGTAAACTAAACACTCAAAAATGAGCAAAAAGGACTTAAAAATGTATCTATCTATACATAAAGAGATACATACTCTGTTTGTAGAGCTATATTTCTTGGATAATAAAGGTTTTCAATTTTGAAAAAAAAATGCAGTTTTACCAAATATGAGTTGTTTTTGCCTTCTGCTTTCCAAAATGTTTTTTTAATTAATTAATTAATTTTTTTTTGGCTACGTTGGGTCTTCATTGCCGTGCACAGACTTTCTCTAGTTGTGGCGAGCGGGGGCTTGCTCTTTGCTGCGGTGTGCAGGCTCCTCATCGTGGTGGCTTCTCTTGTTGTGGAGCACGGGTTCTAGGTGAGCGGGCTTCAGTAGTTGTGGCATGTGGGCTCATTAGTTGTGGCATGTGGGCTCAGCAGCTGTGGCTGGTAGGCTCTAGGCGCACGGGCTTAGCTGCTCCGCGGCATGTGGGATCTTCCAAGACCAGGGATAGAACCTGTGTCCCCTGCATTGGCAGGTGGATTCTTAACCACTGCGCCACTAGGGAAGTCCTTGTTGTTGTTTTTAAACCACATCAATCTCTTTCCCTCTGTCTCTCCCTTCACACACATACATATTCATAATGTCCTAGCAGGAATATGTGGGAGGGACAGCAACAGGATGGGGAGCTTCTGGAACAATCAGGAGAGAGAAGAGGCAGGAGGCGGCCGGGTCTGGCAGGGAGCGCGTGGAGGGCGTGCACGGCTGTGGGAGGGGAAGCAACTGGGTCACAGCAGAGACCCGGGGGCAGCCGCTGGGGGCGGAGGCCACCAGCGTGGCCAGGAGGGGAATCCTGGGGGGCAGTCCCATGCCCAAAGGCCCTGCAGTAGGGAGGAGCAACCCCCGCAAAGGATGGGATGAGATGGGGCAGCCTAGCCACGGATCTGAGTGAGAAGCAAAGCGGCAGCCTGCTTTCTGCACAGATTGTTAGATTTACGCTGACTTTTCCTGAAGGGATGGCTTTTTGTCTAACAGTGATAAGTCACAAATCTGCAGCAAAAACGTTAAAGCAAAGTGGTGTCTTCCTCTCCGTCCTTGAAGTTTCCCCTGCACAAACACGTGCTTCTCACAGGCCTGGTTCCCAGGCCCCAAGGGTGGAGGCAGCACCCCCCACCCCTGCCCAGGGGGCACCTTCTACACTTGGGAGGGCGGAGCGGTCTCCAGCCTTCATCTGAGCACCTGCGATGCTGAAAAGTACTTCCGAGACCTAACTCCACAGACGGGCGCTTCCACATTTTACAACAGAGGTCTGAAACTCTGATATTTACGGGCGCCAGGCTGGCAGCGTGACAGTAACAACTGCGGTGACACTTACTGGGCTCTCACCCAGGACCGGGCACTATTCCCCCTGCGTGGCCCACTAACCACCTCCTCTCCCTCCGAGGGGGACCAGCTGGGGCTCCGGACCCCAGCGCCGGGGAGCCGTGGTCCAGGGGGCTGTGGTGAACAGGGGGGGCCCATGGCCAGCGGGTCAGGAGGCTGACTGCTGCCTTTGTTGCCAACAGCAAAGGAGGCCTAGTGGGGTCAGAGGTTCTGACTCTTCAAGAAATATCAGAAATCTAGATTTCGACGTGGCTGACAAACTCAATTTTTATGAGCAATGCTGGAGGCCAGCACAGCTTAAAGGAAACCCATCTGGGGGCTGGATTCAGCCTGCAGGCAGCTCGTTTGTGGGCTCTGGTTTTGCATGTTTGTTTTGACATTGAGCTAAAACCTGATTCCCGGCTGTGTCTGTTCACTGCTCCCCATTCTGCAGTCTTGTCTCCTCTTTGAACCCCCGAAGCTCCTGAGACCACGCCTTCCTGGTTTTATGGGTTCCCTGAGCTGTAAGGCCCCTCTGTACCTGCTGCAGGTGGGTGGGGCTCTCTTATGATGTGGGCCTGGAGTGGCACCCCGTTTAAGACGTGACTCGAGGCTGTAGGGGCACAGGGACCGTGCCTTTGCCCCTCCTGGTCGCGTCCCTCATCTCCAATCTATGCTCCACCGCGATCCTCGGGTGTTGCAGACACCGCCTGCTGCCACGCTGAGCGCCCTCGGCATGTAGGGACCCAGCTAAACCCAAGGTGTGGCTCTTCAGGCTACGGCCTTGGTTTCATCTGGTTGGTTTGGGCCTGGAAGTCTCATCTGTTGAGATAATCCTCACTTCTGATTTTGCCTTGGGTCAAGTTAGTTAGCCCTCTCAGCTCTCCTTAAAAATGGTATTTATTTTGATAAACAGGTGCTCTAGACCTTTGTGAAAGTTGCTAGATGGAAGAGGGTTTGAGCCAAGCCTTGGCCCACACGGGACCAGAGGCGCGGGCCCCAGTTGATCGGTGTCTGTGAATGAATGCATTTAGGTTTGGCTGCAGTGAAGTCACCCAGCTCCCAGGGGCCCAAACCCTCTCCCATCTGCCAGCTGATTATGATACTTTATCTTGTGTTTTACCAAAATTAAGATTTATATTTACAAGCTTTCTCTAATCTCTGAAAATAGTGATCTTATCAAACACCATGAGTGTGTTTGAGATACTTTATTCTATGTGAACTCATTCTTTTCTTAAGGCTCACAAGCTATTTAATATTTATCAAGTCTAACAGTTTTACAAGGGACCCAGGCAACATTCCAAAATTCACCCTTAATTCTATTTGAAAACAAGGAAAATCTTTTCCTGTTTTCAGTTCTGGGTGCCTCCTTAATTTACATGACTTCTGATGAAACAGTTCTTATGGTTCTGAGATCGCTGTTGTAAATTTGTTCTACAACCTGGGGTATGGTTACTTGCAGGGGCCAATCTGGTTTATTATTATTATTATTATTATTGTGTTCTCAGTACTTTGAGTTTTAACTGATACACAGTGACACTTTTCTGCCACCTCCCAGAGGAAGAAGCTGGAGGACAAGTGGGATGGGGTCCACGGTGAGGGCCTCACGCAGCACCGCTCGGAGCGACCCTCATAACCCGATGTTCCGCAGACCGCACGCCCTGCGGCTCCACTGGCTGCTCGCCTGGGGCCTCCCCCCTTTTCTATCCCACAGAAAGTTTTCCTCTGTCTTCTGAGAGAGGGTCTGATAGCCAAGAATTTATCAAACGCTTGCTGCCTTTATTAGGATGTACCTTGGAGCCGGTATCGAGTAGCCGAACTCCCTATCACAGCTCTGGTTTACCTTCGGGCAGCTCGGCGCACGCCCCACGTGGACTGCCACTCCCCACCCGGCGCATTTTCCATCCCCGGCACTCTGACCCCACCCGGGAGCGTCTTCTTCCTCGGAGGTACTGCTGTTATCTGGTATGTTTTTGCCTCTTTCCTGAAGTGATTCTGCTCTGGGTCCTGTTTTACCCAGTTCTCCAGGTGAAGACTGGGCACTCGGGTACCAGCCATGGCTGAGCCCCTCGGGGACAGGCGTCCTGCCTGACTGCCCTGCCGAGGTGACCGCCCTCCCCTTCCCTACGCCTTGATTTTCTGGAAAACTGTTCTCTCCTTTTCCTCCACAGACCTCTCTCTCTCCCCCTCCTCCCAAGCCTCCTCTTCAAAGGTGATGCTCCAGGGAGTCTGGCCTTAATCCTCTTCCCATTGTCCCCCACATCCACACATCTAGCAGACCCCACCCCAATCAGTCCACCTGCCTGGTGGAGGCGCCCATCCTCCCCTGATGAGGCCACAGACCAGGCCCTCACTTCTCCTCAGGACCCTTCTACTGCCCCTGCAATGCCTTCATCACCTCGATCTTTCCCAGGAGTGTGTGTGCATGTGCACGTGTGTGTATATATGTGTACATGCGTGCGTGCATGCATGTGCGTATGTGTGCGCGCACGCATGCGTATATGTGTGCATGCGCATACACACGTGTGTGCCCGTGCAGGCGCATACACGTGTGTTTTGTTATGCGCGCGTGCACACGTGTGCTTGTGTGTATGAGTACGCACGTGCGCGTGTGTATGCGTATGCACGTGTGTTTGTGTGTATGCGTGTGTATTGTATGCACATGTGTTTGTGTGTATGCGTGCGTATGCGTATACACGTGTGTGTTTGTGTGCGTGTCTGCGTGTCTGTCCCACATGCTGCCGTACGGAAGCATCCGTGGTTCTCAAACATGATGCGTTCTCCCAGAGCTTGGTCCGAGCAAATGCCGTCTCCTCACTTGGAATATCGTGTTCATGTTCCTATTCTGGGCGGCCAGGACAGTGCCCGGCATGTGGAAGAGCACAGTAAATGCTGACAGATGCGTAACTCGCTCTGTGCTGTTGCGTCAGAGTCCTTCTCCTACACTTAAGTGTGTGAAGACACATGGAGGAACATAAGGTCTTCCCAGGAGAAAGAACCAAAAGTCCAGGGGAGAGGGAAGAAACAGGATGGTGTCAGCTTTAGGAAGAGGGGCCACTTTTGAAAGTGTGTAAATTGAGAACACAACTGAGCAAAGATACAAAGAAGTCATGAGTCTAAGAGAGATGCTCTGGAATCATCAAGTCTATCTGCTAATTGAAAATGAAACTAACTTTCACCTGCGAAAGAGTGGAGGCCAACTACCTTCTTGAGGCAGCTGGGTCCTCCCCATCAATGAAGACAGTTCCAGGGAGGAAGCGGGGGACATCATTGAGACCACTGTGTCCCCGGAGGGGACGTGCACTTTCAAAGGCCACCATCTGTGTGGTTCTGGGAGAACCCCTCCTAATGGGCACACTGCGGGCCATGGCAACCTCTTGTGATACAAGCTCTCCAAGCAGGAGCATGGAGCCCTGGCCCGATGGTTCTGGAAACCTCTCTCAGCGGTCCATGGTCTGATTTTGGAATCTCGAGTTGGCTTGGGACCTGTACACACCACGTGTAGCAAGTTCCCCATCCAAGCCCTCCAGACACAGGCCTGGGCCCTCTGATTGCCCACGGTGGGCAGGGAAAGCTGATGGTAGGTGAGCTGGCCCTCATCGCTCGGGAGGGCGGGGGCCGCAAGATGAAGGCTCCACTCGTTGGACTGGACTTGGCCCCCGGAGTAGGTGACTAGGAAGCCCCCATGGAGGAGGTGACCAGGGACCTGGGAGGCACAGGGGCCCAGCTGAGACGTCACTGAGGGCGCTTTCCAAACATCCCTACCACCTTCACTTTCTTTTTGAATCACATAAGACAATGGTATTTTTCAGTCTCCTATGAGCCTTCAACACACACTTGCAACTGTGTGATCACTTAGCCGAGGGTACCCCAAACGAGAACTCCTCTGATACTGACTTTAAGCTGGAGTTACTGTTTGAGAAAAGATCTCCAAAAGGCAAATTTGTTCCAACAACACCCCCAGTCCTCAGCTTAATAACAAACATCGTATTTTCTTGAACATTACTGAACAAAGTTGATATAGAAGTAGTTAAATATTATACAGAACTGAATCTCAGTGGACAGTATATGAAGGCAGTTGAGTATCAGTCGCTAGCTGGGGTGGGGGGCTGGCTCCCTGGGGAGGCCACGCTCCCCATCTGAACCAGAACTTGCAGTGAACGCAGAAAGGCGGCTACGGTGTCCTAAGAAACGTGAACAGCCAAGGAACGCTGTGTGTCCTCAGCTGTGTTACTTCCCTGTATTAGCCAACAATTTACTCTAAGAATGATGACATAGAAGGAAAGGGGAAAACGGCACCGTGGTTCCCTTTCCGGTCAGTCCTTCCTGACTCATCCGTAAACTGAGGGTAAGTTTTAGAGCATAGGGAGAGTGAAATAAAACCAGTTTTTGCCGTGTTTTGTGCCGTGTTTCCACCGTCCTAGTCAAAACAAAATATATCCACATACAAGTTATGAAGTACGAACGGGTGACTTCATACATGAGTTAAATGCTTTTATATTTGCATATTAAACTGGCACTGCACAATATAAAGAATGATAAAATTAATGCTAATAATCTAAATTTTTTGCATTTCTTTACTTAAACTGATAATAAATAGCAAATTAAAAAACACCATGACAAGTCAGAGAAAAACTGCAGGAGAATGGAAAAAGCTTTCTATTTTAGCATCTTTAAAGGCACTTTCCCTGCTTTTTGAATAAAGGACCCCACATTTTCATTCTGCACTGGGACCCAGAGGTTATACAGCCAGCCATGGTTTCAGGGGTGTCCCAGGTATCACTGATCTTCTCAGCCCTTGGGAGGGCTTGCAGGGGCTTGGGGTAGTGGACCCTACACCCACTCCTGACCTCTTCCCCTGGCGTCAGGTGGCTGTGATGCTGTCCTAGGATGTGAACTTTCAAGGTGGCCATGAGGTGAAAGTTAGGGTCCCCTCAGCTCCCCTGGTCCCGCTCAGAAGACCATCTCTGCTGGAAGCTCACTCCTACGGCTGACCACTTGAGAACACTCTGAGTCCCTGTGTTTGCTCTTGTGCCCTCCGCCTGGGACCCGCCCCTGCTCCCTGGGGGACAGAGCCTCTCGCATCCCCCCAGCTCGGCCACCAGCTCTCTCCCTGGCCATCTCAGCCCCGTTCCCCAGTTGCCCTGGAACTTGATTAGTCTGCCTCTCTTCTCAGGGTAGCGCGGGGCAAGGACCGTGCCTGCCTGCTCCCCGTGGATCTCGAGCCCGGCACTGGGCTGGGCAGATCCTGAGTCCACACTGACTATTTGTTTGATAAATGAATCAGTGCAAGACGACACCCATGTTAGGATGTGTTAGGTTATTCAGTGTTTTTCAAAATTCAAATCTAGGGCTTATCTCAGTGAAGCAGTGAATTCTAGACATTAGCTGCGACACCAACAAGCTTAGACTTTTGCTAAAGCATGTGAGGACCAGGATGTTTTAATAAAATGTTAAAAAAGCAATTCATTATTAATAGCCTAGGCAGATATCTATAAATATTAAAAAAATTTTAAATTAGTAATTTTTTAAAGAACAAAAATACAAACAGCCCCACCTTCATTTTCTCTTATTTTTTCCACTTCTCCTAACTTTTCTTCCTCTCATACCTTTGGTTTCTAGCCTGAATATTAGCTCTTTTGCAGGCAGAAATTAAAGAATAGAGTAGTTAAGTGATTGCAAAGCTTTCCCCATTAATTACATCTCTATAAATATTTATAATATTTTATTTCTTGTCTCAAATAATTTATTAGTACCAATTACATCTCCTCAAGGCATAACGCAAAAGAAAAATGTTTAACATTTTATAATGATCAACATAGTAAGTTTTGTTACTTTCTTTTTCCTAATTTCTGTACTAAGTCATCCTCCAAGATGTCGACCTGGCTAGTTTATGAGTGACTTTGGAATACAGCATTTTCTAACTCACGTTGGCATCAGTAGCCCTAAGCCGGCACCCACTTTAGTCAAGTGTGGTTGCTTGGAGAGTTTTTAAAGTGATGCTGAATCCTATCCTTTGAACTTTTAAAAATATCGTTTTCCCTTGAACCTGATTATTCTGAAGCCACGTTAATTCTGACTTGAGAAAGCAGTGTCCAACAACACAGCAAAGCGTGGCTCTTGTAACAAGCAGTTCCGTAAGTGGAGAAGGTGGGGTGACAAAAATCACAATGGACTTACACAAGACGGAATTTTCCTGTTTGCAAATGGCTTTTTCATGCCTTGGTCCAACGTCCTTGACTGATAAGTGTCCAGTTCATCATGCAAACCGACAAGCCAATTGCTAAAAAGGTCTTTCTCATTTCTGCCAAGAACCTCTCTCTGAGTCTGTGAAATAAAAACGCCACGCGGAAGGCTGAATCGACACCAGCCATAAGATTAAGTCCAGAGTGCCGTGGAGATCACTGCACAGAACGCCTTCTCCCAAACACCACCACCACCGGACAAAGCAGGAGGGAACAGGCCGAGGGGATAATGCTGCCCAGGCCCCCGGGGAGGGACCAGATGGGACCTAATAGCTCTTTTCTACTACTAATTTCTATGATAATTCCGAGTTGCCACATGGCATATGTATTTTTTTTTTTTTTACCTAAAGACAGAATATCTGTCAATGAAGTGACCAGGATTTTAATGAAAGGTATTTTTCATGAACTGTATCTATTCACACGTTATATTTCTCACCCACCCCTCACCCCCACTCTCCGGCAACATGTCACTGATGGTAAGGTTGCGAGAAGTACAGAGACAGAGGTCAAACACAATACGCTTATCATCATTACCAATACTAATTAGAAACAGAGATCCTGAGTTTTATTAGGAGGTCAGATGCCTTTCGCAGTGATTTTTTTTTTTTTTTTTTTTGCAGTGATTTTATGAAGTTGCCTTAATTTCTTTTTCTTATGGTCAGGGGTCAGGCCTGAATTTAAAGATGACAGCATGCCAACTAATGTTGGAGAAAAAACAATTACACTAGTGAAATTTCTTCTGTTTTTAGAGAGAAGACCAGAAATGCGAGAAGGAGATATTAATGATTTGGGAAAATGACAAAAGGAATTCCAGCCATTCTTACTGATGAGTTCAAGTACAACTTTCCGTCCTCCCGAGCAGACGCAATGTTCCCCTCCCCCGACCTCCTGGAACAGCATTTGTGCTTCTCTGGTGGCACCTGCCACGTTCTTTGATTAATTAGTGTCGTTTCTGGTAGGCACGTGGAGTGACCCCGTTGCATTTTCTCAGCACCCCACCTTACACACAACAGACTGCAGCAAACAGGGAGGGAGGAGGAGACCGAACTCGGGGAGAAATACCCCAGGAGGAATGAGCATCTTGTCATAGGCACCACTTCTTAGCATAAACATATGTGACTTGATTATGAAAATCAACTCTTCTAAGTTTGATGTAGCACACAATTATTATATTTAATATAAACTAAGGAATGGTATGAAAATCATAGTTTTCTTCAACCCAGATTGAAAAAAATTCCCTCTTCCCTCTTCCACCCAGTTGTTAAGACTTACCTCTCACGAGAAGGTGCCTGGAAGCTGGATGCTGGGACGGTTAATACATTACACACTTAGCGCAAAAAGATACAAGCTCTGGTAGAGGGGGATGAGGCACTTCACGGCCCTGCTGGCGTTGATGCAAGTGGCACAGATAAGGCTTGGCAGGAGCTGCCCACTCACGATTGCTCCATCAAACAGGGGCCCAAAAAACGGAACCTGTTGATTCAAGACAAAACAAAACCACTTAATTTAAAAAAAAAAAACCAGTAAAAGTCAAACCAAAGACATGAGAACAGCTGCTTGATGTCTCGGACCTGTCACAACTGCACAGGCTGCCACCCACAGACTGGATGCTAGACCTGGACCCAGTTCCAGGGCTTTCGGATCAAGCCAAGCAGGATTGTTCCACGACGCTCCTCTATTGCGAACTCTTTGGCTAAACTTCTCATGACAGATTGTCACAGTTTAAATACATATAATATGTAATATGTCAGGTAGTAAAGTGCTAAGGTGAAAAAGAAAGCAGGGAAGAGCAATAGGGCTCTTTCTCGACGGGGGGGTGGGTCCTCCAGTTAGAGGTCGCACAGCCGGGGGCGCTGCAAGCAGAGGACTGGACAGAGGGAGGGGTGACCTCAAGCTTCGAGGATGGCTGACAGGAGAGCATCCCAGGCAGGGCAACAGCAAGTACGATGCCCTGGGTGGGAGTAGAATCCGTATGCTTCAGCAACAGTAAGGAAGCCACAGTGCTGAAGTCGAGTGAGCGAGAGAAAGCATGGAAGGAGATAAAGTCAGACAGGTAATAAGAGGGGCTGTGAGGGGAATTTTATAGATCTGGATTTCCGCTCTGAGTGAGGCAAATGCCTTCTGGAGGGTTTAGGAAGTGAGGGATATGATCTAACCTGCTTTTTTTTTTTTTTTTTTTTGGTCGCGCTGCACAGCTTACAAGATCTTAGTTCCCCGACCAGGGATTGAACCCACACCCTTGGCTGTGAAAGCGTGGAGTCCTAACCACTGGACCACCAGGGAAGTCCCAAACCTGCACTTTAAAGGTATTGCTCTGGCTGCTATGTTGGGAAAACTGCGAAGAGTGAGCATTATGGAAACCAGTTAGGGAACTACTGTGTGATCCAGGCGAGGGGTGATGCTGGCTTGGATGCCAGTGGTAGCAGGGGAAGTGGGGAGGTAGAGCTGAGAGGATTTGCAGAGAATTACTAATGAAGTGGGAGAGAAAAAGAGGTATGGATGATGCCACGGTGTGTGGCCTGATGACCGGAAGGTTGGAGCCACCTTGTCCTGAAAGACTGGCGGGGAGGGCCATGAGCTCAGTGTTAGACGTGCTAAGCTTGAGATGCCTTTTAACTGCCCAGTGGTGATGCTCGAGGGCGGCAGTGGACACATCGAGTGGCAAGCCAAGGGGAAGGCTCAGGCTGCAGATTTGTAAGAGTTATTCACTGACACCTGGTGCTCACAGCCATGAGGCTGGATGTTCAGACAAAATAGGCACGTACAGGGTGGTATGGCCACAGCCCAGGCTGGGTATTCAGATGACCAAGAAAAGGGGCTCAAGAACTACATCCTGTGGCCCTCCAATGTTTAGAGGTTAGAGACATGAGGAAGAATTATCGAATAACGCTGAGGAGTGGCTGCACGTGGAGGAGGAATACCTCCAATGGGCAGCACTGACCCTGGTACACGGCTGGAATGCAAATGAGTAAAATTCATTAATATTTGAAATAATTTAAATAAACTAATAAATGTGGGTCTCCAGCCTAGGTCTTTTGACTCATGTCAAAGACTATTTATCTGTAGAACACCTTTTCTGTGGTTAGAATTGGGGGAGGGGCTTGGCATACACAGTGAATGAAAGACTATCGTTGCCCGTAGGAACTGACATGAGGAGCTGACACAAGAAAACTATGCACTAATATCCTTCAACAAAAATGTAAGAACCCTTTACAAATTTTTAGCAAATTAAATCCAGCAATATATAAAAAGGACACTGTATCTTGGCCAAAGGGTACTTTCCATAAAAAAAAAACCAAGGTTGGTTCAATACCCATAAATCCATCAATGCAATTTACTACATTAGTAGAATAAAGAAGAAAAACCATATGACCTTCTTAATAGAAACACGAAAAGCATAGATAAAATTCAACTCTCATTCATGATAAAAAAAAGTAATTCCCAGCAAACTGGGAATAGAAGGCAACTTCCTCAATTTGATGAAAGCTTCGAGGGAAAAAAAATTATTGCATAATTCATGGTAAAACAATAAATGTTTTCTACCTAAAGACCTGAAAAGGCAAGGATGTCTACCCTCACCCCTTTTAGTCAACATTTTTAAAGGTCCTAGTCATTACAACAAAGAAAAATAAAAGAGAGGAAGAAAAACGAAAGGAGCATAAAGATTAGAAAGAAGTAATTTTTTTTATTCACAGATAACATGATTATGTCCATGAGAAATCCAAAGGACTTTAACTAGAACTAATAAGTGAATTGTGAAAGGTCACTGTATACAATATACCCTCCAAATAATTGTATTTTTGAATGTTAGCAACCAATAATTGGAAAATGACATTTAAAAATACTATTCATAATGGCACCAAAAACATCAAATACCTAGAAATAAACTTGACAAAAGATATGCAAAACAACTGTACTTAAAACTACCAAACATTGCTGAGATAAATTAAAGGCAACCAAAACAAACAGAAAGATGTACAATGTTCATCGATTGGAAGTTTCCATATTATAAAAATGTCAAGTCTTCTGAAACTGAATTATAGATTCAGTACAAAACAAATAAAAATTCCAACAAGCTGCTGTTATAGATATGGACAAGCTGATTTTAAATTTACATGGAAATGAAAATACATAGATTAGCCAAGACAATAATAATAAGACATATTACCTGATTTCAAGAAATACTATAAAACTATAATAATGACTATAACATAATATTGGAACCAGGATAGACAAATATATCAACAGAACAAAATATAGAGTCCGAGAATAGAATCACACATATATGATAATTGATTTGCAATAAAGGCAACATACCAATTTTATGGGGAAGGAAAGTCTGTTGCAATAAAGACACTGAAACAACTGCATAGACATATTAAAAAGTGAACCTTGACCTCTACCTCATACTACACACAAAACTGAGATGGATTATAGGTCGAAATATTAAAGCTAAAACCACAAAGTTTTTGAAGGAAACATGAAAAAATCTTTGCAACCTTGGGTGAGGCAAGGATTTTTTAGGGTACAAAAGGTACCAACCAGGGACTTCCCTGGTGGTCTGGTGGGTAACACTCTAGGCTCCCAATGCAGGGGGCCCAGGTTCGATCCCTGGTCGGGGAACTAGATCCCACATGCTGCAACTAAGAAGTCCGCAGGCCGCAACTAAAAGATCCCACATGCTGCAACTAAGACCCGGCGCAGCCCAAAAAAATAAAAATAAAAAATAAAAGTACCAATCATGAAAGAAAAAAATTAATTGGACAATAAAAATTTTAAAAATTCTGCTCATCATGAAAGTGAAAAGGCAAGCCACACATATGCCACCAAAGTGTATATATCCTAAATGTTCATCAACAAGAGCATGAATCAAAATTTGTGGCATGTTGACTCAAAACAATAGTCCACAGTAATGAAAGGAACAAATCTATAACATCATGGGAATGCCCCAATATAATGCTGAGTGAAAGAAACAGACACAGAGAAGTTCATGCTATATAATACTATCCAAAAACAGGTAGAACTAATCAACGTTGACAGAAATCAGAATAGTGGCCACTTTTGGGGAGGATTGGTGATTTCTGGGGGTTGGTAATATCCTGTGTTTACATCTGGGTAGTATTAAATTGTCTACTTTGAGGGGCTTCCCTGGTGGTCCAGTGGTTAAGACTCCATGCTCCCAATGCAGGGGGCGTGGGTTCGATCCCTGGTTGAGGAAGTTCCGCATGCTGCACGGCGTGGCCAAAATAAATAAATAAATAAATCGTCTGCTTTGAAGACATTCATCAAGCTGTGCATTTACAGTGTGTGCCCTTTTCTTTATGTTACATTTCAAAGAAAATATTTTTTAAAAGACAAGTAAGAATATAGACGATTCCAACAACACAACTGACAAACTCATCCGAATGGATACATACAAAATACAGTTGCAGGAGACATATTCTGTTCAAGCATGCACAGAATTTTTTTTTTTTAATTGATCATATTCTAGGCCAAGGATATAGCCCGTGGGGCCTAATTCCAGCCTGGTGCCTTTTTTGAATGGCCTGCAAACTTAAGAATGGTTTTTACTTTTTCAAATGGTTGGAAAAAAGTAGTTTGTGATATGAAACTCAAAATCAGCCCAAAATACAGTCTTACTGGAACATGGCCACCCTTTTCACCTGTGTCTGCTTTCACACAGCAACGGCAGAGCCGAGCAGTTGTGACAGACACTGCATGGGCAACAAACCCTAAAATGTTTACTACCTGGTCCTTTAAAGAAAAAGTTAGTTGGGCCCTGTTCTAGGTCACAGAGCAAGTCTCAAAAAATGTCAAGGGGTTGAACTCATACGATCCGTATTGTGTGCCCAAAGAGCTATTAGTTAAAAATCCACAGCAAAAGGAAAACCAGAACAAATCTCTATGTTTAGAAATGAAGAAATACTTCAAAATAACTCAGGGGCCAACAAAAATACTGAAATGAATATTTTAAAATATGTTAAGCTGAATAATAATGAAAATAGTGGATATTATAACTTACATGTTGAAACAGTACTCAGAGGAAATGTGTAGGATTAAATGCTTATATTAGAAAGAATAAAGGCTGCAACTGAATGAGACAGGCATCCATCTCCAGAAATACTGGAAAGCCAAAAGAATAAAATAAACTCGAAGAGTAAAGGGAAAAAAAAAAAAGGCAAAACTAGCCATTAATGAAATAGAAACACAATAGAGAGAATAACCAAGATCAAAAGTTGGTTCTTTGAAAAAAGTCTAATACAATTAATTGATAGGTCTTTGGCAAGATGAATCAAGAAAAGAAGAAAGTACAAATAAATAATATTAAAAATAAAAGGGGGACACGACCACAGATGCTTAGAAAACGTGTATAGCTTTTTATGCCTCTTCATTTGGAAATTTAGACGAAATTGCTAAATTTCCAGTAACATACAACTTAGCTAATATAGATACAAGATGATATATAAAAACCATAATTCTATAAGCTTTAAAGTAATTGAATCACAGTGAAAAAAAACTATTTTAAAGAGGAAAAGCCATCCCAGATAGCTTTACTGGCAAATTCTACAAAACCTTTAAAGAACAAATTATTATTTTAGAGACAATTCCAGTGTATAGGAAAAGGGAAACCAAACCCATTCATTTTATTAGGCTAGTGTAATCTTAATAACAAACCAGGAGCCAATCTCACTCATGAACATGCAGGCAAAAATCCCGGCAAAATTCTAGCCAACCAATTCAATAACATGCAAAAAATAATAAAACATCATGACCAAGTTGAGTATATCCCAGGAATATGTGTGGGTTTTCATTAAAAATCAATCTATATACTTAACGACATTAGTAGTAGAAATGAGAGAAGTCAGAGGATCACCTCAACAGATGTTGAAAACGGTGTTTCATAAAATTCAAAATTCATTTATGATAAAAAAAAATTCTTAGCCATCTTGGAATAGACGGGAACTTCCTTAATCTGTTAAAGAATATCTACTAAACCCTACAGAAACCACTAAACTTAAGGGTAAAACATTAAAAGCTTTACGTATGTAAGAGAGAAGAGTGTCCCCTTGATCACATCTATCAACATCTGTGCTGGAGATGCAAGAAATAGATGCAAGAAATAGAAATAGGAGATTATGAATTAGAAATGAAGAGGCAAAATGGTCATTATTTCAGATGACACGATTATATTCACAGAATCTCCAAAAGAATCTACAGAAAACACTCCAAATTCATAAGAGGGTTTATCAAGGTCAATGGACACAGCATAAACAGAAAAATCCTACTGCATTTCTATCTACCAGCAACCAATGATTAGAAAATGAAATGAAGAGATACTATTTACAACTGCATAAAAATATGAAGTCCACAGGAATAGATCTAACAAGGAAAGTATACAGAAATCTGTAAAACTTCACTGAGAGACGTTCCAGTAGTCTAAATATAATAAATATAATAAATTATATTTATTATATAATAAATATAATAAATGTATCTGTCCATGGACTAGAAGACTCAGCATTTGTTACTTCCCATCCCAGACTGATCTGTGGATTCAACACACCGTATCTGATGAGCTGATTCTAAAATGTATATGGGAATCAGAGAGGCCAGGAAAAGCTAAGACATTCTTGAGGGAGAACAGGGTAGGGGCTGGCCTCATTTTATAGCAAGTTACACCACAAGGTGTAGGAAGCAAGACAGTGTGACAGAGGTCCACTGGACCCAGTGGAGCTGAGTGGAGGGGCCTACATGCAAGAAGATTGTTGAAAACTCATTTCCCATGCTCACTGGGACATACTGCCATGTGAGCGGGGGATACTGACTTATAAGATATGGTATGTCCTTGGAACCAGGAACCAATACATGGTGGCCTTTCTTCCATAATCAGAATACTCACATCTAGGTATAGCGGGGGAAGGAGAGTGCTGCTCCCTTTACTCCTCCTGACCCACATGTAAGTTTTTTCTTTTGCTCCTACAATGCTGGTCTCTGATGTTAGTTTTTAGTATGGAAGGGAGCAGCAACCCTACCAGAAGAAGGCACTGCGGTTCCCCTCAGTTGGAAGGGGAAACTGCCCCTGGTTATCAGGCTCCCCAGATCACTGGACAGCAAGGTAGTACAGGGAGTTCTGGGGTGGCCTGGGTGAGTGGCTCTGCTACACAACGGGGACGGGGAAAAGGGAATCTCCTGCGCACCCCGTCCTGCTCCCACGCCCAACGGGAAATTTATTGGAAGACTACATCAAGTATTAGGCCTAATCACCACCTCAATTCATCACTTCGTCCCTGTTGAGCATGTATATTCACAACCAACTAAAGCTTCTGCATGATGACCAAATCCTGGAGATTAATAAGACTTTCCAAGACTGCTGACAAACTAGATTTCCTTTCCAGCTGCAAATTAGGGGATGCATGTGGAGCCCCTCTCACGTGCTCCGCATTGAAAGGAAGAACAGCTGTGAGAGGAAGCACAAAGCTAGAAAGTACAGCCCCAGTGATTTTCTCCTCATCAGGCCCAGGTCTAGTCCAAGGCACTTTCACAGCCAGGTTCTCTTGGCCAGATCCCGTGAAAGCAGAGAAGACTCGCATCTGCAGAGAAGTTCCTGCTGCAACACTGTGCAGCCTAACAGCACAGGGATGCACCCAGTTGCTGAAGCAAGGACAAGGGAGAATCCTTGGGACACACAAAGTGATTGGAAATCTCCATTTGATTTGTGGGAATTAATCTTTCAAGGACTCAGTCGAGACATTTTGTTGACATAATCAACAACTGAGGTCTGTTCCAGTTCCTCATGGATGACCTCTAGCTTCCAGAACTGGAACACTGCCTCGAGATCCAGGCCTGCTGAGCCCCGGGCTGTGCTGGAAGCTGTAAATGCAGAGTCTGGGTGGTGTGACTTACCCAGTTTGGTCAGTTACGCCTCCCTTTTTAAAAACTAAAGGCATCTGTTCGTAACAAAGATATGGCCACGATTTTTGTGCCCAGCTCTTTGACACTGCTTTTCTCATGTAAGAGGTGGGTGACTTAATCAAAGGTCTAGGATTCCGCACATATGCCTGTAAAGTGTACACAGTCCTGCATTATAAGCCTCTGCCCACAGGTGTGAAAACTAACACTCTTCTACTCAGAAAGAGATCAGTGCTACTGGGATTCAAATTCTGGACTTGGTTTGGCTACCCGGAAACCAAGTTTGCTACACTTGCACCAACTGTGGACGTATTTGGAGCCCAGGGGCAGTGTGGTCTGCCCTACTGCCCTCACAGACTGGCTGAAAGGTTCAAATGCTATATTAATAAGTGTGGTGCAAACAGTACTGTCCTAATGAGAGGGAATGTAGAAGAATCATATACTTTTGAGATAAGGGTGAAAACTTTAAAAGAAATATAAGGTATGTTTCTGAGAAGGAGAATGTTTATTTCCAAATATTTTAATCTCTGTATATGTATAAATATGTTCTCTAAATATCAGAAGGTAATTTTTGGAAAAAATGGATAATCAGAGGACTCTCAAATTTTGCCTGAAACTTCTGAAGAGTACACAGAATCGTTCTAGGCTGAAAGGGGCAGGGAGATCAGATTTCATCTGTTTCATAGTTACGTATTTGCCTGCTTTGAGGGCTATGGAGGAATACAGAAAAATAAGTCACGGCTCTTGCCCACAGGCAGTTTGCACGGAAGATAAAAATATGTATTCAAGAAGGCAAAAAGATGAAGAGAAGAAAAGAGCTTTAGGGTGAGTACAGACATAACGTTCTGTAGCCAGAGAGAGTCCTCTTCTAGCTGAGAGAAGCCTCGGAAACCTTCCTGTAGGAGGCGGCCATGACCGTGGGTGTCAGCAGAGACTGGTGGTGGGAGGGGAGGTACACCCCAGGCAAACAGTGTAAGACAGGAAGGAAAGGATGAGGGGGCACTGGCTCTTTTGCTAAGGCAGCTTCCCCACCGCATACGTCAGGAGGTGTTAATCCAGTTGAGCATTAGTTGGTGTTGTGTGAACAGACGTGACTAAAAGGTTACAGATAAATAAAGAGCAAGGGTGTCGACAGAACCGGGCAACAGCCCACACGCTGCTGCCGAGGGGCTTCCTGGGTAAGTCAGAGGTTGGGCACTAAAGGAGGTAAGGCAGGAGGGAAGCCTAGACTGTGGACTTGAGAAGACTGAAAAGCTCTGGAATTGGTACCTTGGGAAATGCATGGCGCATCAGAATCACTGAGAGATACAGGAAAATACTGAAGAACAGCCGGGGGACCCAGCTGACAGCAGACTCCATGAACGCCCAGAAGAAATAACCAGCTCGTTTTCACAACTCGTTGCTGCTATATTTGCCCACCTGCAGCCTCTCCACCCACCTAATGTCCTGGGAAACCAAATGCAGGCAACACAGAGCCCCAGGTAAATTTTCTACATTTATTCATGAGATGAAAAGGCCACGATGAAAGCGTGCTCTTCAAGCCTGTGCGTGTCGCTAGGAGATACAACCTGGCAGAGGCCACAGAGCTAACCTGGAGATGGTCTTTGCAAACTAAGTGGGCAGGAACCAAACGCAGAAGTCAGGCAGGGAAGAATGCATGTTTTTATACTCGGAGGGAAAAGCCACATTACAAAAAGATGGGAGTAAAGCAGGGGCCTGTGAAGTGAAGAGTAATGGCAATAATGACCACAATCTCTATGAACAGAACTTTGTGAGCTGGAAAATAATGTTAGAATAAGGGGTCAGGAAGAAAAGACACGGAAGAAAAGAGCTCCTACACACGGGCGACTAGGCATGCGGGGAGACGCCCATCCCCCCAGAGAAGCCGTCTGGTTACCTACCCCGAAGCCAGAACCGCCTCATCACCCATGGGGACGGGGGCCATCCCTGGAGATGTGGTCCTACAAGGCTCACATTGAGGGGCAGGCCTTCACGTCTACCAACCAAGGCACCAGGGCGGAGCAGCCCTACCACCGGGGACACCACGTGCCTTGCCCCAAATCCTGCCTATGAACCGAGGAGAAGAGAACCTATTTGGGGGCATTTCATGAAAACTGCAAACAACACAGTTTCTCACGTTTCTGACCAGATCCCCAAAGTCAACCTAAAACAACCAAAAAGTTATAATGAACAATGAGAGAATCAAGTGCCAGACTGGAAATAACGAAGGGCCAAAATGAGAGGCCGAAGGGAAAGGAGGGATTTCTGGGCGTGGTTATTCACAGGGCTGTAGGCACCAGGGATGCTGGCTGCACAGACAGGCTGACCCTCACAGGGTCATCCGTGCGTGAGTGAGGTCAGAACTGGTGGTTTCTCAGGGCGCTTCTACCCCCCGTGTCTAGGATTCCAGGACCTGCCAGTTTCCCCCTCTGGGAAGCTCATGATCCCACGATATGAACTTCTGAACTGAGAGGGTGTGTTCTGGCCCTGCATTTGTGCCTGAGATGCCAAAGTGGGTGACAGATACATCGGTTAAAAAATTGCATTTAAGTATAACAACTTTTCCGTTGGAAAAAAGAAATATCAGTTACGTTATTTGTCAGAAAGACTGAGAAGTCCACGGACTGAAAACTTTATAAAAAGTTAAAATGTGTTAAATTCCAAGCACTTATGTGCTCCATGGTCCAGGGTGGGATGTGGAGGGGGAGGCATGGCCCTGTCCTCCAGACATGCACATACGTGTGTGTGTGTGTGTGTATATTTTATATACACTTTACTTCTTTTAGTGTTTGCCCTTGAGTTTGACATATACATTTATAACTAATCCAAGTCCTCTTTCAAATAACACTTACTGCTTCACAGGTAGTGCAAGTACCATATAACAGAATATTTCTAATTCTTCCTTCCCATCCTTATAACACTGCTGTCATTCATTACTTATCCATAAGTTATAATCACTGAATACATTGTTGCTATTACTGTTTGGAACAAAATGTTATTTGTTAGATCAATTAAGAATAAGAAGATAAAACATTTCATTTTACCTTCATTTATTCCTTCTCTAAAGCTCTTCCTTTTTAAAGTAGATCTGTGTTTCTGTTCTGTAATATTTTCTCTCTTTTTTATGAACTTATTGTAATATTTCTTGCAAGGCAGGTCTCCTGGCTACAAATTTCCTAATTTTTGTTTGAGAAAGTCTTCATTTCTTCTTTCACTTTTGAAGAATACAGAATTCCATGCTGGTGGTTTTTATCTTTCAACACTTGAAATATTTTACTTCATTTGCTTCTAACTTGAATGATTTCTGGCTAGAAGTCCAATGTAATACCTATCCTTGAACCTCTATAGTTGTTATTTTTTTTCCTCTGGCTTCTTTTAAGATTTTCCCATTGTTTTTGATTTTTGGTAGTGTCTGTTTGGGCTGCTTTAACAGAGTACTATAGACTGGCTGGCTTATAAACAACAGAAATTTATTTCTCACAGTTCTGGAGGCTGGAAAGTCCCAGAACAAGACGTCAGAAGATGGCTGGTACATGGACGGCTGTCTTCTCTCTGTGTTCTCACACGCAGTAAGGGGTAAGGGAGCTCTCTGGGGCCTCTTTTATAAGGTCACCAATCCTACTCCTGAGGGCCCCACCCTTATGACCTAATCACCTTTCTACCCCTACCCCTAAATACCATCACAGTGATGGTTAGATTTCAAAATATGAATTCTGGGGGGTGGGGGGACACAAACATTCAGTCTGCAACGTGCAGTTTGAATGTGATACGTCTAGGTGTAGATACTTTGGTATTATCCTCCTGGGTGTTGTCTACACTTCCTGGATCTGTGGTTTGGTATCTGTCATCAACTTGGAAATTTTTCACATATTATAATTATATATTAAAGTATGTTATATAAAAATATCTTTAAGTTATAATTTCAAATATTTCTTCTGTTTCTTTCTCTTTCTTTTCCTTCTAGTATTCCCATTAGGGGTATATAACACTTTATAATTATCCCACAGGTTCTGAATGCTCTGTTCAGTTTTCTGATCATTTTTTCCCTTTGCATTTCAGTTTTGATATTTCTATTGACATGTCTTCAAGCTCATAGTTCCTTTCCTCACCCGTCCAGTTTATTGGTGAACCCATCAAAGGCATTCTTCGTTTCTGCTACAGTGTTTTTGATTTCTAACATTTCCCTTTAATTCTTTCTTGGAGTTTGCATCTCTCTGCTTCCATTACTCATCTCTTCTTGCATGTTGTCCATTTTTTCTATTAGAGCCTTTAGCATATTAATCATAGTTCTTTTAAATTCGTGATTTGATCATTTCAAAATCTTTGCCATATCTGAGTCTGATTTTGATGCTTGCTCTGTCTCTTCAAACTCTGGGGGTTGTTTTGCCTTTTAGTATGCCTTGTAATTTTTTTGTTGAAAGCTGGACATGATATACCAGGTAAAAGGAACTGAAGTAAATAGGCCTTTAGTGTAAGGCTTTATGTTTGTCTGGCTAGGAGTCAGGCTGTGTTTATGGTTTGCTGAAGTTGTAGATGAAGGTGTCAGAGGCTAAAGCTTCCTTGGATGCCTCCGTTTCTGACTCCCCTGTTGTGTCTGGGTTTCTCTAGAGACTTCATGGATAAGGTCTCAGATGTGCAGCTCTTTTGGTTGTTTCCTATTACTATACAAAAGTCTGGCTGATACCATGGTGAGGTGTGGGGGAGAAGTGCTCCACGGACCTGTCATGAGGTCCCTAACCCTAATCCTAACCCTAAAAAGCAGTCCCGTAATCAGTGAGATGGAGCTGTGATAAAAGAATTCATGAAGAAAACTAGACAATAAAAAACCCAATACAACAAACTAATGAACTTCAACTACAGCACAGAAAGTACGCCTCTTGTTCTGGGGGCGCTGGGCCAGTGTCCTGCTTATGGAGGAGTTCTCTACACTCCTGACACCCCAGCCTGCTTTGCCCAGCTTTGGCCGAGGGTGTGTGCAGCCGCGTGCAGGAGATTTGAAAGGCACATGCGTGTCTGCCGAGGGGTCAGAGAGTGGGCATCGTGGGCCCGAAGGCCTTTCCTGCTGAGGTCACTTGGGGCAGAGGATGAGAACTGTCCTACTTTCTGACACAAAGCGGGCTCTTCCACTGGCCACTCAGGATACATTTACACAGGCTGGCTCTGGCCAAAGGAGGAGGATAAGGCAAAAGCAGGAAGATGTATTACCAAAGACCAACTGAAAAAAAAGGGAAAACAATAGCAACTTTTGAGGAAAATCAATTGAGAAGGAATTCTTAATAGCCAAATTGTTGTGAAAGATAAAACAGGAGCTATGAGTTAATAATAGGCTACAGATTTTTTTCCATCTGTACTGAGGCTTATCTTATAAATAAATGTTCCTTATTATTCTTTGGCAACTGTTTGTGGGTGACTCAGATAGTCTTTCAAAACTGGACAAAAGGAATAATATAGATCTCTTGTATCCAGGGAATTCCTCAGATTAGGAGTGGCCATGAATTAGAGAAGAAATTTGATTTTGATATAACATCTGCAAATGACAGCTGCCTTTTCACAAAGTTCCCAGTGTCATTCCTCTACTTTAAAAACTCCCAATAACGATAATAATAAATTACCAAAACAGAACATATTGCAGTAATCCACTTAATAACATATTTAGTGAATTCTGGCTATTCAGTATTCTCAGTTATCTTTTCAAAATAAATGATTCTTTACATATTCAAAAACTAACAACTTACTTTCCCTGAGAATGTCCCAAAGTATTTTAAAATGTATGACTTAATCTCAAAAAGGTTATTTGGTTGGGGTTGAGATAAATAAGAAAATTGAACATTTGAAATAAGAGGAAATTTACATAACCATGTTGCAGTCAAACACATTCCCTTTATAATAAAGCCACGGTAGGAAAAGATTTCCTTCCAAACACAGGTGCCAACACTGGCTCCTCTTGGCCTCACATGTGCAGATGCTCTTGTGGCTTCTGGTGCATCAGCCCTAACTAGCATTTTGAGCACTTACTCCAGGGAAAGGTCCTGGGCTAGGTGTCATTCTGGAGACACACACACACACACACACACAAAACAGCTGCTGAGCCTGCAAGGGAGCCAGAAACTACCTCAACGGCAGCTTCAGGGCAACTTAGGGTAAGGATGGGCATCTAGGAACACGAGGACCCAAGGAGGGCCCATCCTCTTTAAAGTGTGCTTAGAATCCCCGGAAGGACTGTAGACACCCTGGTCCCCAACCTGAATGTTACACCTGAGGAAGTTAAGGTCCAAAGACATTAAGAGACTTGCCCAAGATACCCCCCACTGTGGCAGCACAGGAACTGGAACTTTGCGGTCCCCAGCTCCTATCCTATTACTCTCTCCTGCCTGTGCTTCTTAGAAAGGACTGAATCATCACCTGTTTTCCTCCCAGGCCCATAACTACCATGGCCAAGTAAGGAGAGTCTAGAGGATGTTAACATGTTTTTCATTTACAAAATGGACACTGGTTGGGGTGACAAAGAGGATGCTTTCCCACAGCTTCCTCTTGTCTTAACTGCTCCTGGTCAAGGCTTCTTCCACTCATCTACCCTTTGGTCAGATAGTCACCAGCCAGTCACTCATGTGCCTGGAGAGAAACATGACAAAAATGCTAAAACGTACCTTCACGAATTCATACAAGCCAATGTGCTGAGTACCCGTACTGTTTCCAATTACTGGAAGAAGGAAAGTAACACGGGTACCTCCTGCAGTTTGGAGACTTTATGAATCACTTTTCTGCAGGACAGACTGGGCGCTTTAACAAACCCTGTATATCACTCACATTCTGCCCCATGTGTACGTCTTCTCTGACTATCGACTTAGTAATACAAGTAGGAAAAACCACAAGTCTGACAACAGCACATTTCTTTTCCGTGACCAAAGGCTACGGTCTCCACATTTATGGAGACAGACTTATCTTGAAAGTAACCTAACAATGGTATTACATTGCTCAGCACACTGATTTTTTTTAAATGTATCTTTTAAAAAGTTCAATGAAAAGCTCAAGAAGGGAGCAGACCCTCTCAGATGCCTGCCTGACACGAACACAGCCGTGGTCCTTCGACATACCGTTTTGCAAAGGCTGTATTATGAAGAGGAGGCGGATTCTGCCAGGCACATAATTTGTATATTTAAGGGAGGTGTATGGATGAAAAAGCGAAATATGTTAAATTTCAAAGGCCTTGGAAGCAGTGCTGTCTGTGAGCTTGTATTACAAACAGCCTCACATTATTACACAGGCTATTAATGAGGCCCAGTGAATGAAAGTACAATTTGAATATGCATGACTCTATCCAGTGAGCAGGACTTTTGTGTACTGATGAGGTTTGTTTTTTTTTTTTTCCCTCCTAAAGAAGGATTAAAATTATTCTTAGAGAAGTATGGCTACCCAGAGGCTGGTAAAGTGTACTCAGACCACAAAGTCACACTACGTTCAGATAAAAGATACAGGTCCTCCACAGACAGCTCTGATGCTACCTATCATTTTGGAAACTCGTGCACAGCCTGCCCTCCCGAGGAGCTTCCTCAACTTCAAACAGCTGCGTCATGACAATTTCTAAGCAAAAATACCGATTTTGGTGGCGATCCCTAAAACTAGGCAAGGTTAAATAAACCTTTCAAGTACAAAGCCTTCCCTTCCATGGTAAGGCGCTCTGGTTAAAATACTGGGGAATGGGTAAATTATTGCACCAAATGGCTGAGAATTAATCTCTGCTGACTAGCTGTAATCTAACGAGGCGTCTGTGTCCCCGGGAGCCCGCGGCGCGTCCCTGGCGGTATGCGCAGTGTGTCGAGTCTGCGTGGCACCCTTTGTCCCCGCTCCCAGGCGGCCTTTCCCCTCATTGTTCATAATATCCTCATGCATCTGGGACGCGTGGAATGCATTCATACTAACAGACTTACCATTGTTTTCTCTCTGAAGCTTTGTTGAGCAAAGGCTGCATCGTGGTTACTGATAATTATATTGCTTAATTAATCAAGACAAAAAAAATTTGCAAATCATTGCCTGGTTGCCAAGCAGGGAGATAAAAAATGACAACAATACAAGCTGAAGCAATATAACAAAAGTAACAGCTATCTGATCAGAAATTCTTATATAATGAAGCTATTAATGCTAAATCGGTTAATGTTAACATTGCTCCAGGTGTCTCTACTTAGATGCGAACAAAAAGGCTAACATTATGGATATAAAAGGCCAAATGTTGCCATGGATTCTGTAACCTGATAGAGAGGACAGCCTTTTCATTTGATTAGGGAATGCAATTTAAATACCAGGGACCGAAGCCAAACAAACAGACTTTCCCTCCACAAGCCTCTCGCATTCACCCTGGGGTCAGTGGTTGGTGAACAAAAGGTCAGCCACACTTGCCCTGGAAATGTCTGGATTAATTTTATTACATTGTAATGGTTTGTCCTTTAAATGTGGGGATAACACTAAATTTCCAGTTGGCCATTATTCTCTTCTTCCCTTTAGGCTTTTTGAATTGAAATATTAAGAAAACGATTTGCTCGATTCATCTTGTCAGAATTTATGGCCAAATTTATAAAACTTACACATTTTTTAAAGAAACATGTTTTCATGCATTACAGTACCTTTTCAAAAATCACTTTGACACTATGAAGTGAACTCAAATGCCTTTTATGTTCTTAATTTACTATAAAAATAAAAGTGACATTTTTAGGACATTAAATGACATTTTAGAGGGCCGTGTTGAAAATGAACTAATAAAGCCAGTTAATCCATACTAAATATTAAAGAAACACATTCTCCAGTTTTGAGAGCTACAGGATACTGAATTTATTGGTTGTCTAATATTAAAATTTTCAGTTTAATTTTTTAAATTAATGTCCTTCATGGACACACGCAAATGTTATTAGCACTAAGAGCCATTTTCTAATACAAACGTGAACACTTCGCACGCACAGAGACTTGAACCAAAGATAACACAAATATTTAACACGAAGAACTTTGGCATCTTTGCTCCCTGAATAGAAAAGAGGGTTCCCTTTATGTCAGGCTTCTCACCAGCCAGAGTAGGGGCTTTTCTGAGTTCAGGAGTTGACTAGCACTGTCATTATTTATTCTATTTTCATGGTAGTAACAATAACAAAAAAAATAATAGCAATAATAATAATTATTATTATTATCATTAAGTAGCTTTTCCTCTGGACCAGGCACTGTTTGAAGCACCTTCCATTTCTTAGCTCGTTTAATCCTCACAACTTGAACACTAGATTAGGTTATAAATCCCAGGAAATCTTTACCTACTATTTTTAAAGCTTAAAAATAGCGAGTATTTAGAACAGTAACTTGTAGCTCCTGCAGGAGGACAATTTGGAATGGAAATGAAGGTTGTATTTAATATCAAGTCATTTTCTTGAGAAGGAGAGAATTAATACACTAAATGTCTAATTAAAAAACTAAAAAAAAAAAACCCCAAAAAACTCACCTTGTATTAGTAGTTGCAAATAAAATCAAGTCACTGTATCAAGCACTGTTAAACCACCACTAAAGGCAGGGCAAAGACATCCCGGCACTCAGGCCCTGGATGGTTCCGGCTGTTCCCATGATCGATGCCAATGGACCCGGCTGAACTGACGGGTGGCAAGGCACGTCCATTGTTAGAAGCCCCGACATGGGCCGAGCCACGGAGGCCCAGCTCTTTAGGACTTTTCCACGATCCTTCAGGACTGACCCCCGTTAGCAGCGGCAGAGGCAAGGCTGGATCCCGTACCCACAGCTACCCACAAAATGCTAGATGTGACAAGGGGCTCATTCAACTCTTATTGTTATTCATCAACATGCCCCAAGTTCTAAATGACAATTTCTTTAAATTATAAAATCTTAAAAATTAAAAACATTTAAAAAACCATACGTGTCTTTACATTATAATTTTCAGAGTCTCAGTAATAAAATACAGAATTCTGTGCTCCTGATGAAAGATTCTTTGAAAATCCCAGTTCATATTTAATTCCTATTTAGCATGTGCAATTCACACACATGTAAAGTGGCCCCTTCAGCATACTGGTATCACTGTTTTTCAGTAACAGCGAATCATACGGCAAACGCCTGTACGAGCCAGAAGAATAACGCGGCGAAAACGTACCTCGGGTTTCTTCGTTATCGCGATAAAGAACATGTGATTCTTCATGGGGTAGATGATGATTGAAACGTCTCCGAAGGCGGTGGGGATGATCCCCCTGCGGTAGTCCCGGGAGTGTTCAGACCAGATGATGTGGACCTCGTCATTCCCCAAGTGACGGAGCTGCAACGGCAAATTGGCTCCTTATTAATCAGAGCGATAACAGCACTTTAGGAGGGGTCGTGGCTTACAAATTGAATTATTATACACAGAGGCAAAAATAATTCACCACCAAAAAAGGCTACAACACCGATGCCTTCTGTGGGGATTTTAAAAAAGCACAGGTACACGAAAAAAACACAGCTCGCCCTGCTATGAAACACACTGGAACCGAGAGAGAGGCATGTAATAAGCATCGCAGGTACAAGACCTTTTCCAGGATTTGTTAAAAATTTAATTTTACTCCTGCAGCAAAGCCTGACGCAGTATGTGGCTGAGCATGTTTCTACACAGTGGATGGTGTGAGACTTTTATTCCACATTACAGTAGAGCTTCAGTAGGCTCTGAATTCAATGGTTATTAAGAAAAACAGAAGATGAGTGTAAGAGAACAGAAGCCATTATAATACAATCCTTACCAAATGCATAAAAACTAGATATATGACAAACCATTAAGTATGTATAACACTACCTTTGTTAAGAAACTAATGTGTTACTTAAATTTCATAAGAGACTAATACCAAGCACTAGTACCTAGCATTGGAAGAGTGCCTTACTGTAGAGAAAGTCTGTTCACACATACATTTTGTTCAGTCTTTCCACTAACTCTCTGAGGTAGGCCACGTTATCTTTATGCTGTCTGATAAGGAGGGGAGGGGGCTCAGGAAGGCGGGGCACACCCCTGCCACGGTGTAGGAGGCAGGGCGGCCTGGAAGCTGGCTGGGGCTTCTGACCCACCTGGCCTCCACTGCCCATGGCCATCTAAGCTGTAGCCAGGGCAACTGCGCTGTCACAGTTGAACTCCCCCAGCCCTCTCGTGTATCACTTTATACACAAGAGGTCACGTGGTCCAAAACCAAGTCTGAGACTCCTGGCCTCTCGAGGAGGGCTTCCCATGCCTCCAAGGAAGGGAACCTGTGAGCATCCCTCAGGGCCCAGCTGGGTCCAATGCAAGAACACCCTCGACAAAGGTCCTGCACAGTGACTGCGCGTCCCAGGCTGGAGAAGGTGCAGGTGAGGTCATCTGGGCAGGCCTGGCAGTGTGGCTCAAGCAACTCGATTGTAAAGGTTGAGATGCTGGCTGAAATTGAAGTCCTAAGCCCACAGAGGCTGGCTGGTGAAGGCCCTGGACGCCTCCTAAGGAGGTGACGTCCCGGCCCTGCACACACTGCAGAAGGAGGCCATCTACCACCATGACAAAGTGTGTCCTGCTTCCTAGCTTATTTAACAGGTGAACCCTAAAAGTGACTAGATTCGGAGGCACTTTGGTACAGCAGAGATGTTATGTCAAAGCTAATGCTTTGGTTTTGTCTTAAAGTATAAAAAAGGATGCTCTGAAGTACTATGTATTTAAAACACTTTAATAGAAATACAATTTCTTTATAGACTCTCTGACCACAAAGGGAAAACCTGAGATCACCCCAATAGGTCTCCTTTCTGTTTACAAGGTCACAAAGGAGGCTGGTTTGCTGCAATGCCTGCTTCTCCCTCCCTCTGTCACACCTCTGGGGACCACTGTACCTCTGCACCTACGGTGAGGTGCGAGCTCAGGTGGCTCCTAGGTGAGGCGCTCTGTTCAGCTGAGTCTGAACCTGGGCTCTGTGACACACGCCACTGCAGGCGTTGAGCATGAGCCACGACAGTGCAGAAAAGTTCAATGGTGTCTACAACTTTCAAAATGCAAAATCACCCAGTACATGTCTTTTTCCTTCTCCTCCTCTCTTACATATAAACACTAAAAGGGTAGCAGGCAAAAGGTGTACCAACCCGTTACATACATAGTTAAAAAAGAAGACCCCGGATTTTCACAGTAACACTAGGCATCTATCTCTCTCTTTCTCTATTTCCATTTTTCTTTCTTTTTCCTTTTCAGTAAAGCATGCAAGGAGTTCACGACGCACTCCTGAAATTCAATCCTTTTGGAGTCAAACACGTGGTAGCAGCTCACCAGCAGCACAATAAAGGCATGTTTTTGAGGGAAATAGGAGTAGTTTCAGATGGAAACTTTGGGAGGAATTTAGAGCAGCAGAAGGGGACTGTGAGAGCTGGGGCCGCCCCAGGGTGCAAACCCACTCTCCTCGCCCCACAGAGAGAGCCAACCTTCTGGGTAGTTTTGTGCCCCTTGATGCAGGGCTGGCATGAACTTCTGAATGGGACCAACACACCTACGGAACAGCCTTCCTGTGTGGCTGTCCCGCCACAGGCCAGCACCCCAGAACCTGGGACAGCTCCCTGGCCAGACGTGTAAGTTGCAAGGCATTAGCTCTCAGGTAATACGGTGACTATTGAAATGTTGCAGTTACCCTCCCTTTTCTAAATTAGGTAACTTGATTACATAACCCAATGAAGTCTCTCCTAATTCTGTTTGCAACTATATCCTCAGGACGGGGGCAAGGGAGGACATTATCACAGGAATGGGCCCACCCTCCCAGTGTGGCGATTCTGCAGGTGGTGATAACACGAGATTCATCATCTGAAAGCTGCTTTCAGGGTCATGTGCCTCAGACCTCCGCACGCGTCAGTTTAATTAGGCAATGCACAGAACTAAGAGCTGAGGCCACGGGACCGGTCGTTGAACAAAGAGCAAGGACACACCCTCTTCTGCCCACGACAAGAACACAGGCAGGTAAAACAAATAAGATCAACCCGGTCAAATTGTCAACCATGTCAGAACACACGGAAATACTCTGGAAGCTTCCAAGTGTCACTCGATTTAAAGGGGGTTTCATTACGGAGACGTTGTTTTGTGAGTTTTGGAGAATTCTGACGACAGGCCCTCAAGTGAGAAACCCGTGCACACAAGTCACGTTGACCAGAGTCGTGTGTCATCTGGACGGAGCCGTCCTTCACGCCAGCTACTACTTCAAACGCACAAGAGGCTCGGAACGAGTGCCCAGGGCTTAAGCCTTAAGAAATCAGCTCGTGTGCTGCCACTTCTCATCCTGACAGAGTTTTGCAGTCCCTCTGCCCGGGACTTTCTGCCCGCCGCTGCCAGGCGGCGCGCACTGTGACACTGGCCCTGGGACACACCTAATGGGCTGACCTCCTTCCCCGACTAATTGCATTACGGCGCCAGCTGGCTCCAGAAGGAGTCGTCTGTGTGATTGAAGAATTCCTGCTCCTCAGTGGGCCCGGCTGCTACTTTTAACTAAGTAACAGGCAGGCCTGACATCCCCATTGTTCAGCTGACAGTGTGCCCATCCTAAAATCTAAGTTTTATTTGTAAATTAACCAAGAAACTTCCTGCCAGAACAGTGCTGCCTGCAGTCTGATAATGTGGGCCTTTCATCCCATCCACTCGCACTGTATCACTGCCAATTTGTTTTTTATGTGGCTGGGCAGCCTGAGGCTATAAAAGCCTTGTAAGACATAAGTGCAATTATAGTCCTGGAGTCAAATGAATTGGACAAATCCAATAGCACAGCTCTGTCCCCACTCTGCAAACCCCTACAGCAGTTAGATTAGCTGTGAAAAATCTAATCTAGCTGGAGCTAACAAATTTCTGCAGTGAAGGATCAAAAGTTCAGTATGGGGTTGCCACCAGATTGCAGGGTTGAAAAAGTGCCCCCGTGATGGGGGCAGGGGAGAGCATGCATCACTTTAGAATTTTGCAGCTCATTTTTAAGCTGTTAGGGGCAATTTAGTCAGAATAAGTCAAGGAACTGTGGGGCTGCTTTTCCTGTGACTGGTTTTTAGTTGAGCTGTGAGACATCCTGACAGAGTTTGCCACTAATGATGGTAAATCTTGGAGCTGCAAAAGGTATCAGCTGCATTGTGATTATGACAGTAGGGAACCTTACAACCCGGCCAAGCCCCGAAAAAGTATTCATAACATGGTGTTTTATCAAGAAAACACTGTCTTTTCTCAAAAAAAAAAAAAAAAAAAAAAAAAAAAATTTTAAAAAAAAAAAAATTTTTTATAAAAAAAAAAAAAAAAAAAAAAAAAAGACAATCTTACTGAGGAAATAATTTTTAAAATGTTTAAAATATAAAGCTGTCTTTTAACAAAATAGTTTTCAGTCATATGAAAATCATAGAATATGGTGACACATTTGCAGAGTAGCAGCGATTTACAAGGTACAGCCAATAAAAAGGAGGTGTGAGTCTTGCCTAGGGTCTTGGTAATCTGAGGTGGCATCCCTGCGGGCAGAGTCCCCTTCGCTAAGAACACCACCGCCACCAAAACCTAAGATGTGGAGGCAGCTCCCCAGGCCCTCGGGAGCCAGCACGTGGCCACCGAGTGAAAGCCTGTCATGCTCTGTCCATCCGATACCCTTGGTCGCTGTGACAGGGATCTGCTCATGCTGTGACCCAACTTCTCAGATCCCACTAGCTCTGCTGCCCACCGTGTACATGGTCCACACGTCTGTGGCTGCAGTGATGAAAGAGCAAAACCATGGAGGAGAGAAATGAGGCAGGTGCAGTGAGGCCCTCTGGCCAGTATCAATCACCTGCCTAACAGGCCAGGAGGAAAGAGTCCATCAGACCGGTCAGCAACAACGGGGGCTGACGGGTAGGGATGCTACCAGCACCACGCTCAGCCATTTCACAGGCCTTGTTCACCTACTGCCCAGCAACCCTGGGACGTGGGCTGTGTTTTTAATCTCATTTAATTGGAAAACTGAGGCACAGGCTGGTGAAGTACCTTGAGACACACTTGAACCCTGGCTACAGCCACCATGCTAGACGCCCCCCCCACCGTGCCCCTGCCACCGCCCATCAGGCATGGGAGTGGTCTGCTTTCCACCCACCAGTTACTGCCCTAGGTTCCTGGCATCCTTGCAGGAAGAGAGTGGGTGTGAGACAGGGATTCCGGGCTCTGCCACCCACCAGCAGGCGAGGCCCAGATGTCCTCATCTGCAAACAGAGACGTGGGTCAGATTCCTAGGCTTTCTCCCCAGAGTAAAAAGTCCTCTGCTCTTAGGATGTCCCTCACTTCCTGCAAGTTACCTGAGGTGGACATCCTGCAGGTTAGAAAGCATAGGGGGAACCCTGCAGAGCTTTCTCAGAGATGGAAGAGGTTTCCTTTGAACTCTGGAGAACAAGAGGTGGGGGCCCGAGAGGAGGGCAGCCAGGCAGCAGCGCACCTGCGCTTGCCATTTTGACAGTCGTTTGCTAAGCTGCCCCCCAGCAGCCCTGGTTGGGGGGCGCCTGCTTTCTCTGACCCCATCAGTACAGGGTCCTTACGTCAGATGACCTTGGCCAACCCGAGAGGTTGACAGCATCATTTTCTCTCAGTTAACAGTCATGTGAGAGAAGATCCAAAGTTAACAACATTTAAGACCCTTCCTTTTCCTAAATCTTAATCTCAGGATCTAAGACTTAAACGACTGATTGCTTTTCATGCATTTCTTTACCTAGTTTGTGCCAAGCTGGATATTTCAGACCCATGACAAGTGTAGCTTGAGGAGAGCGACCCCAAGGTCGCATCCAAAGGAAACCAGTCTCCATGTACATCAGGCCGTGGCCTACACTCTGTCCCAGGTGTGCCTCACCTACAAACTGGGGCCGCCAAGCATGGTCCCCAAGGAGGCCCTTTACCTTTTTGGTGAGCGAATCATCTGAGTCTGATGGCATCCGAGTTGAAACGTGGAAAATCACTTCCACGGTCGAGGTAGCGTAGTAGGGGGCAGTCTGGCCTGTGCTGCCGTTGCGTTGAAGTCCGCCCATGAACCCGCAGTGGGTTGAGAGGTCCACCTGACACAGGCACGAGGGAAAGAAGTGGAGGTCAAACGGGAGCCGTTCTTATTCACTTAGCAGGAATGCAGAGTTTTTTAAAAATCTAAGTATGTTCATTTTTATAGTTTTCTGATCATAAGTAAACGTAATACAAAGTTAGATGACATTGGGCTTCCCTGGTGGTGCAGTGGTTGGGGGTCCGCCTGCCGATGCAGGAGACGTGGGTTTGTGCCCCAGTCTGGGAGGATCCCATGTGCCGCGAAGCGGCTGGGCCCGTGGGCCATGGCCGCTGGGCCTGCGTGTCCGGAGCCTGTGCTCCGCAACGGGAGAGGCCACAACAGTGAGAGGCCCGCGTACCGCAAAAAAACCAAACCAAACCAAACCAAACCAAAAAAAAGTTTGGTGCACATTTCTCCAACTTTATCCCCTCCTATACATAAATATGTATATATATATAGACACACACGGAGCTCCCCATCGCTGGATTTGTGGGATTTTCTGTTTTCTCAAACCAGAAGGAGCATTCAAAGCAGTGTTTCAGGTCAAGGGGTACAAAAGTTTCCAAACTTAACAGCCATTCCTAAACTGCCTTTCAAAAGGGTTGTTCCAATTTATACCACTGCCAAAAGTCTCTGAGTTATAATTCTTTTTCAAGCTATGTGTGAATGTTCACTTAGTCAGTGCTTAGATTCCATTTTGGTATTTTCTTTTTTTGTTGTTTTACTTTTCATAAACTACTATTCTTTCAGTAAAGCACCTGTGGTAACACAATTGGAAAAAGAAAAAGAAATGGAAGAATTTCTTCTGTGCTAAAGACAATCAATACATACACTGAATTAATGTTCTAATCTTTTCTTAAAACTCTAGTTAAGAAATGTACGGTTGGGCTTCCCTGGTGGCGCAGTGGTTGAGAGTCCGCCTGCCGATGCAGGGGACACGGGTTCGTGCCCCGGTCCAGAAAGATCCCACATGCCGCAGAGCAGCTGGGCCTGTGAGCCATGGCCGTTGAGCCTGGGCATCCGGAGCCTGTGCTCCTCAACGGGAGAGGCCACAACAGTGAGAGGCCCACATACCGCCAAAAAAACCCCCCAAAACAAAAAACAAACCAAAAAATGTACGGTTTAAAAATGTTGGTTAGGACTTCCCTGGCGGCGCAGTGGTTAAGAATCCACCTGTCAATGCAGGGGACACGGGTTCGAGTCCTGGTCCGGGAAGATCCCACATGCTGCGGAGCAACTAAGCCCGTGTGCCACAACTACTGAAGCCCGTGCGACTAGAGTCTGTGCTCCGCAATAAGAGAAGCCACTGCAATGAGAAGCCCGCACACTATGACGAAGAGTAGCCCCTGCTCGCCGCAACTAGAGAAAGCCCGTGCGCAGCAACGAAGACCCAAGACAGCCAAAAATAAAAATAAATAATTAACTAATTAAAAAAAAATGTTGGTTAAATAGTAAGTATATTCTATGACAAGAAGTCATCTTATTGGTAAGAAGAACAGTTTATTGAAAGTTCAGTAACTCTCTTAGACTAAAACCGACTTGACATTTCAGAAAGTATATGGTCTTGACCTTGAAGTACCCTTACCCTGTCCCCACCTCCACATCCGTCCCTTTGCTAACACTCAGCTCTCAGAGGTAAGTCTCGCTTAGGCACCCAGAGAGTTTCCCACAACACAGATAACCAAGAAACCAAAACAAAAGTAAGAAAAAGTAAGAAAATTATTTCAGATATGCTGATTTCCATTTTAACTACTCTGAATTCTTTTAGATTCTGGGAATATGTTCTGGAGACAGATATATGTGTGTGTATGTGTGCATGTGTATAAATGTATAGATGTCTTTTGGTCAGAGTATGACTTAGTAAAGAGTAAACAAAATTTTAAAATATCAACCATCCTGGGATCTACCTTAGGGAAACAGGTTGAGAGCTAAACCATCATGGCTACCGTCAAGTCAACTTTTAACTTCATCCAACTCTTCATTTTTCACCATTGATTTCTTTTCCAGCCTCCATGTAGGGACCAAAGCCATTGCTTCCCTGCCCACTGTCCTCTCTTACTACACACTGTCTATGGCTGGGAGAGCCGACCTGACTATTCAGTTCTGATGAAAAGCAAATGAAATCATATTAAGAAGAAAGTTAAGGGGAAACAAAAGTTTGTGTATAAAGTACAAAAATAATTGATAGAAGATGTCAAATTTGATATATTCTTCAACTCCAGAACTCAACCCATGCTATATTTGAATGTAAAAACATACGTAAAAATTTAGACCATCAATGACTAGCTTACATACATCCTTAAAAAGTGCTGATCGATAAACGCCTCCTGAATGAAATGAATTACCTCCCATCCCAGTCCAGCAACAAAGTCTTCGTACGCTCGGCTTCCTCTTTCATTGGAAAGGATCGAGCACTTGTCTTCTTGGCCGTCAGCAACGTAAAACACGGCGATTTTGTGCGTTTCACGGCTGTAAATTTTTAGATTTAAAGGAGTTAGAATACTTACGTACAAAGTTTTGTTTTACTGCTGCCACCTATGCTTCTACTACACAGCTTACACTTGCTGAGAACTTACAAGGGGTCAGGCACTGTTCCAAGAAGGCTCAACACACGTCTCATCTATCCTTGCAGACGCCCTAATGAGACAGGTCTTATCATCACCTCCTCATGGACACGGTGGAAAGGAGGCACAGAAAGTGACAGAAAAGCACTTGTAGCAAGCAGGACACCGGGAGCTGAGACAGGGCAGCCTGGGCTCCTGAGGCCACTCTCTCACAGGTATGATGTACGAACAGCACGTAAGAGCACATGGCTTGACAAATTCTCTCCAACTTCGGTAAAAATATACCTCTGAAAGCATTTCAGATAGATATCAGTTGTGAACAGATCCTTGTGACCACACATACTTCACTTCCCACACTTTGAGATAAGGAAACCGGGGAGCTCCCTGATTGGAACTGTAAAATTGGCCGAGACTTGGTGAGAAATGGAAACTACTTCTTCAAAGCAGAACACACTTAGGTACTTTCTCTGTGAGGGGCGGCACCCTCAGGGTGGACAGCTGTCCAGGGAAACTTCTTTGGACATACAAACTGTTCGTCCACTTCCTCCATGATGGATTTGGGGCACTTTGCTGTTAAATCAGGTAAATGTGACACCACTTTGAGGAAAGCAGCCCTGTTTCTTAACCTTTTGTGCATCTAGCATGGTCCTTGGTGCATAGACGTTGCTCAGTTAAAACTCTGTTGAATTGACCAGAGATACGATGATATATTTGAACATATCAATAACCATTTCTATAAACTATACCCTGGAGTAAAGTGTCAAAGTCACTAGACCTACACCAAGTGATCTGGAGACAGTTCAGAGGCAAAGACACCGCTCTTATTGGACCAGAGCTTTAATCAAGAACCATTCCGCAGCTCCATCACCCAAGACCTTGACTCCAGTCTCTATGTTCTAAAATTTTAGATTATCATTTCCAGAGCAGTTCCACGCTTCTCCTGATTTCTACCATACACTTTGAAAAAATCTCATAGGAAAAACTACCAAGCACTTCAACAACATGGAAATGTTTCTGTTGCCTTATCGTTCAATACCTCAACATTATAATCTGATGGGACATCAATAGTGGTGGAATCTGGGCTCTGTATTTTAACATATTCTCCAATATCTCCTTCTGCAGGAATGTTATTTTTCTACTTAATTAGCGGAATGAATTGAAACTCAACTGGAAAGTCATAAAAATAAATCAAGGAGGAGAGTACTCTCCTTTTATTTGTCTAGATAGCTTATTCATGTCCCTCCATAATTTACATGAAATTACCATACTTAGAGGAGAAATTAGAAAATATAGAAAGGAAAAAGAAGAATTAAAAAAAATCACTAATGGGCTTCCCTGGTGGCACAGTGGTTGAGAGTCCGTCTGCCGATGCAGGGGACATGGGTTCGTGCCCTGGTCTGGGAAGATCCCACATGCCGCGGAGCGGCTGGGCCGGTGAGCCATGGCCGCTAAGCCTGCGCGTCTGGAGCCTGTGCTCCGCAACAGGAGAGGCCACAGCAGTGAGAGGCCCGCGTACCGCAAAAAACAAAACAAAACAAAACAACTCCCCCCAAAAAACCCACTAATGTTCTTTGCTTCTATGTTGAAATCACAATTGTTACTACTTCAGGATGCATTTTTGCATACAAAATGAGAAGTCTATCTTGTGTTCTGCCCCTAATTTTTTCACTTAAAATATCTGTGAACACTTTTTTTAATTGTATAAAATATACATAACCGAAAAGTCACTATTTAAACCGTGTTGGAGTGTGAACATTTCTATACCGTGTGCTTGTATAACAAAGTTACTAATAATGGCTGTGTAACATTCCATTATATTAATATTCCATATCCTCAGTCCTTGCTATTGGACATTTAGGTTGCTTCCATTTGAAAGACGTTTTCACATTATCTTTGGTATGTCCTTAAAATAAATTCATGGATGTGGAGCCTCGGTCATTGCCCACTTTTAAGGCTTTTGAAGTGTACTGTCCTGCTGCCAGTGGGGAAGGTGGGTGTCCTGAAGGCCCTGACGGACACGCTGGTGGGGTGCTGCTCTCAGGGGAACAGACATAGGGGGTGATGGATGCTAGTGGGCGGTGCTCTAGCAGAGACCTTGTGCTCTCAGCCTGTCGGAAAGCTTGTCCTCAGGCACGTGGAGCCCAAAACTGTGACATCATTTCCTTCCAGACTGCAGGCAGGGCTGGCCAGCAGTCTGGACTCTGACTAGCTTATTCTAAGAGCTGTAATCATGTGGGGTCTTGGATGGTAAGAGAGGTCATAACCTATGAACTAAAAGACAGTCTCTTTCAACAAATGGAGAGAAGAGGATAGTCACTCAATTCCTTTCTGCAGCTCTGTCTATATATTTAAAAGTCCTCAGCATTTAATTTTTCTCTATTCTATACACTTGACATACATAAAACAATCTCAGGTTTATCTGAAATGATTTTGATGGTTCTCCTTAAAGTCCAAGCTTTTTATGTTGTAGCTGCTTACAGGTCCTCATCAACTCAATGTGGAGCAGAGAGAGCTCGGCCCGGTGACTGTGTGACTGATGGAGGTGTGAGCAAAGGTGACCTTTAGCTGTAAACACTCATCAAATTTCACAGCCTCCAAAATGTTAGCGCCGCAGAGAGCCTGGGAGGATGCAGAAGCTGTGTCTGGCCTTATTAGAGCCAGGCTTTTGCAATGACAATTAGCAACATCAACAGCACTTCATATCCACAAGCTGCTGGGCCAGTGCTCGAAGGAGCAGGTAATTCAGGGCCACACGTACAGAAAAGCAACCATTTCCTCTTCCTCATTAGAATGCAGTTTTCTTTCTTATTAAGAATAGACCAGAATCGCTCAGTTTCCTTGTGCTGTCACGTTAAAAAGCCAAACAAAGAAACACGACTGTAACTTTCACTTTACCATGTGGTGGCAAGAGGTGTTAATATTGAAAAGGGGAGCCTTCTTTAATCTGTATGTACGTTCATCACATTATTTACAGCTTTGCTAACTTCACAGTATACAAATCGTAGCTGTGAGGTGGTCTCTCCTTTTCCTAAGAACATGCTAAGCAGAAACTCTGCCTTGACAGCAGGGAAATAAATTGACGCCAGAAATAAATAGAAACATCTTGACTGGAAGTTGAGGGCCGAGGTTATGTTCTTACCTGCTAACTTACTGGTACGTGGGATCTCAGAGCTAAAGAGCCCTCAACTTATTTCTGGTTTTTTTTTTTCTAAAAAGAACCTTGAAAACACCCTTTACCATAAAGTAAGTGGATACCTTTTTAGATGTTGAGAAGACATTCAATCCAGGAGTTGGGGTTTTAGGTGAAGGTTAATCGGGGGGGAGAGGACTTGCCAATCAGCTCTCCAAAGCCATATTATACTGCAACAGCCCCGCCAGGGAGCTACTTCGATTGTACCTCATGCAACTAAAGTGCATTAACACCCAACAAATTGGCCACAATCACAAGATACCGATGTCTTCACTTAATACGAAGGAGCATGAAATAATTCAGCGTACGTTTGAAAAGCTGAGTTTGGAACCCAAGTGACTGCTTGTTTCCTACTGGAGGACAAGAGGGAAGGGGCAGTGAGTCCCTGAGCCCTTCAGCAAAAATCCACCCCCCCAAATTTCCACAGAGAACTCAGTCTCTTCCTCTGGAGAAAAAGCAGCACAACAACTATTAGGAAACTGAATGTGGGGAAGGACAGTGTGAGGAATAACGGCTTCAGGTTTTCTTCTCTAATGAGATGTCTAATGATGCTCCTAAAGGGAATACAAGAGGAGCAGAAAGCTATTTTTTTTTTAAATCAGTTTTTAAAAACTCAAGATTAAGGCAGCAGTGTATTCATTTCTTCCAAGCACCCATTATGTACCCGGTACAACACCAGCTCCGGACTAAGATGTTTTCGGAAGCACACATTTCCCCAGATCAAACACTGGTTGGAGCTCATCTTTGGAACTGCTTCTAAGATTGTACAGAAAAGAGGTAGATCTGAGATCTGACCTGCTCTGGAGAACGAGGTTTAGGGCTAGAGAGCACCTGATTACAGCACCGGGGTCTTAACCTTGCCTACCCCGCAGAGCAGAGACCACTGCACGCCAGCCCATGGAGTCAGACTCACAGGCTCCCAACCACGAGGTCCGTGAACATGGGCGGCTCTGTGACCTGGGCCGGCGGGACAAGAGGGGCTGCAGAGATGAAATGAGAACAAGTGTCCACTGGCTGAAAGGCTGTCAATCAAGGCAGAGGTTAGGGGACCTCTTCCTTGTGTAGCAAACATGTAAGTTTACTGCACAGAGTAAAACTACCAAAGGTATGGCCTGTGCAAATGCCACCAGCTGCCAGGTCTCTGCAGGGGTATCACTTCTGCAGCCATATCCGACATCCCACACACACAAAGACAGACAGGAATAAGGTGGTTTGATATACTTTCACATACCACTGTCGGGAGTCCAGATTTTTTAGCTCTCTCAATAATTTTGAATTTTTCTTCAACAGATGGAAATTCTTCCTATAAAGGAAAAGGAATGGAAGAAAAGTCGTGTGATCACAGATCAATTCTGCCCTTTCCAATCAGTCAATGAACAAACCTACCTATTCATCCATCCGTCTACCCATCCACAACTACATCATTCACCAAAGATTTGTGGCCGAAGCCTATAGAATGAACTTCATTCTTAAGATATTCGAAGGCATCATGACTCCACTGCATCCGGTTTACTGTCCAGGGACAACGGGTGGCTGTGGTCCATGAGTGTGTGACTTGTGTGTGTGCCTGTATCTCTGTTTCCACTGTCAGCTCTGCCATGAGACTCTTCTCCATCTCTGCAGCTCAAACCCACCCCTTCCGCAGAGTCTGCTCCACTGCCCCCTACTTCTGGATGGCCTGGCGGTTCTTCTAGAGGTCCTGAGTCACACTGTCTTTCATCAGAGTTGTGTCGGGTACTGTGGTACAGAAAAACCCGAACAAACTTTTTGGCCAACTCAATATTAAGTCTTCTTCCCTCACCAGAGCTAAGGAGAGACTGTGGCTTATTCACCTCTGTAGTCCACTGGCATCTTTAATGATGGCAGAAGCAACAATGGACAGAGCAGTAATTTAAACACACACACAGAGTAAATGCTCGATACCCTTTAAAATACACAACCGATGTTGGGAATTCCATCTGTGCATCAGTACAGCCCACTTAATTTCATTTCTAGCTTTAATTTAGCAGAAAATAAGCTATAAATCCTGAAATAGAGAAAAATCTCCACTTCTGTTCTGCTTCCCAAACCCAAAACTGATAAGAACTGTCACACAAAAATAAGAAGACAGTTGAAGGTCTGCAGTGGATCGTTACCTTCTGTCCCAGGAATTCATTCCCAAGTCATCGAGCAGCAACCTGCAGAAGTAAAAGGCTCCCCGGGGCTCCACCGGTGATGGCGGCTCCTGGCTGGCAAGCTTCATGGCCACGTCCAAGTCGCACCTCTGGACATACTCATCTTCCTGTGCGCTCTGGCGCAGGAGGATCTCGGTGATTTCCTTCTCTTGGGCATGGTTCATTCCACATGGGGGTGGGGAAGGCTCGTTGAGATGGAGCTGTGACGGTAAAAGGCATTCGGGACTCGTGTGGCCAATGTTTTCAAGTAATTTGCTGAGGACGTCCTCCCCCTCCTCAGTCTGAGAAAGATCCCTCTGAGGTCCAGGTGTTTGGTGATGCCAGCCCGAGATCAGGAACGAGGGACTTCTGCCCTTTGGGGCTAAGCAGCCTTCCAGAGGTCCATAGAGCACCTTCCCGTCCCAGGAGTACTTCCCCGAGATGTCCCTCACGATCACTCTCACGTCCGAGGGGGCGCCCTCTGGCGACCCGCTGGGAGGACCCGCCGCGGGTGTCTGCAGGTAGGAGATGAGGGTGCTATCGTTGAACACAAACAACTGCAGGTTCGGGCTCCTGAACACGTCGGGGGAGAGCTCGGCAGCGTCGGCATGTGTGTTGTCGTGGTGCTCACTGACCAAGCTGTGCAGCACGGCGGGGCCCCCGTGCAGGGGGAAGTGTCCCAGGTGGTTCACCAGGTGTGCCATCACCATGCGCGCAGTCAGCGGGATCAGCTCCACGCTCCTTCGCCTCCTCTCTGCCGACAGCAGGACAGGGACACCGAGAGACAGTGGAGAATGAAAGTGAAAAAGGACCACCACCGGATTGCAATCGGTCCCTAGCACGGTGGATTGTTTTTTTTTAGTCTGGGGATTTTTTCCACCCGTTTTCTCTTTTTGACATTCATTCTACTTGAATTTAAAAGCACAAGTTAGATAGATGGCTGAAAGAACCAACTTACGTGAAGATCTCATTCGGAAAGGGATATTTAAAAACGTGTAGATACAGACATAAACCAGAGACAGATCCCGATCCTGAAGGGGTGACAGTTCTAGGAGCTCCAGGAGGTGGACATCTGCCGTTGGACAGGACGGCAGCGCAGAGGGCTGGGGGCTGGGGAGGTGGCCTCGCTCCCCTCAGTGGGTGACGGGAGACATTCATAAGGGATGAACTGAGCCTGGGACTGTTGAAATATATCTGAAGCAATTTGCTTTAGGATTATTGTGGCTATTTATGTTTTGCTGTGAGGTCATTTTAAATATTTAACAGAATCTGATATATTAATAATTCATGGAATTACTTAGAAGGCTTTCACTGAATTTGTAGTTGATGATTAAATGCCCAGGAGCAACTAATTTATAAAATTTTTAAGACTTCAGATGTATAGAAGGACTTGGACAATATCATGTGAAAGGGGGCTGTGTGAAATGTTTGCGATATGAAGGAGAAGCAGATGAAATCCACAAGTAGGGACTGAAACGGTTACTTAAGCCTGAGAACAGTTAGGGAAATCTTAATCCACCAAATTTACAAGGGAACTGTGCATTAATCTAAGAACAGGTCAAAATAAAACCTTTTAATAAAAAAAATCACTAGACATTTAAACAAACTAAGATTTCTAATTTGGGCTTAAAGTTTAGGAAATACTTGATTTCTAAATTCACAGCATGAAAAATCAAATATTAATTAAAACATCAATAACTATAAATATACTTTCTCATGCTAACCATCCTCCCTCTCAGACAGCAGAAATCTAACTGACTTATTTATACATCATCAATATTATGATGTAAAAATCCTAGAAACGATCAAATCCTAGAATCTAGGAAATTCTGTGTGATGAGTGAGAACCAGACTGTCCTCACTTTTCTTGGATTTCTTCTTAATTTTTTCTTTTTGAGGAACAGGAAATCACGTGTATTCAACAATGAAAAATAAAACTTCATTTAAAAATCGTAACTTTTTAGAAGCAGAGGAGGTCATCTACATCTGTCTCTGAAATGAAATGCTTCTTCCCGACCCTTCTGAAGTGCGCATGATTTCCATACAGCTGAGAAATTTAAACACCTCAACTCATTCCCTTGAAATCACAGTTATGAATGCCTTTGCTTTTGTGTCCATATTAACTTTTTCAAAAGTTACAGATGCTTTTTATTCATGCTTATCATCCCATATGAATACACGCTCCATCAGAAATGTTAATGCTCCAACAACAAAGGTGCAGCCAGCTGGGGGCTCAGAAGTCCATAATGTAAGACACCGCATGGTGATGACACAGTAGCACAGGCTACGAAACTAACAAGACAGGTCCAACTGGATAAAGGCCATGGCAGAAAACAACAACTGGAAAAGCGACTTTCCTCTACTTTTACTTACATAAGGTTGTACTTTCAACTTGCAGTAAATACAAATTTGTATTTTAATGAATGTGCTTGAATTCTACAATGGGAAATTAACCTGGAGTCACGTTAATCAAGTCATAAACCATGACACACCCAATAAAAACCCCAAATATCTCTGGTACTGAAAAGTAAGGAAGGGAGTATTTGTGAAATAAGAACTGCTCTTCCCTGGCAGACTTCAGCTGCATCAACTGCCCGGGGCTGCCCTGAAAAATAAAGAGGAAGTCTAGACTCCATCTATGAGAAAACAAGCTTGTGACGTCCAAAAAGTATGCAAAAATATATTCCAAATATTTATTTTTCTAAATTTAGAGATGAAATATAAAAACAGTAATGTTAGGTTGTCCTTTAACTTTCATTTTTTTTAAAGCTCCTCCCTTCCCTTCTTCTTAAGCACTTAGGTATTAATGATGAGAAAAGTGAGCAGGTGTCATGACATTGATGGTTCCTCCCCTTGGGTCTCTCCCGCTTGTAACTCTATTTGAAAGTAGTAATTACATCAAATGTGGGAAATGGTCTATGAAAGAATCATCTGACAATAACAGATAAAAATATAACATTGCTTATCAGAAACATTATCTGAGTAGAAACAGTGTGGTTATAAATGATGAATTAATGACACTGAATGAAAACACCCCTCAAATATGGGCACGTTTTGTTTAACCTGAAATACCTATATCTTTATGTTTCCTCTTCATTCTTAACACGGATGTACTTATTTGGCTAGAGAGGCTGTGGGTGCTAGTACGTTTTTAAGCCTTGTTTTTTAACTTAGTAAATGTGTTAGAGAATTTTAAAACTCCTTTGCCATAGAAGTTTAAACCTCATTTTGAGTAACACAGAGCTGTGTTAGGACAAGTTTGCATAAGGTCCTGAGGTTTTCTGGAGAATGAATGGTCAAGTCAAAGAGTGTTGGACATTGAAAGAAAGTGGCACAAAAATTTAAATGTGCAATTTTAGGTTTATCCTTTTTCATTACCCTATTAATCTTCTGCCATTTTTCTGTGAAGAGTCATAATCAGTAGGGAACCTGTTTTTGGACTACAAGGTAGGAAACAGCAAAAAGAAATAGATCAAAGGTCATTTTACTGAAAAAAAAATGTTTTGAATTTACAACTGTGGGAAAAAAGTGTCAAGAAAAGATTGCAACTGGAAAGAACAGGGGACTCCAGAAGGAGACCCACAAATGACGAAGCAAATGGGCGACACAACGTGACGAGGTGTCTCGTGCTGCCAGCCAGCAACACAGCCCCGATCAGTCTTCTGTCTCCACTACGCAAAACCCCGAGTGAAGAATTCACTGTTCCACGACCCTGTGAATAAACCTTAAATCCACATTCCACCTCTGTTACTTCTGACCTGTACACCCTTGGGAAAATCCCTTTGCCTTGGTCTGCTCGTCTATAAAAGGAGCTAAAATGAGGCCTCGCTCCCAACTGGCGCCCCACTCCCAGCCAGAAGCACACCCTGGACTCTGCAGTCTTGCAAACACAGCCCTGGACCTGAACCCTCACTGGCTAATGCCGCTGTGTCCTTCCTCCCTTCCCAGGAGGCCCCACAGGGGACTGTCTTGGGGCTCCAAACAGTCACGCCCCAGGTCACCTGCTCATGCTGTCTGGCTGCAGACCAACCACGCTGTGCAAAGTATTCAGCAAAACCCACCACCAGACACTTGGTTGGGAAATAAAACAGCTGCTGTTCTGGTCTCACCCTCCCCGAGCTTCTGGAAGCCTGTGACCCTGCTGACCTTCTTCAGCTCCTTGTCTGCTTTCTTCCCTTGACCTCCTAGAAATGACTCCTTTTGGTTCTTTGTCCATTTCCCTGACTTTGTTTTCCTGGTGACACGCCCTCGCTCCTTTTTCTTTAAGGAAGTTTTACCTGCAAGGTTCTGTTCTTAGGCCTAAGTTTTTAACTTGTAAAGTCCATAACATTTTCATGGATGATCTAACACTCTATACCCACATTTTTTTTTAACTTTTTTTTTTTTTTTTTTTGCGGTACATGGGCCTCTCACTGTTGTGGCCTCTCCCGTTGCGGAGCACAGGCTCTGGACACGCAGGCTCAGCGGCCATGGCTCGCAGGCGCAGCCGCTCCACGACACGTGGGATCCTCCCGGACCGGGGCACGAGCCCGTGTCCCCTGCATCGGCAGGCGGACTCTCAATCACTGCGCCGCCAGGGAAGCCCCTTAACTTTTAATTTTTGAGACAACTGAAGATTCACACGCACTTGTAAGAAATAATACAGAGAGAGCCCAGATATCCTTCACCCGAATGGTAACATCTTGAGTAACAATACTATAATATCACATTTGTCATCGAAAGAATTCATCAGTCTTCAGAGTTCACTAGTTTCAGTGCGTGTGTGTATGTGAGTCTAGGCATATAGATGGCATCTATCACACATACAGATGACACATCCACATGCTGACTCATATTCCAAGGCCTAGAGATGGGCTCTTGTCATTTGGGGAGAAGGTGGTTAGGGGGGTAAGCACAGCCCCGAGGTCCTGACACACCCACATGTCTACGAGGGGACCTCCGCCGGGAGCAGAGTGGCCTCACACCATCCCTTTGTGATGCCCGCCTGGTCCCGACGCTCTACCAGCTCCTCGCAAAGTCAGCCCGTCCTTCCAAGTCTGGCTTAGGTCCTTCTCTGTGGGAAGCCCCTATGGTGCTGCCGGGCCACACACGAGTCCTTCTGCCTGAATCCTGTCGCCACCCCCACCCCCCGCCACCATGAGATGAAAAGCTCCTTGGGGACAGAAAATGGACTGTGTTTGTGGGTTTGTGGGTCCCGTGCGTCCTCGATAATACAAAATTTAACTAAGATGGGAAAAGAAAGGCGAGGAGAACAGAAAAAGAGAGGAAACGAGGAAGGAAGGACTTGCTATCACAGAGCACTCTAGAAACCTGGATTTCAACCACCAGATTCTTAAAAAGTAACACAGCGAGTATTAACAAATGGCTACCGTCTTTCCTTTTCCTGTCAACTGGAATGACTATTCTGAAGAATCTTACCCTCTTCGACAGTAAGCAGGTTGCCCAGTTCTGCTGATGAATGAAATTGGACCGGCTCAGAATTCTTCACGTTTGCCAGTGGGAGGAAGGGGTCGTAATCCGTGGATGACAGGTCAGCCAGGGTCAGGGTGTAGCGGCTCTGCTGGGTGTAAGTGCTTGAGCCGCAAACACAGCAGTGCAGAACCTGTGAAGCACGGAAGGGATTGTGTGCCAGGGATGCCCCCAACCTCCTGCCCCCTGACGACCTGTCAAACTACAACAGCACTTAGGAGGTAACTGGGACCATTATACTTTTTCTTCCTTTGATAAACAGATTTTGTCCAACTAAGGCTGTGGATATTCCTACAACAGAAACAGTTCTTTTCATAACGAAGCAGATACAGACCACGTCCCATGAACACTGGGGGATTCTGACCAAACTGCAGTTGTTTGACGATAGCAGTTGGGTAAAGTGCGCGCATCGTGAACTGGGTAACCACTGCTTCTCTAGGATAACTGTTCTGCTCTCACTCCTTAAGTCATTCATTTCTTTTAAAATGCTGAACCCCCATAAATCCTTGTCAAAAGGGCACAGATAAGTATGTGAATGCCTAAAACCTGTTTTGGTGATTCTCTGATGCTGCAGTCCACGCTCCGTGCCCCGAGGCCTAGGGGAGACTCACCCTGTAGATGTAATCCAGCAAGGGGGTCCGGGCCGCGGGCTGCTCGTCCAGGGCCGCCGTGGACACGGGGTGGAGGAGGGTGCCCGCCGGCAGCGCCATGCACCAGTCCAGGAGGCAGAGCAGCAGGGACACGAGGAACTGGAAGACGAAGCAGACCCAGAGCCTCAGGCTGCAGCCTCGCAGACTCCACCCCAAGTGACAGCAAACCTTCAGTGAAGCAGAACCTTCCCGGCATCGCAGCCATTGTTCAGGGACACAGAAATGAATGAGGTTTTCACAGAGAGGCTGTTAGGGCCAGTCCTAACAGGGGATATTATAGATATCCTTGTTTGTTGTTTTTTATTTTTTTGCGGTACTCAGGCCTCTCACTGTTTGGCCTCTCCCGTTGCAGAGCACAGGCTCCGGACGCGCAGGCTCAGCGGCCATGGCTCACGGGCCCAGCCGCTCCGCGGCAGCTCCTAACAGGGGATATTATAAAGGATAGCCCTGTATGTGATAGTATTTGCCATCTGTTTTATTACATTCTTAAAAAACAAACTCTAGAGGGCTTCCCTGGTGGCGCAGTGGTTGAAAGTCCGCCTGCCGATGCAGGGGACACGGGTTCGTGCCCCGGTCTGGGAAGATCCCACATGCCGCGGGGCGGCTGGGCCCGTGAGTCATGGCCACTGAGCCTGCGCGTCTGGAGCCTGTGCTCCGCAACGGGAGGGGCCACAACAGTGAGAGGCCCGCGTACCGCAAAAAAAAAAAAAAACCCTCTAGAGATTGGGATTGACATATATACACTAATATGTATAAAATGGATAACTAGTAAGAACCTGCTGTATAAAAAAATAAATAAAATTCTAAAAAAAAAAAAGTGCCATTCTGTAAAAAAAACAAAGTCTAGGGAGGACCTGGCCGATGTGCCACTTACCTTCTTGTCTGCTTCCACTGAGGAGTGCTCTGCACTTGGTAAAAGAAAAGCAATCGTGGCCACGAGGATCTGCAGAGAAGACAAATTCCCAATCAAACAGACCCCAGTAACAGTTCTGGAAGCCGCATGAAAGGAGGCCCAGGACGGCCTTGCCACTAAAGCCAGCCTGGTGCCAACTCCCAGAGGAAGGTGACATCAAGCGAAGAGTCACCTCAGAGATTTGTGTGACCTGAAAACCAGAAGGCGATGGCCATGCCTGTTTCCACTCTGCTGGCAGTGAAATCGGGGGTCCAGAGGAAGGAGTATTTCTCTCTGCAGTCACACAATCTCCATTTTCCATCTCCACACTTCTCACAAGGAAAGCAACAAATACTTGCAAAAGTAATTCTGAAGATGCTCCCATTTACTTTTCTTATAAATTACCCCAGGTCTCCCCACACCTGCGGCTGCAGGGTAACAGCACCACTTTCATTCTCAAAGGTATTCCAGTTTAGGTGATAAATTATATGGTCGCCCTAAAACCCAACTATACATTTTGCAGCAGCTTATATGCCTATCGTCCAAAGTTCTGTTTCACTCTAGGTCCCTTGAGGTTGAAAATCGCTTGTGATTTCTGCTGTATCTCTGAGAGAACAAAGTGACCTCACGGGTGAAATTTGTCTAGGGCTGAGAGAAAATAAATCACATCCCTTCCTCTGCACTGGGTGTGTACAGAACAGGGCATGTTTAAAAAAGGGCAGCGACAAAACCTGGCAGGAACGGCCGAGCCTTACCAACCACACCTACAGGGTGAGGGTACCTGCCCCTGTGCCAGCCGGCACCTTCACGTGCCACTGACAGCCAGGGTGTTTTCGTGGAGAAGGTTCTTCCTGTTCCTCTCGCCCCCGTCCTCCACCAGTGACCCCACGGAGGGTATTACAGTCGTAATCTCATTACAGCCGGGCGATCACGCTATGGCAGAAAGCTCGGTCCGGGTCTTCAGTCTGGGAGAGGCCCCCACACCCCACCCCCGCCCACACACACAGGGCATCACAACCAGCTGCCGACTCCTTGTTGGCACCATCCAAATTACTCTGGATGAATGAAGCCCAATCAACAAAAGGTCTCTTTGTTGTGGCCGTGTTTGCCTTTCAAACTCCCCAAGTGTAAGGCTGCCCTGGAACACTGGTGGCTTCTTACGTGGTGCCTGAAATCGCAGCTGAGAAGAACCAGCACAATTTACTCTGAAAATGGGTGACTCACACGGCAGTTTAATGGTTGGTTCTCCAACCATTATTTGAGTATCTAGAATTAATTAAATATCCAATGTAATAAAAGGGACACGCTGATGTTTGAGCATTATGGGAAAAAGACTTACTTCTGCAATTTTCCGAGGCAGAGAGGTTTCAAACATCTGAAGCTTTTCCCAGTAGGAAACCAGCAACTGAAGCACATCACAAGCTACCTGGGCCACGATTTTGTTAGGAAACTAGAAAAGAAAACAAAACCCCAAACGAAATAACCTCACTTCACGTGTGCAGTACTCCTAAAGGAGAACCCAACAACGATTTCTTTCCAGCTCCATTTGGGGATCCATGTCCCTGTTGTGCATTAAATATATGAAAAATGTATCTTATCACCAGACAGTTTGTATGTGGTCACTGTCCTGTAACTGCCTTCTGCTAGACTAGCTGTACTAATTTACATAACATTCTATATAAACAAGTAGTTGTCATTTAATCATTTGGAAATTAAAAGCATAAATTCAAATGCCTTATTCAGATCACACAAATGATAGTTTTGCCGACTGGAGGAAACTGAAATGTAGTACATTATTGAGTACCCCCTGTGTACTGAACCTCTAACGAGAATTGTGCTCATTTTCGCCTTGATAACTCTTCATTAACAGCTCCATAAGGCAGTCGCTATCTTCATTTTACACTTGGGGAAACAAGGATTGATCAAAAGCCTTTCTATCCAATGAAATTAAACTTAACCTGCACATATGACATTCTAAGAAATGTGAAAAATGTGAAGCTAGGAGAACATAATTCAAAGTTATGGGATATTCGGTTATTATTGAGTCTGTTTTCTGCGTCTGGCGTGTGCTCAGGGTCCTCTAGGTGCCCCTGTTTCTTGGGAGATGGCACAGCAATGGGGCAGTTCTCGCAGGGACTGTGGGCTGTGGGTGTGGGGGAGGGATGAGGACTCCCAGTGCTCCCTCCCTGGCCAGACCCTGGACCACACTGCCATCCACACCCCACCATCTAGGGCAGAACGCTTTGTCACCAAATCTGTGTCCCTGTCTAGGGAGACCTCTGGACTTGCGTCTCAGCTATTTCCACCCCAGGAGCTCCAGGTTGCAGGAAGCAGATGCCAACTGACCAGAGGGCCACAAAAACAACAGAAGTCAACATTTAGCACCTCAGTGACAAATCACAGTATGAGAAGGGAAAGGTGGTCAGTTTTACTTCTACAGAACAGTTGCTGACTGCTCCCCTCCTGACAGGCACAAGGAAACCTGGGGTGAGAGCATCTGCCCCAAGGGGCTCTGCACAGCCTCCTCCAGCCACCCAGATCTCCCGCCCCCTGACCCTCATGGCCTCTGTCCACTCCTCAAACACTCTGACTTATTTCTGCCCCAGGGCCTTTGCACCTGCTCCTTGCTCTGCCTGGGACACTCATTCCCCAGGTCTGCACTCGGCAGGTGCTGCCACATTTTTCAGATCACGACTCAAGATGTCATCTCCCCCATGAGGCCACCAAGATTGTCCAAAGGCGTGGAGCCCACCCCCTCCAGCTCTTCCGTTCCATCCTCCTCCCCTGCTGTAATTTCTAGACGGCATTAAGGGCTATCAGAGCTGATCCTGTGTTTGTTTGCTTGTTGTTTTGTGTGTTTATCTTCTTGCATCTTATTCTCTGTCGTATTCCTAATGCTGAGCACAGCCCCAAGGAGGTCTGAGGGGACGTCGGCATGTGGAGGGAGAGGAAGAGTAAGAGTGGGCACTGGGGGCATTTCTGCTGCGTCCTGCTGGTCGGGTCACATGGTAGAAACATAAGGTTGGCATGGCTCTTGCATTATGGCCGGAGACAGACAAGGTGACAATGGTGAAATGAGGGACATGGCAGACGAGAGGGCAGAGAGGGATGAGGCGTGAGAGGTGGGGGCAGATGACAGAGAGAAGCCACTGGGGCCGGAGGGGGGGGTGGGGGAACGGAGGGGGAGAGCTGCGCTGAGCCGGGAAGAACGTGGGGTCGGGCAGGGGCCAGTTTCCTTCCAGGCAGTGGGCCCAGGGCCCAGGGTGCAGGCTCCAAGGCAAGAAGGGTCAAGAAGAGCCGCTGTGGAGGTCTGCGAGGGCGGTGGTGTTCCTGACGTGTGGAGGGCTGCGGGATGTGGGGATGAAACGTATCACCCACTTGCTCACCAGCACATGCCCACGGGGTACCAACAATGTACCCGGCACTGAATGAGCAGCACAGAGGACACAGGTACAGGGTGACACAGTCCCTGCTCTGAAGGAACTGGCAGCTTGGTGCAGCAGACAGGGGCCCGCTCACGGACGTCTCTCTCTGGCAGCAGCACGGAGGGCAGATCTGCAGGTCCAGGCTCGGGCCATGGGGGTCGGGGTGGGGGTGGGCTGGGGAGGAGGCCGAGGGAGCCAGCTGTGGGAGGGGTGGCCCCGGGCAGCAGGCGGGAGTGATCGAAGGCCGTTCAGGACCCGGTGACCAGGACCATGGTGGTGAGGAAGGGAGAGTCGACTATGGCTCCTAAGATGGGCAAGAGAAGGACAGTGGGGCTGAGGGCAGGAACGCAGGGCCCGAGCGCCGATGCTGCCACTCGCCCATGAGGACGCCGGAGTCTGTAAGTCTGGCTCTGGCTTAGCAGAGTCCCACCCCGCTGCCCACACGAGCTCCCACCCGCAACAAACGAGTAGCCGAGTGGACTTCTCCAGAGGCTGCACAGCCCTTTGTTCCCGTCGCTGTCACGGCCAGAGGCTGCTTTTTATCGACACCCCCTGGCGGGCGCTTCCCTAGCTTTGCTGCCCATGCCCTTCCCGTGCCTGAGGGGACACCTATGTCAACCTCGCCAAGCGCTCCTGGAGGGCACGGTTCCAGCAGAGCAGAGCCCGGAGACGGAGCCATGCAAAGCCCACAGGCAGAACTCGTGCTCCCTGCTGCCAACCGGGCAGGTAGGGCCGAGCCTCCTCCTCCCCCCCACCCCCACCCCCCCCCCTCCTCCCCCTCCCCTCCCCCTCTTCCCCCTCCCCTCCCCTGAGCTCTCCTCCCCCTGGTAGAGCCCCAAGCCCCCTAAGGCCCTCTTCCCAGAGTGGCCACTCATCGTCCCCCGTGTTCCTTGAGGCTGCTCTTTCCTCTCTGGCCCTCGGTTCTCTTATATTGATGTGCTCCCCCTTCCAACCAGCACGGCGACACAGGCACTGAAAGGTGACGGAGCTGCCCCAGGGCCCAGGACTTCTGTCCAGGAGTTCTCCTCTGTTATTTACAACGTTTAAAGGGAGGCCAATCTGACTGATCCTGGCCCTCTGATTTCTCAGCAATTCAAGCTGGAGCAGGTTCCCTGGCCTTCCCCTTAGTCGCCTTCTCTTTTATTTCTAAAATGGGGGAAGCAGCAGTGTCCACACGGGTGGCGGGATTCCATGGCTCAGTCCGTGCACTGCGCTGGGACGCCCCTGACAGGGCAAGGGCTCGACACGGCAGGTACATTCTCTTCTGCTGCCTTAATGTTTCTCCTCATAATTACAGAAAAATTAAAGAACTTTTTGAAAATTTACAGAAATACTAAGAAAAATCTGGCCCAGCATGAGGTGAGCACGCAGCACATGGCAGCTCTTCTTACTAACAAAGCCAAAGAAGAGAGACATCCTCAAAGTGCCCAAGGCCCCACTGACGTGAAGCACTCAGGCTGTTGCCCAGGAGCTGCCTGGTCTCTCCTGGTCCTGCCGAGGAGGCCAGGGCATGAAACCCCACTTTCTTGTCACTCCAACCCACAGGTGACAGGCATCCTGCTTGCCCCAGGAGCTGCCCAGCCACCAGAGGAACCCACTGGGCCGGTCCACGAAGCTCAGGCTATGGACAGCCAGGCCGCAGCCGCCAGTGGGTAAGCAACCATGGATGGCTTTGCCAGGACCCCTCACAGAACGTCCAACGTGGCTCTGAGAGAAAAGATTTCTGAATCAAAACTTCTCTGTAATGTAGGGGGAAATAGAAATGGGGCTAATTCAAACTAAAACGGGTTGAATACCTGGGAAACAGCTTAATGTCAAATACACATGACGAACTGGCAATACCTTCAAAGTGACGCCTATCACGTTGACGGCCTCTCTCAGCTGAGGATGGTTCGTGCCCTGTGCAAGCTCTTCACAGATCCAGACCCCAAGGGAGCAAATGGCAATGCACCTTTTGAAAAAGAAGGAGACAAGGAGGAAAACTCTCACGAAGAGATGAATTTTCTTGGTATTTTCAAATGACAAAATATTTTAAGCCTTGTTTACAAAGTACAAAAGTTACAGACATATTAACAAAATGTCTTCTTGAGAAAAAAGATAAGGTACCCTCAACAGACCAGTTTGCAGGACAAATAGAAATATTCATAATGGTTAGTAATTAAATATTTAATGAAATAAATGGTATATTTTCTGTTAATTGTCACAGCACATGTATCACTTACTTTTGCTGAAACTAATTTTTTTATTACAATTTCTTGCTTCAGGATATTTTTGAGGAAGAATCAAAACCATGAATCTTAGAAGATTGTTGGAAATTGAGTTTGTAATTGTTTTCCTTACAATAAAATACACAACACTTACCAAAAACAGAGGACAAATCCTGTATTTTATCGTAAAGAATACCTGAGTACAACTTTCAAAATAAGTTTCACTGTTACTTCTTTTAAACAATGTGTTAAGACAAAATACTCTTTAAGTTGTATACTCCTTTAAAAATTACCTTTCTCAATTATAAATCAAGATTGGATGGTAATTCTCTTTGGAATTGATACACTCAATATCTTTTGCAATGATCAAAAAGTCACATTCTTCTGAACGTTTCCTGAATGCACGTATATGAAATTTAAATGCCTGCCCCCCAGCCTGCTCACTTTCTGAACAAAAAGGGGCTTCAAACCACTACTTGGAACGAGATGCTTGCTGTAATATGTAATATGCTGTTCTCTGTAGCAGGAGGTCACATCCAGGGCCAGTCAAACCGGACACACTGCCCATCCCTCCACACTGAACGTCCCTTAAAGGCCATCAGTATAATTCAGCAATTAAAATCAAGCTATTTTGAGGTTTTAAAACCACCATACTTCACTGGATTCTCACCTCTTTCGATCAGAATGGACTAGGTGCTTCCGAACCAGTTAATTAAAACCCCTTTGGCGACCATGTCACCTTCTACCAAAACTCCCTCGGTAACAGCTGTGCTTTTGCCTCGGTTACAAGGTGTGTGCCGGGCCTTTCTTGTTTCTCCGGCGCCGGCATTAGCCTCCACACCTTCCTGTCTAGAATTGTCTACATGTCTCTCTTCTCTTGCCCAATTCCTAGAAACTGCCCTTTGCATCTTAGTCTATAGTCATTCCCAAGAACTCTATATTCTTTCCCAAAGCCTCTTTATCTTCCCTCAGCCGAACTCAGACTGATTGTTTGACCCATGAAAACTATACCACTTGGAATTATGCCCCAAATCATGCTGTTACCATTTTAAGAGCTGCTCTTCCTTTGAGTGCATGTGTGTATATATAGGTGTGTATATTCTTTTTTTTTTTTATGACCCATTAACCTATTTGTTAAGTGTAATTTGTTAAGAGCTCTCGTTTCTAGGAACACCTGCATTTCTCTGTAACTATTAGCCTTGCACTATGGAGAATACTGTGACCTGTAAAATGGTTTTATAACCTAAGCTACTCTCACCTGCCTTGAGTTTTAAGTCACACTCGCTTATAACAGCTCTTCCTGCTATTTTCTCTCTTTGAAATTCATCATTTAACATCCTCATTTAGCATCTTCCTATTCTTACACTCCCAGTGACTCCTCATGTTCTCTATATCCCCAGTATGTCCTTCGTGATTGTGAATGAGTTTTATCTATCAAGACTCTTTTTTAAGCTAATGGCAGTATTACCTTACTCTCAGTCTGTATTCCAATACACTCTCTTAATACTGTTTGCTACTATGCCACCTCATACCACTCCAATTTATATAACAAAAACTTCTTGTTTTTTCTTAATTTTTCTGAATTACTATCACTCACAATTATAACTATATTCTCTCTCAGTTCTCCTCCATTTATTTGAATCTTGATCATATTTCAGTCTGCTTGCTTACCTACACTCATATGACCTTAATTTCATTGCCTAACTCCTTTTACACACAACTAAGAAAGACTGACTATATTATACATATTTCTATTCCACTTTTAACTCCACAGGAATTTGGCTTTCTACACTAAAGGAAAAGAGGGAAGAAAGATACTGCCAAGACTTGTTGAAGGTCTGAATGTAGCAGGTGCAGGTAAAGGAGAAATCAAGGATTTTCCCAAGTTTCTGACTTGACAGTCTGGGCAGATGATGGTGACAAGTACTGAGATGATGTCTGAGGACAGTTAGGCTCTGGGGCAGACAGCAGACTCAAGGCTTCAGTTATAGTTGTGTTAAGTTTACATGTGTTAAGACACCCAAGTTGAGATATCAAGTAGGCAGTTTAATATAAAAGCCTGAATATTTAAGGGGTTGACAGAAGGGGCCAGGAAAATAAACTCAGTATCATCAGCAAGCAGATGGTGTTAAAAAAAGTCTGGTGAAATGAATAAGAGCACCTAGGAACGTCATGCAGAGGGAAAGACAGCCAGCCCTAAACCCTGAGTCACTCTAACCCCCAGAGGTAGGTAGAGAAGGCAGACAGGAGAGGAACAGCTACAGTGACAGAGGAGCAAAATCAGAATATTACATTCTAAGGAACTGGCATTGTTCAGGAGGAGGATAAAGACAGACTAAGAACTAGCAAGATAAGTAGGCATATTAAAATTTCTAAGGCAGCCTCTAAAAGAACTGAAAGTCTATGACTTCTAAAAAAATAGAGGTAATAAATGGAATGTGAAAAAAACACAATCACTCCCAAAAACAGGAAGGAAGGAAGGAAGAAAAGGTGAGTGAAAAAAAATGAAGGTAAAAAAACAGGAGAAAATGAAAGAAATATTGAAAAAGACAAATAGCAAAGTATAAAATAAGATGAAAGATTTACATCCAAATATATCAGTAACTACAGTAAATGCAAACGAACTAAAGCTTCAGTTAAAAGCTAAAGATCAGACAGGATAAACACATAAAATCAAGTATGTACAGCTTTTGCAAAGACATTTAAAAGAGAAGAATATAGAAAGGTTAATTTAAAAGAAAATATTATTTAAAAATATAGCTGAATCAATATCAGACAACTGGTCTTTAAGATAAAAAAAATCACCCTTAAAGATAAAGAGGTCACTACATAAATATAAAAGATTTGATTAACTATAGAGATAGGATAATTTTACACTTCTGTGCAGCTAATAACATAGCTTCAAAATATATAAAACAAAAATTGACAGAAATACGAAGAGAAATATATAAATGCACCATAAAATTGGGAGATTTTTAACATATCTTTCTCAGTAAATGATCTAGATGATGAAAAAAATAGAAAGAATGTGTAATATTTGAAACACATGATTTAAAAAATTAATCTAATGGACACATCTAGAACACTACACCCAACAACTGAAGAATAGTATATACATTCTTTCAAGCATATATGGGACATTTGCAAAAACTGACTACATATTGGACCATAAAGCAAATCTCAACAATTCCAAAGACCAACAACATTTTTGATCCACAATGCAATTAACTAAGACATCAGCAGCATAAAGATAAATAGAAAGAATGATATTTTTGGAAATTAAGAAATATATTGCTCAATAAATCATGACTCAATGAAGGAATCATAATGGAAATTGGAAAAGCTTTGTAGTGCAAAAATATTACATATCAAAACTTAAAGAACTCAGACAAAGTAGCACCTAGAAATAAACATATGGACTTAACTGTTCATATTTGCATAAAAGAAAGGCTGAGAATTAATATACTAAGTATACAACTTCAAAAGTGAGAAAAAGAATTATAGAATGTAAAGGAAGTAGAATGAACATTAAAAAAAGAGCAGAGAGTAGGAAATTAAAATATAGAATAGAGAGGTTGAACAAAGACAAAAGTCCCTTCTTTGAAAAGACCAATAAAATTGACAGATATTTGGTAAGACTAGTGAGAAAAATCAGAGAACACACAAAAAGTGTCAGAGATTAAAAAGTGCTTATAGCTATAGAAGTGAAAGAGATAAAAGATAGCAAAGGGATAATGGAAACACCGTGGATGCCACAATGTTTCAAAACTTGGAATGGACAAGTTTTTAGAAAATTTTAGTTTATCTAAACTGTCGAAAAAAACCTTTTCCTTAAAATCATTGAAGAAAATGAGTCCGTGGTGAACCTTCTTATAAAGAAAATACCTTGATAGTTTTACTATCAAGGTCTATGAAATAAATACACAAGACTATCAAGTCCAATTTTACAAAAACTCTTGCTGACTGAACAGAACGAAACAGCACTTTGCTCATTTTGTGAGACTATATAACCTTGTAATCAAACCTGACAAGGACAGGATGGGGAGAGAAAATTAAAGGCCATGAATATAAATGCAACTTTCCTGAACAAAATGTTAGTCAAATCAGATCCAGTGCTGTGTAAACCAAGTTGTGTTTATCCCCAAATGCAAGGTTATTTAATATTATCAAATGGATCATGAATTTACAGCTTCTGGTAACGGCAGACTAGAAAATTGTGACTAAACCGTCCACTGAAGGTAAGTGAAGAAGTCAGACAAAATACAAAAGAAAAAACCCTTGAAAATGATCGGAGAGCTAACAAGACAGTGCAAGTGCCCGCTGCTCGCTTGGAACCGGCCCGGAGGGAGCAGGACACGAGCAAGAGGCGGAGCTGGGGTTCTGGTGACCTTACAAGCTTGGAGGTTGAGGATCAGAAACTGCTGTGCCCGCCACCAGTGCTCCCAGCTCCGGGCCTCACCTGGGGAGAACAGATAGGAACTTTTCACTCTGTACGTGCCCCAGAAAACCTCCTGTCTTGGCCACAGACTGCCAGCAACCTCAGATGCCTGGTGGAAGCAACCAAAATGTTTCCAGACATTGCTGAATGTTTCCTGGGATACAAAAGCACTGCCGATTGAGAATCACTATGCTGTAAGTACATCATTTTTATACATTTCGGTTTATCCTTCCATTTTCTTCCTTGTTAAAAATATCAGGGATACACCTAGGTATTCACAATCTTGCTTTTTCTTACACAACAGGTAGCATGTGCTACACACAATCATCTACACCTTGTGCTTTTCACTTAATAATGGCACCTTTGAAAAAATTAATAAAGCATTTTCCGCACATAATTCTTACTGTACTTTTTAGTGTAAGAGTAATGTGAAAGAATAAGTATTTTTTAACATTAACTGATTACACATGAATGTGTATCTTAAAATTCTAAACTAGTTTACCTTTTATTTAGCATTTACCTTGCACTCTCATTTGGTTCCTCTGTGGCATTCTTCAGTAAAATACTTATGAGGTAGTGCTAAAAACACAAAATGACGTAAAATAAAAACCTTGTTTAGTAGTCGATTTCCCACATGTTCTGTCCTCATTCTAGGCAGTGAGGGGCCACTGAAGGACTGGGGGAAGGACACAAGGGGCTCAGGGGAGCAGCATGGTGGTCTCAGCCGGGGGCTCGCAGGGCTTGGAGCCTGCCTAGGGAAGAGCTTTCCTGTGTATACGATAAAAACCAAGCAGAGCAAATGACTCTTCGTCATAGGAAAAATCTCGGTTTTCTTTTACTTCAACTGGATTATACATCGTACACTGAATTACACATTGTACTTGTGTACTATAGATAGATAAATTAATTGATTGATTTGAAAAGCATTTTTCTTTGCCCCAAAGTCAGCTGAGGAGAGACTGTTTAATTTTATTCTCCAAGGATTAATTTAGAACCTCAAATAGTAGTAGTATTTAATCAGGCCAACAATGGGATTGAATGTTTTGCTTATTTCAATTACTTCTTATAAATTCATTGGATGCACTAATGCAGCATAGTTACACTAATAAAATTATTACAAAGGATGATTCATTACATAATCATGATCCGTAGGCATGATAAACAGATCTAATAAAAAACACCCGAGGAACCTAACCATCGCTCTCCATCTAGTTCATTTAATCCCCCCAAAACCAGCCTTCTAAAAAAACAACTGATACATCTAAACAATATAGCCGAACTTTCAGGGATAAGCAGCTCAATGCATAATAATGGAAGAGAGAACCACACAGCTCGAGTTAGAAGATGCTAACCAGGGCTTCCCTGGTGGCGCAGTGGTTAAGAATCTGCCTGCCAATGCAGGAGGGCATGGGTTCGATCCCTGGCCCGGGAAGATCCCACATGCCGCAGAGCAGCTACTGAAGCCTGCACGCCTAGAGCCCGTGCTCTGCAACAAGAGAAGCCACTGCTATGAGAAGCCCGCGTACCACAACGAAGAGTAGCCCCCGCTCACCTCAACTATAGGACGCCCGTGCACAGCAGCGAAGACCCAACACAGTCAAAAATAAAAAATAACTAACTAAATAAATAAATTTATAGAAGATGCTAACCTGAGATTCGGTCATTGCATCACGTACCTTGACATCTTCCGTGCCCCTGGTGACTTCAGTAACTTCGGGCACCGGCTGCCACAGAGGGATCTCGCGGTAGGTGTTGGGAAAGCAGACCAGAGACCCGAGAATGGTGAGGGCTTCCAAACGAGGGGCCTGCACACGGCAAAGGGAAGTGAGACACACATTTTCCTTCTGGTTATAAACGTTAGATAAGCAACAATGTGTTTTACTTTTTCATGATTTTGAGGCAGCCCTGTTGGGGCAACGGCATCAGGGGTGAAGTTTCCTGTTTCCTGTTTTACTTCATTTTTTAAATACAAAGATTTGAAACTACTAACACCAAAATGTTCAGGTTTTTCAAAGTTGGTCAGTGAGCACACAGCTTCTCGTTACATGACCCCCACAACACAAGACCCACCAGTTCCCATCCAGGCCTGGGCTCACCTGACCCCGCACAGCAGGGGATGCAGCTGACAGCTCCCGTGCACCTGGGAGCCCTTCCATCGCTTGGACACCTTTCTTGGTTCCCGAGGGGACCTGACAGTCTCCTTGCTGGGACCCCTCTCCTCCTCAGGATATAGACTCCAGGGTGCTGAGTGCAATTCTCGGCCCTCTTCCCTCCGAGATCTACACTCAACTCGTCCGGGATGTCCAGACCCGAGGGTTTAAATGCCTCCTACGTGTCGCCGACCCCTCAGCACCTCTCGGTAGCCCTGGCTTCCTTCCTGAGTCCAGATCGGCAGATCCGACTACCTGTTTGCCATCTGCACTCGGGGTCCAGAAGCCATCTCCCCTGACAAGCGCCCCCTCGCCACAGGGTGCTATGGTTCTGTGTGACACCACCCAGCCTCCATCACTGCCCCCTTACCTGCTACCTGTACCTTCCTCTATTTTCCTGTTAAGAAAATGTCTAAATGTAAAAGTAGACAGAATGTTATATCCATGCACCCAATGCCTAGACTCAAGATGTTACCACTCTTGCCTCATTTATCTCCTTTTTGTTTTTTTCATTTCAATATTTAAAATGTTTAAAAGTTTTCCACTTTCAGTTTTAAAGCAAATTCAAGACATTGTGTCATTGCACCTCTGTGTCCTCCAGCATCCCTGCTTTGGGTTTTCCCTTGGTATTCATCACTTCCTGACGACGCGTTACGTATTCATTTGATGTTTGCATTCCCCACGAAGACAGGGGGCAGACAGTCTTCGTCACTTCTCTCCCCCGAGGATGCCCAGTGAACACCACCTGGGGACAAGGTGGTGGCTGTGGTTCTCATTCACGGACGGACAGGGCCCACCCTGCAGGTCTCCGCATCAGCTTTGCTTCTTCCATGAAGACTTTTCTAACAGATGCCTTCCCTTCCAGCTCTCATCACGCAGAATTAACTGGTCCCACACTGGCACCCCTCTGGGTTCTGGAGGTGCTTCTATTGTGGCTGCTAGAAACTTATGTGCAAATATTAACGCTTAGTTTACCTGTCCGATTCCCGGAGGATGGGTGCCCTGTCACATTTACGCAGGCCAGGTCCTGGCATATAGTACGTCCGCAGTCAGTGTTTCTCCCACAGACTTGTTCTTTCGGCCTTCACTAATGGTTCCCTTGACCCACCATATAGTCTTGGTTTGAACCTCGCTGAGGCTGATTTTTTCCCCTGAGTCGTGTGTGACTCTGTAACCACTGGATACAAAACAATAGCTCCTACATAAAATAAAGAGCTGTTACGCAGCTTTATTCAAAGAACGGAGTAAATCTAGATAATTTTTTTGCCTGGGTACTGGGCCTGTGGTGAGCCCCAGTTTACACACAGAAGAGTGAGGCCTGTGCGTCTGTTGCCCCAGGATGGATGACTAGTACCCACAATGCTGGGAAGGACCCTGGGCCTGGCTGGGCAGGGCTGCAGGATGGAGAATGGGAAGAGAATTACATGTAATATCCCATGCTGTGTGTACATCAGGATGCATCCACTCTGCCGCTGGTGGACTTTCGGATCGTCTCTAGTTTGGAGCTGTGATAACAATGTTTGCTGAGCACGACCTTCCCCCACCTCCTGGGTACTTGTGCACGCGTTTCTCTTTCCCTCATGGCCTCAGCAGGCAGATCTACGTAGCAGGAGTCCTCCAGGCTTGTAATTAACAGAAAATTCTGACTGAGCAGGTGTGTCCCTATCCGAACACCTCTCACTAGTTCTCCTACAATTTTAAACCTCAAGTTTAAACTCAGTGATTCAACGTAATTCAGAGTTATTGTTCCTTTATGTAACATAAATCTTACCCTCACATTCTCATATTTTCTCTCTCTCTCTTTCTCTTTAAACAAATGTTTTGGAAGGCCACTTTAATAGCTCATCTAGCCGAAAGATACATTTTCACAGAGAATGACCACCGTGCATGATATTATCACTAGAAAGGGCGCCCGCATTTTCACAGGAAACTCTCAGAGCAAGTAAGGAAAATTTCAATAAAGTATTTTCCTTCCTATATCCTGTTTTTTCAATTTTTTTTCCAGTTTTTCAATTTTTTTCCCAAAGGTTTTTCAATGTTGATTTGAATGGTTAAAAGTAAATTAGAAGGTTCCTTGAGAATGATTATCCTACAAAAAGTTTTTCAGAAATAAGTATGAAAAGTTGTCATAGTCTTTACAAAAAAGAAAAACAGATGAACAAATTCAACATTTTCCTTCTTTCTTCCTTCTTTTCACTCATCCATCCCTTTTGCTCCTGTCTCTCTTCCCTCCCCTTTGCTTTTTAATTTACCCCTAGAAGAAAAAGCGCATGAAATACCAGCTATACAAAGCATTCAAAAAACAATTTAATTCAAAACCCAGGGTTGGAGTTTGAATTTGCCCTGCAGTGAAGAAATAAGTAGAATAAGAAAGTAACGACGAGTCAAACAGAATTTAGGTAGCTAGATACTCACACTGATTTCAATAGAAGTGCCTGGCAAACAGTAAAGCTAGTTTTATTTACACCATTTAAAGAAGGGAAAACTGGCTCTGAACAGGTAACAGCTATACAGAGCACAACTGTGAGAGGCCTTTAAATTGAAATGGGTGAGAGTGTCCTCTCAAAGGCGTTAGTACATCGCCCTAATAGTGGAGGTAAAGGAGGAGACTACAAATCAATTCTTTTCGTAGCCCTTAGTGCTCACTTAGTCCACTTGCTTCTCATTTCTTAGTACAAGAATTCTGCCGAGTTTTATGGCATATGAATACAACGATATATATTAATTTTCCGGTTAAAAATTTTAGTGTTCTAACATTTTAAGAAACTATTTTCTATTAGACTTATAACTAAGACTTAATAATAGAAAAAAAACCTTATTGATGATGTACACTTAAAATTCTCTCTTGGGCTTCCCTGGCGGCGCAGTGGTTGAGAGTCCGCCTGCCGATGCAGGGGACGCGGGTTCGTGCCCCGGTCCGGGAAGATCCCACATGCCGCAGAGCGGCTGCACCCGTGAGCCATGGCCGCTGAGCCTGCGCGTCCGGAGCCTGTGCTCCACAACAGGAGAGGCCACAACGGTGAGAGGCCCGCGTACCGCAAAAAAAAAAAAAAAAAATCTCTCTTGACCACAGACGTTAGTGTCTGTGCCACCATTTACTGAAAAATGCTAGTAAGATTCTAGGAGACCAGTCCTGCCTCTGACTGTGTAAATGTGCTGCACTATTAGTGAGGACATGATTTCTCACACTCTGGCCTTTTGATGAAACGCCTTTCCACTACCAGTGTGTCATCTTATCCTACAATTTCACACGTCAGCTGCCAGGGCATCTACCCGAGAGCCCGGTTTCACGTTGCACTAATGAGTCAACACCTGTTAGGAGTGGAGAAATCTGAACCTTGTTAGCCGCTGTGAAGCCTCCTGGGAGCTGGGATGCTGAGCATTGTCACACTCACCGCCAGCGTGTCTGCACTGAGGACCCTGACGGCGGCCGTGATGAAGTCCCCCACCAGCATGGAGAAGCCGGGCAAACCCAGGGAGAAAAAGCGGGGTGGGCAGTGCCTTACAATGGTATTTAAGATATCCTAGAAGGGGAGAAAAGAAAACACAACTGTAAGTTTCCAAAATTCCAAAGTCATCAGTTCGTCTGTACATATGACTACTGTGAGCTTATCTGAAAGAACACAGACCACGGAACTTTTTCAGTGAAAAGCGTTCCAGGAGATGAGCTAGTCCAGGGGCTATTGTACTCATTTTACACGTAAGAGGATGGAGACCCGACACTGTGAGGTGACTTGTCCAAGACCTGAATTGTGGCATTGGGACTAGACACTCTTCCATCTTCCATGTAGAGGTGGGCTCCTCGGACAAGCTACAGGAGTGCTGAGGTAAATAAATAAATTAAACCTGCAAGCAGCTATCACTTCTTATCTTCTTCAATTTTCAAAAGTCAAAGCACACTGGTCTATTACAAACTCCTGAAGTAGGCAGAGATGGAAACTTGCATTCTTCGGGCAACTCCCGTGTGAAACAATGGGAGTGGGGGTCCCGCTGGGATGGGTCACACGCCAAAGTCAGGTGGTCGGTGGGGCTCCGGGTAGAAGTGGGTGGCAAGGCACGTGTGCCCAGTGCTGCGTGTGGACCATCTGCCCCCAGACACCTGGTGTCCCTGGGTCTGGAAGGGCCTTTCACTGGTGGGTGGCCGGCTGGCCCCTGCCCACCAGCTCTGTTCTGAGGCGTTGCCTCATTCCAGCCCGTGGCAGACCAGGGCTCTTCTCCTGGACGGCGTTCGTGCCATCCACGGCCAGGCCGCGTCTCTGAAGCCATCTGTGCGAGTGTGTGCAAAGGGGATTAGTAAGAAAACCACAAACTGCTTTTATGCAGTTCTAGGCCAAATGCATTCATCAAATGCACTGAAGTGCTGTAGCTATGGGACTTGTAGTTATATAACCTAGAGTTAGTCGCAAAATACAAGAAGCAAAATACCAAAACAACAACAACGACAAAAAGCCCCCCAAAACCTCTGGTTTGTTTTCTCAAATTTCAGTGTAGCTATTTGAAAATCCTTTAAAATAATCCTGATTTAACTTGATTAAATTCGAGCAAGGGATAGCAGTGTGCTCGATTCTAACACCTTAAGTTCTTTTTCATAAAAATAACCTTATTGAAGAACTTGTATCTTAAAAGAGAACCTTTAGGTGTTCACAAAACATTTTTTCTAAGACTTCTTCCTCACATAGCAGGCTCATTTAGCATCTACAAATCATGCTGCGTGTGTCCTTAAAATGATGGCGCAGTGCTTTATTAGAACTCTTATATGGTAAATTATTTAGCAAGTACTAACTTAAGGTTTTAGCATTGCAGCAGACTTTTTCCTATACCAAAAATAAACAGAGAGACAAACAGATAAATAGACAGATAAAAGGGAGGAAGGAAGGAGGAAAGGAAAGAAAAACCCGAACCACGCTTCCCCTGGGTTAATGTTTAAACCTGCTGTAATCACGTCCTTTGATACATTTCAGTGTCCACATCAACCAAGGCAAACATTCTAGGGGCTGAGCAGATGGACACTGCAGTTTAGAAAGTGTGTGGTCAACTCCCGCTCTGAGCGCAGAACAAAAGATCCACCTTTTTCATAATGAAGCCTCTGATTAATGCCCTGGACTCCTCACCACACACCTGTAATTACTCACAGAGGTACGCTCTGTGGTGGGCCTCGTCTCGGGGTATCAGGCATCAAGGTCTCGGGCAGCAGATGGAAGCACGCTTCTGTTGACATCTGCTGCCACGAAAGGATTCGTGCAAACCTGGCTCGCAAGGTAGTAGAATGCCGTGCGTGGGAAGATTAATAATGCAAACAACCATGATGTTAACTTTGTTAGGTTTGTGTTAATTCCATCTGTTGAGAGGAGGAACCGAGCCTTGAACCGTGTGGGTTTTTAACACCTTTAGCACATACTTAAATCACAGATTTTTCACCACTGGAATTGAGAGGTTTAATTTTAAAAAAGGGTTTTCTGGGATACGTTTACGGGAATTCTGAACTAAATCCTTTAACAAGCTAAAGCCAGAATTTATACATGAAATCCATTTTGCTTCACAAGATTCAGATGCGTCAAGGCAATGAGCTGGAAGTGGGGCATTCCCAGAAATGACTAAGTTGCCACTGATGCTGAAGGAAGCAGAAATGTGTGCAGCAAGAGAAAGTCACAGGCTCCCCACCCCCTGGACCCCAGCCAGTCTCTTGAACGGAACCTGTTTCTACGGGCGAGAAGGTTGGAAAGAGAAGGCAAAATAACAGATGGCTGGCCTAGCCTGCCCGCCACCCACGGAAGGCGGCCCCCAGGAGAAGTGAGGCCGCCAGTTACAGCAGCTCTGGGCTGGGGTTAATATGGGGGTTAAAGAGGGGGCTGTATGGCCAGTCGGCCAAGTTAGGGCCATATGCTTGCTTATTTTGCTTATCCACACTGAAATGGAACAACCCAAAGATGACAATCTTTGTGACAACATTTTGAAATTAGGAATAACTGTGGTGCTCGAAGGAGAGCAGCTGCATCTTCCCAGCAGAGGGGCGTCCACAAAGGGCTGCCGGCACTTCTGGTAGGAGCCTTCCTGTCCACACACTGAGACCATGGCGATAGCCGGAATCCTTGCGAAAATGAAAATCTTGAGACTGAAGCTTTCTCCTGGGTCCCTGGGGTTTCAGGGAGACCGAACAGGATGGTGCTTCCCAAACACAAATTATTCACGTACAACCCTTAGGCTTTTTGTCCTATTCAAGTCCAAAGTGAACATGATTTGTCTGTTTCTCAAAGTAACTCACTTTTTTTTCATGTAAATAAGAGTATTCTGGAAAACTCGTATCCTGTCATAAGTAGAAAATAACCCTTAAATCAGTACAATTATGGTAAACCAAGGCGACTGAGTTTTTGCTAAACGTCCCCGTCAGATGGAGGCTCTCCTTGTTAACAGCGTGGTTTGCATCCTGGGTGGAGAGAGAAGTTCTGTGCCCGCTCCAGCCACCTGTCCGGGAGTCACAGGGCTGGCAGAGCCAGGGCCATGGCACCCCGGGTTCGACTCAGGGCTATTCAGTGCCCCCTCCTTTGTGATCATGGTGGAAAATGCCTCTGTACTCAAGTCAGACTCTGGCAGAGTGAAAAGAGCCCCAGGCCTGGGGTCAAGACCTCGTGTATGTGACCGTGGACAGGTCACGTCGAGCTTAGAGCTTCTCGTTTCTCTTCCACAGAAGGGACTGATTCCCCCTGGACTTGTGGGTAACGGGAGAGATGTGAACACATGCCTTGTAAACTGAAGAGGGTCACACAGAAGTAAACAGAGTAAAAATAAAAGGGAAGGACTATGAAGGATTTTTACTTTCTAGAATTTACTTTGTAGAATTCCGTGAACTACTATTTTGCTGATACTCAGAAAGAGCTTTTTAAAACATTTCAAAGGTGGTCCCCAAAGCCTCTTAGATTACATTCTCCCAAAAGTTAAAAAACCCTAAAAACTAATTCTCTCCAATAACATCCTTAGCAAAGTGTTACAGCAATTAGCCATAGTGTATATAATTTATAGGGCAAATAATGAAATAAAAACCGGAAAATGCTCTGTTTTTAGATATTCAAGAGTCCATGCTTCTAAGGAGTTCTAGAAGATACCCAATCAAGTGAGTCTGGTAGCAAAAATTAGTTTCTTTTCCACGTTCTAAACAGACTGAAAATAATAAGCAAAACTATAAGCTCAATGAAAAGATGGACTCTAAAATAGGAATTAAGCTTATTCTTGAAAATTGACCAGCATGAAACTCTTTCGCATGCTTTTTGTTCAGAGGAAATAAAATTCAATCCGCAAAATGCTGTAATATGAGGAACGGACCACCAAACTAGTATTTTCCTCTCATTTTTGGTTACAAGTCCACACGCATGCTACACACTGAGTGTGAAAACTGGATTGTAAGATGATAGCTGTGAATTTGCAGCTTATCCAGAGATTCAGGTTTATGAGAAAGTAACTGGTGAGAACATCTGTCTCTTATCACTGATCTTACAAAAAAATCAGGTAATTCAAATAGAGGCATGTTGTTTCCTCCCCTCCAAAGCACAGTTCTATAAACACAAACCACATTCAGCCTAGTAAATGAATCGCTTTAATTGAATGCTATGTACACAGTAACTGGAAAAACCATAAGTGATAAGAAAAACATATGGCGATGGCAACAGAAATTGGTTTATTCATTTTGCATAGTGTTGTTTCTTTAGTTCTCTCATAATTGACCTTTAGAACGATAAATGTGTAAAATAATTTTGTTTATTATGGCTCCAAACCTTCCAACAATTACACAAAATGAAAATTTAAAAGGAAGGATTCATTCTGGAAGCATTTCCATTGTTTACATAATTGCACAGCTATAATTCAGTGCTCACGTTGTTATGGAAAATAAAAAAGGGCCATTACGGGCCATTTCAATTCAAAATATTGCACAGTGGTGTCAAAAATGGGGGAAAATGTTCACTTTAAAGCGGTTTAAAATGGATTAACCCTGTAAACAGAAACATTTCAATATAGTATTCTATGAAATACAAATGTTCAAGAAGTAGCCATCCTTCAGACGGAATTAGAAATGTTGCGACTGTACTTTCACACCAATTACATATATATTATTCACTTAATATTTGCTCACGGCCCAGCAGATGATGGTGGTAACACAATAGCTGGCCATCTGTCTCCCTGCTTCCTCAGAGGACTTGCGCCCTCTCCTCGGAGCAAACAGATCCGGTTATTCCACCGAAAGTCACTCAGACCTTCCAGGAGGCCAAACGGAATTGTTCAGAAATAGAACCCCTGTGTGCAAAGTCACTGGACTCCTCCTTTCACTTTGAAGAAAACGAAAATGTTAAACAATTAATGATTTCATTGCTATTTTTCAGAAGATACCTTGTATCTAGAATATTCTACAGGAAGTTCTTTTGTTTGGGAAGATGGGGACTGTTCGGCTCTGGTTATCCCATTAATCTAGTTAATAGAAAGATCCCGTTCATTCCACACCCAAGTGGAATTACTAATTAGCAGAAGATGTGAAGGCAGAGGAATACTTTTAACACTACCCCTGGATATAATTGAAGCTTTCTTTAACAATTAAATAGGCAGACGTGATCCTGCAAGACCTCGAAGACAAATTTGTAAGTATCAGTTATCGCCTTATTGGCGAGGCTCAGATACGCTGAGTGACAAAAAAGTCTTAGTTACAGGAAGGACAGATCTGAAGAGCCCTCCAAGTCCAAGGCCTGGTGTTCTCTCTTCTGCTGCTGGGTCTCTGCTCCTTCAGAAGCAGCACAGACTTCCTCTACACAGCATGAGCTGCGACCTGGCCTGTCCAGGCTCTACACTGGTTCAGGGAGCGGTTTTTGTTGATAAAAAGAAAGGCTTTATGATTATAGCCCTTAAGAAAAGCACAACAGATCATGTCACAGGCACTGCCCTTCCAGAAAAGTCACTGGAAATAAAAACATAGCAGGACAAGCGTAAAAATTACTTTCAAGGTCTGGGCCAAGGCATACGTGGTACCTGCGATACATTCTCTGTTCAAAAGGCTAAGTGTGGTGTAATCCGTTTGGAGAAAAGGCGGAGATTTTTATACATGCTGGACAAATGTTACTTCTCTGGGTGTAACTTTGTTACCAAGGCCGGAAGAAATATGACAGGACAGAGTAATTGGGTTCTGCAGCTGGAGAAACAAAATCACCTTGCACTTCTTGCCATGAGGAATGCTCCGGAGAAGACATGGCAGCATGCAAAGGAGGGAGTGACAAACACAAAACAAACTTCTGAGGGTCGCAAGAGCTGCTGCTTTGACCTTGTGCATGGGATCAGTGACAGAACAAGCGGGCAGATGGCAGAGAAAATCACTGCAACCTTCAAGCCCTAAAGGAGAGCCTCAAATATTTTTTTATGATTGTTCTACAATTAATCCCTCATCTGTGAAGAAAAACTCAGCTCGCCTTTAAACTGATGAAGACTGACTGACTGCTTCAGGAAAAGGGGGAGACTGATTGGTTAACTGATTTTAAGAAACACTATATGAATTTTATCTGATACTGGAGTTGATATGTTACTGCGTTGTCTTAACTGCTTCTTTTTCTTTCTGTTATTTGTAAAAGCTTTAGATGTAATTTACCTTTAATAAAATTCACGCTTTAAAGTGTACAGCTTGGTAGTTTTTAACGTATTCATAGAATTGTGCGCTGTCACCACGATCTAGGGGAGACAGGCAGGGAGGTGGCAAACCCATCAGGAAATCCTGGCACATTTATGATTCCACAAGACGAGGGACACTGTCACAGGGTCATAGAGAGAAGTGACTTGCCAGCTGCCACCCGCCCCCCGCTGCCCCAGGCCCTGGAGATGCCTCGACCTGCCTCTGTAAGGACTGTCTTAGCCGTGACCCTGATAAGCTTCAAATCTGAAACATGACAGTTTGCACAACAGGCCGGCCTAATGAGGCTGGTGCAGATGCTCCAGAGCAGTGATTAACCCCTCGCGACGAGACTTTAGCAAGTGAGGGCTTCAAGGAGCTGCTGCTGGTAAGTGGCGGGGGCTTGGTGGGGGGGCGGCCTGGAGGCTGAGTCAGACTCGCGTGCACACAGACCACGCGCTCAGCTCGCCGGACATGGACTCCATACTCTGGAAGAGGGTCCACCGCCCCTGACAGCCAAGTCTGCGTAGAAAGGCATCTGTGCGTTCCAAGAATTTACCAGGGGACGGCAGTGGGGTACAGGAGGGGGTCGGAGGATACTAAACTCTGCTTTCTCTGCGGCAACTGGCTGCTCGTTTCAGAAGAGGCCAAACTGAATCGGGTCTCTCCACTGTCTCCTCCGCCCCATCCTCTACAGCTCTGACCATGTTCTGCAGCAGAAGCAGAAGTAGGGAGTCACGGCATCATCAACAACAAGATGGTTAGCAACGTACAGACGGCGCCTAATCACGCGAGTACCTACAGAATCATTAAGGTAGTAATCACCCCATCGAGTGAACCATGCACACGTCTAATTCATGTAGATACCAAAGAGTCGGGCAGCCATACTGTTCCCAGATTCACTGTTCATCCTGTCTCAGGACTACATCAGCTAGAAATATATTCTTCTTAGGATACTGAAAAGAAATTCTTGGAGGAAACCATAGGCTTAACACACTCAGGCACCACCCAAGGCCGTGGCAAAGGCGCAGGGCAGGTATAATCGACATCCCCCCTGATGCCAAGCAGAATAGTTCCTCACCCTCACACTGGGACCCGCTAGAACCCAACCCACACTCCTGTTATCTTAGGACAAAGTACAGAAATCCAGGAGGGAAAACACATCTCTAATGAATCTGGGTGGCAGTGTGTTTACCTTGTTCCTTTGGGACCATAAAAACTTAGAGAAGATCTAAAAGGTCATCATTCGATCTTTCCATTTCACAGACATGGAGTAGGAGGTCGATCAAGGCCAGAAAGTGCCCAAGGTTTGGACACAAATCCAGGTGCGCTCCTTGTCTTTACTGGAAGACAAACTGTGAGCCTGTGGTCCATGAGGCACCAGTGGACACCCGTAAGCAGCGAGACTCACACGTGGAGCACAGCACCACGTGGAGGGCTCTCCAGTGCAGATTATTCTTTCAACTCATTCACTTTGCCCACGAATCACTGAAAAGCGCACATGTATTTTTAAAGCTATACTTTCAAGTGAAATCAACAAATGGCTGCTGTGGCTTAAAAATGTGCTTCTGGAATGTATACAGCAGACACGCAGCCCTGACTGGCACGGAAGTACAATCACAGGATGGAACCGGCTCAGAGAGTACGACCTTCTGAATAAGAAGGAGACTTTGCCAAGCATTCTTCCTAGGAAACTGCTAGAAACGAACTCTGTGCGTGTGTGTGCGTGTGTGCGCGTGCACAGGCACGGGTGTGGGGAGCGGGTGGTTGGAAATATTCGGTGGAAAGACACCAAGAAATTGCCTAGGGTTGCAACAAGAAATCGAGATTTGTATTTTTCCCTGAAAATGCAGAGAACCTACAACAGGTGTGGCTTCTGTGTTCATTTACCTGTAGCTTCAACTCTGCTTGCAAGACCCAGGGCTTCTGACTCTGTTAAAGCCCAGCGTCCAGTGCGTCTACCCCCACCCCCTCCTCACCTGCTGGAGACGAGATGCCTGGTTCTCAGGCCCGCCTGGTGCTGCTGAGATCTGCTGTCTGTCTCCCAGCCCATGGCCAGGAACAAGTTAAAGACGAAAAACTATTTCTGTTGGAGCTTCCATGTCTTCTGGTGTGTTCTCACACCAGAAAATAAAAAAACTTTGGAATGTGATGATTACTCACTCTTTTCATTCTATGATAACACAAAATGCATGTTTCTTTAATTTGCTTCCTTAAAAGTAAAATTATTCCACATGCACATAGGAGCACAAATGAGGCTTTCAACATTTTTGTGTTCTGTTTAAAAAAAAAAAAAAAAGAGGACAACCCGGTGGTCATTCAATTCCGGGAGCCTACAGACCATCCCGCCAGCGTTGGACAGAGGACAAGAGCTGTCCAAATTGGTACCATTTTCGGTTTCCGCTTGGGCAACAGAAGTACAACTGCTACTCCTTCTGGACATAGAGCTCCCAAGAATAGCTGAGATTTGAGAGAAAAATCACCAGACGAGCCAGCTCCGTCAACCCGATTCTGAAGAAACCTCAGGCCAGAACCACTGACAAAGAAGCAGTATCAGCGACCCTGAGACCCAGCCCGGCTGTCCATCCTGCGACGGAGACCATTTGGCACAAATCCCAGCAGAGCAGAACGGGAGGGAATCAGGCCACCCGGAATAATTAACTGACCTCTAAGGAGTCGACACAGGACTCATCGCTTCAAATTCCAGGAATACCCGATCAACATTTAAAAATTAATGTACGAAGAGAAAGCATTTTGTAAATTCTAAAGCCCCATACATCATGGCTATTATTAAATTACAGCAGCATTTTGAATCGTAATCTCATTAAAATATTAATTTTTGAAGGATTGATTGAAAATTGACTTGAAGTAGACTGGATTAAAAATCTATTCATTAAAAAAAGAGTCTGAAATGAAAGCCAAGTCATTCTGATAATTCCAGACAGAAACAGCTAACAGTAAGTTGACAAATTTCTCCAGTGCACACTGGGCTTGAAGGTACACGGCAGCCTCTGTGAGGGGTCTGAGGCAGAGTAAAGCAGGGCCCCCGCCTCCCAGCAATGTCCTCTAAGAGGCAGGGAACAGTGATGTACCGTTGAGAGTGAGGCCAGACCAAGAGCACAGGGATCCTCTGGGGAACAGCCAGTACTCCAGGGGGACCCAGGAGGGGAGGCAAATGGGTGACACAAAGGCACTGGGTCTTGACAGGAGCACCACACTGCACACACTCAACCCAAGGCTCAAGTAAGGGAAGGGGAAAAAAAAAAAAGGTAGGTATTTTATTTTAATGTCTTATTACTAAAAGGGTCTCTCGTGTTAATATTCCTCTAGCCCACACATACCTACCAAAGGATATTTTTCCATGGAAGAACAAAAGAAAACTGTTGTTGATTGTCTTCAGAAAACAATGTTCTCTCTGAAATGTGTTCCAGTAAATAGCGTTAATAGCTGAACAATCTGCAATTATTACCCTGCCGCTTATTGTTATGTGTTAAAAAGAAATCAACAGACAAAAAGAGATTCCCCACAAGAAGAGCACTTTCTCAAAGAAACAAAACTTGCCGTTTAAAATGCTCTTCTTGATGTTATTTCATCGTATCCAAACCCAACCTTGATGGATCGTAAATCACAGTCATGACTGAAAATCTCTTACATTCAAAAATCACTCCCTTCCAAAGGGGAGTTAAAGCATCCCTCGCCGGAAGTAACCATTTAGTACTTGAAATGGTCGAAACCATCTCTTTCTCGACCTCTGATTTCTTCTCTGCCTAAAGAAAAAATGTGAATTTTCTTAAAAATCTTCGTCAAATTCTAAATGGAAAAAGATGATCTTCTAGGTCAACAAGCGATATTCCAGCCACAGGGAACCCCTTCTGCCATCCAGCACCAGGGCCTCACCGTGCTCACTTTTCCAAGGCCCCTGAGAGAGTCGTCAGGACCCCACTTCACAGGACAAGAACCTCAAGCTAGAAAAGCCCGTGTGGTCACCGACGCAAGGAAACAGGGACCTACACGCAAGGTCAGGGCTCAAGCTCCAAAGTGGATGTCCCTCTCCCCAGGCTGCCCGTGTGGCGGCCAGGCCAGGTGGCCTTGGAAAGACTCCCCAGAGTGTGAGAGGCTTGCAAACCCCAAATGGGCCACCTGCCCGGACTGAACTGGGGCCCCGGACATTTGGAGAAAGCGATCATCTGTGCCTGCGGGCTGACTCTGCGCCACGCAGTCTGCGCTCTGGTCACCTGTTCCCTGTCGGCTCCCGGGTGGCCTGCGTGGGTGAGCAGAGGACCCCACCGAGCCCCCAGCCCCTCCACTCACGCCTGCAGCGCCACCCCTCATTCAGACTGGGCTCTGGGCAAAACACATTGCAGATATTTTTCGTTGACTCTGAATTAATCAGCTCACTCCATGTTGTACCTCTTCAAAGTAAAAAATAAATGGGGGGGCTTCCCTGATGGCACAGTGGTTAAGAATCCATCTGCCAAGGCAGGGGACACAGGTTCGAGCCCTGGTCCGGGAAGATCCCACATGCTGTGAAGCAGCTAAGCCCGTGCGCCGCAACTACTGAGCCTGCGCTCTACAGCCTGCGAGCCACAACTACTGAAGCCCACGTGCCACAACTACTGAAGCCTGCATGCCTAGAGCCCATGCTTGCAACAAGAGAAGCCACTGCAATGAGAAGCCCGTGCACCGCAACGAAGACCCAACACAGCCAAATATAAATTCATTAATTAATGAAAAACTAAATAAATGGGGAACTTTACCAGCTCAACCGTAGGAAACTGCACCCCCCTTTTTGGAGAAACAGTCTCATGTTGGCAATTTCCATACGGTTCAACCTGAAACACTTGCCTCTCTTGCTTTAGTCTCCCTGGTTAAACGTTCGTGTGCTTTCACGTCCTTGGTTACACTGAGAGCTGCCTTTCATCCTCTGATGGCTGCCAAGCTTTGTGGGTTAATTCACAGGGCCTGGTGGCACCTGAACAACTTCTCTTCGAGGACAGGGTTTCCCAACCTCAGCACTGCTGACACTTCAGGCTGTGAAGTCTCTGCTTAGGTGCCTTAGGGTGTGTGACATCCCCAGCCTCTACCCACTAGATGCCAGTGCAGCCCCCGCCCACGTGACAAACAGAACGTCTCCAGACACGCCCAATGTCCCCGGAGTCCCCACGCATCTCAGGAATCACTGTTCTCCCATCAATGTGGGTGAGCTCCCCATTGCGCAAGGTCAACGCCTGCTTTGAAACTGACGGAGCCGAAAGCTCAACCGAAAGGTCCAGCTCAGCTGCCACGGTCACCGCTCCTCCCCGGGACGCATGTGGGTTAAGGAGCTCTCCTGTTAGTCCTTCGACGCTCCGTCAATTGACACATTGATGGAGTGCCCACTCTGTCTGGGAAGAGTCTCCGAAGGAAGATTCTGGTGACTTGGGCTGCAAGAGACCACAGCAGACTCTCTTCCAGAGAGACCTCAGGGCCAAAGAACGTTTTCTCCGCTGAAAAATGCAGGCCAGCTTATACATTACATGGTAAGTGTATTTAGTAGGAATAAAATCTTTTAGTTTTTCACATATATTGAGTTGCTATTATATTGCATTTTTATTTAATGTATTTCACGCAGTACGTGCTTATTAGACTCTGATGGCTAAATAGAGATAACTCGTATCCTTCACTGATAGCATTTACTTGAAAGAAAGTCTTGACATCTTCAGCTCCGAAAGGGAAATCAAACAAAACTCTAGTGTCTGCCTCTCCGGTGGACTTCTCCTCTCTGGACCACCCCCCATGCTATCACCTTACACCTTTTAAAGCTGTGGAACAAGTTCGCTGCACACGTGTTACCCTCATAACCGAAGCCTCCGCCATCTGTTACCTTTCACATATTTCCACTTTCCTTACTTAGGTGTCAGTGGGCTCGGTCTGCAGCTTAATGAAAATAATTACTGGTTTTACAACTGAAAAGAAAAGGAAAAAGCTCTCCAGCTTGTTATTTTGGTGCAGTCATCTATCTTAAGTCTCCATGGCCACTGAGAGCTGAACAAAGTTATAATAAAATCTTCTTTGATGAAACTTGACTAATCTATGGCTTGTCCATTCTCACGAAACCTTCTGGGGAAACATTCAGGAACCAGTGGATGTTACTTGATGATAGAAGACTAACTCTATGATACAGGCTACATTTCATCACTCTGAGTTTGTACAACAAGCACATGATAAGAATTATTATTCACTTAACGATACATGTCAAGAGAGGACTGACATACACTGCCTATCCTTATATACGGTCTTCTTCCGTCAAACCTACGTCAAACTTGAAAGGTTTGTTTATTGCTACAGTAAACTCTTATTTCAATAAAAGATCATTTAATTTGACTAAAGTAAATTCAAACTAATAGGAATTATATTTTTAGAAAAATAAAAGAGTTTGTTTTTAAGTGTCTAATTACTTTCAAAACCAAACAGTAGCAAAACTGGCTAATATAACACAAAATAACTGAGACTTTTACAAGTTCTAGTTTATATAAATAAATCTACAGTTTGCACATCATCCATCTGAATTCCGACAGGATTAGAAAACACGTTCTCTTACGTGGAGAGAAAATGTGCCTGGAAATCTTTCCCGTACATTTCTACTTCCCAACAGGTGAGAATTCTTTGGGGACACCCCTGGCTGTATCCTAACACACCTGTGGAGCCTGCCCTGGTGCTGCGATGTCCATGCTGAGGAGGGGGTCCCGTCCTACCCTGCCCTCACCTTTTCTCAATTCATCACCTTGCCTTTCTGAACCAACGTATGCTTTGAGAGATCACGAGAATAGTGTCAGGAGACCTTGTCTTCTCGGGGCACTTACCACTCAGTCCGACACCCCACTGGTCCACGATATTCCACACACACAATACACAAAACGCACGTGCACACAAGTATATATATATGCACACAGACAGGTATACACACACATAAATAAATAAATTCACACATACACATAAACTCTTGTTGGGCCCGTGTTACCTGGTCCCTTTCTATGCCTGTTGCCGTCACTCTCTCCTGACCCTAATCCGTCCCACAGAACCACTGTGCCTTAAACTTCTTAGCATGCTTTTTGGTCGTGTTGAGTGTTGTGCTCAGCTCCCCATTATCTGTGGGACGAACGTGGCTCTGCACCAAGGCTCTGTCCAGTGCTGCCTGGATCCTCGTCCATGCATTACGTCCATGTACGCATGTGGCACTACATCAAAACCACTCTGGTCATTGTTCCTTCAACACAGCCCGTGAAATCCCACCCTGCTTCTTGTCATCCTAACCATCGTTGAAAATCCTACTCAAATCCCATCTCCCCTGTGAGCTGCCTTCAAGCCAACTGAGCTCGAGGGGTGTTGAGCACAGTTCCCTCCCTACAGTGTGTGTGTGTCACTCACTTGGCCCTTTTCACAAGTGGATGGATATCACGGATACTCATTATTTGTGGGTCTCATACCACTGGATATGCCCTCAGAACTGGACTAGATCTTTATTGTGGTGGGGAAAAATATTCAACAGGAAAAGATTATTCAAGTTTTTACTGTATTTGGGAAAGGACAATGTGACCCTAATAATAAAATGCCTAACAATAAATCAGAGGACCCAATAATGCTCAAGAGAGGGCCTCCGAGGTCCTCCAGTCCATCTCATCCACTTGACCACCTGTGGTCAGGCAAGGTCCCCATGGCCGGCAGGGGACAGAGCTGAATCTAGTGCCCAGGTCTGTGAGTTGCCAGTACGAGGCTTGTCCTCCATTAAAGTCAAAGTTGAATATATTCTGAAGCCATAGGATATCCTGAAGTCTTGGAATATACATTTCCCCATTCTTAAAAACCTTAGGAATAAGGCCTGGAATTAGTCTTTTTTTTACTCATTGTACAACCCTACAGTTTTTAAAAATTGTATTTCAGTAAAGCTTTTAAGGTAGACTTCTAAAGTTCCTCTACTGATACACATTAAGGTTATTATTTAATCCTCTAAATATCAGTTGGACCTTTAAATTTATAAATATGCACTCTGTCCTGCTAGCATTGAATTAAAATCCCATGAATTCAAACCTTGGTAAAAATCACTCACTGTACAGAAGTACTTCAGAGATGTATTAGAATTATTTCCTTGGATAGGAGACAAATCAGGTCCTTAATCGGACATGTAATTCTTCACTTTTTCTGAAGCTGAATGCTCATTTATGTTTAGCCTTAAATATATTTATAAATTTATGTATATCTAACATACATGGTTCTAGTTACATCTAAATTTCCAGCAAAGAACAACTCTCTGTCTGAGAAAAGGTGATGCAATTATTACGTATCACTGCATAATACAGGCTGTCTGGGGTTATTAAAAGAGTCAGGTATGGCCAATTTACGAGTGTCACCCCTGCACCTTGCTTTCGTGGCTCACCGCGGAGTCTTATGCTCACTGAGGGCCCCCTTGGGATCTTTTTACAAATGTATGTTTATTATTATATTATTCCATCATATACCTCATGAGAGGAGGCTGTAACATCCGCTAAGAAAATCACAAACTACTTTGACTTCTGTGATAGAATATCACTCTATACGTGATGTTTAGAATTATGTTTTCTTTAACATTGGTGTGGAAAAGGTTCATTAAAATATGAAGTCGAATGAAAAGTTGAATTGAAATGTAAAGTTGAGTGAAAGCAAAATGTTCCTAAAACAAGTTAAATACTCTTGGCTACAAAACAAATTAAAGGGGAAACAAGAAATGCTGCAAGTGCCTTTAGCGCCTGAAACACGGAGCCGTGTGGAACCCGTACCACCGGTGCCTCGCAGGGCATCACCGGTAAAGCCAGGTCCTTACTTGCAGATGACAGATTCCCCTCGCTGAGACTGAGATGAGGGGGGTTTCTACCAGGGTGTTAGAGGGTTCACAGGATGCTGGAGGACCCACTCGGGAACCCTGCACAGCCAGGCACCCAGCCACCGGGAGTGGTTCCCACGGGGTCTCGGCTGCCAGTGACGCAGGTGCCCGAGCAGCAGCCCCAGCACAACTGTCCCGCCCCCGCCCGCTGTCCAGAGCCACACCGGGGACCCTGCTGGGCCGGAACCTGGCTGGATGTCGACTGGGCCGCAAGGGTCCAGCTTTCCGGCATCCATCCCACAGAGGGCACGCTGCCTGGGGCGGGGAGCAGGTGGAAGCGGAGCCAACAGCCAAGGACACACAAGAAACGACCGAGTCACAAAAGGGTAACTGGAGATGTCATTCCTTGTGTCTGACCCATGGCAGGGGGAGGGGTTACTTCTCCCCATGGTCTGAGATTCCACGATGCCTAGTTACATTTTTTTACTCAAATTATTATGTTTAAAAGTAAGAAAATATATGGGGAAGGGGAAAAACATCAATACCCTAAGATATCGGAAAAATAAAACAGGCTTGGTTGGTCGAGGGGCTGCTGTCCCATCCCTGTCCTCAGTGTCACTGCGAGGGCTTGTGCTCACTGAGCGCTGTCGCATCCAGGCCCTGAACTGAGTGCGTTACACGCTCTGCCCCCTCAAAGTCTCCCAACGGCCCTCCAAGGCGGCACTCTAATTACCTACATTTGCAGATAAGGGAGCCCAGGCACAGTGAGGTCAGATCACCTGGCTCATCAGGGGGACACCAAGCCTGGTGCTCAGAAAGGCTCAAAGCCCAGGCTCTTTTTTTTTTTTTTTAAATTTTATTTATTTATTTTTAAAGAGCAGGTTCTTATTAGTTATCCATTTCATACATATGTCAATCCCAATCTCCCAATTCATCACACCACCCCCCCCCGTCACTTTCCCCCCTTGGTGTCCATACATTTGTTCTCTACACCTGTGTTTCTATTTCTGACCTGCAAACCGGTTCATCTGTACCATTTTTCTAGATTCCACATACATGCGTTAGTATACATTTGTTTTTCTCTTTCTGATTTACGTCACTCTGTATGACAGTCTCTAGGTCCATCCATGTCTCTACAAATGACCCAATTTCATTCCTTTTTATGGCTGAGTAATATTCCATTGTATATATGTACCACATCTTCTTTATCCATTCATCTGTTGATGGGCATTTAGGTTGCTTCCATGGCCTGGCTATTGTAAATAGTGCTGCGATGAACATTGGGGTGCATGTGTCTTTCTGAATTATGGTTTTCTCTGGGTATATGCCCAGGAGTGGGATTGCTGGGTCATATGGTAATTCTATTTTTAGTTTTTTAAGGAACCTCCATACTGTTCTCCATAGTGGCTGTATCAATTTTCATTCCCACCAATAGTGCAAGAGGGTTCCCTTTTCTCCACACCCTCTCCCGCATTTGTTGTTTGTAGATTTTCTGATGATGCCCATTCTAGCTGGTATGAGGTGATACCTCATTGTAGTCTTGATTTGAATTTCTCTAATAATTAGTGATGTTGAGCAGCTTTTCATGTGCTTCTTGGCCATCTGTATGTCTTCTTTGGAGAAATGTCTATTTAGGTCTTCTGCCCATTTTTTGGATTGGGTTGTTTTTTTTTTTTTAATGTTGAGCTGCATGAGCTGTTTATATATTTTGGAGATTAATACTTTGTCCGTTGATTTGTTTGCAAATATTTTCTCCCTTTCTGAGGACTGTCTTTTCGTCTTGTTTGTAGTTTCCTTTGCTTTGCAAAAGCTTTTAAGTTTAAATAGGTCCCATTTGTTTATTTTTGTTTTTATTTCCATTTCTCTAGAAGGTGGATAAAAAAAGATCTTGCTGTGATTTATGTCAAAGAGTGTTCTTCCTATGTTTTCCTCTAAGAGTTTTATAGTGTTGTCTTACATTTAGGTCTCTAATCCATTTTGAGTTTATTTTTGTGTATGGTGTTAGGGAGTGTTCTAATTTCATTCTTTTACATGTAGCTGTCCAGTTTTCCCAGCACCATTTATTGAAGAGATTGTCTTTTCTCCATTCTATATCCTTGCCTCCTTTGTCATAGATTAGTTGACCATAGGTGCATGGGTTTATCTCTGGAAGCCCACGCTCTTAACTGTCACCTGACAGTATCATGACTTCACGTGGTGAGGGCTCAAGTCTGTAGCTGAGCCCTCGGGGTGGAACAAAACCTATTTCCCCACCTGAGAGAGGCCTCGTGCTTTTTGGTTTGTTGCAAGTCACGATAATACAACATCATAGATGAAAACGACATAGACCCACATTTCCCAAAATTTCTATATGCAAATTTGCAACAATAATTTTGCATTGATGTAAACTTTGCACTTAAAAGTGAATTTAACTTTGATGTATTTAACAGACAAATCGCATTAAGACATTAAATCTGTAAGTCATTGTTAAAAAATAGTTTACTTATTTTAAGCAAAGAAAACTTTCCAGTCTTTGATATATGTTCTCAGAAACATAAAAATAAAATTTCTTTCCTCAGCTGTCCTTTTCCATTTCACACATATTGATCTTTCCATATGTTTTAAATAACGATGAAATTAATAGGACCTGTATTTAATAAATCCAAATCCTTTCATGTCCAAATATTTTGGGGGAGACTGAGGTGAAAAAGCTGCTTAAGTATTAGGAGAAACCGGGAACAGCTTTGGAAGAGAAGCAGAAGGCAGTGGGGAGCCGGGCGGGCCACTGGGGAAGGTGTTTGCAGGCTGGGGTGGGAGGAAAGTCTGGTAAGGAGGATTCGGAGGTGGGGCAGGACGGAGGCCAAAGCCCAGCGGAGACAAGGAGAAGGAATACGACCAGGGCCTGTTTGTTTGCACAATGTGAGTCGGGTGAGCTTATCTGTTTGGTGTGAGTCAATGGGCAAGGCAGACCGTGTGGAATAAGCCGGGCTGCCTGTGAATTCTCACAGCCCTTTCATGTGTGGCACTGGGCAGACGTCCTCAATACCTTTTGAGCCTTAGCTATTTATACAGCGGGTTACGATATTTATCTAACTGAACTGCAGAGAAGAATTGATGGGACAACATCATGAGTTCCCAGCACACAGTCTGGCGCTGGGGTGCTGGGGAAATTAAGACCCTCCGCGCACCCCCCTGCCCAGTCCCCCCCCCCCAGACACAAAGCAGCAGGACAGAATGAAGCCAGCTGGAAGACCCCTTCACAGGCAGTCTGGGCAGTCCTGCACGTCATCCTGAATCTTATTCATAATTTATAGTTATTTCCGAAAGTTTTTATGATCCTAAATATTTTCTAAATCAGTAACAGAATGAAATTTTTAAAAGTTCATAGTCAAGGAAGAATAAAGCCATTTCAAAGCGTTTTCTCAATCATACTAATAAACTGTAAACTTCCACTGTACACGTACTGTGGGAAATACTACTCGGTAAGGCCCCTGTTTTATCTATGACATTGTTGAGTGACTGGAATAGCTATAACTGGTCCAATCGGGCTTCCCTGGTGGCGCAGTGGTTGAGAGTCTGCCTGCCGATGCAGGGGACACGGGTTCGTGCCCCGGTCCGGGAAGATCCCACATGCCGCGGAGCGGCTGGGCCCGTGAGCCATGGCCGCTGAGCCTGCGTGTCCAGAGCCTGTGCTCCGCAACGGGAGAGGCCACAACAGTGAGGGGCCCATGTACCGCAACAAAACAAAACAAAACAAAACAAAAAAAACTGGTCCAAGCAACAATGAGAACAGTTGGTTTGGAATATGCTACATTTTGAATTCTGGCTGTTTGCTATACGTATTATTACTTTCTAAAATATAGAAATAACTGTATTTATTTAAATAATTAATTTGCTATTATATTAGATGCAATTGTGATTTTATATGATTGTAACACAACACAATCATACCTGTTTTACAATTTTTTTTCTTTTAACGAAAAGAAATCTTCAATTACTATGAGCACTCTTAGGTTTGGAATAAAGATATTTCACATTTTAGATCTTACTTCTAATTCAACACTTTATTAGTCACCACTGGCATGATTTTGCTACTCTCAGATCTACGAAAGCATCTGTAAAGCGGCCAGGCCACAGCACCGAGCTCCCACAGCGCTGGGTCTCCCAGCAGTTCTAAGGCTCAGTGTGGTCCATGAACCAGGCAGCCGAGAGTCCTGCAGACAAGGGTGCCACCCAGAGGCCAAAGGAGGAAATTCACTTTGGATTTTGTTGCAAGACAAAATTATAAATATTAAAAATCTAAAAATGATTTGCTATTACTTATTAAAAAATAAGGAACATTTTAACAAGGTTCTCTCTGCAGGAACGAAGGCTCTTAGTGCCAGGCTACGTAGAAGTGTAGCTCTTTGAAAACTCTCACAAGATGGAAACAGCCCTGAGATGGTCCGAGTTGCAGGTGCACAGTGCGTCAACTAAAACATTGAATTTAACTCTATTCTCTAGAGCAAATGCTTTCTTTTCTTATAATTAATATAACATGTGCTTCCAGAAGTCATGTAAGTTCTGGAGCAACCACTATGACCTGTTTAGACATGTGGACCAAAAGTTAAACTAATTACCGGAGACATTTCTTACTTAAATGAGAAAAGTTTCTTTCATTAGAAAGCCTTCTGTGTAATTTTCTTCTGGCAAAGGAATAAAGTTTATTTAGAGTAGTTCTGTTTGGCAGACAGTCAGGGCTTCTAAAACATATACCAATAATTGTTAAGGTTAAAGCAAAACAGTCAATTCTATGAAACACGTAACAACTCAAGCTTCTAATGGTCGAAACAGTAGGCTGATTAGAAAATAGAGATTTATGATATCCCCGTTTTCTCTTAGAAGTCTGAATGTTGGGATTACTGCTAGCAATGGGCCATCATTTAAGATTGACACATTTTACAGTGAACTACAAAAGATCAAACTTAACCAAAAATAAGGGATACATTAAACGTGAAAATTATTTTAAGTATAAAATTTGAAAACTCCTTTTTCTACACTGTAAAATCCCATTTTTTAAAAAAAAATTTGTTTAGGTCTTTATTTAATTTGTTACAATATTGCTTCTGTTTTTTCTAAGTTTTGGGTTTTTGGCCATGAGGCATGTGGGATCTTAGCTCCCCAACCAGGGATCAAACCCGCACCCCCTGCATTGGAAGGCGAAATCTTAACCAGTGGACTGCCAGGGATGTCCCAAAATCCCATTTTTGAAATAATGTTTTGGGTACTCAAATGTTATACAGATTTCATCTCATTTTATTGTTTCATTTTCACTACAACACAATTTAAAATAGAAAGAGGATTCTAAACACACCTCCTTATGTGAGTTTCTGGAAAGCTCATTCTAGAAATACTGCTTACAGCTGACTTCTAATTTTTTTTTAAATTTAATTTAATTTATTTTTTATACAGCAGGTTCTTATTAGTTATCTATTATACATATTACTGTATGTCAATCCCAATCTCCCAATTCTGACTTCAAATTTGTTTTTATTAAATAAGAAGATTCTACAGTTGATTATCATTTCCAAGTAGAAGTTTTTCCTGCAAATCTTAGCAAAATACTGCTTTAAAGTACAGCGTTGTTAACTAAACCTTCCTCTCTTGGTTCTGTCACTGAGGGATCTCATTATTATCTGTGAGTTAATTCTCTTCCCTATTTCTACCCTTTAATCTTCCACATGCCCTGAGTTGCATCATTCTGTAAAACATGCTTCCGTCCGCAATGATGGCTGCAAAATATCTGAGCAAGGAGTACAAACAGGTCTACTTATGTGTCTCTATTTCTACATTTGTTTAGGAAATAAACGAGCCTGTGCATCTAAGTCCAGTCTCTGCTCTACAGATGTCCATTGCACACTGCTGGAATTGGAGTGAATATGACAGAGACAACTCAGTAGGACAGAATGGCTATTACTTCAGAAGAAAAGTTCAGTGACTGAAGCTTGAAGTGTTTATCAGGGAATATTTTACAAGAGTTTTAAACAGGGCCCAAGGTAAGGCTGGCAAATCCAAAGAATGACCTCTTCCATGTATCAAAAGGTCCGTGTGTCTGCATCATATATTCAAAGCATCAAATAAAGACAGAAAGGATGGCTACTTGGTAGTTCACGAATGATTCAAGTTCACTGGTAAGTATCTACAATTTAAAGGGTAAATTCTGAAACACTCCTCAAATCTCTAATCAGTCAAGAAGACTCAGTGATAAAATTAAATGCCTTCAAACCTCTTAAACCTTTCCCTTTCCTTCTTCCCATCTCCAGTGCTACCATCTTAGTTCTCGCCATTTAAAAAAAAATCTGTATTTGTTTAATCACTTCCTAATTAACCTCCAGGCCCAGCCTCCTACTCTACCCCACCACTGTCACATCTCTAAATCCATCCTCCAGATAGTGTCCAGAATAACCTCAGGCTTCACAAATCAACCTCTTCACTTGCCTGCTTGATATTCAGACAGCAAGTCAAAAGTCAGTGTTCCTGCCGGTCCAGGTCCTCTGCCCACCACCAGGGGACTTCCAGAGGGAGGAAGGCCGAGGGCTACAGGCTGATTGCTAGTGGCTCCTTTGGCCCTTCTGTTTCAACTTAACTACCAATCACATTTCTTTGAGAGACTCCTTATCAAGAGATGTCAGGATCCCTAATCTATAGGTGAGGTTGTTCACAAAAACATCCTAACTCCTAAGACAGTAGCTTTCGAACATTTTTAAATGACCAAAATCATTTTCTTCATACAATAGCTAATGTAGAACCCCAACAAAAAGTGGGTGAGATAAGTATTTTTGAGGCTGACAACAGGCAGACGTTAAATGATACATAACTGGACAGGCCAAGGGGTAAAATTCAAATTTGGCTGGTGAAATGCAGAGTCAGTGGGGAGAAGCAGCTCCGGTGAGACAAGTCAGACTTACATTTCTGAAAGGCTGCTGGTGCTGCTGGGTGTAGAAGACGCGGAACTAATGAGGATTTCAACATTTTGGAGGTACTTTCATAAACCCCAATTTCACCTGCAAAGAGTGACATGCACTTTCCGAACGACAGGCCACCGCGATGGCGGAGTCCCAGATACCTGGTCCTCGCTGGTTAGTCCCAGGTGCATGACGAGGTAAAAATGCACCAGGAAGTCCGAGTTGGGCAGCACGTCCTGGCGTCGGGTCATCATGGCGCAGATCAGCTTGTAGGCTTGGAGTTTGCCTTCCTTATATGCATCGGGCAGCGTTGTCGCCTGCCAAGGAGACGTTTAGAGATTTAATCAACTCCAGATGCAGATGCATTTTGTCCATTCACTTACTTTTCAGTTTTCCATAAAGTTGTTTATGGAGATGTGGGATGTGCTGGCTGGAGTGAGATCCAGCCTGTCCTCAAAACATGCAGTCTTGGGCAATTACATTTTTTAAACTCAATTTAGGAAGGAAGAGGAAATTACAATAAAGGAATAAACACATGTTCACTTGCCTTAAATAGCCATGATGCAAACATTCTGAGGGGTGGGATCAAGGCGGGAGGAGACGGAGAAGACTGGTTATCCAGGCTTATTGCTAGGTTATCCCGTATCTAATTCACAAAGAGGAGACTTTTAGGGAAGGCAACACACAGTTTATCCCAATGATACTTCAGAAACGTGCTCCATGGTCAAACAGCTGCTCCCAATTAAATTTCTGTAAGTTGAGTGAAAAGCTACAACATTTACAAGTGTTTCTTTTATCACGAGGTCTACTGTCTTTTTGAACTGTGTGGTGGTTTTAGATCTAATACAAAACAAGGGCATTGTTTTTCCTTCAATCTTAATGCCTGGAGAGGCCTCCCTGAACTCCAAATGATAAGGAATGGTTTCACAGGTTATACTGTATAAACACGAAGTGTGTTTTTGGAAAAAAAAAAAAAAAAGTACTAGCATGGGGAAAATGTATGTTGTAAACAAAAACAAAAAACTAGAATGAAAATTGTATGGACTCTAAGACAGTTCTTTTATAAAAATATGTTTATCCACAGAAATAAGATTATATATTAATATTGGTTTTCTCTGTGGATGGTGAGATTGTCTTCTTAGCATTTTTCTACATTCTTCCAATTTTGTACAATAAAACCAGTATCACTTGATAAAGAGAGTAACTAAAACTAGTGTATAGGGCTTCCCTGGTGGCGCAGTGGTTGAGAGTCCGCCTGCCGATGCAGGGGACATGGGTTTGTGCCCCGGTCCGGGAAGATCCCACATGCCGCGGAGCGGCTGGGCCCGTGAGCCATGGCCGCTGAGCCTGCGCGTCCGGAGCCTGTGCTCCGCAACGGGAGGGGCCACAGCAGTGAGAGGCCCGCGCACCGCAAAAAAAAAAAAAAAAAAAAAAAACTAGTGTATAATATCCCATTCTTTAATATCCTATAGTAACAGTCTACTTGCACGTTAAACGAAGTAACTCTTAGGCATTTATAAAATGACCAAACTATAAGTATTATTATTTATTCTTGGATCGTCAAACGTACTTTGTCTAAACATCTAAACTTCTGTTCAGAAGTTACGTGCAACACAGTTTTTATGTCAAGTGATAAGGCAATGTTCCCGTATTAGAATAAAAGGTGATGGCAGGACTTACCTTCGCTAGCTTGTACCAGAGTTCATAGAGATAGCCAAACACTCTGGCATGGATCTTGGGTGACTGGATATTATTCACGTCTCCGAGGATTCCCAAGATTCTTCGCCATAACACGGCGGCCGAGTCTGGGTGCCAACCCGTGAGGGTCCCCCCAGCGATTATGCTACAGTCATCAGCAAGGCATTCGCTGCTATCTGTGGGGAAAGATGTGTGTTAACCCTGTAAATGCAATTTTGATTTCATTGTTACAGCCTTTTTTTCTGTCATGCAAATTACCTGTGCTTGAAAATTTACGTGTTCAGAGTAAAATAAGATGAAGTATGAAATGGCTGACAACTTGGAAGGACAGAAGGACAGAAAAGTGGGCTCCATGAGGAAAGGTTAGATGATTCTGCTCCTTTCCAACTAAAAGGACAACAGCCCAGAGATGACAGAACAGTTCCTGGAGACCCTGTGAAGGGCTTTAAAAAGCAGCAGGGGGGTGGGGAGGCAAACTTGAACACGATAGGTAGGGAACAGGGCCATGAAAAAAGGTGGCCGGGGAGGCCTCATGGCTGGAGTGACATTTGTGGTGGCTGTTACTATTCACTCAGGTTTATGGGGGGGGGGTTATATAATTTGTTTATAATAAATTTTACCCTCCTTGGATTCAAGGACTTGTAAGAAAGGTATACGATGGTGTAACTGTCACCACACACTGCCACCATAATTGATACGAAATAGCCCCTTCACTCTACAAGTGCCCCTTCACAGTCAGTCCCCTCCCCGAACCTCTGTTCCAGACAACCCCTGCTGTTTTTTGTCCCTACAGTGTCCCTACATCCTGCAGTTTCCAGAATGTCCGATAAATGGAACCCTATAGCAAGCAGCTTTTCTGTCTGGTTCCTTTCACTTAGCATAATGCGTTTATTTGAGAGATTCATCCACGGGGTTGTGTATCCACAGGTATGATAGTTTATCCACTGACCTGATGAAGGACATTGGAGAGTTTCCTGGTTTTGGTGATTATAAATAAAGCTACAATTGCATACAGGCTTTTGTGTGAACACGTTTACATTTCTTCTTTGTAAGACCAGAATCACAAACGGCACACGGTATTTCTCTGCTTGCTTCTCGCTTTTAGTGGACCACGTCTTCCTGTGGCTGCCTGAGGAAGGCGCACGTCCTCATGTCTGAAAGTCTTGGGTCCCTGACTTGTAATTCATAGTTTGGCTGGGTACAGAATTCTGTGTTGGAAAAGTGCTCACTTTCCCGTAGTTTCCTTTGTAATTTTAGAGTCAGCAGCGTTCCAATTCTTGAAATTTTTTGGGGTGAAAAATTATTAACTCTGGAGAGTTTCAATCTGTCTGAAACAGGTTGAAAAAGACAGTTTCTCTTTTATTTGAAGCTTCAGTAAAGCTAGGAATTGTCCTCTTAATTTTAAATAACTCTATTAGAATTAACCTATTGTATTATTTTTTAATTTTATATTGTTTTTGCAGCTCTGTTCCCTTTTTCACTCCCAATATTTTTTCCTTGATTTATCTTGCCTATTTGTCTATTTTATTCATGTCTTTAAAGAGTGGTCTTTGTTTTCTCTATTGCTTTCTAGTATATGTTATGTACTTAGCTTCATTAGTTCCTTTTTTGTCAACTTCTGTATATTATTCTGCTGCCATTCTTTTCCTAATTTTTTGAATAAGACATTGAATAAATTAGTGTTTTTTGCTTCTAGTGTACACACCTAAGGCCACATAGTTTCCTCCATATCAGTACTCAGCTACATTTCGCTGTAGTCAATTTGAAATATTTTCCAGTTCAAAATTTGATTTCTTTTTGGACTTAATTTATTTGAAATGCAGTTTCAGTTTCTTAATGTCGTTTTCTTCTCTTTCCTTTTTGTTCTTCTGAATTTCTTTCATCATATTCATGGAATGTAATACAGTTTCAAATCATGGACGTTTGTTGAGGCTTGCTTAATGATCTAACTGGTCAATTTCTGTAAATGTTCCATGTGTTTGAAAAAAAAAATCTCAGGTATTTTAAAATTAAGTTCAAACAATTTTACACATATAGATCTACATTCAATCAAGATTAATTGTATTGTGTAAATCTTCTCTTTTAATATTTTTTCTGCTTAACTCATCTATTAACTAGAGCTGATATTAAAATTTCCTACTATGATTATGGTTTTATCAGTAGTTCCTAGTAATTCCGTCAAATTTCGCTTCATATATCTGGAGGCTATGAAGTTCATATAAATTCAGAATTATTGCTGTCACTAATAAATGACTTCTGCTTTAAAGTTTACGTGACTGACACACACAGAGCTACACCCCTGGTCCACCTTTCTTCCTATGTATCAATGTGTTTATTTATTTACTTAGGATCTCCCTGTACATTATGTATTAGGGGTACCTCTGGTAAACATCATATTGCTGGATTTTATGTCTTCAACCTAACCCAAGAGTTTCTGAATTGAATTGCAAGTTTAAATTGTTTATTTTTATTGTAGCTGCTGATTTATTTGATTTTTATCTCTCACATCTTACTTTTGGCTTTCTGTTTAAGTCACCTCTGCTTTGCTTCTCTTTCGAATCTTTGGAGGGGGTTTAAAGAGCTGTGTCCCACCCAGACACGGTGGCAACCATTAACCACCGCTGAGCATCATCTTGGGTGCATATACTGCCGGGGCCTAACCATAGAAATGGGAGCACAGTCTACGGATGCAAGGAGCTCAAGTAGAGGGATGAGCAGAGCCGGCAAGGACCAGGAGGAGCGGGTGGAGGAGGGACCAGGGCAAATCCAGGGCGGGCTCCGTGCGCTTCCCGCACTGTGCCCGAGACAGCTGCTGACAGCTTATTATCAATATATTCGTTATGGAAAGATGCCAAGACCCTGAAACAGAGGATTTGATACGGATGGTACATGTTGTCACGGACAGATCTTCCCAAATCCAGGAGCACTGTTCCTTCTTAGAGCAAAACACACCTGTATTTCCCACATCCGTATCATACAATCAACTGAGCTGGCACAGATAATCCAAGCTGGAATCCCACACAGTGTGCCTGCATAGACAGCAAAAGCCTAACTACGGCCCTTCTGGGCTCTCAGACTGCCTTTTACAAAACCTCAGAAGACAGGCTCGACCTCCTCACATTTACTCTGTAAGATGCGTGCAGTAGCAAGCATCTGACAGTCCAAGGAGGTTTGCTGAAGCTTCAAATGAACCTTACGTACCAACCTAAGCTCCCAAGTGAACAAGCAGCATGATACAGCATTTATTCTTCTCAAGAAGAATGAGAAAAATTCTCATCCATGAGTCTTTAATTCCTTGAGGGGTAAAAAAAGTAAGGGAACTCAGTGACTTAGAGCTTTGCTCCATCCCCAACCATCGCCCCCAAAATGCAGCCATCTGAGGTGGAGATTAGCCCCCAGCCTTCTAGTCAGGCTGGGACTTCCCTTGAGTGACAGCTCCAAGTAAACAGAGTTCAGGTGTCTTATCACCTACACCTCCCTGCTACCTGCCAGCAAACACATTCTCAGTTATGGAAGGATCCCCCCCTCCAAAAAAAGAAACTGTTTCAATACTGCTTTGCTCTCAGAAAAATGTATTCCTCAGTGATAAAATTCTAGGTAGCATCCCCCATCACATTATCAAAATACAGGGAGTCTTTTCGAGGTATTTGAAACGATTGCATGCTCAATATTACTGTGAAAAAAATTTTTTAATGAGTTGAAATGTTTTTACCCAAAATTATTCCACGCATGGCATAAGTAACAGAACAGATGCTGACATTTTGCATGTAGATGGTTCCTCAGTGAAGCAGCACTTAATTAAGAATCGGGATTTGAGAGATTTCTGAAAATTTCATGTTCACCTTAAAAACACCAAACACTTAGTTCATTTTCTTTTTCATGAGCAAGCTAGTATGCTAGCCTAGCATCTTTTTGTTCCATTATTATTAAATGCTATAGAGACATTAACATTTTTTTGTTGTTGTTAAAGTAGGAAGTCTTGCAAACAAATAAAAGTTATATCATCTTTCTCCCAACACATACAGGACTTTAATACAGGAGCAATCTAAAGTTCAGAACTTTGCAAATATGCAAGGGATTTTAGCCGTGAGTTAAGTCTTGCTAATCAGTAAAACAGGCACTTAGGACCCAAGGGCGGCTTCACACAGCAGCAGTCTCGTGTAGGTTTGGTGGAGGGTTGATGAAACATAGCTGGTGCTTTGGAAATGATTTTCCTTTTTTTTTTTTTTTTTGCGGTACACGGGCCTCTCACTGTTGTGGCCTCTCCTGTTGCGGAGCACAGGCTCCGGACGCACAGGCTCAGCGGCCATGGCTCACGGGCCCAGCCACTCCGCAGCATGTGGGATCTTCCCGGACCGGGGCACGAACCCATGTCCCCTGCATCGGCAGGCGGACTCTCAACCACTGCACCACCAGGGAAGCCCAATGATTTTCCCTTTTGAGTTGAAAACTTAACCAAAGGCACAAACCAAAGGCTCAACAGAAACACCTTAGTTCTGGGACCAGAAAAATTAGGCCTAGACTTTTGATTAAAAGTGGAGAAGACACAGGTTGGCACTCTGCTGACCGTCACCGCCGTCTGACCCTCTTTCTCCTTCCTCATCTGCTTCCCAGGCACACGCAACATTCATGTTAAAGATTACAAAGGAGAGCAAGCAACTCCACGGTACTTCTCATCGTTATTTTTCTTTAGAAAGTTTTATGTTTTCAAAATAGATCAAAGCCTGGTGGAAATGCCAAAAATGTCTGCAACGGCAGAGGATGCTGACACACCATTCCTGTGAATGGTTTTGGTGGCAGGTAACAGTGATAATTAAAAGCAGAAGTTATAGTTAAAAGCAGAAATGGTCAAAGGATTTTGATAACAACATCTAGAGGCAGAGATGTGATAAATATACTAAACAAGAGACTTGGAAACTCAATCGTACATATTTTTTATGATCAAAAAAGGTTAAAATTTCACTGCTGTTTTTAGCTAACTCAAACAACAGCCTGCAGCTTAAAGCTTATTCATTCACTGATTCAAGTATTTACTGACTATTCCTCTCCTGCTATGTAGTGTCCTGGGAGCCAAGAATCAGCTGTGAACATGACCAGTGAGCAATGACCAATGACAATTGACAGGCACCTGGAAGGAGCAACAGAGCTGGCCCTTACCTGCAGCGTTCTGCTAACCCTGAGTTCTTAAAGTTTCTCTGACAATGAAAAGAAAGTTTTCCTTATGCTGAAGTTGAATTAATGACTGACACGTTTCTTATGGTTAGCTTTTTTTTTTTTTTCCATCCCATTTAAGAAAGCCTTCCCTACCCCAAGGTCTTAGACATATTTTTAGAGGATATTTTCTTCCAAAAGTTACTAAGTTTTCCTTTCCACATTTAAGCATTTTATCCATAGGGACCTGGCTGTGGGCAAGGTGGGAGGTAGGGAATCTGTCCCATTTTCTGCCCTGTGGCTAAATATTGTCCCGCAGGCCTTTGTGGGGGCAGTCCATTCTTTCCCTGTCAGACCTGGAATGCTGTCTCTTTCGTGTATCAGGACTCCGTGCCTGTGTGGATCCAGTATGTATTTTATACTCCATTCCCTTAGTCTATTCGTCTATCCCTGTGATTAAAACTCCTTTTAAATAAATCACATAGCACTTATTGCATTATTTGTCCTTATCAGGATAAATGTCTTATTTTTGGTAAGCTCGTAAGTCAGTCATGGCTATGACTTATTCATCTTTTTATTTCTTATAGCATCAAATTCAGTATTTCTAGACTATAAGCTTATTTGCTAAATAAGAGATGAGGTCAACAGCAATACTGGTTCTTACCTATAGAGTCAAAAATACTCCCCCCTAGAAAATCATAAGCTCAACAGAACAAAACTTACGCACGAGTCAACTCTAATTTCTTATTTTCAGTATTCTTGACGCTCTGGCATCTGGGGCCTCCTTGACCAGGAAGGGACTGCCCGTCCCAGGGTTAGCTAATTCCTAGAGATAGCAAACAACTCCCCAGGGAGTGTGTCTTCCACATGCGAACCCCACAATCCCAAACCCAGGCCTCCCACCTACCTCCTCTGTCCAGCTCTTGCCATCAAGGGGATGTCCCTGTGCCCTCATCACCATGGGGTCCGGCACCAGGCAACCAGGGCCAGTGTCTGTGCTCTAGGGTCTGCTGAAATTATCCCAACTAGCCGCTCCTGAGTCTGCATAGCCTGCCTTGCCTTCCGTTTCCCATGTAAACGACAGTAAAGGCTGTTGCCCACGTTTTCCCCTGTCTTCCTGCCCCTAACCCTTGTGCCTCCTCATGTGCCCCCCTGCATGGCATGTCATGCCCCTATTTCTATAAACTTCTTCCTTCATGACAATCATCTCTATGTCTCCATGTCTTGCCATACAAATCCCAGACACACTGTGAAACAATGCACCATAAATTTAGCTGTTAGTCTCAGAAAACATGAAATGATTTAAATAAGAAAGCAAATATAAAACTGAACTGTTAGCTTGCCAATGATAAAGGAATTTCAGATTTTGGAAGCAGTTTATTATTCTAAGCATTTGATAACTGGTAGGATTATTCAACGAGAAACAGAGACACGCTCAAATTGTTGGGTCACTCTCTTTGTGTGTCCTGGAGATCAGGGTAACATGAGTTTTATTTTGTCCATTTATGAAGAAATTGTTCTCCTAAGAACAGAAAGTTAAATTCAGAACTGCGATAATCCTTAAACCTTATCATATTACGGTTTGTCCTTTTCACAGATGACAAGATGAACTATTGAACTGAGTGTACTGATTCTCGATATTAGAATTTCAAAGAAGAACTAAGTATTTGGAGGAGTTAATCACAACAGAGAGTGCATCATATAAAATTACCTCACACGAGTTTATTAAATTAAGCGGTCCCATGCACACTCTGAGATGGGATCAGAACTAATCTTCCCAGAGGACAGACAAAAGACATAATCACCCAATTTTCTTTCCTTTCAATAAAACTAATTAAAACTAGTCCTTGTTTAAGTAAATTCAACTTACTGAAAATTCAGTATTGCCTTTGATAGTACCACGAAGATGATTTCCGTTGGACAATCTGTATATTGGACCCAAAGAAGCCATTTATTCCATAAATGTGTTAATAATTCCCAAATAGTTCAGAGGGGTTTGCAGCTGTAATTTTAACAGTAGCGTAGAAGAAAGGAGTAGGCACAGCGCTGCATCTGGAGTCAGAACACTCTGGAAGCCAGTTCCAACTCTGGCACTTACTCCCCAGCGAGACAACACAATTTCTCTGGGTCTCAGCTTCTCCATCCCTAGAACAGAATTTGTATGACCTGGCCTGCTTACCATAAAAATCAAAGAGGATGCCTCAAAGTTCCTTGCAAACTGTCAAATCCCTTATAAGTTTATGGTATTATTATTCAAAATCATTATACATGTCTATGTATCACTATATATATGAAGAATTTTAAATCATTTCCAAAAGAACCACACCTTTGAGAAGCACAAGTTATCAATACTACCCAATAATTTATAAAAGTCAGCACATGGCTTTGCCAATCATTCTCTCATTGATTTTGCAAGGCTTCTACCATTGGCAGATGTGAATACTTAGACCAAAAATGTCCACTATCTCTGAAGGACGGCATATACAGCATTATAGGGCAATGCGTTACTCATTTACAGTTACCTGGTTTGTTTTTCTCTGCTCGTTTTTCTAGTCTTAATTAAGATACACATTAAATACACATGAAGATTATTCTCCTTGGTCTTATCTACCTCACAGATAAAAGATTTTATCCAACACTAAGTTTTACCAAAAACTAAATTTTACGAAGTTTTTATGTTACTCCGTTAGGAACTTCCAAAAACATCAGGGGCTGGTTAAATTTTATATTGTAATTAGTGAAAACCAGTTTGCCTGGTTAAAAAAAACAAAAAGAAAAAACGAAGTTCAAAGTTTTGCCTTGACTTCTAATTTTAAAATGACTTTTAGCATTTTAATACCACTTTTTACTCAACATGCGCTTCGTGGTTTGCTGTTGCTGTTCTCATCGAGGACGTCTATGGATGCAGGAATGCAGTGGGCCAGGAGGGACGTGGCCATGGTCGGCATCGCCCTCGCTGAGCTCCTCAGAACACTAGTCTCTCCTGACACTTAGCAAAACAAAGCAAAACAAAAACCCAACTTCTCTTGGTGTCCCCGTCCTCCCCTGTCACAAGGTAAGGGAACTGAGCCTTTAGAGGTTCACTTGCCCAGGGTCACAGGACGTGTGTGTGTGCGTGTGAACAGCTAAGACTGCAGAGTGCTTCCACACACACTGCTCTGCGCTCTTGATTCAGGTGCTCACTCACTGATTCCTGCAACAACCCATAATACAGACGATTCCTATCCCCACTCTACAGAAAGGAAACTGAAGGACAGAGAGATTCACTGGCTCAAGGCCACCCTGCCATTCCCTGGCAGAGCCTGGATGCAGACCCAGAAAGTTCGGCTCTGTAATCTATTCATGAATCTTAGAAATACAGACACTCAAGGGAAAAAAGTTGCAAAAATACAGAATATGACAACATTTTTCAAGAGCTTAAAACCAGAATTAAATGATGTAGTGTTTGAGGAGACAGATATTGTGGTAAAATTATAAAGAAGTTAAGGGCATGATTTTAGGAAGAATTGGGGACAGGGTCACAGGATGACGGGAGGGGAAGGACTTGAGAAGGGCCTGCTGGGGCCTCACTGGTGGGGCAGCTGTTCTACATCTTACACGGGGTGCAGGTTTGCTGGTGTTCATTTGATTACTACAGTCCCTAACTTACACATGCCTCACAACTTATCTTGTATATATCAAACATTCTACAGTAAAGTTAAAGAAAATAGTAATCAATAAGCTACCCAAATTCTTTAACTTATCCTGGATTTAGGATACATGCCAGTTGGAAAAATCACTCTTCTCTGTTTCCAGAGTAAATCACATTTGGTCACGGATCGCAAAGCCTTGGCATGAATATCAGAGACCTCCTCCCATGGTGGACAGTGGGTGTCCGCATGGCAGGCCTCCTCCCTTTTTGGCCACTGTTTCAGCACCCTCTCCACATAGGACTCTGTGAATTCACAACTGATTATGAACAGGGGGTTGGGGCCGGCGCACCCATGTGGGAGGAGGGAGCCCCCATTACCACTGTGCTGAGGGACCCCTAGAGTTCTTGCAACTGGCAAACCCTGGGATCTCCCAACCAGTGTTAGCACCGGCGCCTCTTTTCAAAGACGCAGTTGGTTACCTGTGAGGTTGGAAGCATCCGTGGGACTGAGTTGTAACCAGTGGCGGGCATCGGAGTCAGTCACAGCATCCGTGGGCGTGCTCAGTTCCGGGTCTTCCTCGCAGATCTGCCACGGGCTCAGGGACAGCTCTGCCTCGGTGTTGCAGCCCAGAGCAGGGTCACTGCTGACACTGTCACCTGGCACAATGGGAGACACAGTCTGAGACAGCCAAGGGCAGGGAACCAGCATGTCCACAATCCCAGCACACAGGGAACTAAGCAGCTGTCCCAGCAGGAATCGTTCTCAGGACAGAGGCTCAAAAGGGGCCTGTGTGGGGCTCCTGGTCAATGAAACAGAGGTTCCAGGCGTGGGGCACAAGCAGTCCTTATGGGCCGTGCCACCCTACAGCCCAAGCCGCACCCTATTCAGGGGTCTTAACTGAGTTCCCCCAGGTACAGAGAAGATCACCTCGAGTTCTTACGCTTTCTACCCTGACTTATTCAACTACAAAACGGGGGTGGGTGGAGGAGGGGAGGGGAATCGATTCCACCACAGAAGCGAGTTTATGCTGGCAGGCTGAAGAGCCCGAGGATGCCTTCCACCTCGTGCCTGATGTCTAGACTTGAACCTGGGGTGAATCACCCAGGATTACCGGGGGATGAGGTGTCCCACACAAAAGGTTTTCTTCAATACTCTCCCCTTTAAACACTAAAAAGTTCTAATTTGTCATGATACAAGGATGCTTTCAAAGGCTGTGAAGCCTCCCAGGACTATTCAGTCTGACGCAGAACAGACCCAGCCAGCCTGCCCCCCAAATCCCGTCTGCTCCACAAGGACTCGGGGTGTCCGCCCTCTCTGCCTGCAGCTCTGCCGGCTGCGTTTCGATCTGCCGCTGACAGTCCCCCAGCCCTGCCGCTTCTAATCTGCTGTCCGCTCTTCACCTGCAGAGAACTGACAGCTGTCCCAGTCCCCAACCTGCTAGTTCCCTAACTTTGACTGCCCCAGGACTCTAGAAGGTGGAGCCTAAGAGGTCCTGCTCCGCCCTCCACCAGGATCCGCCAGGAAGGAGGGGCCCTGGCAGTGGACCTCAGGGAAGCGGAGTATCAGGGACTGCATTTCACAGTATGTGATGGTACGTCTCAGCATCCCAGTCAGATTTTATTTTTTAAATACTTATGCCGTTGACTTCAAGGTACTTCTGAAGCTTTTGCTCCTAACCTGGGGAAACTTTCTGGGGAAGGCCGTTTTTCCTTCTGGGTCTGTCTGCTCACCCAGACATCAACCTTGGTTGTGCTTCTCACCTGGAGAAAGTCCCAGGGCTGGAAAGACAGGCCTCGAAGGTATAGGTAACTGACTGGATCTATTCAACTGTATGTGCACACTAACCACCCATCAATCCTGGGATCCCAGGAATAAAGATGTCCCATTTCACAACCACGTGCCTTCAGATGACAAGATATCATTCGAGTTAGAAAGTCAAAAGGGAACAAAATGCAGCCTCGCCAAAGCTGGAGGAACACAGACCACATTTGCTGGCACTCACTCTTCTGTCTCCCCCTGTATCTCCCTTGCGTCTGCTGCAAATCATCTTTCAAATCCAATTCAGCGGGGCTGCTGCTTCTTCGTACTGAGATCTTCAGACAGAAAGAAATATTGCATTTGGTACAGGGAAGTTTTCATTTTTATAAGACTGGTAAGTTTCTAGTCCACATTTCTAAAGAAAAAGAAACAAACAATAATAACGGGCAACAAAAAAACTGAATGACGTTTTGCATTGGAAGGATACGGGTTCACAAATTACCATAACTGAATTATAAATTACACAAGATCTGAAATTTAAGGCTTCTACTTTGTCAGTTGACATCCAATTAAAATGGTCTACTGAGGAGGGGTGCCAAGTTATATGGAAATCGTTTATTTTGAAATTCTACTGGTACCTCTGCTCTGGCACACATGGATAACGGATACAATCCTCCAGGAAGCCTAAGTCCCCGTGGATGGCCAGGGTGCTGGCAGGGAAGGCAGAAACTCCACCCAGACTCCCAAAGGTCATTCAGTGCTTCCCTTGTTACGTGTGCAGCAGGCTTTCCTGAGCACCGCTCAGCACTGGACCGTGGTTTAAAAACAGGGGACTAGAACACTGTGAGGCAATTCGCATCCTCTAAAATTTACATAACTGGCTTGGAAAGACAAAACATACACAAATTACACAAAACGGTTACAATGCAGAGTAGCAATATATGCGAGTCAACTCTCTCTAAAAGGTTTGCAGAATAAAGCATTACCTTGAGCGGCTCACAGTGACAGTAGCTGTTCAAGAAGCAACAGACATGAGGTGGTAGAGAGAAGGCAGGAGGGGACTCAGGGCAGGAAGCACTGAGGAATCAGCAAGTTCTATGTGCAGGAAAAGAAGCCGATTATAGCAGGCCATGCAGGGCAGTCAGGTGAAAATGGTAGGAAGAAAATGCGACCACCTTCTACAAGAGGCAGCTGCCAGGGGGCTGCCAACATCAGGCTTAGGAATTTCAACCCAGTATTGACAAAATGAGCAACTGTCTGTTCCAGACAATAGCTTATTGTGATTAAAAACAAAACGAGAAAGGTTAAGTCGAGTAGCTATCTGCAGGACAGAGTTAAGAAGTTGCTATGGAACTGTTACAGTGACTCAGGAGTGAGGAGATAAGGCTTTTGATGGTAGAAAAGGAGAAGAAAAGATAAATTTAAAAATGCTGCAGAATGACAGTCAAGAGCTTATATGAGAGCTTATATAAGAGTTGTACATGGGAGTGGAAGTTTAATCACAAAAGGATATGAATCTAGGGGACCATGAGAATGATGGTGATGAAGGAAAGAAGGAAAGAAGGGAGAGAGGGAGGGAGGGAGGGAGAAAGGAAGGGAGGGAGGACGGATGGATGGACAGACAATGGATAGAGGAACTTGAGAAAGTTTCTGATATTTTAATTTTCATCTTTGGGCTGAATATCTAAAGGGAATGTGCTATAAGTGTGCAATAAAAATCCACAGCTGGTGAGATGGAGGATACAGCCAAAAATGAAGATAGATATTTAAGGCCCTCCAGTTCAGAGTATACAAAAAACATGGGATTCAATGAGCCAACTAAAGGAATGAATATTAAACAAGCAAACACATGAAAAGGGGGGACTAAGATGTATAATTAAAGGACAGAATAATTATTAAGCTAAAACACAGAAGTAGGTCATAAATAAGATATTTAGAAGATTAACAGTATATGAAAAAAATATTACTCAGCCTTAAGGAAGGATAATATAGGTCTAATATGACAGTGGAAATATACCCAGGATACTTCCTTAATTGAAAAGCAGAATGTGGGCTCTTCTGCTTCTGATTCTCTGAGAGATGAAATATCCTCCCACTACAGAACTAGAACCTACATAAAAATTTGGGTCTCACAGGAAGTAAAATAAACCTCCAAGTGATCCACACCCTCTCCCTACCCCACAAAGCAAACTGAAACCAGGGCAGTGAAATGCAGCTACTTTAGGGGTAAATCTAATGTTACCACTCCCTGTGGCAAAAGGACCAAGAGTCCAGGATTAACAGCACTCCCTGTTTCCTGGAAGAAACAAATGAAAATGTTGCCCTGGTGAAACTTCATCACTTCAGATATCCAGGTTTTCTGTAGATTCAGATGAGCCAGGTAGGAACTCACAATCAAAGATCACCAAACAGCAAGGGAAATAAATAAACCACCATGCACAAGAGTCTCAGAAACAACAAATATCAGACTGATTTCAGATAATGATAAAGAGTTTAGAATTTAGAATAAAATAATCTGTGATTATTTTAAAGGAATAAAAGATGGCAATCACAAAAATGAGCAAGCAACAAGAGATCATGAGAGACTGCAAGATATACTTGAAAAGAATTAACCTGAACTTGCAGAAGCAAAAGGTATAAGTGTTGAACCAAAATACTGAATGAAAGTATTAAACAGCAGACTATTTATGAGTAAGGAGAGAATTATTGAACTGAGTGAAGATCTGATGAACTACCCAGAATGCACCCACATAGCCAAGGAGAATGGAAAATATGAAAGGGGGCTTGAGAGACATGGAAGACAGAATGAGAAGGTCTAAATATATTTCTACCCAGAATTCCAGAAGGAAAGAGCCAGAGAGAACAAAAAAGAGGCAATATTTGAAGAAATGGTTACCAAGAATTTTCCAGAAGCAATGGAAGAACAAGTATTCAAAGACACATGGCACATATACCATATTCAAAACAGGACAAACGTATAGACCAAAAGAAAATGCACCTAAATATACTGTGGTGAAACTGAAGGACAAGGATGAAGAACAACAAGGAACAACAAATAGGCAAGATGAACAGAAGACCTCTCAACAGCAACAATGAAAGACAAAAGATAGTAGAAAAATAGCTTCCATTAGAAGGGGTGGGAGGAAGGAAGAAGGAAGTGGGGGGACTATGGTAATTAAGACAGAGAGACAAAGAAACCAATGATTCAAGAAGCACCAAAATAAAGCCTTACACATCTGAGAAGCAGTATATATGAGAGAAAGGTAGCATTCAGATTAATAAAGGAAAAATGAATTCAATATATGGGACCCAGAAGTGGATATACATGTGGGGAAAGAAAAATGAAATTGGATCCCCACCTCACTCCATAAATATCAACTCTAGGTAGCTGAAGGACTTAAATGTATAAAGCAAAACTGAAACACTTATAAATACAAGGTAAATACTTTTATCCCTGTGCAGCTGATATTTTAAAATTTTCATAAAACATAACCACAAAAATGATAACCAAGAATATCAAAATTAAGAACTTCTGTTCATCAAAAGACAACATAGAGAAAGTGAAAATATATGCCAGACACTGGAAGAAGATATTTGCCAGAAACATAACCAACACAGGATCAGTATTCAGATTATATAAAGAATTAGTACAAATAAAAGAGAAAAAGAAATCAATAGGAAAATGGAAAAGACATCAGTAGGCATTCAACAGATGAAAGACATACGGCCAATCAACATAAGGAAAGATTTTAAACTTTATTAGTAATTTGAGAAATGCAAAATAAAATGAGATCCCATTTCCACCCACCTGACTCAAAAGATTTAAAATCTGACAATAGTAAGTGTTGACAAGAATGTGGATGAATGGTAACTCTACACACCGCTGGTACCTAAGTGGTCAATCACTTTGGAAAAAGACACATTCTTTTGTAAAGAACAACATTATGCTGCTCTGTGACTCATCAATTCCACTCACATTCTTGATGAAGAATGTACATAGCTTCATTTTTCATTTTTAAAAAAAAGTGAAACAATCTAAATGTCTGTCAACAAGAGAATGGGAAAGTAGGCTGTGGTCTATTCACAGTGGAGTATCATACAGCAAAGAAAGCAATGAACTAGGGCTACGTGCTGCAATGTGGACTTAGAAATACATAATAATGAGTGAACAAAGCAATAATACCACTTTTATAAAGTTTAAAAATAAGGAAAACTAAAGGACATATTGTTTGGAGATACATACATTTTGAGCAAAACTATAGAGCAAAGCAAGGACACGATAAACACAAAGCCAACAGAAAGCTGCTCTCTGAGGGACCAGGATGAAGCCCACAGGCCACGACAACAACACTGCAGATATTCTAGTTCCTAAGCTGGTGGTGAGCCTCTGGGTGTTTAGCTGATTATTGAAATATACACATATAATATACATATACATATGGAATGTGCAAACTGGTATATGTCCTTTACAGAAGTGAAGACAGAGGAAATTTAACACTCATTAGCTTCCAGGCAGGGCAGAGTAGGGAGAGACTTTCTTTGTTTATTTTGTACCTTTCAGTGATGTCTGAGTTTTCTATTCATATATACTAATTTTAGAAAATGAATAAATAGGAATTATCTGCATGAATGAGTTAGGGTTACTTTTTAATTTTCTTCTTTATACTTTAAAGTTGTGTTTTAAAAAAATAATAAATGCTATTTTAGATTTAAAAAAAAAAGAAACTGTAACAGATCTTTGCAGCATCTCACTTATCTAGGAACTCATGTCAGGTGGAGGCTACAACCTCAAGTGATATCAGGAATAGGGAATCTGAACGTTTGTTTGAAGGTAAGGATGCTCCTTAAAAATAGAAAGGGCACATACAGACCAGATGGTAAATTCTGTTTTCATGTTTATTTTTTCCCTATTTTTGTAATTTGACTGTAATTTTACATAGAAAGTAGACAAGGCTTTAAAAGGCCTCAAGGTCATTTGGCCCTAAAACACATCCAAATGGAAAAAAGTTTTAAAAGATAGCATCACACCACTAATAAATTTATGTATTGTGCCAATAATTTGTATGTTTATTTTTAATGACAAATGGATATATTCTGAAAAGATCTTACTGTTATTCCTTCATGTTCTTTCTTCTCATGTCCTTTGTTCTCCTGAACAGGCCTGGGCTCTGAAGAACTCGCATTCTGTGCATTTTCTACCTTTTGACCTAGAGATTTGGGAGAGGGGAGAATCAACAGCAGGAATACTTCAGATGGTAAAACTGGAAAAGGTTTTTATACGTAAGTAATTATTAAATTTAAGTATCCTAAGATATACAAAAGAGAGAGATCTGGGCCCAGCACACGGGTAGCCTACGGATCACGTCTGCTCCATAGACCTGGTCTCTGACGCACAGACAGCTTCACTGTCTTGGGTTACGTTACCCAGGGGGCAGGCAACAAGGCCTGTCCCGGAGCCTCGGGGAAGGGGTCTCAGACAAGAGCTGCCTGAGTCAGCCAGGCAAGCTGAAGGGGAAAGGAAGCAGTGAGGTGGCTCAGCGTTGCTGGCGAGAGAAATAACCAGTGTCAGTAATAAAAAAGGGAGTATCACCACCAAGCCTGCAAAAGGTAATTTAAAAGATCACATTCTATGAGTAGTCTGGGGCCAATAAATTTGAAAAAAATTACATGAATTGAACAAATTCCTAGGAAAAAAACACAACTTATCCAAAAGAAAACAGGAAAAAGAAAATATGAATAGTCTTATAGTGATTTAAAAATTTGAATAGTACTTTAAAATCTTCCTAGAAGAAAACTCCAAGCAACCGATGGATTCTACCAAGTATTTAAGGGGGAAAAAAAAGTCATAATGATCTTACACAAAAACTTTTGGAGAAGAGAAAATCTTTCAGGTAATACATTTCTCAAATTATTTTTACTGTATTTTCTTATTTCAAGAGGATTTCTAAGAGGGGATACTTCCTACGCATTTGATGAGGCTGGCATGACGCTGACATTAAGGACTAGGGGATGGCTGGGTTGATTTCTTCTCTAACCCATGAAACTAAATAAGTGTGTTCACTGTTGCAAGATACGTTTAAACATGTGCTTTCACTGTAAAATACATTAGTCACTGTTTACAGGTCTAACCATCTGCCTCTTTGCCCTCCACACCAGTTGCTGCTAAAAGCTGTTGGAGAAACTGTGTGGGTTTATGCTATTACAAGTTATCATCTTCAACCTCAGCAGACTCTGCACACTGCTAATAAACTCCTTCACGAGTCTGGTCAGCCTTCCATTCTCACCGTCGACGTTTCTCCTCGCAGCCCTTTCCTCACCCCTCACACCTCTCCTCCCTGCCTCCGCCCTAACTTGCTGCCCTCCCTCACCCGTGGTGAACATTCTCTACCTCCCGCCCGCTCCAGCCACTCTGGACTTTTTTCTAGTCCTCAAACATGCCACACTTGAAAAAAGTACACACACACACACACACACACACACAATTTGGATAGATTAAAATAAGTAGTTAAAATATTTCATTGCCAGAAATCACATCCTTGCAAATCAACTTATAAATTCCCTTGAAATAAATAGAGTAGAGTTAGGATAAATGTAGAAAGCCACACGACATGCAGCCCCTTCCCGGCCAGAATCTACGGTCCCGTGTGAGTAAGGGAAGCTGCTGGTACCCGGAGGGGCCTCTGAGCACAGTGGCTCCGTGACGTCAGGGCTGCTGCTGCTCCGAACCATTGGCTGCTGCTCGGCTGCTGCCAGGGGGCCGGAGTCGGCTGCAGCTGCATTTTCCGGCTGCGGGCATTCTTCCACTTCTGTGGGCATTGACACAGAACATGCAGGGATGTATTTCAAGATTTTTAAAAATAATTTCACTACGTAAAACAACTGATTCTCAAAATCATAGTTTTAGATACTATTTTTTTCCACACAAATTGTGCAGTAAGATCATTGTCTTTCACATCATAAAGTTTTCTACACTTGTTAACAGTAATATTCCACTCCAAGTGTACATCTGCTTTTTAAGTTCTACAAAGCATTTTCTTTCAATCAAAGTGAAGAAAACAAGAAGGGAGAGCGAGCAGAATGGTTGAGAACTGTGAAAGTCACTGGAGTTTCAGGGACAGGCATGTCAAGGGAAGAGGGATCCGGGAGATGCAAGGGAAGGTCACTTACATGTGCAAGAGTGGGACATCATGCGCACGCACGCGCGCGCGCACACACACACACACACACACACACACACACACACCCTAAAGGAAGATAAAAGGAAATGGGAATTTCAACTTGATTATTCTTTTTAAGAGATAAATGTACAACTGTCTAAAATAAAATACTGTAATTATTTAATGACATTTCACCAAATGCAAGGTTGAATTAATCACTAAAGTACAAAAACGACCCATTGGTGTTTTTAGAGAATCAATAAATATATGCCATAAAATAGAAAACCACAGCTGAGCACTGACCACTGGGTGATCCCAGCTAGGATATCTATGAACCATATTCCCCTAAAGAAGGGAAGTCCCTCCGAGCTCGTTTCTAAACTTCATGGTTCATTTTAATCTCCAAAGACAACCCAAGGTGCTGAAGAGTCACCCCACCACCTCTCTGCAGCTCCGGGGTTCTATCATCCCTCTGCTCTGGCATTACCATCAGACTCCTAACTTGTGGCCTCAGAGAGGTCCCGCTACAAGAGAGATGCGACCGCGCCACTCCTCCTGCGGAGGCCCCAGGCCCCCATCACTGTCCGTCAGGCTTGCACTCCAGGGCCCCTAGAGGTCACCCCACAGGCTTGATCCCCCACCAGGAGCTCTCCCTCACTTTAGTCTTGAGCAGGCCCCGCCCACACGGCCCCTGCAGCTCCCCCCTCGAGGCTGACCTCCCCCGGGCCGCCCAGGCACCCCTCCTGTAGGACTTGCCACGTGGTCCTTGCGTGTGACCCCCATCGCTGCCTGTGCCCCAGGCTCCACACTCCCCCGTGCAGTCACGGAACTCTACACCCAGATTTTCCCCAAATTTTCATTAGCTGAAGTTTCAGTCCTTTTAAAAAGGGACTCATCAAAATTCAGCCTTATCTGGAAGTGTCACCTGCTTCCTCACCTGAAATGCAACTCACCACCAAGGTGCCCCCATTCTGTGTAACCCTTTCACCAGAGCCACAATCCAAAGGGCTGGTTGGCCCCAACCAGGAAGGTGTATGTAGGAAGGTTCTGAATATAACACGGAGGATTTCACCGAAGGACTGCTGCTTCTACTTCTACTATCCACATAAAAGCTCCATTTTTAAGTACACTGATACAAGCTACCAGGCCTCAAAACCGTGAGATGTGTGTGATCCCTCGCTTATAATGCAAAGTCCTGGGCCACATTCTCCATTCAGATACTGATGGGAAGCTGGGCTTAGGGGACAAGCAGAGTAAGGGAAGGTGGCAGGAGCAGACAGACCCGTTATAGCCTCGTCTTTCCAGGCCGTCTCTGCTCTTCCCTGCTCCTGAACAGCCACGAGAAACACCGGACATCCTAAGTGCTCTGGGACGCTCCGCTCAAGCATCCCGGAGCAGAAACCAGCCCCCTCGGCTCTACTCCCAGACTCCTCAGCAGCAGGCAACAGAAGCCAGATGACCCTGCGGACCATCCTTCCCACTGTCTTCTTTCATTGTTTATTCTAGTTATGCAAGATACTGACACCTTCTGGGAAGGGTTTCTACTTGTTAATGAACCTGCTTGTAAATCCCAGTCAGCAGGTCAGCAGAGGGAGCCCAAGAGCTTCCTACTTCTCTAAAAGATAATTGGCACCCGCTGGTCTTTATGGACAGTGGGAAGAGTGGGTTTTATTCCCTTAAACGTGATGCCAAGAACTGGTAGATGTTGGTTTCTGGCCTCTGAGCAGAAACAAATAAGAGCGGGGCCAACAGTGGCAGCATCATTTTCAAGATAAAGAACGACGCCATCTGGTGGGATGCAACAGAGCCACAGGACCACGGCTTCCAAACTCGAGTGTCCCCACTGGTCCTCAGACAACAGACAGACGAAGAGCCTGCCATGGCCAGCTGGTCTGCCTTCCCAACAGGCTGGCCTGATGTGGCTTTAATGCTCTGTTTTTGTAAACCTGTTGGTAGGGCCTTCTCAGATGGAGGAAGTCCAAGCCTGAAGAAACCATGGGAAGAGGTGGGACGGGAACCGCCGAGAAGAGTGGGAGGGAAGGGGAGAACCATGGGTCCAGGGATCTGTCAGGCTGTGTGGGGACGGTGCCCTGAGCTGTCCCTATACTTGGCTGTTACGTTGACAGAGTGTGAAAAAAAGGATATAAATTCTCCTTATCCCACAAGTTATATATATGTACACTTTTTGGCCTTTTCTCATACTTTGTACTAAGTATATACTCAAGATTTGTTTTGTATAGATGAACAAATGAATATCAGAAACATTTTCTTAATACCTTTTTCCTTTCTTTTTTAAACAGTTCTCGAGCTCCCTCTGCTGGCTTTTTATTTTTGTTAAGGCTGCACCCCTTCTACAGGATCAGCTGTAGCAAATGCTCTTTCATAACAGATTAAAACCATTTAACACTGATATGCAAATACCAAGGTAGAGGATTATCTGATATGAAAAATATAAAAAGGACAGTCTAGGTTATATAAAAATTGCGTTATAAATTTTGGGAGGTCTAATGCATTCTCTGTTTTGACTATCACACAATTTGAATCACTCCAAAGAGCTGAATTCTATGTCAGATTCACCGAATCATTTACTTTCTCTCAAGCAGAGCTAACCCAATAACCCAAACTCTGAAAGCACCAACTTTCTAGCTTCTTGATAGTGTACGTTACACAACACCAACACCATTACTAAATCATTGCTTTCTAAAGCTCATTCAAAGCACCAGAAAAATGATCGAATAAGGATTAATTTCATTTTTTCCCACACTGAGAGAAGAATTGGCATGATTAAATTAAGTGTGTAAACTCTTCAGAAACTTCTATTTATTCAAGAATCTGACTACTTTTCAAAAGAAATTTCATTCACTCTTTAATCTAAGCCTTCCTTCATCCATCTTATTAAACATACTGAGACTCATTCTTCAATCACCAAAATTCTGGGTTCCATTTACCCCTCATATGAGGTTGCACAAGCAGAATTAATTGTGCCATTTCCTAACTTTTAAAGCACTGGGCACAAACCAAGCTGACCCTATGAAAAGCACAAGAGACATAAATCAACTCAGCATCTTGACGTGTCCCACAAGGACCACAGGTGAATCAGCCCAAACCCTGCCCACAAGCACATCCTGATAACTGGGCGCTACCTGGAAGCCAGAGAACCAGATGCAGACGCCGCAAAGTGAGACTTTCAATCAGGTCCCATGAAGCCTCTTTTGGAATGAGGGAAGATCACTGATCCTCTAATTACGACTATTACAATATCCCCCAAAGTAAAATAAAATCTACCGTCTGCATGGCCTGTAAGGGCTACAGATTGATAAATGTCCCAACATAAAAGCAGTTAAAATTGCAAAACAGCTAGAAAGAATTGTTTCCACAAAGGAGAAAAAAAGGAAATCACTGAAACTGCCAGTTCCACCCCCACGTGTTCGCTTATGCAGCTATTCATACTAATTAACGGAATATAGGTGGTTGTGACTGTCCCAAAGTTCTGCTGCCACCAAATAGAGAGCCCCAAAGGGATCAGAATAAGACATCACAGTGGGTGAAGGTAAGTAACTCTCTGTAGTTTCGGTTATTAAAACAATTTTGGTGGGTTGAATAATCATATAGACAAGGGACAAAACCAAGAAATGTTAACTTAAATGAAAACAAAATTAGCAATCATCTTCTATAAAGAACGTGTGTCCAGAAGGTCAACATTAAAATTGCCTGTGTATGATGCACATGCGATGTGTGCCTACTACAACTGTATTCAGCAAAAGGTTAGCAAGATACGCCAACACCAGAATTCAAACTGGAGCACACGTTTAATTCTCTCGTGTGCCAGTCAGCGGCAGATGTACAATCTCAGACTGGGGACTGACCGCATCACTCTGGGCCCAGACTCTTGATAGGACAGTTACACGGGACCGTGGCTCACTTTTCTGGTAAAGAAGAAATGGCTTCAGATGAGGGAGGAGCTTGCGACTGTGGTTTTCAGAGGAAACAGATCAGCAGATCGTCCTCAAAGTCACCATAGCGCTAGGTCCCTTCACCCTTTGTGCTGTAAAACCAGTAGTGAGGATGGCAGAGGCCGGAAAGCACGGACCAAGCATGGCCTGCTTCACGCCACGCTAAGTCGGGGTCTCTCAAACCTCAGCATCACTGGTATTTTGGGTCAGACAGTTCTCTGTGGCGGCTGTCTTCTCCACTGTAGGACGGTTAGTAGCATCCATCCACTGGATGCCGGTGGCACGACCCCAGCTGTGACAACCACAGATGTCTCCGGACATTGCCACATGTTCCCCGGGGGGCAAATCATCCCCAGTTGAGAACCCCTGCTCTAAATCATATTCTGCTTCTGCTGGAACTGTGTATGTAAATATAGGAATCAAGAATCTGAGTAAACTAAAATATAATAATGAATGAGAAAAAAGCTTCCAAAATGAAATTACTAACAGGAAAAGATTTCTTGTGAGAACACATTCTGGACAAACTAGTTAAAAAAACTTAAACGAAATGGGAAAAAGTGGGTTGTGAAAAAAGAAAACTTTTCACCATGCAAAAAGTTCCTTATGGATGTATATCAGCCAAATAGAAAGCCAAAGTATTTTAAATACCTTATTAATCATCTCCAGGCAGGAGTATTTTTTGGAAAACCAAATTATGAAGCAGTTAATGCTCATCGGTAATTTAACTGACTGGTGGCCATCTTCCCCTGTACCATTCTTACTATTTTCCAACTTCAGTATTTACTAGGGAAAAAGAGCTTTCTGAGAAACACAGTTCTTAGTCTTCCCTCACATTCTAGAAATTAAATAATATGGTATTTTAGATTCTCATCAGGGGAATGAAGCTAATTTTGCTTTGCTAAACCACAATATGACAATGATTTAGTGCCACTCAAAGCCACAAGTAAGCTATCTCCAGTATTAAATAAGTACTAGTCTATAATACCATCTTTCGGAAAATAAAAAGAACATGGAAATATTTCCCGCTTTCGCAAGAAGATTCAGTTCATTTTAGGATCATTGAAAAATAAGTACACATAGACCTAATTATTCACAGTAGAGCAAAGTAAACCCTTTTGTTGAGGTGTCCACGCCAAAAATTTCTTCTGGTGCTGTAACATCTTAATAAACCAGAAAGTGCTCTGTATATAAACAACAGGTAGCTAAACTCAATTTTAACTGGCTGAAGGCCAGGAATAACATTTCTTTGTTTTGGAAATTAGCCATTTTTATCATTTTTTTTTTTTACTCTAAGCTCAATAATCAGTATGAATCTGTGTAAACTGATCATTACTTTAAACATGAATTATTACATGATTTACTAACTCCAAGGAAGTCTAGCCTGCAGAATTTTTCCAGTTTATTCATTTTGCGGGGGAGGCCCAGCAAACATGCTAACATCGGCACACTCGTAAGTGTTGCAGAATGTTATGAAGACTTCCTTCCTCTCTGTAGGCTCCCTGTTGAAGGCACACGAGGCAGGCATCACTGTTTTCCCCTCGTAAAAACTATCGTGCTCAGCTGGGAATGCAAAGACCAGTGGTGTTACAGAAATTCTGCCTGACTATCCAATTGCTACTAAGCATCTTAATTGCATAGAAACAATTGATATTCGTTGAAAATAAAGGCAAAGTGCAATGGCCAGGTAGGCATGCGTGACGTGGGGAAATTAACAAAGGAAGCCAGGCGCAGAGGCGAGCGGGAGCAGCCCAGGGACGTGGGGGTGCCACATGAGACAGCATTACAGTACCTGACAGCCTGTGAGAGCAAGAGGTGTAAGATAGACCAGGGAAGAGAGCGCTCACGGTGTGGAGGAGAAGCGGGACGCTTTTAGTGGCGGGCAAAGCCTCAGAGAGGTGGGCACAGCTGCTGACAGACTGGCTTCGCTTAGCTTCCAGGAGAGATAAAGCAACAATCATGTCAGAAGAACCGCAGGATCTTTCACTTCCTTTTCATTATTATTATTTTTCTGGTCTCTCTTTAAATATTCAAAGGAGATCATTTCAAACTTTGAAGGAAGTTAGCACAAAGCACAGTATTTAATGGTAGTCTCTAAATACAGCCAACTTTCAGTCATTCTGATGGCATGGGAGCACAGGACTTTCACAAATAATCAATCTCATTTTATAATGCTTTGTATGTTGAGCCTTTCCTTTTTTTCTGCTGTGTATCAGATTCACATTTAGCTTGTTTGTTTACTTGGGCAGACATTACAACCAGTTTTCTCTTCCTAATGGGTCCAAACAAAAAGGCCATGGTGAGGGGCTTCCCTGGTGGCACAGTGGTTGAGAGTGCACCTGCCGATGCAGGGGACGCGGGTTCGTGCCCCAGTCCGGGAGGATCCCACATGCCGGGGAGCGGCTGGGCCCGTGAGCCATGGCCGCTGAGCCTGCACGTCTGGAGCCTGTGCTCCGCAACGGGAGAGGCCACAGCAGTGAGAGGCCCACGTACCGAAAAAAAAAAGAGTAAAAAAAAAAAAGGCCACGGTGAGGGACGGAAAATCTAACCTAAGATTAAAATGGTTTCATAAATAATCAATAATTCAAAAATTGGTTTACTGAGAGATGACTGTATTCAGAAGCAAATCGTTTAGTAAACTGAAGAGCCTAAAAGCTTCAGAACACATAAAAGTCAAGTTGAACATTCAAGGGTCTGATATTTGGGAAAAAGGTAAAAAAATCTCCATGAAACCCATCCTTTTAAATCACATTTCGTGCTTATTAAATCCACCATTTCTTAGTACAAAATTTATGGTGTTCTTAAGTTTCTATGTACTGCTAGTCAAAACCATTTGAGAAAATGGATAGACACAGGAAGAGAATAGGCCTCATACATATGAAACCACCATTAGTAAAACCAGTTTTATCCTTAAAACAAAAATATGGAGGTTTACTTGCTGTACTATTTTCACATGATTTTATTTAACATTAACGGAATACAACTACAAACGGTAGTGACACATTTGCAAAAAGCAAAACAAACTTTTTACTTTCCTGTCTTCCCCCATTCTCTATCAGAATTCCCAGCTCTACAGAACTGTCTGCAGAACTGACTACAGCATAATCACAAACGTATAAGATACTATTTAGGTGAAAACGACTTCTGTGTAAACATCAAACTGACTGACTTCAAATTTCCTAAAAGATTTGTCTAATGCTCAATGTCAGGGACATTTCATTTGAGTGTTGCTTTTAAAACGTTTTCCTCTTGGGCTTTCCTGGTGGCGCAGTGGTTGGGAGTCCGCCTGCCGATGCAGGGGACACGGGTTCGTGCCCCGGTCCAGGAGGATCCCACATGCCACGGAGCGGCTGGGCCTGTGGGTCATGGCCACTGGGCCTGCGCATCCGGAGCCTGTGCTCCACAGCGGGAGTGAGAGGCCCGTGTACCGCAAAAAAAAAAAGAAAAAAAAAAGAAAAAAGGTTTTCCTCTTATAATTCAAATAATTGTGCATTTTTCTAAAATTGATCACTAGATATTTTAGAGATAATAAAATATAGATTATTTTGTGTGAAAATTAATTGACTTGCTTTAACCATTCACTTTAGACATGTAAAGTTTTAGCATCATTCATACTCAGGAATGGAGGCTGACTCTGTCATTCTTAAGACTCCCCCTGCCAGTCCTTTTAAGGTGCAAACGAGTACATTCTCTGTTAAATTAATTGTCACTCCCCTACTCCACAACTGCTGATTTTATATTTCCCTCTTGCCACCATCACTGACAGTTTCGCAGTCTAAGTGTAGTCTGTGGGGCAAATTATAATAGAATAATCTTAAAATATTCTCTTACTGGGATTAGAAAAAAAAGTCACTTTCAAATGGGTCTTCCATAATAAAAAATCTTCATGATAACAGTGCACAAACTAATGTCATGAGCTGCTTCCTGTTCTCTCATTAAAAGGTGGCCTCTGCACAACCAAAATCTACCATAAAAATGTTCTGGGCCTTCTTAAAAGACTAAAAATACGTAAAAATAATAGAAGTGAGTAAAAGCTCGTGTAGTCTATGCAGATTACATTTATAAAACAGCATGATGTAATAAAATATTCAAAAACCATTGTTTTCACAGGCAACAAGAATCATAATATTTTATAATATTAAAAAGTATAAAATAGGAAATACGTATCCATACATGTATGTGTGTAGAATACATGAAGATAATAGATCCGTCCTACTCAATAGCTCTCATCTTCATTCTCTTTTAAAGGTTATGCTTCCAAGTGTTTTTAACTGAATGAATCCTACAAAGGCCAGGTTTATGGTGCTGAAGTGACATACTCTACAAGGACCTTTACATGACTTTGTATTGGGTTGGCCAGAAACTTCATTTGGGTTTTTCTGTAAGATGTTACTTTCTGGCCAACCCAATAAAAGCTCTTAGCTTTGTATGACTTTTCAGGCCCCTGAGAACACTGATAAACAGAACCGCACGGGCGTAAAGGCACAGAAGATTTTCTAAAACCTACTGGCGCCTCTACCATATTGTTGGTCTAGAATACCTCTTGAAAAAGGAAGATGCAATCTCTCCTATGGCTGTGTTTTGGCCAAGTAGTGGCATATGGAACATGCAATATACAATCATTTGCTGCTCGTTAAAATGTGAGAATAAAATTTTAAAAAGTGCTTTGAATGAACACTTTTATCACCTCTGTAATTCAGGGGTTGTGAGAGGCAGCAGGAAGTCTGGGCGGCTCAGGCATGATGCCACCTTTGTCACAAACTTCTCTTCTGATCCCTTTTAAGGATCCAGTGATGGAAGAAAGGTATTTTGGGAGCTGGGATGAGAAAGGAAATGCGTGAATAAGCCTCCCCCAAAGCTGCCTGTTACCAGAAACTAGGTCTCTCCTCAGGGAGAGGAGGAAGCAAGAAGGAGGGTATAAATAAGGTGACAATGACAAACAAATACTATGGTGAAAACAAGGAGGAGTTAGGGTTGAGGCGTAATATATTTTCATTAAAACTCCAACAGGATTCTAAGCCGTCTGTAGTGAGCCTTTACTAAGCATTGGAAAAAATGTTGAGTGTCCATGAATCCTTGATTTATGACCAGAGGAAACTGTGACCTTCTCTCTGCGGTCAACATGCTGAATATCAATGACAATTGCATGGTATTATTGATGTGAAAAACTACAGGAATCTGAGAAAAACTCATAGGAATCTGTTTTAAACTTAAGTTACAGCCTCAAAGTCACTGGGAAGGTTCGGGGCTTTATTTGTTCTTATTAAAAACTGTATACAAGCTTACTTATTAAAGAGTTCTCTCTTTTTAAGAGTAAACTGTAGCAACAGTTTGATTAACTGGAGGTTCCCGGTCAAGTTCTTGTTAATTCTAACAGCCTGTAAGGTCAACATCTACAGGCATGTAAAGCTCCATTTTCCAAAGAAGCAAAAAATGTAAATGTCTCCTTCCAGTCCTGAAAACTAAGCCCTTATTCTCCTTTTCTTTGCTGGAATAAGTTTCCACCCTCTCTTCAGATCAGCATTGTTCAACAGCAACAACAATGCAACTGGTTGTGTGATTACTAAGAATCTATTTTCTTCAAGGGTCAAACAAAACATCTATTTTCTCTCTTTTGCACAAATATCTCACTCAATATTAACATCTCAAGTTCTTTTTCACAATGAAGGATTTAGAAATAAATGTCACAAACTGATTCGGAAAGTAGTCAGACAGAAAGTTGAAAAGATACAGAGACATCTCAGTTAATAAAAGGCCTGGTGTTTTAAGTTCTGAGTGGAACTTTAAAACTTTAAAAACATTTGATTCCTATAAATCCATTCCTTTGAGAAATACTAGAACACGTGCTTACCGGTTGCTTTCTGGCGGACGACGTTTCTCGCTTTCTCGACTCCCGGCGCCCCGGATGTGGTGGCACTCCTGAATCTCATGGGCTCGGCCACATCGGGGTGGCTCCGCCAGCTCAGAGAAAAGGATCTCCCCACGGTGGTTCCTTTCTGAGAATCTGGAACACAGCCTACGAGACAAGGAAAATAATCCAGAGACTGAATTCATTATTATTTCTTTCATAGCCTGTGCTGCTCAGCAAATGTCATACATAGAATGATGTATATAAGTCAGCAGATTCTCTTGCTGCAGATTAGGTGCCACTTCCTTATATTACAATTTAGGGAGTTATTCATATATCAGGAATCTGAAAATTCCTGTTGCCAAAGTATTTTTCAAGCATCTTCAATGGTCTCATGAAAATTCACATATCTTCACGGTACTCATTCCAATATACAAAAAAAATTAATAAATCTTCCTCAACATAAGAACAATGTCAAAGGAAGTTACACCACGGCTCTCAGGATACTCCAAAAACTGCTTCTATAAACCAGTAAATTAGAGATCCTGATTTGAGAACAGTATTCCATCCTGTAGACGCCAACCTCTCCATGAATCCCTGAAAGAAATTTATGCCCATAAACTCTAATTATACTCAAATAAGCAAAGTTAATGAAATTCTACAAACAATACAAAATCCTATTTTAAGCGAAGCTCCAAATAATAAAATACTGCAGATCTGTGAATCACCTTTTTTCTCCTCTCATACTGCTCTGGACGAGTATTTTAAGTAAGTGGTCAAGGATCAAAAGAAAGACAGAAGAAAAGAGGATCAGCCACCTAGAGGTTTCTGCACACGTGCGATGTGGCTGGCGGCTGCCACCTGTGGCTCGCTGTCACACCCAGATTCTTCTGAGAGTGTACTTTGTTTCCACAAATCTAGTGCTTGTACAGCAAGTATTTCCATAATGGATATTTAAATGTGTTTTAAGAATAAGGCAATATAATAAATAAATCAGAAATATTTGCCATGGTCATTAATTAAATAGTAAAATTTGTTCTGTATCTTTCCTGAAAATAGCATTTTTTAAAGTTGTTTACCTTCCTAAGACAAGCCTATCTCTCCCTATGAATCTGTGTTCACATAGTGGGAGGGAAGAGAATATTTTGGGGGCTGAAGGGGAGGGTGGATTATAAGAATTCCAGGAGGCAGGGAACATGGTTAGTTTGAGAAAGTCCTTACTTTCTGTCTCAGCCACTCCCCTCCATCCTGAAAGGTGCCCCAGTCAGGTAGACTCTTCGGGACTGAGAGCCACAGTCCAGGGAGCCAAGTTCCTGGCTGGAAGCACCTAGACCCTCCCAGACTCTGGGTTTACAGAGAGGCCCCCAGAGCTGCTATGGAGGACACTACAGAGGCCCAGGGCTCAGGCTCTGGGCTCCCTGCCCTGACTTCAATCCCAAATCTCCAACTAATATATTTTTTTTAGGAAGGGGCTCCTTACAACTTCAACTAGGGAGAAAAAAGGATCTTCTGCTAAAGTATGTGAGAACATTGCATTAGACAGTCTAAATCCAAACTGGGATTAGACAATTCCACTGGAATGCCCCATACTTCAACTAGTTAGTTTTGGTTTCTCACTGACTTGCTCTTACTAATTGGTGCCTTGGCAAGCCACTCACAGACTGCAATGAAGACATTCTAGGAATCAGTCACATTAACTACATGGCTCTGCAGTTAACTAATCATAATTGGTTCACACTTCCCCGTATCCACATCCTCTGTCATCCTCTCCCACATCAACTCTGGGCTTCAGCACATGACTTTTGGTTGCAAAACTGAGCAAGCAGAGATTTGAAATGTACCTGAAAATCTGAGTGTGTCCTCCCCTGCTCCTGGAACCCTAAGCCATTAGGTGAACAGCCTGAGCTAGCCTGCTGGGTGATGAAAGATGTACGGCCTTGTCACCTCTACTGCACAGCTGACAGCCGGCTAACCCCTGGCAGTGGAACTGCCGCTCACTGAGCATGTCACAGCCCGGCTGACTGCGAACGCAGCGGTGAGGCCAACACAACTGCCAACCCATAAAATCATGATCTGAATAAATGGTGTTATTTGAAGTCGCTATATTTTGGGGTGCTTTGTCACACAGCAAAGCTAACTGACACCATCTACACTAAGACCACTGTCGAGGCTGTAGTTGACCACAGCAAGTAACATGCTTTTTGTAAGTCTCTGGAGGAAAAATTCCTCACAGGCCCCAGGACCAGGACAAGCCAAGCAACCAGCTTGTTTACACCTTTTGCACTCTGTGATTCTCCCGTGTTACTCTGTGATGATCGGAGTTGAATCTGCGGTGGCCCCCTTCCCGCCTCCCCAGCAGCACCGAGGCTCTTCACTGTGCATCCTGGCATTTTATCCATGCCTGGAGCTCCACCCCTGTTCATTCCGCCCCAGTGTCCTTATGTATTTTATCCATTGTATTATGTGTATTTCTATGAGCGGCCTCAAAATCTTTACACAATAAGCTGGAGTACAGGGAACTAATCCAAGGACTGCGTCACAGCCTTAAAAACAGTAATGAAGACGGGCTGCAGAGTGTCATCCCCAACAGAGATCAGTACTGAGGTTTCCCGCCTTGATCTGACTCCAGGTCTCAAAACAATTTTCACCCAGAAACACAAAAAAGCCAGAATGACTCCATGTGAAGCATTCAGAACTTCTCCACCTTCCCGGGGGTGGGGCGCAGCAGAATAGATGATAAATAGTGGGGCGCCTTGTGTGGGACTTGCCTGGCTTTGATTTCCGGCTTTACCGCTTCTTAGCTGTGTGACCCCGAGTGAGCCAATCCCTGTGGACTCTGTCCTTGAGTTTCTTGGTCTGTGATGTGGGGAGAGTGGCACGGACATCACAGGCTCCCCTGAGGGTGAAGGCAGAGAAGGTGCACCCGGCCCCCACCGCTATCACTACTGTTCCCAATCCTCCTTCTTCCTTCTTCCCAGCCTGTCCGTCATCCTCACTAAGGGGACACAGTGCTAGGAGACGCGATTGAACACCACCGTTAAAAGATACTGTCCGGGGCTTCCCTGGTGGCGCAGTGGTTGAGAGTCCGCCTGCCGATGCAGGTGACATGGGTTCGTGCCCTGGTCCGGGAAGATCCCACATGCTGCGGAGCAGCTGGGCCCGTGAGCCATGGCCGCTGAGCCTGCACGTCTGGAGCCTGTGCTCCGCAATGGAAGAGGCCACAGCAGTGAGAGGCCCGCGTACCACAAAAAAAAAAAAGATACTGTCCGTACAGCTGGTTCAGCTGACTATGAAATTCCATGCGTCGACTGCCTGCTGTTTAATACACACTCCTCCCCAGACTCAGACGCCTGGTGCCACCCAGCCAGGCAGGAAATACCTTTGCCTCGCTGCTTCTTCTCCTTCTGTTCACTTAATTTGTCCAGAGGTAGGTTTGTCATCTCAACTCCGTACACGGTCCTGGCAAGCACCACCGTCAAGGAGTCCATGATGCTGGCCCACTCGTAGATGAGTTCTTCCCAGTCTGTGAGGGAGGACAGCACGCCGAGGAAGTCGTCCCAGAGCTCCCGAGAGATGTACACGCAGAGGTTTGCGCGGATCCAGGCCACCATGAGCGTCTGAAAACGACCAATCAACAGGAGAATTCAATCATCTCCATTTGGAAGAAGTGTACTTTCGACAAAACATTGAAAATCACTATTAATAAAATGAATTTTAACATAAAAAGTGCTTGGGGATACTGTGTTTAATTTCTCAAAATGCATCTGATCCACTGTAATCAAGATTTGAGCTACTGTGAAATTAGTTATCATTCTGAACAGACACTGATCAAAATGATCCTAGTGTCTGTGGTTGGTCCTGGCGGGACCTGGGGAGCCTATTCGCCCCCTCACTCCCTGCAGGGGCCACTTTGAGCCTTGTATTCTGCAGGTAAACCTCCACCTCCACCAGCTCCTGCCTGACTGGCAGCAGATGAGCTCAAAGCAGACTTCAGAGCACAGACCCCAGGAAACAATGCCCTGGACCTCCGCCCACTAGGCCTGCATCTGCCCAGCTCCTCCCCCACTGCAGGCCGTGCAGGGAGGGGGCCCTGCTCTCCTGCGTGCCCCCCGACCCTGACCCCTGCTCCCGGCCTCCTCCTCAGACTCTGCATTTCTGTTAACCCCACCTCACCTTGACCCCCTGCCCATCCTACTTCCCCAGCTCCTACCCATCAGCATGTAAACATGATCCAATTCTTCCTTATCTCAAAAAAACCCCACAGAAGTTCCCTTGAGCCCTGATGTCCCTTTCGAGCTACAGCCCCTTCTTCCCCTTTCAAAGCCAAATTTCTTGAAAGAATGGCCCACACTCACTCCATCTTCCACACTCACTCCATCCTCTGCCACCCCACCTTCTGCCTAGGTTTTGGTCCCCGTTCTCATGGCTCCAATGACCATCTGCTCGCTGCCCACATTCAACCCAGACCTCTCGAGATGCTGGTTTCCTGACCCTTCTCTCTGCTCACTCGTAGCCCACATGCCACGTCCTGCAGGCACCTGCCACGCAGCGTAGTTGTGAAAAGAACTCAGTTTCCTCCACTGAGAGCCCTCCAGGCCCTCCACCTGGCCTCTCCTCTCCCGGCCTCTGCACATACCCTTCCCTCCCTCTCTTTCCTCATTTTGCTTCTTTAACTTCCGCCCACTCTTCAGGTCACAACTTGGACGTCACTTCCTCCTGGGTGTCCCTGATGTCACCCACCCCCAGCCTCCAGGAAGCAGCCTGCATTTCCCCCATCGGAGTTCGTTTCCCTAAGAGTCCCTCAGTCCCCTTGGTCTCACGGTCCACAGTACTACAGCTGCTCGCAGGGGCAACCCTACAACAAGACAATTATGCATGTATTCTGGGTATTTCCTTACCTCCAAGGTGCCCAGCTCCTTACCTCTGCCAAAATATTCCGCATCCTTTAAAATTCAACTCAAAATGTATCTCCCGGGACTTCCCTGGTGGTCCAGTGGTAAAGAATCCGCCTTCCAACGCAGGGGACGAGGGTTCAATCCATGGTTGGGGAACTAAGCCCGCGTGCCACAACTACTGAGCTCGTGCGCCTCAACTAGAGAGCCCGCGTGCCGCAAACTACAGAGCCCACGCACCCTGGAGCCTGCACGCCACAACTAGAGAAGAGAAAACCCGCACACCACAACCAGAAAGAAGACCTCACACCACAACGAAAGATCCCGCATGCCTCAACGAAGATCCCGCGTGCCTCAACTAAGACCCGACACAGCCTAAAACTAAAATAAATAAAAAACAAACAACAACAAAAAACCAAAATGTATCTCCATTGAAAGAAGTGCCAAGTCCATCTCAGATGAGCCCCAGATGCTTTCCTAATCTTAGTAGAGGGAATCTTTATAGCCAAAGTCTGGGTAACTTCCCTGATCTATTGTCAGAGCTAAAATGTACCAGGTAAGGTGCCAACTTGCCAATATCTCTGCCCAACCCAGATGCAAATAGGCTCCCACTGCTGTCAGGAGTTGTACTGTGCATGGGATGGGGGTTAATTTGCTTTTTAATTTAGATTAGATTAGACGGGTTCAGGGTCGTATGGCCGTAGACTGCTTTTTAATTAAAAGAAATTTTTCTAATATAGACCTAGGAAAACTTTGAGAAAAAGAAAGGAGTCTGTACCTAGACAAGCCTGCTCTGACCACCTGAAAAATCATATATAAAGTGACCCTCATGACAATGTACCTGTTCTCTGTTTTAATTCATGTTAACTACACTTTTTAAAGGGGTAAAAATGTTAAAGTTGAGCTAAAATAGTTGAGTATATTGAAAACAAGGTTCTAAACACTCATATTTAAAATCTGGTTCTAAGATGAATGAATTTTTTAAAAATTAAGGACAATGCAAAAGGAAAAAGTAAAATAATGTTACCATTTATTGTTATTAGTACTTTATTATACATTTTTATTCTGACTAAAATGCCAGCTTCTGTTTATTCATTTTTTACACTCCTGTTTCCAAAATGAGTTTGAGGTCATTACCATAAAGTGCATATACACAATAAAATTAATAAATGGTAGATCAAAAATATAATCTTCCAGGGGTTTCCCTAGTGGTGCACTGGTTAAGAATCCGCCTGCCAATGCAGGGGACACGGGTTCAAGCCCTGATCCGGGAAGATCCCATGTACCGTGGAGCAATTAAGCCTGTGCGCCACAACTACTGAGCCTGCGCTCTAGAGTCCGTGAGCCACAACTACTGAAGCCCGCGCACCTAGAGCCCATGCTCCGTGACAAGAGAAGCCACCGCAATGAGAAGCCCGCACACGGCAACAAAGAGTAGCCCCCGCTCGACGCAGTTAGAGAAAGCCCACACACAGCAATGAAGACCCAACACAGCCAGAAATAAAATAAAATAAATTTTAAAATATATATATAATCTTCCAGAGTAGGAGAATGCAGAGACTGGCCAAGTTGCCAGGACTCAGCCTCACATGTCGTCACGGCGCTGGCTTCAGGTTTAAAAGCAGAGGAGTGTGTATAAGATGCCCCCTGGGTCCTGCACCGGCCTCGCTTTATTGACTAATTATTAGACAAGGACAGAACCATGACTTCCTGCAGCTTATAGGCTTCACCTCCGCAAATCTCACAAACATGTGCATCATCACACATCACACCTCATTCTCATTCACAGCTAAGGACAGTCAGCAGACGTAAGCCCAGGGCCCCCTTTTCTAACAGGAAGAGGGGAAGAGAGGGCCTCAGACTCGGTTGTCACTAACCTGGTTTGTGACCTGGACAATTTACGTGGCTTTTCTGGAGTCCTATTTCTCTCTAAAGATAAAAAGCTGAATAAGGGCATCCCTAATTTCATCCTTCGGCACTGAAAGTCATGTTTTATCAAGTATGTCTTGGCACACAAGACGTATAAAAGACACCTTCACTGGTAAATCACTCCTTTTCTTACAAAGTTTCCTAACCAACCACTTTCTATGTCTCTCTACCCACCTCACTTAGGGGATGACATAATTTTAAGGTATTGGCTCAGGCTATAAACAGAAGGACCGAAGTCCAAGTTTCCTGATATACTTCTGAGCTTCAAGCAGGAGGCACAGTTAGCACTGATGGAAGTATGTAAAGCATCATTTATGGCAATCAGCATGACTTGGTAAGTATTTAAAACTAAGTAAAACTCAACTATCCTTTCAAGAAAATTTGTCAACCCAACTTATTTACTGACAGAGAAAAAACTAAACGCTAAAGGAAAAATTAGAAAAAGATAAAAGGATAATGGCAACTTAAAATTCCCCGTCCCCTTTAATAGTCTCTTTATTCAAAATTTTAAAAATCAAGTATCTGGCAATTGTAGACAGGCTGCATGACCACACAAATAATGATCAGACAGCACTTTTTTTTTTTTTTTTTTTTTTTTTGCGGTACGTGGGCCTCTCACTGTCGTGGCCTCTCCCGTTGCGGAGCACAGGCTCCGGACGCGCAGGCTCAGCGGCCATGGCTCATGGGCCCAGCCGCTCCGCGGCATGTGGGATCCTCCCGGACCGGGGCACGAACCCGTGTCCCCTGCATCGGCAGGCGGACTCTCAACCACTGCGCCACCAGGGAATCCAGAGAGCACATTTTAATTGTAGGATGGGACTAAGATGGAGCCGCCTGACTGCCTGGCAGATCTGCCCTGACCTTTCACATTTCCCTCCTCCTGGGGTCTCACAAAAGGACTTGGGAGGCCAACAGATGATCATAAATCCAGGTGCATCCTCTCTGATTCTTCCAACAACCCTGGAAGGTAGGAAGGAGCCCTTTCCTGACTGTGGCAGATGAGGGACAAGACTCAGAAAGATGAAGTGATTTGCTCAAGGCCACACAAGCCAGGAAGTACCAGAGCTGGGGTCAGAACCCAGAATCTGTCTAAGTCTAAAAAGCACATCTTCTCTCTGCTACTTTATGGTTAGCTCTTAATTAATGTAAGCATTCCTCTGGATGCGCTGAACCACTGCCAAAATAATAACAACAACGACATCAAAATCATTAATAATCATGGACTCCAAACTCATCTTCGAGTAAGATCTGACAAGACTTCTCCATTAATGAGGAGGATTCTGCCCCCCTCCCCAAACCCAAACCAAACAAACAGAAACCACACTCCACAATACACTCTTGCTTAGTTTAGTGACAAGTTCTCACTCTAATTCCAAGACCCACAATAGATATGGGACTAGACAACTGGTGAGGAGTGGGGCCCAGGCACCCGCCGCCTAAGCCCGGCCCCCATCCATGTCACATGGCAGCTCCAGTCCCATCAAGAAGGGGAGGTCAGGATATGGGAACATATGTATATGTATAACTGATTCACTTTGTTATAAAGCAGAAACTAACACACCATTGTAAAGCAATTATACCCCAATAAAGATGTTAAAAAAAAAAAAAAAGAAGGGGAGGTCAGGAAGGTCGAACAGTGAGATGCCCCAGAGTCAGAGCAAGGTGAGCAGAGGGTCTGTCTGTCCAGGCAGACCGCAGGGCAGGTGGTCAGTGCCACCTTACAGGCGAGAGCACAGCAAAGTGGGACACACAGAAGGGTGTGCAGAGCACTTCACCCATCCAGTGAAGGCAAGGTTATCAGACTAAAGGTGATTATACCATGAGGGGTTAACTGAGTTCATGCCAATTACTCCTGCAGCCTTTCCTACGTTTCTCGTCAGGTCAGGATCATTCAGTCATAGTAAACTATTCAAAATTAATATGAACAGCTGGCTTCTCTTGCGTTACAAAGGGAATATTTGGCTTTATTTAGAGTACCAATTTCTCTTTTTTGTCACTTTCACCCACAGAACCTACCTGTATTCTGGATATGCTCTTAACACATAACCTCCAAAACCACCTTCCAGTCCCCGAGGAGGGCAGCCACCTCTGTCCCTGCAGTGTCACCCCAGCTGATGGTCCACCCTCGTTCTCCTGTTGGATTACTCAAAGTCAGGCCCATCCACTGGACCACAGCCTTTATTGGATAGAACGTCACATTCTTTCACACTGCTCTCTGTCAGAAATATTTCATAACAACCATGCATTCCATAAATACTAGTGATTCTAGAAAAGAGAAATGCTGCAACAGGCTGCCGCCCTCAGGACCCTTTCAACTTCTTTCCAGGCCGTCAGTTCCTCACCTGCCTTCTCCTCTCTGCCCCTTAGGGTGACGTCAGAGACTCCTGCGCTAGACCCTTCTTGCCATGAGATGCAGGAACCGCAGCCATCTCCTTGGCTCTCCGCTCCCATTGGAGGCCAACCCAGCTCCTCACCTGGTCCAGAACTTCACCTCTGAGGTTCTCTCTGCCCCAGACGATGCTGCTCTCCCTCCCTGGATCATCCCCACTGGTGACCGACCATACTTTACCGCCACCTTCCTGAAACCCTGCTCCCCACATCCCCGCTGGCTCCAGCTCACCCCCTCCTCCCCCCTCCCTTCCACACCATTCCCTCTGCAAAGCTGTGACTCTAGCTGGGACCTCCACTGCCCAGCTCTCACTTTCTCCTCCATCCACTCCAGGTGGGCCTCACTCCCCTAGAACATTCTCAGCCACCAACATCTTGGCAAAGCCAACAGTCGACTGGCTGTCTCCTCTTACTCAACACTGCTCTCAGGGCATCCAGGACACATGCGCCCCCAGTGACCCTCCCAGGTCACTGGCCACCATTCCTCAGCATCTCTGGCTGGCCCTCTCCATCTGACCATCGGCAGATGGCCCTCTTCTCTCTGACACACTCTCCCTCCCCAGGTGATCCCACCCAGCCCTGTGGCTTTAAACACAATCGCTCAGCACATCAATGGCCCTCACACGTTTATCTCTAGACCGAACCTCTCCCATCCTATTCCTATTCCCATGCTCTGTCCATCCTTCATCTCTTCAAATCTACCTGTCCCGACACCAAGGGCATCAGCTCTTGTCATCTTCCTAATTTCTAGCAACCTTCAGCAAATCAAAAGAGGAAGTAGATGGCAGAAAGGTGGGAAGGCCTAAGAGAAGAGCAGCACTAATTGTAAAGACAAGATTACAACCTTCAAGACAAAGCTAAGAAGGAAATTTTCTAATTAAATTTTTAGAAATTTAAAGTTAGTTTAATTTTACTCTTGAAATTCTGTGATTAAAACTAATTTGCTGTAAAATCTAATTCATTTCTTGCATTTGCAGTGTTTTAATAAAAAAAACTTACCCTAAACAGTAACCCTGCCAAGCTCTGGGCAAACAAGTCCTTTATTTGTTTATCCTTTGGCTTCTGCATGACAGCTTCTGTTATCCTGAGCAGTATTTGCAACATCTGTTCCCTGGGCCACCCAGAATAAAAGCTCATATTATTAATCACATCTCCAAAGCACTTACATTTATAGGTACATGAAATTCTCTTAAGGATTCAGCAAAATTGATAATCACATATCATTCAGAAGTATCTCAATGCCCATTACATAATGAATACCATACTTATCAAAATAAGCTAGCTTATGTTACCACAGTTCTAAAAATACGCCTCTTGTGCCCACATCAGTAGACAGGACAACCCAGGTCTCATCCCAGCTTGACCACCACCCCCCGGTTGTAAAAATGGAGGCGACGCGTTTTCTCCACCTGTGCCAGCACCTACGGCACACGGGGAGAACGTGCCTACTGAACTTACGCAGCATTCTCAAACTTTCACATCCATTATTTTACTTAAACTGAGCGGCCTCCCTATCTCTCTGTGTGACAGTAAACAACATGGACTTTCTGGTCCTCGTCCTGGGGAGGTCTTCCGTCGGCAGTGGTGGGTGGCCGCGCTCCACAGCACTCCCACAGGTAGGAGGGCTGGGAAAGGTCACCACTGGACGCTTAGGGTACAGAGCTTTGTGCCTGGAAGATCCTGACTCTGCAAACAGGGCACCCCTCGGAACCGCGGTCACAATGTCTCCATCACAGCACTCCTCGCACGGTGTTTTTTTTTTTTTTGGCTGTTTTGGGTCTTCGTTACTGCGTGTGGGCTTTCTCTATTTGTGGCGAGCAGGGGCTACTCTTTGTTGCGGTCCGCGGGCTTCTCATTGAGGTGGCTTCTCTTGTTGCAGAGCACGAGTCTAGGCGCACGGGCTTAGGTAGCTGTGGCACGTGGGCCCAGTAGTTGTGGCACACGGGCTTAGTTGCTCCCCAGCATATGGGATCTTCCCGGACCAGGGCTCGAACCCATGTCCCCTGCATTGGCAGGCGGATTCTTAACCACTGCGCCACCAGGGAAGTCCCGGAGATGGCATTTTATGTAAGAAGTCTTTGAAGAGTATAAAACACTAGAGACACAAAATAGCACCGCTAATTGTGATGATGATGGTAAGTTCTCTAGCACAGCCAAAGGGCATTCTTCTCTCTCACAGCTGAGTTACATTCTTCACATCTTCCCCCAGATGCCATGGAAACGGAGAACACATTATTTTCTGTTAATGGAGGGAAATCACCCCGGTCCCTTTAACTACTTCGAGGTCTTGAGCACGAACCGTTCGTTCATCTCTGTAACTTCCTCCTTGGCCTGGCTCTTCAGTGATAAAACCAAGTGGACAAAGTAATCTGGTCCAGGTTGGATAATGAGATCTCAAATCATGGTTCCTTTATAGTTTTCTCACATTTCTGAGAACAATGTTTTCTCTTAACACGATGCTGGATCTCATTAAACTTCTCCAGGGTCTCCTGCCCTCCTCGTGGCTGACCCTGTCCGACTTCCGTCCTGGTTTCTGCAGGTGCCCGTTCCCACTGTGCTCTGCTCTGCCTGCCCGCCCGGCCCCCTACCCACGGACCCTGCAGGCTCAGGACTAGAGGATCGGGGCACGCATGCCTGGAGCAGCTGGCGACTTTGAGGAGGATGAGGGGAGAAATGGCCCAGGGTTGGGACAGCCTGCGCTCGGCCCGGCCAGCGTCCCCCGGGCCCTGTCACAGGGGGAAGGGAGGGCTGCACCCAGGGTCGCCTCTGCTGCGCACCTTGTGTGATGCTCAAGACAAGGAAAAACAGCCCCTTCCACACCCATTGTGCGAACGTGAGAACAAGAAACGTAGTAACTTTCAGCCAAAACCTCAGTCATGGGAACTGTTACCGAAGATGCAGACCTGATGGAGGCAAAGATCGACACAGACACAAGGCAGGTTTAATTTCTGAACCTAAGAAAGCTTGGGAACCACAACATTCCCACACGGAGTCTTCTGGAAGAGAATGGGGGTGGAAAACTACCTCCAGTTTGGAAAAATCTTTGCTAACAGTTCTGATCTCTGCTTGTTCCTTTGTGTTTTGAGAAACATTAACTCTGGTCGCTCCTCTCAAAGGGGACCTGCCTGAAGAGCGAGACCAGGACGGCCCATGTGTGCTCCCGAGTGGCGGAGGAGCGGCTCTTGCTGCCTCTTTGGTCTCTGCTTTGCCCCCATCTCCTTGCACACCTACTCACTAACACCGGCTATCCCCTCTTTGGGGGCCACTACTCGGCACCTGCCGGGCTACAGCCTGCTCTCAGCCACCGTCATCCACCGCCACAGAGTCTGCACTCCAGGCACTGTCTCTCTCCACGCAGCAGCCAGAGATCTTTTGGAAACATAAATCGGGTCGTGTCACACTCTCGCGCTCAAGCAGAGGTAGCGGGGACCTTCCTGCAGCCCGCGGGGCCCTGTGCCCCCTGGCCTGGGGTGCCCCCCACTGCACTGGCCGCCATCTCATCCTGCCCGGAACCCAGCAGCTGTGACCTGCAGTTCCTCCTCGTGGGGATGCTCTTCCCTCTGGGCTCTGCTCAGAGAGGCCTTCCCACCCTCCACACTGCCCCCCACAACCAGCTCCACGGTTCTTAGCGCTGAACCCCACCTGACCCCACTTTTGTGTTCATCGCGTCTCTCAGGCCTATGAGGACTGATGCCTCGGGAGGGCAGGGACCCTGTCTGTCTAGTTTACCCTCTGTCCTCACAGTAGAAGCTCCCTAGTTATTTACCAGATGAAAGAAGGGAGGGAGGGAGGGAGGGAATTCACTGATCGTCCGGTACTTCAATACACAGGAAAATCTGCTAGGCAAATAGATCACATCCCTGGTCTATGCTCTACTGACTTTAGTTTTTTTTTTTCGGTGAGTATTTTCATCTATTCCTATATTTTGATTTTTTTATAGTTTTACCTGGAAATCTCTGAATTATTAAAGAAACAGAGAAGCATTGTTTAATTTTATTTCCTAGAATTTTCACCCCAAAAAAGATTATCAAAAATATCAAAATATTACTGATACACTGGTATACAGAATTCATAGAGTTTTCAAAGGAAAAAAAAAGCATCAAAAACACTTGATACAACTGGTATGTGGAGCAGATATTTCAGTTGAAAGCTTCCAGCATTTCTCATTGCTTTCAGCATCACTGACACAGCTTTTAACTTTGTTTAAATTGCCTTGTTCATCCCTGTGACGCTTTAGCAACAGCTTCTCGGCAAACAGTGCTAAGTGTAAAAGTCTGGGAAAGATGACACCGGAAGGTACAGCTTCAAGTGACCATTTTGGCATCTGTGGTTCCTGTATTTGTGCACCTTCGGCCCGCCGGCTTCCTCTGGGCCCGCTCCCCCTCATCTGAGAAAGAAAAGGGCTGGATGCAAGGCCCTGGAGGCCCTGCGGGCTCAGTCCCATCTCACCCCCATGGCTCCCTGAGCAACGGCTCCAGCCTCCAGAGCACAGGCCTGGGAACAGGGACCCCGAGCATTTCTGGGAGGCAGGTGCCACCAGCCCGGGTCTGAAGGTGCTGACCACTGCCAGGCAGGTAGGGAGGGTGCTCCCTGGGTGGGAGGAACCTGCAAGGACCGGACTGGACAAGTAGAAGGGAGAGGCTGCCCCCCACCCCCCAAACCTTAGGAGCTGGAGGGATGTGCAGACACTCATCACGGGAAACTCTAATGCACTGCTTACCTCTGGGACATTATAGACACAAAGACACCAAACAAAAATGAACGACCAGGAGGAAAACACTTCACATACGTGTATTTTAATGACGCCACTATATTTTTCACTGCACTCTGACAATTTATCACTTAAAATAACTGTTTTTCTAAAATGAATTTAAAACTTCAAGTTTAAAACAATCAAATCAGTTAAAAGTATTCTGGAGCAATTAACCAACCCTCCTGGGATTATGAAGAATGACATTATGAAACGTCAGTTACTGCTTTTCCACAAACTGCTTGACGACAGTTTAAAATGGAAAAATCTACTATTAAGTAATATGACTGCTTTCTCTTAATTTGAGAACTTTTTTTAAAACCAATAATGAAAATAAATGAACTGTCAAAGTACTGGATACTTACCTTCATAATTCTGTTACAAAAGACTGATTATCATCTCATCGTTCACTTTGTAGAGCTATTTAATAAACGAAGCCTTTAGCATTTTAATTATTTCGCTGAAAACAGAAACATCTGTTTTACAGTGTTAATTTACTGAAAAGATACTCACCATGTCTTCTTATTCATTGTAAGCTCCATTATCATGCGCCTAAAAAACATCAGAACAGCTTTACACGCATCAACTTGCTCCTTCAAGAGCATGGGAACTTCCACACACGGTTCCAGCAAGAAGACGTTTGCAGCGTTTGTCAAAAATACCTTAGAATCAACACATTTTACATGAGAAGATATAATTAAACAGATAAACCTGAACAAATTTTGTTTAAAGGGAATGATATTAATTTCACCTTTGAGCTATTTCAATAAGACAAGTGGTACCAACACATACTTAAATTTATTCTAGTTCACCCCTTAGAATTACTTAAATACTGATCCTTGAAAGATCTTTTCTAGAAAAATAATTGCTATTACATATTAATATTGCAGATTTGGAAATTTATGAATCAGAAAGGCTTCTGCAGATTTCTTTTTGACACCCCCTCAAAAATTTTTTAAAAAGATAAGACAGGATCATTGCCTGTGGGTGAGGAACCTTGGGGGGCCGGCAGAGAGGGTAGGGGCCCTGGGTCAGACAGCGGCTGGAAAGAAAGACTGGGCTCTTGTTGAGTCTCCAGCCTTGCTGACATGAAGGCCTTGCTGACAGGAGGCAGCCAGTACCACCCAAAGGGCAGCCAGCAAAGGGGCAAAGGCGTGTGGCCAACACTGCACACCTTCCAGGAGCATGGGTTTTCAATATGAGAAATACAATATGCAGCAGAACACAAAACCTAAGGAAATTCTTAGGATAAAAACTGAGATTTCCAACAAAATTTAGAAAGTACGCCAACTGCTCTACACTCTGCCTTTAGGATACAAGTCCCCTGTCCTGTACCATCCTTAGAGAGTTGTGGGGAGCACGGATCCAGGCTACCCTGTAGGGAGTTATTGCCCAGGGGCACTGCTGCGGCATAACAACGTGTCATCATTTACACAGAGTCAGGACATTCTGAGCTGTCAACCTGGTGCCAAGGGTGGAGCTTCTCCACCTTCTAGACCTACAGTCCCTCTTAGTTCTCCTCTCTATTCAACAGCACAGACACCAATGATCTGGGGACAAACAGAGCTGGCTCACTTGTGGACGAAATCCATTAACACAGCATCTCAAAACAGATGCACAAACTGACCAGAGGAACTGAAATGAGCACACTCAAAAGTCAAGTGGGCGAACTAAAATGCTGACAGCCTCTGAGATAATTTTATGCAAGATTAAAAATGTATTGTGTCCCAATTTTCTAGGAAGAATCACAAAATCAGCACTGTAATAGTTGATAACAGATGATAACAGCACTTGTGAAGATTTACTAAGCTTCGAGTAAGAAAAATGAAAATAAAGAACCTTTTGACTAGCGAACTATAGCTTTAGTGACTATGTCTTTTAAAGAAGTACGCCATAGATGATATACTACAATACAGATTCTTTTTAATTCAATGTACTTGGCTCCTTGATTTAATTTTAAACCTTTGCATACTCCAAAGTAAAAGTGAGGAGTCTTCATATATTATATTTCTTTCACTTTACTTTCAAAACAACATCAAAAATGTTGACTCCATGACTATTTATTACCATGTTAGTATCAGTTAGGATAAAAATAGATCAACAAAATGAGTATGTCCAAACTGTACCTGTCAGAAGCAACTATAAAACAGTACTATCTTATCAAACCTTCATTTGGCCACGTTTTCCTCATTAACCAAATCAAGGACCAAGGTACTCGATAAAATGAGAACAAAAACAGCTATCTAAATCCAAACAAAATATTTTTTAAAACTGTAGAGCTATAATCAAGTAGAAATTCTCTTTCTTGGCTCAGCCAAGGGGATTAAGTTCTCCTTCTAGAGAATAAATAACTCACCTGAACTCAGGGAAATAACAGGCACCCGCAACCCCAACTGGCCGACTACGGGATGCTCTGCGGGGAGGGGGCGGGGCGGGGACTCCTGCAACCACTGCTCTGGTGGGCACACAGGTGACATTTAGGAGCTGCGTCAAAATTCTCTGAAGCTATTCAAGTAAAATCATCTTGAGTTTTTTAAAGCTAATATTATTTGCTGATTTTCAAATTATTTGCTGATTTTCAATGAAAAATGAGAAAATTTATTAATTACAGTATATTAAACTGCCAATTAATTTAAAAACAAAAAGGATCCCACGATAAGGAATCCTCTCAAGAGACAGATGACAGAAACACGGTATCACTGAAAACTGGGTACCATGCCTTCCTGCCCCAGACCCTACGCCCAGCCTCTGTGTGGGAGGCCTAACTGGACACAGAGGAACGTGCATATGGATATGGGGAGGAGGGTGGGGTGCCAGGGATCAGGGGAAAGAGAGGGACCCTGTGTTTTCACTTATACTTCTAACAACCTTCACACTGGGTGCAACCCAAGAGGCAATCTTTTTTTTTGAGATAAATCTCCATTTTTGAGATCAAATCCTGAGATCTGGGGAGACTGAGTGATAAGCCAAAGCTGCTTTTCCCAATGTTCCCAAATGGTATTTCATATATTCATTCAGATAAATATCTAAAAATTACTGCATTAATCATCATTCTTCATAAACACAGGCAAGTTTTAAGAGGAATATTACTTATACGATTATATAATCACCAAATTTGTCTTACAAATTAGAATCCAGGTAACTCACTACCCATATGTGTTCAGAATGTGGCACATATATACAATGGAATATTACTCAGCCGTAAAAAGAAAAGAAATTGAGTTATTTGTAATGAGGTGGATGGACCTACAGTCTGTCATACAGAGTGAAGTCAGTCAGAGAGAGAAAAACAAATACCGTATGCTAACACATATACATGGAATCTAAAAAAAGAAAAAAAATGGTTCTGAAGAACCTAGGGGCAGGACAGGAATAAAGACGCAGACGTAGAGAATGGACTTGAGGACACGGGGAGGGGGAAGGGTAAGCTGGGAAGAAGTGAGAGAGTAGCATTGACATATATACACTACCAAACGTAAAATAGATAGCTAGTGGGAAGCAGCCGCATAGCACAGGGAAATCAGCTCAGTGCTTTGTGAACACCTAGAGGGGTGGGATAGGGAGGGTGGGAGGGAGATGCAAGAGGGAGGGGATATGGGAACATATGTATATGTACAGCTGATTCACTTTGTTATAAAGCAGAAACTAACACACCATTGTAAAGTAATTATACTCCAATAAAGATGTTAAATAAATAAATAAAAAGAAGATACTTTTAAGGTTGAAATCTCAGTCATATATTCACTGTTTAACAATCCCTCTCAAAAAACTGCAACCAGTTCAGATGCTTCTCTGACTAAAAAAAAAAAAAAATCTTTATAAATTGAAGGTGGGAAAGCAGAAAGAAAACTTAGCATGAGAATTTAAGGGCTGTTTACTGATGGATAGCTAAAAACATCACCATACTTTATACGATGTCACCCCCAATAAACAAAATGTTCAAGCTGACTCCATCCGGGAGCCTTCCCGTCTGTGGCCAGAGCATACCTGCAGCATAGCCTGGGCCCCAGCCTTCACGTTTTTATTCTCCTCTTCGGTCACACACCCTCTGCTCACAGCACTCGTGAAGGAATAAGTTCGTCCCCAACTGGAAGATCGCTTGTGACCAGAACTTTCAGATGAGGTCTTTAGAAAATAACAATCAGTCAACAGAGTGGGGAGAAGCACATGTTGTGTATTTAGTTCCTTACGCTCACCAGAATTCATGAGATTACAGGTTCTAGAAGGCAAGTCTCTCTTCTATTGTGTTCACCATTCTACCTCCATCACCTAAAATGGTGCTTAGCACTTAGTATGTGCTGAAGAAATAGATAACGTTTGTCCAGTGACCCAGTGAACATGACTGTTGATTTGTTTTGATCTCATGACTAGTTATTAAGATGACTTCAATATTGAAAAATCAAATTAGGGAATTAATGTAGATATTTAAAAGTGATATACCTTTGGTTACAAGTATTTTTTAATGTTTGGTGTTAATTGCCACGACAAACACCCACTTTTAGAAAGAATTCTCAGACTAGATGTCAAAATAGCATGCCAGAAATATAAATACGAATACGACCTAAGTTTTTTTTGTGCATCAAGTAGAGGCCCACTCGCACCTGTGGCTTTATCTAACATGGAATGAAAGGTCCATCCTGATAGCACCCCTCTCTGAGAACAGCACCCAGCCCTGAAGCGAGGCTCACTTCGCTTATTAATATTGTGTGTCACATTGGACTGTTGCTGGTATGGCCACTGTACAAGGAAAGTCTGCCAAAACATTCTAAATTTAGTTAAGTGAATATTACTTATTTAAGCATATCAACGATATGGCAGTGACATTTTTAGTCTCATACAGAGACATGCAAAGTATATTGGCTTATTCAAAGACTCTCATGCAGTAGTGAATAAAGAAGCTGCCACGCACATGTGGCCAAGCCTGAGCTTAGGATGTGACAGAGGACCTTGAACAGAGAACAGAAGCAGCCTCCCTGAGGCAGGCGCTCATCATGGAACTCAGCAACCCGAGAGCAACAGAGCTGACAACAAAGAGGTGGCCTGACTACGACCCTTGACGGAGCAGAATACTTTGCTTTATATTTTAATACAGATGTTCCCAACTCAAACACTAAGCGATAAAATATTACCTGCTTCTTATCAGTCTCTGAAAATTCTAATTTTTCAGCATCTTCTTGGGCAACTTCTTTTATGTCTGGTTCCTCCATGAACACAGGTTTGTCCTGGAGGATCCAGTTTCTGTACACTTGAACTACTTTTCTGGTTACAGCTATGTCACAGGAAGGCAGCAAAAATGCCTAAAATGATAAGAGAAACTCCCTTTAACACAAGTTCAGGTCACCAAAGAGCCCAACAGACATTTTCAACACCCAGCACCAATCTCAGACTTTCCTTTGAAACACAGACTACACAGGGCCACATGTTCCTGTGCACACCAAACTTATCTGAGGAAAAAAGACAATTGTGTTTACGGCAGTTGCTTCAATTGGGCCAATTGTGTAACTGGGCCAGAAAACAAAATGCAATTTTTTTTTCCACAAAATAACCAAAATGCATACCTATAGAGATATATTGATTTTCTGTATGAACAATAATAATTGTACAACTGAGAACTTTTCCCCACAAATGAGAAATAGATGATGAGATGGTAGAGATTATAGTACAGCCAGTTGTCATGTCTCTTCCCAAGTTCACATTCAGTGACACTGTTTTGGTAACTTGAATTGGCCATAGTGGGAGTAGTGGCAACAGAGAAGTTGGCAAATGTTACCAACCAGGGCTTTTGTTTTCTTTCTTTTGTCTTTTTTTGCCTTTCTCTGTCCTTTCCTTTCTCTTTCTTCCTTTCCCTTCCTTCTTTCTTTCCTCCTTCCTTCCCTCCCTTCTTTTCTTGAGAGTCAGTTGTCCAACTGGCCAGTTGTAGCATTATGCATACTTATGTGAACTTTTTAACATTAAAGAATCCCCTTACACATCTGCACACAGAATTTTTGTTTAAGGTGATCAGAATCCAAACATAGACAACTATGTAACCCAAATTCAATATTACCTTCCTCCCAGAAAGCAAATATAAATCCCCTCTGGAGGAAAATAAAAGCACATTAAAACCAAAATTATTTGCACAGTCTGATTAATATGATATATAGCACATTAATAAAAAAATCAGAAATGTGAGAAAAGAAGTCAACATTAATAAAATCACATTAAAAATAGATAATAATTTAAACATATAAGAGATCTAGGTAAAGTATCAGAAAAAGATGTATATGAAATTGAAAAATAAAATAACCCAAATTAAAAGCCCAGTGTAAATGGCTGACAGTAGGATGGACGTAGCTGAAGAGTAAACTGGAAAAAAAAATCCGATGAAAATATACAGAATGAAGCACAAAGGATGGCTCCATCAGAAGAGAGGTGAGAGAGAACTCAATGCAAAGGTTATCCCATGGCTGGAGATGCAGAAGGAAAGAATGAGTCAAAAGCAGCAGAAACAATATCTGAAGATAGAATGGCTGAGAATTTTACCCAAAATGATAAAACACATCAAGCCACAGATTCAATAATCACAAAGAAACACAAGCAGGATACATTCAAAGTATATTACACTAAGACTGCTGAAAACCAAAGACAATCTGAAAACCTTAAAAGGAGCCAGGGGGAAAACAGACACATTTCTTCCAAAGGAATAACCACATAACTTAGCATAACTTCTCAAAGAAACAATGAAAGCCGAAAACCAATGGAACAAAATATTCAATGTGCAGAAAGAAAACAGCTGCCGAAGTAGAATCTGACATCCATAAAGAAATAGTTCAAAAATAAAAGCAAAACAAAGACTTTTTCAGATAAGAAAATGAGAACATTTTTACCAAGAGACCTAATCTAAGGGAAATACTAAAAGTTATTCTTTAAGCAGAAGGAAAATAATTCCAGGTCAGAGATTTGGGAAGAAATAAAGTGCAATAAAAATGGTAATTATTTGGATAAATCTGAATGAATAATATATATATATGAATAAAAAGAATAAAACTGGATAAAATAATTATAGTAGTTCTGAAGGAGATGATATATATGTATATGTATATATATATTTGTGTATATACAATACATATTATATATTCATAATATGGCATTAAATGGCATACACATATGTAACAGTGGTATATAAACTGAGAAGGAGTAAATGGAAATAAAATGCATACCGAGAGGTAAAAGTTGAAATTAGCTAGATTTTAAGTTAGGGATGCATATTGTTAATGCTTAAAGTATTACAAATGAGTGTAAAAATACTTATCTAGAGGAGAAAAATAGGATGCTAAATGTAATCAGTCTGAAAAAATTAAGACAGAAAGTAGAAAGATAGTAGATGTAAACACAATTATAGCAGTTGTTACATTAAATGTAAATGCAATAATGCTCCAATCAAAAGATGGAGATTATAAGGTTGGATTTTAAAAACTATTAAAAAGACCACATGCCATTTATAAGAGGACATCCAAAACATATGAAAAGGGGACGTTGAAAGCAAAAAGTTAGAAAAAGATCACCATGAAAATACTAACCAAAAGAAAACTGGAGAGCTATATTCAGAACAGGCAAGAAAAATTTTGAGGAAAAAAAAAAAAAAAGGCATTATTAGAGGGAAAAAAAGTTCTTAATGATAAAAGATTCAATTCAAAGGAACATATAATAATTTTAAATCTGTATTGCAACTAAGAATTTTACTTAGTAAAATTCATATTCATATATATCAAATACTGATAAACTGTGAACACAGACAAACCCACAGTCGGAGTAGGATATTTCTCAGCTGAGAAAAGAGCAGACAAAAATAACAAGGATAGGGCTTCCCTGGTGGCGCAGTGGTTGAGAGTCCGCCTGCCGATGCAGGGGACGCGGGTTCGTGCCCCAGTCCGGGAAGATCCCACTTGCTGCGGAGCGGCTGGGCCCGTGAGCCATGGCCGCTGAGCCTGCGCATCCAGAGCCTGTGCTCCGCAACGGGAGAGGCCACGACAGTGAGAGGCCCGCGTACCGCAAAAAAATAAAAATAACAAGGATAGAAGAGAGCTGAACACATACATCAGACCTTCTCACTCTCCTCCACGTCTCAATCTCTCATACTCTTCCTCTCTTTGTCTCTCCAAGGTGCATTCAGGATAATTTCTTCAGACCTGTCATCAAATGCATTCCCTCTTCAGCTGTATCTAATCTGCTATTAAACCTACCCATTGAAATTTTCCTTTAATATTTCAATTATTACATTTTTTTCATCATTAGAAGTTCTATTTTCTTCCTATTCATATCTGCTTAGTTATCTGTTATGGTTTCTTGTTTTCTGCAAACATTTTCAAGCTTGTCTTTTATTTCTTTAAACGTGTTAAACATATTCATTCTAAAGTCTCAATTGTATAACTGAAATCCTTGTGAGGTTTTCTTGCCTCTTCTGATTTGTTTATCTAGAAAAGTTTTGATGTATAAATTGCTAAGAGGAAGAAAGTGACCTGAAATTATTATAACCAGCTAAACTACTGTTCATGTGCAAAGGCAAAAAGAAAACATTACCCATCACAAAAGGACTCAAGGTAGATAAACAACAAGGATTTACTATATAGCACAGGGAACTACATTCAGTATCTTGTATTGATAATAACCTATAATGGAAATGAATCTGAAAAAGAATATATATCTTCTGTATTCTATATTCTGTATGTCATATATATTCTATATTCCATATTCTATGTGTTATATTCTATATGTTATATTCTATGTAATATATGTTATATATATATATATATATATATATATATATATATATATATATATATAAAAGTGAGTCACTTTGCTGTATACCTGAAACTAACACAATATTGTAAATCAACTATAGTTCAATAAATAAATAAGTAGGACTCAGGGAATAGAGCTGCCAATACAACTACTTGAAAACACCAGTCAGTGACAAAACGAGACCAACCAAGAAGTCAATCAAAGCAAGTATTTTAGGGCTGTGGACACCAGGAGGAACGAATCTGTCAAAATACAGAACCAAGATTAAATGCCTCTGCCTATCAGGATTCCAAAATCAACTGCAAATGTAAATTTACAATATAATGCATATTTATATATTCATTATATTATAAATTTATAATATAATGAAATCAGGAGATGGGGAGAGGAGGCTCAAAAAAATACAAGGCTGCTAAGCTCTTCACGTTTCATAACAAGAAATCAAGTGCCACCTAACATTAAAACATGCAGGTAAAAAGTGATTCCAATATTTTAATGCTATTATAATCTTTTTATTATAGACACGTCTTCTAGCAATTAATATTTCTTGTGGTAAAGGAATATTTACTGGAATTTCAACAATTCCTTCGGGTTTGCTGTCTTCTCTTCTGTTAAATTCAGGTAAAAATAAAATTCAGAACTACCCATTAAAACTGCATTAAAGATTCACTCAGAATTAAAGGTTCCATTGTCATAAAGCTATTCTGAGGTCCCCCACCCCAACCCTGCCACTTCCACACACCTGTCGTGGCCCCTGCCTTCACCTTGGTCAACCTCTGTCTAATTCGCCTGTTTCTGTCCACGACTGCCTGCCTGCCTGTCTACCCATCCCTGCCAGCCAAATTCTACCTCTGTCTGCCCGTCTACCTGCACCCACCCACCTGTCTGGCTACACCTTCCTGCTTATCTCCACCTCTGCTGGCTGGCCAGTCTGCACCTTCCTGTCTGTTCTACGCCTGCCTGCCAGTTCGTTTATGTCTATCAGCTCATCTGTAAGCCCTCCTGTCTAACCGTCCACCAGGCTGCTTCCTGTCTGTTCATATCCTGTCTCACCCTGTCCTCTCTGCTGGTCTCTCATGCTGCCAGGCCAGCAGCCATCTATACACACAGAGAAATACTGAGAATGATGCTCTTCTAACACTGATAACAGTTACTTGGATGGCAGTGTTTGAGTGATTTGTTTTTGGCTTTCTACACTATACTTATATCTATAGAAAGATACTATCTTTATCTAATGAATTCATCTTTTTTTTAATAAAAATAAAGTTGCTCTTTAAAATAAAACCAAACCACCAACAAAACAACCTAGTGAACAAACATCCTTTAGAGCAGTACTTTCATTTCAGATCATAACCTAAGTAAGACATTTTCCATAAGGATATATGCATTTGTGTATGTAGTATACACAAAAATAAGTCAGAAGTTTCACAAGGAAATACTAATTCTTACAATATGCACTGTGCTGTGAGTTTTTTTGGTCTGTTCTATTTTACTCTATTTCATTAATTTTTAAAAAAATACTGGCTCTTGACCCACTACATTGATTTCATGACCAACAAATGATCACATAAGGTAGCCTGAAAAACAGCAGTTAGGACACAAGTTTCTGGTGGAGTGACCCAGGGATCAGAACCGCACTCCTGACGCACTCCACCCGCCCAGCCTGCCTGCTGGAGACTGCCTTGAACCTTGCCAAACCTCATCTCCCTCAGGAACCGTCTACGGCCACTGCCTTCAACTCACTGAACCATCCAGTCTGAGGTGACTGCTCCGTCAGCCCTGCCCTGAGCCACCCAGCCCCCAGTGGTCCTCGTGGGCCTTTGTTCCCACATCATGCGTGTGGACATCTGACCTGCCTCTTGCGCTGTTCTCTGTTACGTACACACACATCTTAACTCCACACTGAAAACGTGCACTTCTTGAATGAATGCACATTTTTAAACTTTAACAGCCTTTAGGCTTAGTCTCTGAAGAATTTAAAATTAAAAAAGAAATTATTATAAAAGAAGTCACATTTTGTCTTCCATAAAAGAAAACTTCATCATTGACCAAGAGAGGGCAATAAAACGCAATGTTCAAACCCATGCCCCTTTTCCCAAATGTCTCTATTTCAGTATTTTAACAATGCATGATAATCATATTTGAAATTTCATATAAGCTTTCAAATTATATTTGATTAAGAATAATTATAGGGCTTCCCTAATGGCGCAGTGGTTGAGAGTCCACCTGCCGATGCAGGGGACACGGGTTTGTGCCCCGGTCCGGGAGGATCCCACATGCCGCGGAGCGGCTGGGCCCATGAGCCATGGCCGCTGAGCCTGCGCGTCCGGAGCCTGTGCTCCGCAACGGGAGAGGCCACAACGGTGAGAGGCCCGCGTACCGCAAAAAAAAAAGAAAAAAAAGAATAATTATAAAATGTAAACGTTTTTGAATTTCATGATACAAAGATGGCTCATAACTTCAGGCATAAGTAGTCTGCAGTTACCTCAATGATGCAGTTTCTACTTCAAAACTGAATTTACACTGAAGTTAGGATTTTGATTGAATCTAGAACTTAGAACACACTATTGCCAGGGGTGGAATGCCAATAATGGATGCAAATGGAACTTTGTGTATAATAAATAAATAAATACGCAATACAGGTAGAACCACATCAATTTAGCACTTCTCTCTTTTGCAAAATTGAAAAGCTTTGTTAATGATATCTGATTTTAAGTATTTGTATCCAAGGGTTTAAAACATTACTCTAGATCAGGATCAGCAAACTATGATCCACATGCAAATGCAGCCTGCCACTTAATTTTTGTAAGTAAGGTTTTACGGGAAAACAGCCATGCTTGCTTGTTCCACGTTGTCCATGGCCACTTTCTCACCATTTTCTTAAGTAGAAATTTTTTATTGATTAAAATACAAAATACGGTAAAACCTCTAGACTGCTGTGGATTGTGCTGGGACTGTCACTCTCGGTGGATGTTTCTTTCCTATAAGTCTCAGAGGTGAAGGTTTCCTCATTCCCCATGCGGGTCTCGCCTCCGCGGGAAGCTCTTGGTGGTGCATGTGATCGCTCATGTGTGAACAGGCTCCTCCTCTTCTCCCCCCAACAGGTTTCTGCCATCCGAGGGCCTCCCCCTCTGCTCGGGGCACAGACTAAGCGACTATCCGCTCATCACGTACAAGCTCTCCATTTCCCGGGGCACCGGTTCCAAGACACAGGTGGCCAACGGCTGCTCCGATGTGCCAGGCCATTGTCTCACGCCATCAAGGCCCTGCTTCCAATGTCCGAAGCTGCAGCTGAGGGTTTCTGCCCAGCAGCACTACTGCCTTGTGGGCACACGTGTCATGGGTGGGGGGGTTGGGGGGATGCTGTCCTGTGCACCACAGATGCTTAAAATCATCCAGGCTCCCTCCCACTAGATGCCAGTAGCAGCACCTCCCTCCCCACTGTGACAGTCACACATGTGTCCAGTCACACACACGTCCAGACAGTGAATCAGCTGCAGCGGTGGGCAGGCTGCTCGCCGGCTGCTCTGACGTCTCCAGCATCCTCCCTTGCTGCACCTGTTTTCTTGTCTGCACTTCTGCTCATCCCGACACCTTCTCACCTGCCAGTTTCCACCAAAGGTCAATTATTTCACCGTCTTGGCCTCGGCTTCTTTCCTTCCTCTGAATCCCCTCCCCAGCCTCCTTTTTCCCCTCAGGCCATAAATACCTCTACTAGAGGTGCCTGCCATATATATGCCTCTGTGGGCAAAGTCCAGCTGTGCAGGAACCTGCAGCTCGTGAGCTCCTACAGCCCTGGAACAACCCAGCCTCGGGCCGTCTCGGCTGTGCTCACGCGCCGCGGGGGTTCAGTGCCGCGGGGGTTCAGGAGCGGCTTTCTCCCTGCCTCCCTCTGGGTTTAAAGTTTGTTTTGGAAACACGAGGTAGTTGCAGGATGATTTTGTTCAAATATAAAATCTTCCCACCCCATGTAGGAATCTTACAAAAACCAAAGTCATAAAAACAAAATTAAAAATTACCAAAAAGCCCAAATCATACCCCTCCATATGACACATTAAATGCGGGATTAGAGAAATCATTATGGAGTTGTGTGATGGAGCCCAACTTATCGATTATATTTCTTGGAGTAGTGTGAGTGAAAGAACAAGAACAAAAACCTCTTCAGCTTCGTGACCACACACACACACACACACACACACACACACACACTCACCTGGCGGAACACTTCATTCACAAAGTTGATGTAGCCACGCGTGGACAGGAGGATGCGCTGGACCATCTCGTACACGGCGCGGTGCTCCTCCTCAACGCCACAGACGCTGCAGCTGCTGAGCCGGCGCTCGGACAAGGTGCCGCTGTCCGAGTGGCTTCTGTCCTGCTCGGTCGCCCCGCCGCTGTCCAGCTCCGGCGCCCGCTCCGGCACCGCACCTCCACCCCCGACGGTCTGCAAGAAAGGCACCCGCTCCTGAGTGATCCTCCCAGACTCCAGAACACCTGGCAAGACTGAAGGCTTGCCTCGTTTTCAGGGACTCCGGTTACCATGCAGTTGAAGAGCAGCTGAAACGCAGCCCTGCTCGGAGCACAAGGGACTCCAGGACCTGCACTTACCCACTTTCTAATTCACCAACTAACCTCCTCCCCAACTAAGTTATTTTAATGGGAAAAGTATTGCAGGGAGGGAGGCTGCGAAATGTTATCAGCCTAAAACGTTTGGTTTATATCTGTAAAATCACAGAATAAATTAACGTGTAAATGAATTCACCTCTGGTCTCGACCCTTCAGCACTTAATCTACGGTCACAGAGATTTGAAAATTTGGTGGATTTTTTGCAGCCACAGCGCTGGGAAGCTTCATCTGATTCACATGAGTAAGTGACACCTTGATCGGAGGAGCGTCAATATCTTTAAAGAGTATTTTATGAGAAGGACCTTGATCTGAGTTTTATATTCAGAATCTCGGATCAAACTTAACTAAAATATTTATAAAACTTTAAATATTCAGAGGCTTTAGGAGCACAAAGAAATAAAATAATCTATGTAAGCATTCACAAAGTTTAATTTGTTTTTTGCTCTCACTTCCCCCAGAATTAAAGATTTCCTCCAAACACAACATACATGTAATTTTGCTTCAATCTTTGTAAATGACAGTAGTATTATTCTTTTGTGTCAAAAATATGTAACCCAAATACCACTAAAATTCTACCTACTGTGAATATTTTTTACAAGAAGTGACAAGAAATGAGTCGTACAAAATAACTTCAGTAACTACCAAGGACAGTTTGAAAGCAAAGCAGATATCCAAAAAATAATCTCTAGAGAAAATTAATAGAAAATTATATTGATAGTAACTTTTCTCTTCATGCCTGGGATATTAAGCCTGTGTGGCTTATCAAAGGCACTGTCACACTGTGCAGTGAGCTACCCTATAGAAATTATTTCATCTTTTCGATGGGTCAACTACCTTGCAGAGAAAAATAAAATTTTACTCATTTTTACTGATATACACACATTTTTAATCTGTAAAGCATGGAGGTTGGATTAAATCTAATGTCCTTTATGGTTTAATAAACTGTGACTTTTTGATCAATAACTTTCATTTTCCCAACAGGCCAAAAAAAAAAAAGTACACACATACTTACATAGAAAATTTTAAATGGCCACAAATTCTTTGGCACTCCCTCTGCAGAAGGGGGAAATCTGCATCCCCTCCTTTGGATCCCCACTGGCTGGGGGACAGAGTTAACCAGCAGAACGGAAGGGTGGCGGGGACCTGTGCCTTCTCGGGCCCCGGGCCCAGGAGGCTGACCACTCCCGCTTGGCATCTCTGTGAACTTTTGCTCTCGGAGCCCTAAGCGGCCAGGGAAGAAGTCCAACTGCCTCGCTAGAGGGGCTACGTGGAAAGGGAGGCCCAGTAGAGCCCAGCCTTCCAGCTGCACCCACCAGAGTAACAGGCACGGGAATGAAGTCATCCTGGACCCTCCGGACCAGCCAGCCACTGACCACCGCCCACTGACCTCAGCTAATGCCACATGAAGTACACAAATTGTCCAACCAAATCCCACCCAAATTCCTGACCCAGAAAGGGAAATAAGTAATATGATTAAAGGGTGGTTGTTTTAAGCCACTCCATTTTGAGGTCATTAGATAACGAATTAGATAACACAGCAATTAGATAACTAAAATCATGTACATAAAGAATTATGTTTAAAGGCACCAAATTGTTTTTAAAAAGTGAGCTCTGTGATCCAAATAGAACATAATGATAACACAGATGAACTTCCCATCATGTCATAAATTGAAAACTACTCTTGATAAAACAGTGCTTTTCTCAGCCTCCACTAGTTCACACCAGCAAAAGGCTGCTTTCCAAAAACATCTGTATGATTTAACAGACATTTATAATTATAGTAAGTGATGAGAGTGGAAACAAACTGGTAATTCAAGCTTAATCATTTCTTGCCTCTTTTCTGAAGATTAACAATAAAAGCATGAATACGAATTAACTACAGACAGAGGTCCATTTTCTGCCCACTACAATCAAGCTGGAATTCTCAACTATAATTTAGTATTAGTTGATTCTGGTGGTAAATATAAAGATGCTTTTTACCTCTTTGCCATATGATGAAGGCTTAGCCAGTGAAGCAGACATATCTGCTTGGACTAGGTCTGTGCTGTTAGGGCTCAGGAAATTGCATGATACAGGCTCCACTTAATCCCTCCCCTCCCCACCCTGGTTTCCTCTCAACCCATGGCTCATACTGAGACTTGCTCACCCTCAGGGTCAGGCCAGATGAGGACACCCACAAAGCAGGTGTGAAACGAGGATGCAGCTGCCGTTCTGCTGGTGATGCCTGATGCCACTCAATTCCCCGTCATGATTTGCCCACGGGGTTGGAGGCAGCCTACGCTTGCCTTGATAGAAGTAAGAACACAGAGCACTAGAGTGGCAGTCAACAGACAGGTGGGTCTGTGTGATACACAAGCTTCCCCAGGGGGGTCAAGTTGTGTGATTCACCTTTTCTAACTGTTCACCCCATAAGATACAACAATTTCGGGAAACCCATAGCCCATGAATCATTACTGAAGGGCTGGCTCAGAATTAGTAAAAGTGGTACTTTAACACTGTAACTAAAGAGTTATCATACAAATAAGTGCGATCAACTGTCTTAGTATCGGACACTCTTTTTCATTCCCTCGTGGACTTCTTTGGGTTTTAATGCTTAATTAATGTGCTACTGACATTTTAAAATCACTACCCCGCTTTCTCTAATACGTGCTGGAGTACTTCTATATCATACAAAAATGAATTACAAAGGAATAAATAATAGTTCACTGAAAACACTTTCGGCTGAGATGAAGCACCAAGAATGTTCAGGTTTGAAAGGGGGATTTGTGGTCATTGTTGCCAACATGGTACCAGATTTCCAGGCAACTGTATTCTCGCTCTCCCATGAATGATGCCACCAAACAAGAATATCTGTCAAACCACATTCTCCGAGGGCTAAGTGAGCTAATTCCTTTCCTCCCTGGTGAAAAATACTGTCAAAGTTATTAGTTCTAGATCAAAAGGAAGTAAATTCACTTTGGAAAAACACACACACAAAAACCCCCATACATGACCTTTAACACAGTAATAGTGGCAAAAGTGTGAACTCTATTTGGAAGCAGCATTTAAAATATTGTTTTAAAGGGCTTTTATAGAGCAGTACTTTCTTTGAAAAGAGATTCTGGATCACCTGACTTAGACAGTGATGTTCACTTTACACGGGTAAAATTATATTAAACTTGAAACTCCAAACAAAAACTTTCAGGAGATAAATACAATTACATGTGCTTTTATTCCTGCAACTCCATTTCCAAAATTTAATATTCAGTTGTTTAAACTGCTTTTTCTCCTGTGTGATGTAAATGAGGAGCAGAACATACAGTAGACACACGTGAGATGAGAGGGAAAACAGAATTGTAAGGCAGAAATGGAAACACAAGGAGACAGGTCGGCTGAATAATGACCAAGATGTCTACGCGCCCGGAATCCCGGAACCTTTGACTGCGCTGCCTTACGTGGCAGAAGGGCCTGAGCAGATGTGACTAAATTAGGGATTCTGAGATAGGGAGAGGACCCTGAATTACTTGGGTGGTCCCAATGTAACCACAAGGACCCACAAGGAGGCAGGAGGAGCAGACACAGAGAAGGTGATGTGACGATGGAAACAGAGGGAGAAATGATGTGAGGAGGGGCGGTGAGCTGGGGAATGCAGCAGCCTCTGGAGGCCAGGTAAGGCAAGAGCATGGACCCCCTCCCGCCCCAGAACCTCCAGAGGGAACACAGAGCTGCCCACACCTTGATTTTAGCCCACTGAGACCGGTTCTGGCTTTCTGGCTTCCAGAGCTGTAAGACAACACATTTGTGGTGATTAGCTACAGTAGCAGCAGGAAACTAACATAACAACTGACTGCAAGGTGTATTAACAGCCTGGACCACGGCAGTGGCCATGTTTGGGCGTGGCCACCTTCAGGGCACAGTAGCCGTGGGCCTGGATGGTGTCTGCCCAGCATCCCTTCCCCCCTCATGGAACCCCAGTGCTCGGCACCTCACCCCTCACATGCAGCGCACCTGCCTCACAGGAAGCTGAGCCCCGGCACCAGGGGAGCCTTCTGCTTCCTGGAAGCTGGTCACCGCCCCCCTGGGCTGTTCACACCCCCAGATCTGAACCAATCAGCAACTTATTTTTGTCCTCAGAGCGCACAGGTAACCTAAATTGTTCCCCAAAGACAAAAGGGAAGGGCCCTGCACTTCTGGACTGTCTTTAAACATGAACTAGGAAAGCAGGGTCCCAGCTGCTGCTGCAACCTTCAGGGAGGAGCAGAGGGAAAGGGCGAAGGAGAGAACAAGGGAGAGGGCAGGCACCAGCCACAGCCTCGGCCAGCCTCACCTCGAGCTGCTCTTTTATGAGACTGAAACGTTTCTTTTATGGATATGACAGTTTGAGTTCTGGTGCCTTTTTCCTGTTAGGGTGCTAAAGCTCTCCTAACCGACTCAGGAGGTCAGAACCTTATGACACTTTTAGCTATATAATAAAAGGAAATGAGTCACAAGTGTGAAGAGTCAACAGGAAAAAAATTAGAACCTGGAGGCAGTGGTTAATTTGCTAGTCTTGCTACTTCTCATCCTCCAAATGTATTTTTCAAGAATGAGCAACTTATTTTCAATAAATACAGGTGATGATTTTCTGAAATTTTGAAACTAGGCAGGAAAAATTACATCCTTTCTACGATAGCGTTTTGAATTGCCTGCATAACCACATTAAGACGCCATGAAAAATTTATCAGAGTGTGACTGAGTTTCTTATATTTCCTACAGATTTTTGTCTACCTGAGGATTTTTAGCTTTTGTCTACCTGATGGGTGAATAAAGGCCTCTCATTGTGGCTCAGAACTAACTGTATTTTCCTGACTGCTGGAGAGATCCAGGGCCATTTTTATTTCCTCTTCTGTGAATTGCCTTTCACCTCCTTTGTCCATTTTCAGTTAACTTATTTGTCTTCATGTCTATTCATAGATGCTCTTTATACAGCAGAGACTATGAACAGGCATGATGTGACCAATGTTTTCACAGTCTATTGTTTGGGCCTGGCTTTATGTTATCTTTTGACATTAGAAATCTTTTTCTATTTATTATTTATTTATTTATTTATTTTGCGGTACGTGGGCCTCTCACTGTTGTGGCCTCTCCCGTTGCGGAGCACAGGCTCCGGACGCGCAGGCTCAGCGGCCATGGCTCACGGGCCCAGCCGCTCTACGGCATGTGGGATCTTCCCGGACCAGGGCACGAACCCGTGTCCCCTGCATCGGCAGGTGGACTCTCAACCACTGCGCCACCAGGGAAGCCCTATTTTTTAAAATAAAGTCAAACCTCGATTAGTCTTTGGTTTGCGGGTTTCATCTCTACCAAAGGTGGTCTCCCACTTCCCAAATTTATACATTCTCCTAGATTTTTTCCTAAGTTCTTTATCACTTTGTTTTTATATTTAGACCTTAAGTCAACTTAGGCCTAAACCAATGTGACCAAGTACTTATGTACGTGATATGAAGTGAGACTCTGAGAAAGGGACAGACCGAGGGACAGACAGACAGTTTCCTCTGGCTTCCAGCGCTGCAGATTTCATTAGATATTTGGTGCTAATCTCAGTGTCATTCTTTTGAAATAACTGCAGTTCCTGTTTGGAAGTCTAGCATTTTTCCTTAATCCCTGGAAGTCAAATGTCTGCTTAGGTTGGTGTCTGTTTTGCTAATTCTTCCTGGGACTCAAAAGCCCTTTCAGTTTAAGGCATGACTTTTTTTTTAGCTTAGGTAAACTTTTCTTACTGTTCGTTCAATTATTACTTCTCATTCTTTTCTCCTTCTGTCCTCACAATATCTGCAAGGTAGGTCTGCACCTAAGGTTTTATCTATTAGTTTCTATTTCCATCTCTGATTTTTTTATCAGTGTTGTGGGATATTTCGTCAGAAAACCAATTTTGTTCTCAGCAGTGATCATTACCATTTAGAGTTTACCTACTAAATTTTTAAATTCAGAAATTGAAGGGTTTTTAAAACTTTCTTTTAGCGAGTCTTTTGTTGTTCTTATTACGGAGCCTGTGCTCTGGACCGGCTCGGTGCGCTGCCATCAGGGTACTGAGTGCCCCTCGGGGAGAGCACCCTCCAGCCCAGGCCGACATCACGCATCTGGGAACTGCAGAGCAGCAGCCAACTGGCACTAAGTGGACCACACTTCCTGCCCCTGTTCTTGGCGCCAGTGAAACAAAGCACACGAAACCATGACTCCTCCACACAGCGGCCTCTCTGACTTCCACAAGTGGTCCAGCTCTGCCTGCACAAAGGCCTGAAGCCACACAGCCTGCCGGGAAAGCCCCACGTGTCTGACCAATGCCACTGAGAGAGGGAAGCACCGCAGCCCCCAGGTGAGAAGACGGCTTCACCCAGGCCTCAGGGAGACACAGCCCTCTCTTCTGGGGACCCCACAGTGGCTCAACAACCACCCGAAATCCTGAGCTGCTGACCCACCCCTTCCCTCCCTGAGATCCCAGAGGGCACCTGGGATCCTAGCAGTCTCAGGGGTCCTCTCCATGGACCACCTCACAATTCCTGAGGACCCTGCTGGGGCTGGGAGGATCAAGGCAAGAGAGGCCCTCGGCGTCATGCTCAAAGTCACTGGGGCCCGAGTGAAGCACGGGAGGTGAGAGGGAGCCAGGAGCGCACAGGTCAGCCACCTGCTCAGAAGGCCTCCCTCGGCCCCAGGGTCGCCTTGTCATGGCAACACCAGCAGAGCACAGCAAGTGCTTCCAACTCACGGCTTCCTCTGAGACCTCAGCAGTACAGACAGAGGAACCAGTAAATTGAGTCCCTATGACCAACAACCTGTGAGAGCCAATAACCCTGACAGTCAATTACTTTGGTGTTAGTATAGGTTATGACACCAGAATTGAAAGACAAAAAGTGATGAATGACATACCTGAATGATTTTGGGCAATACATCAACTCCATTCTTAGCGTTTTGTGTTGCAGTTAGATACTTTTTTTCCAAAAAGAAAGTCACGATCCACTTAATAAAAACAACGCGAGCTGCCATGTATGGGGTTTTTGTGCTGTAAGTGTTCTCACTGTCTCGAGTTGTAGCAACATACACGGGCTTTGGTCTCAAGTGGGGGATGTCTGCAAGACAAAAGAACACATGATCAGGTTAGTGAGTCTTAACATCATGTAACCCTACAAATGTTTCAGTTTCTAATTAAATAGACATATATCTGGTTGTTTAACAGCAGCTGAGATTTAAAAACCCAAGTGATTAAAAAAGGCATCTTCTGGTAGGCTCGTCTCTGGGTCTGCCTTGCAGTCTGACCAACGCGGGGTGGTGGTTGCTATTATCTACATACAACTATGTAGACAGCTGTGGAAAAACAAACGTCATAACTCTTTTTAACGAATTTGAGAAATTACATGAGATTACAATCGTGAAAATCTTTTCACATATAACTAATTTAATCTTATTTTATGACTAGAATAGATGTAAAAGCATATATAGACATTTTTTATTGCATTAGGTATTTTATCACCTAACGTTACACTGATCAAATCTATCAATCTTTAGTTTTATATCCTTCTCCCTTTAGATGCATCCAAAGACATAGAATTAGTATAATCTACTTTATGTCTAAAAGAATTCAGACAGTCATGTTTCATCTTGGAGATATCAGACACCACCATTTCCGAAGAATTAATAAGAAGTCCACTTCTTATTCTTTAAATACCATAATTAATATGAAAATGATATGGTATTGAATCTGAGATACCATTTGCTCTAAGTTCAACTCTCTTACAGAAATACCTGCGGCAGAAAAGTTCTCAACAAATCCCTTTTAATCTAAGGATAGTAACAATACACTATGTTTTCTACAATGAAATGGAGGACTTATAAAATCAGAAACAATTTTTGAAAAAGTTACCCACAAATATATAGCTAACAAAATACATACCCTGGTACCACTAAAAGTCAGCACTTCTACCACTTTCCAGGTGAGCCGAGCTTCAGCTGCTTCTCCTTGCCCAGGTGTGGGGGTGAACACGGAGACACCCAAAGGTAACTGAATTAGCTGTCCACACTCCCCAGATGTGTTAACGGCTGTTGTGACCTTTTCTCTTCCAAAACTGTTCTTGATCATTTATTTGAACTATTTTCACTCATTTTAAAATAATAGGGAGAGAAAGATTTGTCCACCACCCCACTCCCTCCGCCACCACTGCAAGGGATGCTTCTGTCCTATGCGTCCTCACCTCTTATAGAAGGAAAACCCTGGAAGCTAAATTAGAAATCCTTTACGTTTCCTATCTCTCGGGGGCTCACCGTCCCTCGGTTCCCCAGTCACCCAAACATCTGTCCCTCCGTTAGAAGCTGTGAGTAGCACCTGCTGGATGAAGGATCCAGTGCTGAAAAAGCCATATTGAGGGCAGCTCTGTGGCCTGTGCTGGCCTCATCCCTGGGCAAGGTCTGGGGTCTCCACACCCCACCACCCGTAAGAGTATACTTCAGGAAATTCAGGATTTTTTTACGTTAAAAATTTTATTAAATGTAATTACACCAAAAATACCATGATATATATCAAATTACTTCTAAGTACCGGAGCCACAGATTCCCTTTATTGCTGTGAACTGAGGTAAATCTTAGTTTGTACAAATAGTTAAAATCATTCATTAGGAAACCGTAAACTTCTTACAACAAAGTTATCACTAAACATGAGAAAGAATGATTATTTTATTTAAAAATAATCAAAGTCCACTTTGGAAGAGGCGGGACACACAGCCCACTCAGTACTTACCAAGCACAGGCTTATAGATGTTCGTTAACTTGGTAAATGATGGAAACAAATGAGGAAGGTAATACTTTCTAAACAATGTAAAAAGAAATTTAAAACCAGTCTCTTGATTCTCCTTGTGCTTCCACTCCAAGCTTGCGGCCTTCAGATAACACATGGGAAAAACATATATATAGTTACATTTCAGGTTAGTGAACACTCAACTGAAATGCTGCTATGTTATTAAAATCCCTATCTTAAATAAAAAACGTGAGAAATAGCAGTGAAAATTATGTAATAACATCTTAAAACTCAAAAGATGACAAGAAGGAATACTTCAAAACAAAACAGTAACTAGGTTAAAAACAGAATTTTTACCGGATATTCAAAAAAATAAAACAATAATACCTATCTTTTTAAACTTGTCCTACTACATCATGCCCATATTTTTTTCTACATGTTGTCTGTAATGATTTAATGTTCTTTGCGCCCTTAAAATGTTCTGTCAGAAGTAATCAGGTGTTTTTTTTTAATTCAAAAAAGGCCACTTACAGTAAACAAGAATTAAGGAAACAATCCCTTGCAAGAATTTCATCCAATGTTACCTACATGCAAAATCATTATCAAAACACAAAGCTATGGAATCTTGGAAAAGGCATGAAAAGCAATCCATAGGCTACACGTATAACTGAATCACTTCACAGCACTACTGTGAAACTAACACAGTATCGTAAAGCAACTGTATTTCAAGTAAAAAAATAGAGCAATCCACAGGCTGGGATAAACCTGGCCTGCCAGCCCAGCTACTGATTAAGTTTAACCCTTTCACAGTGTCAAGACACTGTTTCCCCCTCAAATAACCAGTGCCGCATCCCCCAGTGGGAGCACTGCAAACAGCTCCCCCGCAGGGAGGGGCCCACACAGGCCAGGAGCCCAGATGGTGACGGAGCGGGGTGGGGGTCCTCCCACGACTGAGGGAAACGTGGCGTGAACAGGCCCTTAGAGAATGCTTGCCACTGGCCGTCACGCTTGTGAGACCACAGCGCGCTCTACAGCAGAGCTTCCCGACACCTTCCTGACTCGGCCCCCCCGGGGCACCTGCGGTCCAGGGAGGAGGGGCCGTGGCCGACCTGGGGCAGAGGGGCCCATGTCTCCCACCTGTCAGAAGCCCCCCGGGGTGAGGCAAGGGCGAAGTTCTGCTCCGAGGACCCACCCACCCAACAGGCCGAGGGAGGGAGGGGGCGGGCGGACACGCACACACAATCCTGCACACAGTGGAGGGGGGTCACCTCCACCCTCTACCAATCCTTCCTCTGATGGGGTCCCAGGGGCTACAGGACTCATCTGAGGTCACACATCTAGAATGAAACCCAAGTCCCCCAGCACATCCGGGTTCTGGCTACTCTGCTGCTCTCCTGGGATGGATGGAAAGCCCGACTCAACCACTCCTGACATATGGGGCTGAGAGGCGTGCAGGAGGGGCCGCACAGCTAGGACATGGGGCTCCCCAACGGCGACAGAACCCAGGCCAGGCGCTCAGGATGTGGGAGTCCTGTGCCTGCGGTGCTGCTAAAGGAATCGGGGAGAGGAGAGCACACAAGGTCGCCCCGTGGGACATGGTGGGCAGAAAGGGCAGTGAGAAACACAGTCTCCTAGAGAAAGGTGGAAAGGAGGAAAGGATGGGAGGGGAAGCATCACAGGAGGAGAGACCCTGACAAAGAAGGGGGTCCCCTGGAATCACCCGGAAGGTCAAGGACGACAAACACTCAAGTGTCCTTCTCTGGACCTGACACTAGAACCCTGTGCATCCCGGGTCCCTGATTTCGCGGTGACGGGGCAGAGGCAGGCGACAGCGGGTGTCAAAGGCCCATTGGGTGAGGAAGCGGACATGGCAGAGATTACACGTCAACAAACCAGGTTGTGACGGGAAGGGCAGAGCCTGGACGACACCCCGGAGGAGCTCAGGGACCAGGGACGTGTTCGCTGAGAGAAAAGAAGCAGTAGCTTTTTCCAAACCTCATCACTGTTCAGAAATACAGACCAAGAGACATAAATCCCCTAGTTTAGTTCTGTGTTCAGCTGGTAAATTTCAGAGAAAGGACCACGCGCCATAAAGCAGGCTGTGCTGACGGCAGGATGAGATCATTCCACGGGTTTCCTTCCAGGACCCCTGCCCGCTCTGCCCAATCATTCCGGACCCGCCCGGTCAGCCTCAGGCTTGCTCCTCCCCCATCCTCCCACCAACAGGGGCAGGAAAGGAGCAAACAGACAAAAATCGTCAGATACTCTGAGATAACAGAAATACCTATACTGGTCTCTGCCCCTGGCTCCTGGCACAGAGGCCCTAACACCCTGGTCACTTCTAAGTGACAAGAGCTCTAGGAAACTCTGAAGGGGCTCCTGGACGGGGCTGGTCACCAGGAGGACAAGCCTCGGTCTGAAGCTTGGAATTTTCAACCTCTCCCCGCCCCCTGCCCCATTGTTCCAGAGGCGGGAGGGGGGCTGGAAATGGAGTTAATAATTGATCATGTCCCCGTGAAGAAGCTGCCAGAAAAATCCCAACAGCCTGGGTTTCAGGGAGTGTCCAGGCTGAACACATGGACACTCCAGGAGGGGAACGCACCCCCATCCACAGGGACAGAAGCCCCTGCGCCCCGGATGCCCCCAGACCTCACCCTGTGTGTGTCTTCATCTGGTTGTTCACCCGTGTCCTCTATCATATCCTTTCATAAACTGGGAAATGTAAATCAATGTTTCCCGGAGTTCTGTGAGCCACTCAGAAAATGAATTGAACCTGAGGAGTGAGTCATGTGAACCTCTGATTTGTAGGCAGATTGGACAGAAGTCGTGGGCGACCTGGGGACCGACTCCCTGCGACTGGCATCTGGTGGGGTGGGGGCACATTAGAGGACTGAGTCCTTTCCTGTGAGACCTGAGGCCACCTCCAGGTAGAGAGTGTCGGAAGTGAGTTAAATTGTTAAGACACCCGGCTAGTGTCGCAGAGAATTACTAGGTGATTCAAATCCCACACGTTTGGTGAGCAGAAGTGTCATAAGTGAAGTGTTCTGTGTGAATAATGTGAAACCATATGAAAGTAAAGGAGACGGATGGAGGACGGAATTGCGTCCTTTACGCACACATACACACACATACTAGTATGTAGGCCTGGTCTCTGCTGAAGTGTCCTGGCACGCATTCTATGTTTAGTGAAATACCAAATAAAATCACCTCAAAGAAAAAGCAAAAATATAAAATATGAACAAAGAGGAAGAAAAGAGGCAATGTTTTCTCTTTCCTACTGAGAATCCGACCATCACTGAATTATCCACAATTTTACTCATACCTGAGTAACCATATATTTCAACAGTATTTGAAGAAAAAAGCATGTTTGGTCCTCAGTGATCTTTTCCCCTGATATGGCTGGCAGGAGTGGCGTGATTTCTTCTGGATATATCTTTGCTGCAGAGTGGAAAATAAGGAAACCTCTTTCACCAAAGTTAAATTTCAAACAGGGCTTGAAAAAGCTCTATTAAAATACATGTACCTCACTTTGCAGTACAGCAGACACTAACACAACATTGTAAATCAACTACACTCCAATAAAAATTTCAAAAAAATAAAATAAAATATAGGTACCAACCACTGGAACTGCTCACACTTCAGGCCAGGCCCATCTGACACAGGGGACAGAGGCCCATGAAGCCACCTCCCTCACTGGACCATTCTTTTCCCTTTCACATTCTGCTCTGGCCAGCTCAAGATCAAATACCTGTCACTGGGCAATAAAGTGATAGGCAGTAATAAATCAGTGGCCCTAATGAGCAAGTTCCTTGAAAACTCACTGGGCACAAACGGCTGGCATTAATAGTCCGGTGAGGCCACCACTGCCCTTCCATGAATGCTGCATGAAAATACACAGCTGGCAACGAAGAGCCTGGGGGAGCAGATGAACGCCCACTTATAGAACAATCGCGATGAGGGCAACAGGCAGCAGTTTGGGAGGCGGATTTAAATCTCATTAACAGCAACAAAAGCACTCACTCCGGACGTACCATGCGTCTCTGCTCCTGCCAACAGCCGTCCCCTCCCTTCCGTTCCTGTTTCCACCACTCCAGTAAATTTCTCCTGTCATCATTTCATATGAAACAGGCTCCAACTCTGTCAGTTCTAATGTTTGTAAGAATCTACTGTGAGTACAAAACATGACTACCCATCTATGAAACCAAGGTTTCTATTCAGGAAAAGGACAGACCAAGGAATTCCTCAACGCAACTTGGAGGGTTGTTTCCACCTGTAAGATGTGCCACCATCGCTCACCGTCAGCTGCGCTGGGGCCGGGATTGATGAGTGTCTCCAGTGTACAGGGGCCCCTGGACGACATGATGGCTGGGAAACCGGGCACCAGGCAAGCAAAGATCAGCACCTGCTCTTCTGCACAGTTTGTCTGAAGTGCTTGGAGCCACAGGAGAAACAGCCTGATTCCTTCACATCTTATCTAGAAACAATATCAAAGGCAACAAAAGTGAATACGTACATGTATTTGTAGGAATGCATTGCAATGTAGCATTGGTTCTGGGGGAAAATAAACTAGAAGCTAAAAGCATTACTGAAGTCCTGCACCAAGTCCTTCCCTGAGTGACCAGGAAGCAAGGGCACTGCAACCCAGCACGAGGGCCAGAGTGCCTGAGCCCCAGTGCAGCCTCAGCCACTTTCTAGCTTTAGCTGTGAGCCGTGGAGGACCACTTAACTCCTCTGTGCCTCGTCGCCCCCATCTGTAAAACAGGGATGATAACAGAGTTTACCACAAAGTGCTGGTATGGGGTGAAGTGAGTTAGAACTGCCCAGCTCACATAAGTGCTACCTAAGCATTTCCTATAAGCAGTATTTCATTCTTCATGGCAACAGCACCCATACCGTCAATGCTTGAATACTCATGAAAACAATGCAAAGAGAATCGTCCTCCAAACTTACACTGTGCTTTGGATAGAATTTTTGTCATGTCACTACATTATGCACATGTATGATGTTCTTGAAAATCAGAACACTTAGAGCTGAATAGACCCTGAAGACCTGGCTCCCCTGTCTGTGTCCCTACTCTATTCTCTCCTACCCTTTGCCATGCGCCAAATCGTTGGCATCATCTGTAGAAAATATCAATATAGGCAGACGTGCCCTTTTTCCTCCTCTGCACTTACTTTCAACTTCCCATTCCTAGAATTCATAAACACAGGTAACTCCATTTTTATATTCCTAAATGGCTGGGAAGATGATGTCAATAAAAGAGGTTAAATAAGCAAAGGAGATGAAAAAAATGTCAGACGCAGCTGAAAGACGTAGTGAGCTCCAAATACAGGTAACTGAGGGGCTGCCTGATCTCCTTTCAGTGACACCAAAGTGGTGCTGATTCCTCCACAGCAAGTGTTCAAGCCAAGCCCCAGGCTCTGCAGGAAAGGTAAGAGGAGGAGGAGAGACAGGAAGGAAGAGAGGGAGGGAGGGAGGGAGGGAGGGAGAGAGGGAGAGAGGGAGAGAGGGAGAGAGGGAGAGAGGGAGAGAGAAAAGCTTGGCTGACCCCCCAGAGAAATCAAATACACCAAGACAGATACCCCATCAACACTGATCCCATGACACCCTTCCAGACATGCCCTGGACTCAGCACTGCTCTGCTCTGCTCTGCTCAGCCGCTCACACCTGCCCAGCAGGTAAGATGAGCGGTGACGATGCTGAATACATAATGCTATTCAGCACCCAACAAAAAATGACAGGGCTCTATGTATAGCTAACCAAATTATATCAAATTTAACAAGAGAAAATTTTCTACATACTCCGATCACAAATCTCCAATTTTTTATGTTAACTGCATTAAGATAATTAAATATAAATAAGTCCAATAATAAACAGAAGATAAGTTGGTAAGTTTTAGCTATAAGACCATTCATTAAAATAGGAGGGACAAAATATGGAACAGTCACGAAACTAGGGACAGCTCATCTCTTTTTTCCAACAGGTAAGAGAGAGTGAACCTATCCAGTTTGAGTGGCTAGGATTGTTTAAACTGATATAAAACCAAAAATGTATTAGCTTATTAAAGGCACGCACATAAATTAAATAGCTATGAAGTGAATTATCTTCCATAAAACATACATCCCAGGCTGGCTTCTTTTGCCACTTACGTTTTAGGGTCATCTTATTCCAGCATCAAATGGTATATTTTTATAAAAGGCACATTCATTATAAAATAAGCCAATTTTAACCTAAATTACAAGATCAATCCGCTGCAAATAAACATTCAAGAGTCAGCCTCTGCTGCTCTTTTTCCCCACAAGTGTTCTCAAAAAGAGCAAAATATAGGGCTTCCCTGGTGGCGCAGTGGTTGAGAGTCCACCTGTCGATGTAGGGGACACAGCTTCATGCCCCGGTCCGGGAAGATCCCACATGCCGCGGAGCGGCTGGGCCCGTGAGCCATGGCCGCTGAGCCTGCGCGTCCGGAGCCTGTGCTCCGCAACGGGAGAGGCCACAACAGTGACAGGCCCGCGTACCGCAAAAAAAAAATAGCAAAAAATAATTGAGAGACAACTATAATTTTTAACAACAAGATTACTGGGGTGAACAGAATCAGGCACATTAGCTCTGAAGCTTAGGGAGGATCTGGTTCAACTTCTCTTTTCTGATGATACAGCTGAAGCAGTCAGCACCTCGCCGGTGGTGCCCCGGCTGCACACGGCAGAATCGAAATTAGAACGCAGGATTCCAAACTCCGAATGCCAAGCCACTTTCTCCTACTAATGTTTAAAATGTCTAGCACAATAAATTATGATGTAAGTATAAAAACTCTAACAATATTTGTCATATCATTTCTCAATTAAAATAAAAATTAAGTTAAATGGCTTTTAAAGATTTTTTTTTCAAAATGGCCTAATTTTGTCACTTTAGGGCATGAATAAGTTTAAGAGTAATGAAAAAAGCTATTACACTTTCATCTAAAATAAATACCTTAATAGAATTTCCAGTGTGTAGAAGTTTCTTTAACGTTGAGCCTGAAAGTTTAAAACAATGAATTAGAAATGGAGTATGTGAATGCATATCTAAGACCTATTTTTTAAAAATTAGTTTTAGAAAGAAAAAATGTACTTATGACAAAAGATATCATTTTTAAAAAATAAAAGGAAAGAAGGCTGACCTTCAGAAGCAAAGCAATGTCATAGAAGGAGAGATGTTGTTAGGATAAAAATACTTTAAGTATGAACCTCTTCAAAATTCTTTTAAAAGAGTCAAAGTGATTGATATTAAGGTAACCCAGATGCCCACAGTGGATTATGTGCAAATGTCTCTGTCAGGCACAAAATGAATGATTTCTTTAAATCTCTAAAGGAAAACATAATATAAAACTACCACTCACAAAACATTTTTACAAGACCATTTTGCAAATATTCAGGACAGCATGTCTCTCTCTTTGCAATGACAACCACATTTATGGGTTCTGTCCATCAATAAATCATCTAGCAGAGCACTTAGGTCACTGTTGAGGAGAGGAATTCAAGGTTTCCACAGAACTACACCAGCTGGTGCTGCAGCCCACTTGGGGGAGAAGTCTCCCTCATGAGGACGGAGACATAGTACCTATTACTCGCTAGATGTGTTCATGCCTTTAGCATAGAGATGGCTTGGCAACCACACCTCAGTATCACATGCAGCCCCTAAATGAGATCTCAACCTCAAAAAGGAAGTAATCTTTTTTTGTTTTTTCTTTTTTTTGCAGTACGCGGGCCTCTCACTGTTGTGGCCTCTCCCGTTGCGGAGCACAGGCTCCGGACGCTCAGGCTCAGTGGCCATGGCTCACGGGCCCAGCCGCTCCGCGGCATGTGGGATCTTCCCGGACCGGGGCATGCACCCGTGTCCCCTGCATCAGCAGGCGGACTCTCAACCAGTGCGCCACCAGGGAAGCCCTGGAAGTAATCTTTTAAAATAAAAATAAATTGGAAGTCTTAAGCGAGAGAACCTTTTTTCCCAATTTTTATGAGAAAAAAAAAATTATTTAGATTTCCTGATGGAAAGTTTTGGGCAATGTTTTAAAACTGGATATCAAGTCACTTTACACTACCAACATATTTTGAAGAAATAGAGCCAGTGCCTCGACAACTGCTACAGGTTATATCTATGTGGACAGATACACGTATGTCAGTTAAATGCATACACTTTAGGAATTCATTACCTGGAATGAAATCATTGGCTTTCTGAAGGAACCTTGTACAGCCATCTGCTGTACTGTTGATAACACCTAACGCTGGGCTCGGTGGGAACTCACCATCGTTGTGACTAGGTTGCAGCACTGAATTACTAATGGTTTGTGATGAAGTAGGAAGTTAAAACGCCCACTTCCCTCCACATCTGTCACCAAAGCACGTCTAGTGATTTGGGGTCCAGAGTCAGCATTGACTAGGCTGGGCTCTCTCACAGCCGAGCCCTGAGTGCCTGTGCTCACGGGACTACTTATCCCACACCTGTCCTCCACCTGGTCCTCGTCCCTCGCCTCCCTGTTCATCCATCCTTGGACCAAGTCCACTCTGCCTCAGCTTAGTATTTGCTCCATTATGCCCATGAGGACCTCCCAAGGCTTGGCAGAGCCGGCAGAACCTCACCTCCCGGGAGACTCGGGATAAAGTCTGCACAGCTCTCTCCCCAGACATCCGGCAAATCCATCATCTTGCAACACATTCTCAGAAACATTTTCTCCTGCTCATTGTGTGTGACCACGGCGGGGCTGTCAGTCCTTCCTTCCCCTTCTTGAAATGGGCTCAACATTTTTATTTTAAACTCTCAGCCTACCCATAGTTGCCTATATCCACACTTCCCTACACAGAGAGGAGAAAATACATAGGAAAAGGACAGACTTTACAAAGAGACATAGAGAATCTATGGCCCATATCTGTCAACAGTACCCTACTTTTTGAAATGATTCTGTTAATTCGTCACAGCAGCAATAGAAAACTAATATATATATATTCGATCTATTCCATCCTGCTGTATTCAGAAACTCTCAGATGTGTGAGGCAGTACAGCTTAGCAGTTGCAAGCCAGATTCAGGAGCCAGACTGCTAGGGTTCAAACCTAGGTTCTGTGCTTACTGTGTAACCTGGGTCACTTACTTACTTTCACCATGCCTGAGTTTTCTCATCTGTAAAATGGGATAATAACAGCGCCTACCAGAGAGCACTGTAATGAGGTTTAAATGAGTTTATATACATGCTTAGAACAGTGTCTGGTACATGCGAAGCACATTCCCCCCGGAAGACAGGGCATCAGCTATTCTCTAAGGACCTCTTTTTAAATAAGATCAACGTTAGAAAGAAAAATGTGTGCAGTGCAGGCACATGTCAGAGGGTTTCAACATGAGAATTGGTGATGAGTACCTGAGAGCCTTCCCTGGTCACGTTAGGTATTTCTTAAAGACCCTAAGTTCACAAAGATATTTCTACTTTTACTTTACCATTATGAAATCAGTTTCATTTTAATTTCAAAAAGTTTCTCTCTGTATATATCATTCCTGTGTGTATTTTTAAACTCCTCAACCAAACTGTGATTATACCCACCTCCATCTCTTTTATGTGCCTCTTCAAGCCTACCGATTACCACTATATTGACTCATGTGAAAAAAGAATAAATGAATGAGTACAGTAAAGTAGTTGAAAAATACTGAAAAATCAAAAAGCTCAATATTGGAAAATGAAAAAGTATTATGAAAAATCACACTAGTTTAAATATTTATAACACAGAATGTATTATAATTTTACCTTCCTGGCTTTAATGGAAGCAAATTAATCAATGTTTTCAAAGTCTACTTCTTTGCTTATCTCACTGAGAAGAACTGCAGTGCTTGAAGATTTCTCCTGATAAAGTGGCAATCTTTTCAAGATCTTTTAAAGATATTTTTAAGGCCACAATTTCACAAAGACGTGTCAAATCTAACTTTAACGTTATAAAACTCTTGCTTATTTATTTTTAATTTTAAAAAAACCTCCCTCTGTGTATGCATCGTGCCTCAAGCCAATTAATAAGCGATGGCAGTATGACATCAGGGAAGGGGCAAGAACATGGAGGAATGCCAAGTGGGTGCTGGTGTACAAGCTGTGCTGAAAGTGCCAGTGGAGCAGAAGCACAGGACTTTCTGGCACTACAACATCTAAGCACAGGGGAGCAGCAGTCTACCGGGGGAAGCTGAAACTAACAATGATTATCTCAAAATGAATCAAGGGCCTAAATGTGAAATATATAACTATAAGACTTCTAGAAGGAAACACAGGAGATCTTTGTGATCTTGGGTTAGGCAAAGATTCCTTAGACATGACACCAAAAGCACAATCCATGAAAGCAAAACTGATAAACTGGATTTCATCAAAAGTAAAAACTTCTACTCTTTGAAGGACACTATTAAAGAAATGAAAAGATGAGCCAGAGCCGGGAAGACAGTATTTTCAAATCATATATTTGATTGAAACACTTACAACTAGAACATGTGAAGAATTCTTAAAATTCAGTATTAGGGGGGAAAACCCTCAATTTAAAAATAGGCAATAGATTCAAAGATACACTTCACCAAAGACATACAGGTGGCAAATAGCGCATGAAAAGATGCTCAAGATCATTAGTCGTTAGAGAAATGCAAATTACAACCACAACGAGATACCACTACCGCTAAAATTAAAAGACTGATAAGACTAAGTGTTGATGAGAATGTGGAGTAATCGGAACTCTCACACTGCTGGCGGGAATGTAAAATGGTGCAACCACTTGGGAAAATAGTCTGGCAGTTAAACATATGTCTTTATTTGATTCAGCCATTCCATTCTCAAGAGACTGGAAAAGCACATGTCCACACACAAAGACTTGTACACAAATGTTTACAGTAGCTTTATTTGTAGCCACATACTAGAAACAACCCAAAGGCCCATCATCAAATGAATGGATAAAAAAACTATGGTATATCCATTCAATGGACTACTGTACGACTTAGAAATAAAAAGGAATGAACTATTAATACATGCACCAACACAGATGACTCTCAAAATAATTGTATTGAGTGAAAGAAGCCAAACAAAAAAGAGTACACTGAATGATTCTATTTCTATAAGACTCTAAAAAATCAAACTATAAGGGCAGAAAGCAGATCAGTGGTTGCCTGGGGACTGGGGGGTGAGCTGGGGAAGGGTGGAATGGGGCAGGAGGAAACTTTGGGAGTGATGGCTACGTTCATTACCTTGATTGTAGCGATGGCTGCACAGGTGTATACCTACGCTTAAACTTATGAAAATGTATATTTTAAACGTGTACAATTTGTTTTATGTCAATTATACTTTTAAAAAGCTGTATTTAAAAAAAAACAAAACAGAGCAGGTAGCCTGGAAATGACTGAGTGAAAGATCAGGGATGGAGATTGTGGTCAGACAGAGATCTGCATCATGACAAGGGTTGGAAGAGAAGTCAGGAAGCCACAGAAGGCGAAGGGGTCAAGGGGCTGATGGGTAGCTATGGCTGTCATGAAGGAAAAGGACTGAGAGAGAGTAAAGCCGTTAAAAAAGAAAAGCAAGTGAGCAGAAGATCAGAGGACATGGCAACAACAAGGGGAAGAAGGCAGCATCGTCAAGGGAGAGAGGTTTCCGTAGAGGGGGTGGTGGATGAGGTCTGGAGTGGACCTTGAAGGAAAAAAGACCGTGGTCTCACCCCCATCCCCCTGAGGGAGACAGAGAAGCATCAGAGAAAATCCAGGTTTCTGCAGCCAAGGAGGTGAAAGCAAGAGGCCGAGGCTGTAGGGCTGTCGCTTAACCCAAGAAGAGGGCTTCCGGAGGGCAGAGCACAAAGGCGAAGGAGGGGAAGAAACGCAGAGCAGTGATGGGGGAAGCACCCGAAGGAGGATGCTGGGAGGACACCAAGTGAGCTGACAGGGCATCAGGCCCAGCCAGCCCTCGGTGGACACGAGGCACACCCCGGACTTAGCCCAGCCTGGCTGTGATGCACCCTGAGGGAGTCCTGGTGTGAAGTGCCTGGGGAGCCCCCGCTCCCTCGGGAAGAGTGGGCTGACGGGGCGGGGCCCTGGGAGGGCTGTCAGACTCAGACTCCCAAAGAGTGAGCAGCAGAAACTATGAGAAATGAGCCTCAGAGAGTGTGTTCACATCCCAGGCAATGTGAGCCCACTGGGTAGCCTGGGGTATACCCAACGCAAGGATACTCTTTAAAAGCCATAAACATATTTGCAGTTTAGTTATGCACCTGGTTTTTATACTACGTATAAGAAAAACCTAGTTGAACAAACTAGATTCAGTGACTCATATATAAAAACCACGTATGAAGTTTTGTACATGTGTGAACTTTCATTAATTGAGCCTGCTCCTTTAAGCCCAAAGGTTATTTATTTTTTTAACATTTTTAATATAAAACATCTCTAATATGAAATATATACTTTCATCCACTCGGCAAACATTTACTGAGTACAGACGCAGCACTATACACTGAATGGGACGGAAAATCTTTATAGAAGCTCGGGAGTAGTAAACCTTCTTAAAGCGAACACATGTATAACTTGAGTCCTGTACTAAGACACATGGGCACATGAAGGGGTGCCACAGCCTGCCCTTGCACCAAATATCCCTGGTTTGCTGCTGTGCCATTCTTTGTCATCATCTCACTCCCTGTCAGTTCTCAGTATTACTCTCAGATAAGGCTTCAAGCAGCCACGTTTACCCACCATGATTTACTACTGGCCTAAAATGGACTTCAAGAAAAATCTAATAAACAAATTTTTTTCCATTTGTAATTAGTAATGGAAATTTGCAAATAGTTGAGTAACCGGCCAGCATATATCACAGAGTTCATAAGTGCTGTGTCAGCCACTTCCCTAATCTCCTTACTCTCCAAACATCACTTGAATCAGTATCTCCAGATGCTCAGAATAATGAGCCAGTGCTCATTTCACACTGCAAGCCTTAGAGTTCAAATATGTTCCTTGTTCACAGATTTACAGCAAGGAGCCAGCCTTAAAAACCTTACAGATAGGCTTCCCTGGTGGCGCAGTGGTTGAGAGTCCGCCTGCCGATGCAGGGGACACAGGTTCGTGCCCCGGTCCGGGAAGATCCCACATGCCGCGAAGCGGCTAGGCCCGTGAGCCATGGCCACTGCGCCTGCGCGTCCAGAGCCTGTGCTCCGCAACGGGAGAGGCCACAACAGTGAGAGGCCCGCGTATCGCAAAAACAAACAAACAAACAAACAAAACAACCTTACAGCGTATTTTTTTCCCTCTAAAAACACTTTTAAGAGAAATAGAATGTCTCTCTTTGCTACAGACAAAACATGATGACAAGATAAGAAGCCAACTTCAAACACTGTGGCAATTGATGTTTCGAATTATCTCCCTCCTTCTCAGGGTAAAATGTGGCTATCGGGTGGGTCTGAGAGCTTCTAAGACTTGCAGATGCAGGAGTTGCTCATATTTGCGGCTTCTGTGCTAGTAACATTGTCATTCGTGCTGTGGGGCAGGAAGCATGCTGTGTCAGTGCTGTGAAAACCAAACTCCAAGGTGCTAACCCAGTATTTCAGAGTACCTTGGCCCCTACCAGGCCCAATTAACATTTAATTAAGAGGTTTACACAGCAGTGTTCTTCCTATTAGGTAAGGAATACCAGATATCTATATAGAATGCAAAAGCCTGCAATAAGGGAGCTTAGGTCCCTAAACTGTCGGGCGCTGGGAAAAGCCTCCTGCCCTGACCCCGGAGGTTTTGCACATGTCAAGACGCCAGTGCTAAGGAGAGATCCAAGGCACATTCCTTCCCTTTGATATCTGGTATTTCCCTACAGTTTCTTACTTTCTATGACGAACTTGGTCAAGATCTTGAGTGACAAATAGCAACAGTTTTAACAGGTCCAAACAAACTGGGAAGAATGCAAGAGGTACAGCTGAGGTATTAAAAAAAAAAAAATGTGTAGAATTACAAATCCACAGTCGCTTACTGGCGATTTCAAAATCCAAAAAGCTATGAAAACAGAAACTTTTCTGTGTAACTCTTTTTTGTTTTTACATTTTCTTTTTTTTTATTGGAGTATAGTTGCTTTACAATGTTGCGTTAGTTTCCACCGTACAGCAAAGTGGATCAGCTACACGTATACATATATCCCCTCTTTTTTGGATTTCCTTCCCATTTAGGTCACCACAGGGCACTGAGTAGAGTTCCCTGTGCTGTGCGGTACAGTAGGTTCTCATTAGATATCTAGTTTATACATAGTATCAATAGTGTATAGATATCAATCCCCATCTCCCAATTCATCCCACCCCCCCCTTACCCCTTTGGTATCCATACGTTTGTTCTCTATGTCTGTCTCTATTTCTGCTTTGCAAATAAGATCATTTATACCATTTTTTTAGATTCCACATATATGCATTATATTCGATATTTGTTTTTCTCTTTCTGTGTAATTCTTTAGTGGACAGGACCTGACGTGACCTGAACTCATGCGGTGGCAACACCAGGCTAGCCTGAGGCTATTTGGGGTGTAGTTATCGCACAATGATGAGTACTTACACCTCAGGCTACAGAAAACCTGACACTCTGGGTTACAGGGTGCTGCCCAGGCCCCTGGGGGTTACTTACAGACACTAATGTTGACTCGATGGTCGTTATACACCCACGTACCACACTGCCATTCTGAAATCTGAGAAACTCTGATTCAACCCACATCTAGCCTGGAGAGCATCAGAAAAGGGATGTGGAACCATCGCAACACCAACTTCTACCCAGTTCCATAAATCACGCAAAAATTTACTTATCTGAAAAAAGCCTGTTTGATTCAAGCATTAAGTATACAAGTGTCAATAATAAGGACGATTTGATACACAAATGCTCATTCTTGAACGTCCTTAGACATGATGCATTCTGACTGAGTTACAGAGCTGGCTTATTCTACACAACGGACAAAGATAACACCTGCTCTCCCAGGGGCTCAGGAGACCTGACGCTCTGCAGTCCCCCGAGCCAGAAGTCACTGTTCTCAGAAAGATACTCTTAAACTGGGTACCAACGCTACTTGTACCAGCAATTGTCACCAGCCCACAGGTCCTGCGCAGAGTTGAAGTGATGCTACACACTGCCTAATGGGTACCTAAAGTTTCACAACACAAGTGGCAAGTTGATTTCCACACATAGTTCTAGTAAGTTCATTCATGCTGAGGGGAGCCTACTAGTCTTCAGACATTGTAAAGTATTATCTGAAGAAAATGAGGGTGGTTTTCACACAGATGACATAAACAACATTGAAGGATTATAGGGAGCACAGATAAACACTGCACGCAGGTATTTTTCACTGTCATCCATTCCTGCTGTACCGCAGAGCATCACAAATCCCCGTGATGTCACTCTTATACTTAATGTTTAATTTTTTTTAAATTTTTACCTTAATTTAAATACAGAAGGTCAAAGCATCAGTTAAACAGAAAGGCTATCAACAACTCTAAAATTTAAAGAAAAACTTTCTTTGTGTGTTTGAAAGCTTGAAAGACCAAGGCACAATCTTAAGATAACGATTTATTCATTCAGTTCAATAGTGTGCTTAGTATATATACTTTACCTTCTTTACACTTATAACATTTATAACATATAACTTTAAATAATTCAGTTTATATAAAGATCGGTTACAGTTTTCACATAAATAATCCTAAATTAAGTTTAGGACCCTGAATTTTGGAACATCCCCCGACTGTGCCACATTCTTCCAGGTTCCCTATCGTTTTCCTATTGATCTCTCACCTGGAAAGCCCTTCCCACACTCATCTTTCAAGGCTCAGATTGAAATGACCTCTTTCAAAGGCTTCCTCAATCTCTCTGAATAGGATTATTCAACTTTTCTTCTTTGCTCCCATTACACTTCTTGTAGAGCAACGATCATACTGTACTCGTTTTTTCTCACCTAATCCCCATTAGGCAATCAGCTTACATAATACAGCATGGTGAGATGCTCTGTTTTTGCCTCTCTCCCTCAATAAATATTTGAAAAGTCTCTCCCTCAATCAAAGTCTCTCCCTCAATAAATATTTCAATGAATGAATGATCTAATAGTTAAGATTCCACTATAAGGTCATGCTCTCCTCAAATATGACCACCTGGTAAGGCAGAAGAGTTACAGGAAATGTCAGAGTCCTCTAAGGCAGGAGGACTGAACCGGACACTCTATTTAAAGATAAGGTAGAATTCACAATCGATACCACAAATTACTCTTGTTGTACTGTGAATAGTAAATTGAGAGTAAACTGTGAGATGTCGAGAACTGGACAGAAGGGCAGCCACGGTAACTTGCTTTATTTCAAGTTCCCTCTTGCTGCCACATTCTAAAACGGTCAAACAAAATAATTCTGAGTCCATGATAAAGGCCTGAAGAACAAGATATTCTTGCAAGAAAAAAATGTAAAATTATTTAAGTAAAATACTCCAGGTCAGCTTTACGTGCACAGGAATCCCCTGGGACGCTTGTTGGAAAAGCAGGCTGTAATTCAAGAGGTCTGGCTGGGGCCTGAGATTCTGCATTTTCTAACAAGCTCTCAGGTGACGTTGAGGCTGCTGGTCTGTGAACCCCTTTTAGAGCAGGAGACAGACGATGCACTTCCCTCTGAAGGCCAGGCGGGACTGTCTCAGCTTTAACTGGCACACTTATTAATATTCCCTGCTGTAACCTATCTTGATGGTGCTGATTCTACAAAACAATACTGAAAATACTACTGGAAGAAATCTATATTACTTAAAATTTTTGTAATTGTTCTTACCTATACTCTGGTAATGCCATCGAAAGAAAATTCGTTCAGGTAGAAACTGCAGTATTTTCTATAAAACAAACAAACGAAAATTCAGAAGATATAAAGAGAAAATAAACAACAAATGAAATTACACATTTTCATGTTAGCCCATAGTACATGCTGTATATCTATATATATATAGATATATTTCAGAAAAGAAATAAAAACTTCGTAATAACATAAATATTGCACTTTATCTTGGACCCCAACAGGACAGTCTCTTTTACTTGCCCCAAGCAAACTTCCTTCCCTGAATGTTTTAAAGAGATTACTGTCCCAACTTGAATTCTCCCTATAAGAAAGAAAAGAAAAAAAAAAAAAAAACCTGAAGTGATCATTTTATCTTAATTAAATCACAGCCATTGCTTAAATATTACAAGAATAAGCTCTCAAATGCCAGATTCTCTAGGTGTCTTCTTTTTCACCTTCCACTTCCCATTTTCATTAAAATCCTCACTGGTCTCTGGACAAGAAACGGAATTGGGAAGAAAGATGAACAACAAAGAAGAGATAAGACCTTACTCAGTGGAATAAGGAAATGAAATTGGTGGCAAGAATTTCTTGAAATTAATAGCTAAAAATTAGTTTTAGGATTGTAGTCATGAATCCCCCCACCGCTGCCTCTGGTAGATACAACAAAGAACAAAATTTACAATATACAAGAGTATTTGGAGAATGAAAGCAGCTGTTCCCGAAAGACCCAAACAAACGAGAACGACTTTTTTTTCACTCTACAACAAGTATTGGCAAGTTACTCTTGGGCAATAAAAGTCCTTGTATTCTATCTGTAACTGCCTTTTTTAAAAATGTAGAAAATACAAACACTGGTTAAAATTCATTCCTTGGTATTGATAATACATTTCTATTTTACTATGAAAATCCTCATTCTAGGTTTATCTAGCCTAACAGTCTAACATTTTGAAAGATTAAGGTAGGGACTTCCCTGGTGGTCCAGTAGCTAAGACTCTGCGCGCTCCCAATGCAGGGCGCCCGGGTTCGATCCCCAGTCAGGGAACTAGACCCCGAATGCCGCAACTAAAGATCTCGCACGCTGCAACAGAGATCCCAAGTGCCGCAACTAAGATCTGGCACAGCCAAATAAATAAATAAACAAATATTTTAAAAAATATATCAGATTCCTATGATTAAAAAATTGAAAAAAAAATTAAGGTAAAAAACTTATTGATATATTCAGACCTCCAGAATAAGTATATTTCCAGGCAGCTATCGACACACCACCTCTTCCATTCAAGCCAGCTTGGGGTTTGGTTTGGTTTTCTTGTCGTAACTTTCCAACTGGGTCAGCAACATACAAGTGTGTTTACCTCATTTTTTCCCACCTGACAATAAAGCAATGTGTAAGAACGTCTACTGGGAAAGCCACCACAGGTAAACCTGATCCAATGTGGGTGACTATCAAGGGCACGACTTGTCCCGGCGTGGACGTCTTTCCCAGCAGCTGGGCCTCACTGTAAACGTCACCTCCTCCATCACCTGTCCCATCGTCCCTGGCACAGTCCTCACCCTGGCTGACTGGAAGCCCCATGAAGGCCAGAACACCCTGAAATATCCCCAGGGCCTGAAGCATGCCTGGCACACAGTCGGTGCTCAATGAATATTCAGTAAAAGAATTCTGAATGTTTTTTACTTGTGAAATTGTGAATTTTATAGGTAATCCTGATCTTTGCTATGGTCTTATATTCACATTGACATAATATGTACCTTATATTTCCTTAAGCATCACTGAATTAGTGATGGCATTTACATTAAAATACATTAAAATGTGTGGGCGTTTTTTAGCCCTGAACCTAGCAAAGAAAACCCAAACCAAAAATAAAAGCTGTATCATTTAAAAGAACTAAGTTTTTCAAAATCTGATAAACATAAAATATAAATGTATTAAGTTACATAATTTGTCATGAATTCTACACACTACACATCTACAAAGATGAAAATGCTACACAGACCATCAAAGATTATTTCTGATTATATATTAAAAGCTGTACATAGCTGACCACATGCTGAAAATCACTGAATTCTCTCCTCCATTTTTCCACTTCAGACTTCCCCTAGAACATGTTGGTTTGTTATCTCTTAACCCCATAATTCTAAAGGGTATCTTAAATCTGTTTTACTATGTGATAATACTGACATACACTCAAACATACCTACACACCCCCCCCCCCCCCCCTCTCACACACACACGCCCACACGGCAGATCTACACACACACACACGCGCGCGCCAGATCCCACTTAGTGAAAAATATCTACAAGACTTGGTATTTGAAATGCAGAAATAAAATAACTATGAATAAAATACTTTGTCTTTACTTCCAAGGGTTTCATGATTCATGGGCAAGAGAGACGGTAAGGAAAATATCATTCAGGGAAAAAAAGAAGCCTGACAGAAATTTGTATGACGTGTTACACAGGTGAGGGGAAAGCGCCTCCCATCAGTGGGGACTTCATGGATTGCTTCCTGGAAAAGAGGACACTTGGGCTAAGACTTAGAGATTAATTAAATTGCCAAGTGGAGGGCAGGAACAGAGGAAGAGCGTGTGTGAAGGTTCAGAGGCAGACAGCAGCAGGCAGTAAGCGTAGCAGGCAGGCGGCTGAGAAGGGAGGAGACGGGCCTGGAGAGGCAGGCGAGGCCGGGGTTGATGCTCTCCCTGGAGCAGGTTCCGTAAGACGGCTGAGAAGAAAGGCAGGGGCGTGCAGGAAGAAGCAGTGGTAGTATTTCAGACGGAGTGAAATGGCCTGGACCAGGGGCAGCAGGGTAAGAGGAGAAGCTGGCACAGTGACATTCAGAAGGGGAAACTGTCAAGGTGGACAGGTTGAGTAGCTGGGGTAAATGGAGGACTCAAGAATGACACCCCCCCCCCCGCCAGAGGGCTCAGTAGATGGCAATAATTTAATCCAAGATGTCAAATCCAGAAGGAATTCCATAATTGAAGCATGTCAGGTTTGGCTCTGGACATCCTGGAATTTGAGGTGTCAGTGGACCACCTTACTGAAGATGTTCTGATAGGCAATCGGGTATATGGGTCTAGAATACAGAAATGGGATCTGGATGGTAACAGAAAACAGGCAGCAGTTAAAGGTGTGTGTATATGAGACCCTTCAGGGAAAGAGCCTGAAATGAAATGAGATAAAACCCAAGCACTAACAGTTTCCTGAAGTTCTGCTAAGGAGGTAAGGACGCGGGGGGCCGGACGGGGGAACAGAAGTTAGAAGCAAGCGTGCACAAGTCAAAGGAGAAACTCTGGATGTGCCGGGTGTTTGTAGGCTTATTGTGTTAAAGATCAGAAATACGTATGACTAATTGATATGACAACTAGTTAGAAAAAGCTAAAGATGCTGGAAATGTGGGGAAATCGATGCCACATAACAAAGCGGCTTCAGCTTTAAATCAAGTGAGCTCGATGGTTTCCCTCGCCCAGAGAACCCACAACCTTTGTCGGCCAAACACCAAGTGCCAGGCAGGATGGATCTGTCAGTCTATAAACTCTATGAAGGCAAGTGGCTCTCTGGGGGGAAAAAATCAAAAAAGGTCTTCACTCTGCAATTATACCAACATGCATTTTAGATGGATAACACGCAAAAGGAACTAAATGTAAAAACTGGGTTATGTCTTGTTAAGTTCCATTACATTAAAAAGGAATCACAAGAAGAAGAAGAAGAAGAAGAAGAAGAAAGTCAGATTTCTACAGAACATTTTAACAGGAACCAATTGTTTAACAGGGACCAAGCATTGTCCTACCATCAGAATGTAAACCTGAATGTCCCCATGAGCTGCAGAAGACACGACAGCAGAGAAAACCCAGAGAGAGGTCTACGGATTGCGGGAGAATGTCACAAGCAAGGAGGTGAGTACAAGAAAACCACCTACTCTGGAACCAAGGTTACAGATGAGGGTATCAGCAGTTGGGCTGCTGTCCAGCCAAACAAGCAGCTCTGGAGCCCAGAACAAGCACATCTTGGGGGGGGCGGGCTCTCCAGACTCAAGAGAGAAAGACAGCTTCCATTTGTGCCTAAGTTTTATGATTCTTTTTTTTCAGTCAATATTTATTCATTTATTTATTTATTTATTTTTAATTTTTATTAAATGAGTCTTTAAATTCTATAGTACTTTAACAATTTTCAAAAGTTTCACACACATGATTTCATACAATCTCATAATAACCCTTTTTCCCCCCAACTCCCATATTGCCCCTCCCCCCCTTCCCTCTCCCCACTGGTAACCACTAGTTTCTTCTCTATATCTGTGAGTCTGCTTCTTTTTGGTTTTATTCACTAGTTGGTTGTATTTTTTAGATCCCCCATATAAGTGATATCATACAGTATTTGTCTTTCTCTGTCTGACTTATTTCGCTCAGCATAATGCCCTCCAAGTTCATCCATGCTGCTGCAAATGGCAATATTTCATTCTTTTTTATGGCTGAGTAGTATTCCATTGTTTATATATTCCACATCTTCTTTATCCATCATCTGTCGGTGGACATTTAGGTTGCTTCCATACCTTGGCAACTGTAAATAATGCTGTTAAGTTTTAGGATTCTTTAACTCATCCTTTCTCTTTACCGAAAAATTTACTACAGAGGCTATTTCAATATGTTTGCTACCAAATGAATAATCATGGTTGCAGGTTGAGTTCTCTGGGAAACAGACCCTGTGTGCAGTTAGAAGCCCTAGTGGTTTATGGGGAATAGCATCTGTGAAAGAGAAACAGACCCCCACACAGAGCTCACAGTATGTTAGAGGAGCCCCACGTGCCTGACGATGGCCAGGCCACTGTACCACTGCCTCGCTCAGTCACTGGCTGGGGTCGTGATGGGAAGAGCATGGCCGTGGCGGGAAAGCTGAAGACGGCGCTGACAGCCGGGGGCTGGGGTGACCCCACTCCTTGCAGCCAGGCTGGAGGGGATTCGAGCTGCACTCGTCTCTGTCTGCCACGGTCATCTTCCAATGACTAATCAGGACATTCTCATATCAAGAGGCTGAAGGCCTAAAGAAGTGCACCCTACTTCGGGGACGGGGTCTCTGCTGGCTGCAGCCTCAAGGCGATGGGAGCTGGACAGCTGCATCATCCCTGCACATCTCCTGCCTCCTTGCATCCAGCCCGCTCTCCCAGAGTGAGCGGGACAGCAGCACTCGGTGTCCTCCTCTGTCATGCTTCCCTCCAGGGGGATTTGGCACCCCGCCTACATTCTGGGATTATCTTCTGGGCCCATCTTGCTACTTAATCTAAAAATTTCGTACAGCTGAGGCTGAGAAAATTACTCTGAAGAGTTAGGAGAGAGCTCATCTTGGACAAGACGAATGGCTGGCATGCCCACTGGCTCTTCAGATCTTCACTGCAATCAGGAAACCAAGTGGGCACTGAATCACGCTCTTCAGCTTTCCAAAATACACATTGGTCTTCTTGATTTAGGTTTCTTTTCTTAGTATGCGACAAAGACAAGTGTCTTTTTAATATAAAGAAGGACAAAGGATACAGCAAGGTGGCGTGCATCTGGATGCCTGGATGCCCTCAGTTGGCCACAAGTAGACTCAACTTGTTCTGAGGACGGGTCTATATCATCATCACCACTTCTGGATAAAAGTTTTCAGATTTACAAAATGGATGGACTTTAAAGATACTCAAAAATAAACTCAGTAAGGTTTGGATAGGAAACACCATGCCCGATATCTGAGCTACTAAGACTATTCCCAAGTGGATGTAATATTATACAACAACTAGAAGGCTGGAACTACCCACACAGACGCTTTCTGCACTCAAACATGGCAGGGCCCTTTTTTATGCATTAAAGTCTATGAGGTCAATAAAAATGAAGCCCCAAACAACCATCTGTGTCTAAATGCTAAGCCTGTCCCTCAGAAAGCCCCAGATGAAGCCTACCTCTACGGAGGCAAACACAATAAGGTATTGCTACTGCAGCCCACGTTCCAAGCTACACTACTGCGAATGCCACATAAGCCACTGACATCTTGTTTGTAGTTTCGCTGGAGAGTAAAATTTTAAAAGTGCAGGAAAGCCACACAGTGTGAATAAATATTACTTTTCTGAAAAGCACATGGCCGTAGTTTATGCTCAGTGATCAGCTCCATCTATATGGTAATCCATTAGAGCACACTCGAAATCGAAATTAGGTATTACTACTGCTCAGCACATCGGGGAATCTGTCATTCTTTTAACTGATTATCCATAGTCCTTTTTTCTCCAGAACCTACTGCATGACCAGGAATAATGTGAAATGGAAGCTGTAGTTTATACAAGATGCTATCGTGTACTTTAAAACTGTTGATCTTCATTTAATTTGTGTGGGCAACTTGTTTTTTTTTCAAATTATTCCCAGATGATTGCAACATATCCCAGTAGATTCACATTTGATTTCGATTCCACTTAGAAGGGTAGGTCAGTGAAGAAGAAGGAAAATATGACATACTCACTGACGCAAGGTAACGTCTGTAAACGATGACCAACTAAACCTGTTATGCCCACAAGTACAGAACATGGGAGCAACTCTCCCTGAAACCAGCCACGTGGCACAAGGGTGCTAGGTACAGAAAACACTGACCAGGGAGAAAACAGAAAGTTCAGTTTGGAAGAACGGAAGTCTTAGTCGCTTGGCCCTTTGAGTAATAAATGTTTGAAAAACTTATGATGAGACAGGGCAGATGGTTTCACAGGAAACATCCTGTGAATGCCTGGGCCACGTGTGAGGTGGTCTCAGAAGGACCCCTGTGAGCAGGAGTCCGCCGGCCTGGACACTCCCGGGGTGACCTCTGGACACAGCAACGTGTCCTTCAGCTGTCCTGGGCCTGGCCACTCCTCTCTCACTAAAAATGACCCAACTATCTAATGCGGACAAAACCTTTTCATTGAATTTTGAGTGTCAACATTTGGGACTTCAAAATGTAAGAGAAATAGAGCTAAAATAACGAACTGCATAACCTTAAAAATAAGGTGACTATATTTTTAGGTAAAAAAGTAATGCTTTTTTTCTTATCCCACGTCCCCTTCTAGCTAATCACTCGCCATGCTGTTACTGAGCTGGGAAAACACAGCTCCATCTTCCTACATCCCTTTCAGTCTTTAGGACCGAACTCAAACTTCACCTCTTGAGAAGGGCCCACTGCAACCTCCCCTCCAACACATCCCTCCCCAGTGAGACAGGCACTGGGCCCGCTCCACCAGCAGCTCCTGGATTCCTTGAGAGAAGAGACCCCCTATGAGCCACCTGGTACCCCTAACACCCAGAACAGTGGCTGGCAATAATGTTTCTTAATGAGCACTGCATGCACAAATAGATGAATGAATGAAAAATGAAAAAAAAAAAGAAAGGAAGACAAAGGGGATTCTAATTTTGTGCATGTGTACAAGCAGACACAAGAAAATGCCCACGTTTAAGGAAGGTGCTCATACTCTGACATCATAGAAACACAGAACCTGGAGAGCAGGCATTTGATAAAGATAAAGGAGAATACAACTGTGCTTACAACCTTACAGTAAATCTTAATACTTGATTAGATCATCATTCAAAAGGCAAGACTTTTCTCGGCTAATGAGAAAAAAAAATATTTCAAAAGACTTAAAACACAAGGCAAAGACATCTAAAGGAAATACAGAATGTAAAAAAAAAAAGAGAAGGGGGCATCTAATTTCATCCTCCTGTATTCTAGAAATCGACCAATATAAAAATGTTAGAAAACCTCATTAAATAATGAAAACCCAGAAAGGGTAAAGGATCCCATCTACAAGCAAAACACTCAGAGGAATTACTGCTTAAAGCATAAAGGGAACTGCAAAGAGGCGTGGTGGGTGGGGGCCCCTTCCCGTGAAAGCCGAACATACCTAGAATACGCAGCAAAGGAGGAGACCACCCTCAAGAGGAACGGGTTCCTCCTGAAATAGATTTGCTGCAAGAGGAGGATACTTTTTTAGAAATTCTGATTCACATTCTTAAGAAACCCAAGAGGACACTGAATCTTTTTAAAGATCTAGGTAAATAAAAGCAGCAGATGCACAAGTAAGTGACATTTGGAATCAGAAAATATCACGTGCATATGAAAACCTGGAAAACACGGATCTAGAGTCTGCCGCGGTTTCCCACCATAACCTTGCGCTGAGACAATGCGCATCTCCCTAGAACTAAATAAGCTGAACGTAGATAAATGTCTAGACGTAGCACGTTCCAAGCTGCAAATTGAAAATATAATTAAAAATCCTACACAAATCTAAAAAGGACAAATGGATTATCCACAAAGTAACAAAACTCGGGCTGACCTCAGTCTTTCTCTCTGCAACGTTAAGCTTCAGAAGACAGCGTGGTCAGCTGCTCACTGCAGGCCAGGCCAAGAAGAAGGGGCACCAGAACACAGACACACATGGAGGACAGGAGTCCCACAGCAAACCAGATGCCGACATGTGAATCCAGCATGTGATACAGAGAACTAGAGTAAACTACAGCTCTTTTGAAAAGCAAATAAGATTCAAAGTATTGAGAAAAAAATATGATTCAAAAAGCGTAGAGCCAGCTGTATGTGTTTGAAGTTTAAAAAAACAAGATATTCTAGAGCTGGGAGTTTATCAGACACACACCTCACTTCCTCAACATACTAAGTGAGTCATGTTCCAGCAAATAAAGAGATTACTTAAAATAAACAATCTAAAAACAAGGATGCAGGTGCATAAACACTATGAACAATGAGCTATATTTATATAATTGGAATTAATGTGGGTATGAAAAATAGAGTAAATCCTCAAAATCATTAATGTAAGAGAAATAAATTCTAAAAAACATTAAAATAATCTGGATATAAAATGCTTAAAATAGGTGAAAAGTAAGAAGTACAAAAGATATGTGGTGTTAGAGTAAAAGTACCACCAAACACTGCTTTATTCTTGATATGGATAACAGAAAGAAAAAGGTTCAAATAGCATTTTGTTAATTTAAAGACAATTATTGGAATGACAGAAAAGTGAAAGTATATCTCCCAAATTGCAAAGCATTGAAAGTCAGTAACCTCTCCCACAAAAAACAAAAGTAGAAAAAAAAAAGTGTAATGTTAATTATCACATAAAAATAATAAATATAAATAAGTTAAATTCCTCTACCAAAGACCAAGTCAATCAGAACTGGCTTTCAAACACAGAAAGATGAACAATAAAATACAGAAAATGACAGAGTAGCAGGTAATTCTACCCATAATATGTGGTCTTGCCCTGAATAACACACTCACTGGAACACACCCAAGAGGAGTCTTCTTTTCACACAAGGATCTGACACAGGAAACCTCAGTCACAATCAAATCTGCTGAGCTCTTCTTCATTTCCAGCTTCTATTTTCTGGCTAAAAACTGTATTTTTCAGATCTTTTCAGTTTTGATACCAACACAACCAGTTGTCTGTCTTTTCTGTGTCATTTTTCACAAAATGGAAAAAAAAAAATCACTCCCAGAGCGTTTCCAGGTAAGTCCCGCAGTGAGATGCCAGCACGTGGTCCCCACCCTCCCAGAACCTTTGAGGATTTAAACGCCCGCTTCCCCACAGTTACAAAGTGTCGCAGACCTGCAGTTGGCTCACGACTAGCCCCTCTGCCAAGTTCACCGGGCGAATGCCAGGGTCTGTGGGAGCAGCTGGTGCTCAGCAGGTTTACAGCCTATCCTGTGTCGGGAGCACATCACACACCGGGTGTCACTCTGTGACAGCCACCACGCCATATCCAAGCAAAACAAGCCATAGAAAACTGACAACACAGCAAGTCTGTGTACAACTACCTCCTAAACTGACAGACAAAGAAACCAACTCGTCCAAACTGTGTTCCCATATGAATTCCAATCAATTTAAAGGGAGAGAAAAAGCTCTTTACGTATCTCCTGCTGTTCTAACAGTAAATACAACGTGCTCGTTTCACTGTGAGGTTTCCATACGTGTAGTCCTGATGCAGTTTCTACCCTTTGCCCTTGCAGGGTTCCTGGAAGCACCTGCTGGTGCTGCCTTTGGGCGACCCACTCCTGAAGGTGTCAGCTACCCAGGAGAGCGGGGCCAGGGCACCCGGGCTGCGGCAGAGAAAAGGGGGAATGTAATTTCACACAGCCGCAAACAGCTCCAGACATCTCCAGTTTCCCTTCCTCCGAGGTAAACTGAGTAATTCAGTATATCCTGTTGGGTCAATCCCAAGTTTCTCACCTGGAAGTCACAAGGCATAAGGAAAACTGTAGTCTTGGTATTAAATTAGGGGTTAAAATGTCCATTGAAAATGGCTCCTTTCAACACAGACACTCATCTCAAATTATTAACACGCTGTAATAAGATAATCAAATTGCAACTGCAAACAATGCATTCACAGAATTCTAGAAAGGACTCGATGTTTATGCTTTGCTTCCATCTTCCAGTCTGCAGAGATCATAAACATTTCATGATCAAAAGCAGACACCAGGATAACCATGTGCTACAGAAACAGAAGACCCGGGCCCTGTGTTCTGTTATGTCCCCAGCATCCCGTACAGGACCCGGCACTGAGGGGCGATTACTGAGCTAACTCACCACCACAAACAACATCTGAGACCAGGGAGAAAGGGCACGACGAGCCACCCAGCCTCCACTGCAACTCCGGCCGAGGAAGTCTCCGGGGCTGTCGGGGAGCAGGTCACACTCTGCCGTGACAGGAACGTCACCACCTGGAGTTGCCCCCAACCAAGGGCCCAATGTTGATAAAAACAGCAAACATGACTAACGCTATGAAGAAAGCCAGAGCAATTCTATGTCTCTATATGATCACTTTAAATATATGTCACACATTAAAGTAAACCCCGATGTCAGAAAGATGACCAAGTATCCTGGTCATGCTTGCCAACCGGACCTCAGGGCAGCTTTGGGGATGGAGAGGAGTATCTGTCCGCCCAGTTCTCCGGGAACTGTGAGCTGACCCTGACTTCTCTCAGCTGCAATCAGTCATTTAGAATTACGGCAATGACCGAGGAGCCGCATTCAAAGTTGGAATCATTCCTTTAAACAAACAAGCAAAAAAGTCCATTGAAGCATCCAAATCTTTGAAATTCTCAGTAAGTACTTAAATTCCAAGAATTTAAGAGGAATCTGTTTTTCGTGTGCATTTTATTTGTTCTTGTCCCTCCTCCACTCACCAGTAGTAAAGTGGTCCTCACGGGAAAAAGAAATAAAAAGCACTAACAGTGTGAGAGGCCCGCGAAGTCCTTCCCCTCAGCGTGGGGAGGGCAGCAGCCCTGGAGGTTTTCTGCACGCTGGACAGTCTGGAATAACTAATGACAAATAAAGCAGGGGCGAGCAGGGCTGTGGAAACTGGTTAATTGTCAAAATACAATTCTGCTGCCTTGCTCTGTGTTATTTGCTCAGAAGAAAAGAGGGCCTTGACTTAATATCCTGCAGGTCATCTGCCCTGAATGCACAGACCTGGCCATGATTCAGTCCAAGCGTTTCCCCTGAACCTCCACAGGAGCTTCTAATTTGTTTTCATTTTCAAACAGTTGGAAAAGATAAACAGTTCCACCGAAAGAAGAAAGATGGTGGGGGAGGAGGAGAGAAGTTGGGAGGACAAACATCTCAGCATTGCTTATAATCCTATTATATCCATAATTCTAGTTTCTCTTCAGGCAATTCTTCTTCACTGTTAATATCTGGAGCAGAATGAGGTAATTAAGAGTGAAAAGATAAATAAATGCGTGTGTGTGGTAAATACAGTTAATCCTCAAATCGCTGGCTGGCACAGGGAAAGCAACTGCACAGAGTGAAGACCAGCACATCAGGTCACCTCCTCTCGCACAACCCCAGGCACCTCACCAGTCCAGCTGAATTATCATCATCTGGGAAGCTATTAAAAGTCCTTTCCCCTATTTTGAGGAAAAGAATCTGAGGCTAAACCCACTTCTGTATAAGCTCCCTTGGAACACTGAAGAACCGGAGAGCCTGGGTTGAATTCCATTAACGTCAGACAGAGATTCCACTAGAGCCCTGGATTCCCAGCCGGTCAGTAACAATTCCCCAACATCAGCGTGCCCAGCAAGGCTGCCACCCCCGAGTGCCCTCCAAGCCAGCATCACTCCCACAGACGCTAGGTAGGAGGCTTGTCAGACAAACTGCCATCTTTGCTGGTAACGGAAAAATAAAACCTAAGGACCCCAGCATCACCCCTCCTCCTCTGCTGGCCCCTGAAGAAGCCCCATATCACCTGCGCTCTCTGGGCAGCTCACCGCTGGCTCTGATGTCCAGTCCTCTCCAACCAGAACCTCCCACCGCAGGAAGGGTGAGGACCAGTGGGCACTGCCCTGGGAGGACACTGACAGTGTTTTCTTTATCTCGATGGGTGGCTGGAGGGAAGGGGCAAGATGAAGTACAAACCCATTTGACTGTCCCTGGTTTATACTATTATTTTCATCTTAAAATAAGCATGAAAAGGGGGCTTCCCTGGTGGCGCAGCGGTTGAGAGTCCGCCTGCCGACGAAGGCGACATGGGTTCGTGCCCTGGTCTGGGAGGATCCCACATGCCGTGGAGCGGCTGGGCCCGTGAGCCATGGCCGCTGAGCCTGCGCATCTGGAGCCTGTGCTCCACAATGGGAGAGGCCACAACAGTGAGAGGCCAGCATACCGCAAAAAAAAAAAAAAAAAAATTAAATCAAATCAAACTACTTACAATTAAAATTTATGTTGCCCAGTCACACCAGCCATATTCCCAGCACAAAGTAGCCCATGTAGCGAGTGGTCACCTAGCTGCATGTAGAATATTCCCATCGTCCCAGAAAGTTCTAGTGAACAGAGCTGCTCGAGAGAAGACAGCAACTGAGGTGTTTAGATACTCAAAGGCTGATCAAAGTGATTTGATATTAAAACTAAATAAAAGCATGAAACTAAATTTCATGCTGAAAAAGACTCCCCCGTGAACTTCTTATTTTGAAGACGTCTTTGTTTGGAGACTTCCATCAAAGCTACCTTTGTGGGACCCTAGGCTGCTGGCAGAGCTGAAGAGCCTCCAGACCTCATCTGGTCCCACCCCTGACGCAGGAACGCGGACCCCAAGGCAAAGGAAGGTTCATTGCCTCAGTCAGAGCCGCACGGCGCGCTGTGCCAAAGCCAGATCCAAAACTCGCCAGCCCTTCTGCTACCTTTCTCTCATCCCCTTTGTCCAGGGAGTTATAGGCAAGGAAAGAAAATAGTTTTAATAGAAAAATACCACATAAACCCCATGGGAGATAAGTCGAGAATTTAAGAGGCTTTAATCCAACAATAAATATTAACAAGTGCCAATCGGTGTGGGGCACACAAAGGATTACAAGGGGCCCCAGGAACTTCCTAGTCTCCGTAGGAATCTAAGACACCTGGAGGGAAAACCAGGAACATCCGGCTGTAATGCAAAGGTACCAAGTGGGAGTGCATTATACAAGCTGACAGAAGAGAACGGGCACCTCTAGCTGGAGCTGCCAGGAGAAACGAGGGGTCTGAACACAGCCTGAAAGACTGGGCCGGAAGAGCAGGAGAGCAAAGGGCAGGCCCTGAAAGGAGAGCTGCATACACCAAGAGGTAGGAGTGAAACTGTGCGCAAAGAGGCCAGGGGGCAACAAGCCAAGTGCGGGTGACAGTGCTCTCACAGAGTGACCCCAACAGCCAAACAGGGAGCCCCAGGGACTCTGAGTGCGAGACCAGCTCCCGCCACACTTCACAGGGTAACAAGAACCCGTTCAGCCTCTAGGAAGGGAAAAAAACAGGGTTTATTTAATCTGGTGGGGTAATTTAGATAAATTCAAAAATAAGCGATCTAGAAATCAAATGTCCGTGTATCTGTGATTTCTAACTCTGTGATATTTGAAAAACAGATGAATAAGTAGCATTCTGAGGCCAGGATATGTGTAAGTTTTAATATGAAATCTCTTCTGCTGATGTGCATTTTTATTGGGGACTGGGAGGCTGGGGAAATGCCCTGCTATCAAACTCTATCCAAACTCCCCGATTTCTCTACCAAAGGGGGGATGACATACAGCATGGCAGACGGCCTGAAACAACATCTAAGAACTGTATTTACTTGTTTTCTGTATTCTTTTTTTTTTAACATCTTTATTGGAGTATAATTGCTTTACAATGGTGTGTTAGTTTCTGCTTTATAACAAAGTGAATCAGTTATACATATACATATACATATGTCCCCATATCTCTTCCCTCTTGCGTCTCCCTCCCTCCCACCCTCCCTATCCCACCCCTCTAGGTGGACACAAAGCACCGAGCTGATCTCCCTGTGCTATGCGGCTGCTTTCCAGTAGCTATCTATTTTACGTTTGGTAGTATGTATATGTCCATGCCACTCTCTCACTTTGTCGATGCTCTGACACCTGGGGTCCCGCTGCACTGGCAGGAGCTGCCCTCCCAGGTTAGTGAATTCCTGGGAGTACCTGCCAGCACACCTTTGATATGCAAAGCAGCCAAGCCCAAATGCACACCTCAGCCACCTCCTTTAATGGGATCTCACACTCTGGGACACTATCCCCTGCCCGCATCGCCTGGCGACCAGGTACTGAAAGCTGGGGGCCGCTCCCAGAGCCCAGAGCCCGCAGCAATTATTCACACTATCCAATCCTAACCTGCTCAGCCTGCTGGCGACCTCGCCTGGCCCACTCCTTCCTGCAGAAACCACCTCTCACACAGAGATTCCACTAGCGCCCTGGATGCCCTCTCTGCCTGCTCTTTTCACCTTGGAGCTTCTCTTTATGGCCCTACCTGACGCGCCGTGCCTCCTGCTTCTAAGGCACTGGATGCACTGTAATAACGTCTTCCTTCATGCCAATCATTTTCAGGTCTGTGTGTCTTACCATACTTGATTAAAACAAATCCCAGGAACCATGAACACCTCTCAACTGCTGAATGCAGACGCTGCTCAAAGTCAAGTGAATTATTTGATCTTGAAACCCATTCACCAGGTGCCTTACACTGTTACACCAACCCTCCTTTTCCCCTATGTAGGCAGCCACCTCAAGGGCCACCATCTAAGTGTCACTTCTGAAAAGGGCCTTTCAGAATTTTCTGACTCATAAGGTGGTTACTGGAGCACTGACATATCCATTCTCACCACTGGACTCTTCAGTTTACCATGGAACGTTAGGACGTGCTCCATGAGAGCAGGGCGTTCCATCCATCCCACTGCCCATTGCCATACCTCCAACACCTAGAAGTGTGCCTGACACACAGTAGGTACCCAATAAATGTGTCTAATGAATGAATGACCTGTACAAGAATAGGCATGTGTTGGTATAGGTGGCCCATGGAATACAGCTTGAATATCGAGACTTCTAAGTGGTGAGCAGCCTGGCGCTGAGTTAAGGAATGGGTTCTAGAGTGAGACCAGAGGTTAAATCTCTATCTACCACTGGACAGATGTGCAATCTTGGGCAAGTCACCTGACACAACCAAGCCCCCAACCTTCCATTGATAAAAACTGGAAAGACTGAACCTATTTCCGAGGGAAAGGATTAAACAGGATGGCCTGAGTAAAATATTTATATTCTGGTCAAGTCAGCAACGTTGATTCATTTGATGGGGTCCCACACCATCATCCTGCAGGCCCATCAGAAACATATGGCAATGACAGATGAAATATCTTTTTAAAAGAAGAGTAAAATTAAGGAGCCGTAACCTCAATTAGACGTGACACACATCTCCATGAACCAGCAACAAGAGAAACTCCAAGTGGTACAGAGATTTGAAGCCACAGGCAACGGTAGCTGGAGGTCAGCTTCTGAGGGCTACAGTGCTGCCACCCAACATAAGGATGGGAAGGTCCACCCGCTGCCTGAAGGAGACTCGGCCTGGGCTGGCAGCCTTGACTGTCGCCACTTGCTTCATCCGAGCAGTGTGATGTCTTCGGTAGCTCACTACATTGAACAAATGACTGCTTCCTTTCTCAAAGGTTCCCTTCCAACCAGCCCTGACTCACAAAGCAGGCAGCAGCTCTCCTAAGACTCCTCTTTCCTGCCTTCTTAACTCCCTTACCTCTGCGCTTTCTTTCAATCCATTTCTTATTTATAGACAGTCTTTACATGGTATCCCTTCTGTGATTTAACATGTCTTAATAATACCACTTCTTCTAAAGGAAGCCTTTCCCAATTATTTACACCTTGATAAGTAGTTACCTTCAAATCCTCATAAACCATCTCTTTACGTGGCACTAACTTGTAGAAGGTAGCGATGAAGTTACTTAATTCTCAGAACGAACCATACAAATTACAACCTACCTTCTGAAGCGAGAGACAGAGAGAGAACATAAACAAAAACAAAAGCAATGCAAGTTCATTTTTCATTCATATTTACTGTGCCAAATGAAGGCTTTATGAAGCTTTGAGTAATATATATTTGTTCTCTTATATAGGCAACACATCCCCTGTAGATGGTAATGTATGGGGAGTAACACCCTCCTTAATCTAGACTTTCTGGACACGAGGAGAAGGTGTTGAAACCCCCTCTGTGTGGGTACAGGACCACAGGCTCTGATGGGCTTTCCTGTTGCAGGACAGTGACAGCAAAGGTAACTGTTATTGGGCTTCGGAGGACACAGGGAAACTAGCAAGGGACTTAAAAAGCAGTGTGAGAGGAAGCAGGAGGGGAGGGAACACCAAGTACACAGGAGGACTTATGGACATCTGCGCGCTCCAGACACCTGTGCCCATCCCAAGGTGGGTGTGAGGAACTGAACCAGGGATGCCAGTAATGAACCAGGACCCTCAAGTGGAGCCAAAGTGATCCCAAACAAGAGCACTCCCAGACCCCCTGCAAAAGCAAAGACAAACCCTCCAGAAAAAAATGGGATTCAAACCAGACCCCTAGCAAAAGCAAAGACAAACCCTCTGGAAAAACAGGATTCAAGCAGAGTAAATCTGCATCCAATGAAATCTGATCTCAAAATCATATCACAAAACATACAAGAAAAGAAGCCATCGTGAGAGATGGCAGAAATAACCAACAGCTTTCGACAACCAAAGACATACTTCAGATAGAAGAATGATCAGATACAGAGCACGAACTCTTCCATTATAAATGTTTCAGAAAATAAAAGATGTCTAAAAATGAACAAGGATCAAGAGACCATCAAAAGCAACCAGCCACATATGAATATCAAACCAAAAGAAGTTAAAACATAGAAATTAAAAGCTCAATAGCACAGTGAAGCAGCAGATTAGACCCAAATGGAGAAAGTGCCCTGGGGAGAGACAGCCGAGGCCGCCTGGCAGAGCACAAGGCCAGGAGATAGGGTGGGGAGGACAGAGGTGAGCCTGAGGGATGCGGAGGACAGACCAAGAAGTTTGCATGGGAATCCTAGAAAGTACGGCCAGAAAGAAAAGGAAAGAGTCAATATTTGAGAAGAAAGCAGCAGAGAATTTTACAGACATTATAAAAGATTTGAATCCAGAAATATAGGAAGCACACAGATACAAAGCAAGAAATTTTCAACTAGACATTTCGTGGTGAGACTGCAGAACCAAAGGGTAAATTAAGACAAGATTGTTAAGCCAGAGAGAAAAGGCGTTTAAAGGAACAGCAATTAGACTGAGAACAGAGCTTAAAACTGCTGCGACGGCAACTGAAAGATAGTAAAATCATACCTGTAAAGTGTAACATAAATGCTTTTATTACTACTACTACTTCTAGTAATAAGAAATAGCAACAGTGTGGAGACAGCGAAGATTAATCGAAAGCAGATAAAATTGAAGGGATTATGTATGGCTCTTAAAAGAAGGACCGTGCCCATAAGTTTTAAAACTGGTGATAAGACCATATTCCTTGAATTCTTAGAAAAATATATAATTTACCAAACCAGAATCAAGAAGAAATATTAAACCTGAATCATCATAGAGTAATCCAAAAACTATTAAAGAAATGGAAGGAGTAGTTAAAGTCCTCCCACTAAAAAAAAACATAACCAAAGAAGCACCAGTTTCAGATGGTTTTTACAGGGAAGACTAAAAAAATTTCCAGGAGCAGATGAGTCCAATCTTATACAAACTATTTTCTATAATAGAAAAAGAACAGACACTTGACAACAGGTCCTGTAACCTTTGTAACAGAATCATTCAAAACAGTATGAGGAAAGGAAATCCAGACCAACCTCAGCTGTGAACATACATCCAAAAATGCAAACATAATCCTAGCCTTCCCAAAACTCAGAACTGGAATTCACCACATTAATATTCATGAAGAATCGTCTTAATCAATGCAGAAAAAAACTTTTGAAAACTTCAAAACCCATCTATGATTTTTTATAAATCTTACCAACCTAGGAATAGAAACAATCTTCCTTATTATGATAAAGAATATCTACCAAAAATTTACAGAAAACATTATTCGTAATGATGAAACATTAACAAAACTCTCTTTAAATCAGAAACAGGAAGACCACCTTTATCATTCCCATTTACCAGCGCACTGCAGGGCCGAGCCAGTGGAGGAAGACAAGGAGACCAGAGTCACCTTTATTCCCAGACCATCTGCCTACCTACCAAGAAAACCAAAACCATCTACAGGCGAGATGTTGGAATTAAATCATACATCCACCTGACCCGGCAGTGGGAATGGAATGAATGAACCAGCACTAGATTCAAACACACAGATAAAGGTTAGAAATAACGTTGACTGTGCACCAGATGAGACCCTGTTTATGACACTCAAAACCAAACAAAACCCCATGGTGCACTGTTTAGGGGTACAAATGCTTGTGGAAAATCATCTTTGAAAAGAAAGGGAATGGCACAAAGGGCATGGCATGGCTGCCTTTGGAGCAGAGAAGGGATGGGGTCAGGGGAGAGGCAACTGCCGTTTCTGGATCTTAAACTGGGGGGAGGGCAAGGGGGGGGACAAGCACGCAAGCTTTACCCTCACGCTTCAGAACTTGCATATGGGGACTTCCCTGGTGGTCCAGTGGGTGAGACTCCGCACTCCCAATGCAGGGGGCCTGGGTTCGATCCCTGGTCAGGGAACTAGATCCCACACACATGCCGCAACTAAGATCCCACACGTGGCAATGAAGATCCTGCGTGCAGCAACTAAGACCGGGTGCAGCCAAATAAATATTTTAAAAAATAAGTAAGTTTATATGACCTTTTCGAAGAGCAATTTGGCAATATCGATATTTAAAATGTGCATACAACTTCCCATCTAGGTACCCATACAGGAAAAATTCTCCCACAAGGAAAACAAGTCAGAAGAACATTCTTAGCAGCATTGTTTGTAAAAGAGGAAGGAAGGGTATATATGTCCATCATTTTTACTTCTCTTCAAGTAAAATTAAAGATCTAAAATACCATATTTTTGACAAGAATCTTAAAAGTTAAATGAATTAATAAAAACTTACTTCAAAAAGAAAGAGGATAGAGTCCAGCTCCTCCCTTTGTGACTTATTATTCCCTGGAATATATAAAAAAAAATCAGTTATCATGACAATGTACAAATTTTAGGATATTAAAAATTATGCTAAAAGGTATCTTAAAACATTCAAGCCTCAACATACAGACATTCAGTCAAAGATCCCGGGAGGTGCTGTGCAGCCTGCATTACGGATGCAGATGCGTGGCGGAGCCAGACTGCCCAGGGCCACGTTCAGCAGAGCTGCTCCTTGCTAGCTGGTGACACACAGCTTCCAGGCTTTCTAAGTTTTAATCAACAGTGGAGCAGCTTCCCCCACAACAAGAGGGGTCCACTTCTCCAGCCCTTGAATCTGAGAGGCCCTGTGACCTGCTCTGCTTCCTGATGACAGCAAATGTGAAGCGAGCTTGAAAAGCCTTCCGCACCTGTGAGTGTGGAGCCCTAAGCCCACCGTGTGAAGGAACCCAAGAGAGCCTGCCAGCTGGGGAAGAGGGGCCACATGGAGGAGCACTAAGGCACCCTGGGCATGGCTTGCTAACCAGGACACGTGTGAATGAGGCCACCCGCCACCAACTGGTCAGAGGCGTGAGCCAGCCCAAACCAGAGGAACTGTCCAACAGACCCAGAAAATCACAAGCTAAATGACTGGTAGTTGTTTTAAGGTGCTCAGTGTTGGGATGGTCTGTTGTGCAATTTGTTACACAGCACAAACTGACTGATGGTCTTGAACCGCTACATGTTCCTAAAGGATAGAAGGAGCAAAGGGGGGGAAGGGGTGGCCTTTTAAAAACAGGATTCTAGGTTGTAGGGGGTTTTTCAGATATGGATTTTAATTTTTTTCCTTGTTATTGATTGTACGTAATATCACATTTGTCTTCTCCACACACCTGTGAAAAATAGTGAAGTGGAACAGAGCTAGGAAGCAAGATAAAAATCACATAATTTCATATTTGAAATATCTACCACATTTGGCAAGAAAAAAAAATTAAGTTCAAGATTTATACCAATTTATAAATCACAGGGGAAAAAACTGAGAAATTCATTTAAAAAGAACACATGTTGGCATGCTGGGCACATGCCCACCATGTGATCTGACCTACTAGAGGCTGGAGCAGCGCCCCTTGCAGGGCCTGAGCATCAGCTGTGTGGCCTCCCCCAACCCCCCTCCATGCTCGGCCTCTGCCTCAGGTCTCACAGGAACAGCCAGGGGTCCACACGCTCCTCTCCATGGCCTCTTCTTTCCATGTGACCCTGTCTCAGCCCATCCCCACACCGGGCACCATCTGCTGCCTCCTGTTCCTCAGCCTGCGACCAGGGAAACGCGCCCCTAAAACCTTCCCAGGACTGCGCAGCTCCTCTGGCTTCATCCTCACACCTTCGCAAAGACCACCTCCCGTGCAGCTCACTGTCTCACTGCCCGGTTGCTCCATCCCTGTCTGTCTGCCTTCTGATCCCGCTGGCCGCTCAGAACATTCCTTTCAATGACAATCCCTTCCCTGTCCTGCTGGTACTCAACTCTCTGCACTGGCGGGCGCTGCTGACCTTTCATCCCTTGAACTCCTCTATTCTCAGGCTTCCTGGCACCCTCCCAGCTACCCCCCTTATTTTCCTCTGTCTGCCCAATAAAAGAAGGAATTCCCCCAAATCCCTGACTGCCACTCTCTCGCTCTGCATACACTCTCTCCCTTGGCAACAGGATGACTGCACCTCCCTTCTCCCAAGCTCCAGTCTCTATAATTTAACAGCCCACCTAAGCCCAGGTGTGCCCCGGGCACCGCAGACGCAGACTGCCAAAAACCGGGCTCACCCTCTCGTCCCTCACACCTGACTCCCCTGCAGGGCTCCCTCTGCTGCCCTTCCAGACTCAACATCCTGAAAGCGTCTCTGGCTTCGCCCTCTGGGATCCCTTTTCCCATATCCACGTCTCACGATCGGTCGGTGCACCCACAGACCCCTAACACTTTCTCTGCCCTCAACTGCCACGTCCCTGGAGCAGGCGTCCCCAGACCTCACACGGATGACAACATCAGCCTCCTAACTAGTCTTCCTCCCTCCGGTTCACTCACCACATTATAAGACACTGTCTTAGTAGCCAATGTTTTCGAGAGCCCTGACCACTCAAAGAACGAAGTTCAAATGCCTTAACCTGGAATTGCAGGCTCCCCACGAGGCAAGCATAAACCTCTTTCATACATCTGATGTCAAGAGAAAAAGAAATGCTTTCCCCAGACATGCCCCAGAGATGGCCTCCCTGCCGTCGCTCATTCTCTACCCTCCGTCCCCAAGGCCACCTCGTCCCCAAACCTCCCTCATGCACTCTACGGGAAATCAGCAGCCACAGACGGGGTGTCTATATCTGACAACACATCTACTTTCTGACCTAGTCCATGGTGAACCATGCCTATGGCTTATTCCCTGACCCATCCACAACTACCACCACCTATGACGCATGTTCAGCATCTGATACATCTCCGGATTCCTCTCAGGAATCTAGCCCAGTGCCTTGCTCATCATCAGCTTCAAATCCTGGATGGGTGAATAAATGAAGAATTAAACAGGAGAGGGAGACAGAGCTGCCAGGGCCAGGGTCCAAAAGGCCAGGGTCCACAAGGGCGAAAGGCACCCTTCAGGATGCTAAAGCATGGATGGTCTAGGCCCCAGGTAGAAGACGCTGTTGCCTGTCGGTGAGCAACACAGATGACATTTCAATGTCTATCCATCAACCTATCATCTGTGTTGTTTATTTAATGGGAGAAATATGAACTAGAACAGTGCTTCTCAAACTTGAGAGCACATGAGTATCAGCGGAGGGCTTCTTAAAACACCAATTGCTGACTTTCCACCTGCAGAGTTTCTGATTCAGGAGGCTTAACGAGTGCCCAGGTGATACCCGTGCCGCTAGTCTAAAAACCACAAGGCGCTCTGAGAGCCACTGGTACAGGGAAGGTGCTCTGAACATGGCATCAAGAAGCCTGGTTGCAATTCCGGCTATACAATTAACTAAATAATCTGTGTGGCCTCAGGCCAGTGATATAACCTCTCTGGACACGGTTTTCTCAACTCTGGAATGATGACTGTGAAAAACCCAATCTCCTGAGCCCCTTCCAACCTTAAAACTCTGTGGTCCTGACTCAGTCACTCAGCAGTCAGTCACCCAGAACAACGGCACTTCTGCCCAACGCAGTGCTGCAACTGTTTAACTGTGGTGGATATACAGGTGCTAACGTGCAAGGATTTCCAAAACACATAACATAAAAGTGAAAGATGATGATGATAATGACAGCCAACAGTTACCACGGACCACGTGCCATGCTTTGTCCTGGAATCCCAGGACACGTGTCAACCCACTTAATGCTGACAGAAGGAAACTGAGTCACAGATGAAGTAACCTGTCCAAGGAGAAAGAGCTAGAAGGGTAGGGCAAGGATCCAAACCTGTCTGGCTCCCCAGGCTACTCTATCCTGCCACATAAATACAGAGCAGAATGTGCAGCATGACTTTATTGGCTTGGTTTTCAAAGAATATTTCATGTAAATATTGGGGTGGCCAAAAGTTTCATTCGGTTTTTTCCGTAAGATGGTCTAATAGCACTTAATTGTCTTAAACTTCATTCGAAACAATTTTGTTAGATTGTATTGTGACAGGTCACATCAGCATGCATTTAAAAAAAGACATCAAAATTGGTGAATTTTTGTGTAGCCATTTTATTATTGAAGATGGAAGAAAAAAGCAACATTTTTGGCATATTACGCTTTATTATTTCAAGAAAGGTAAAAACCCAACTGAAACACAAAAAAAAGATTTGTGCAGTGTATGGAGATGGTGCTGTGACTGATCGAATGTGTGAAAAGTGGTTTGCAAAGTTTCATGCTGGAGATTTCTCGCTGGACGAGGCTCCACTGTTGGGTAGACCAGCTGAAGTCGACAGAGATCAAATCGAAACATTAATCGAGAACAGTCAATGTTATACCACCTGGGAGATAGCCAACATACTCAAAATATCCAAATCAAGTGTTGAAAATCATCTGTACCAGCTTGGTTATGTCAATCGCTTTGATGTTTGGGTTCCACATAAGTTATGTGAAAAAAACCTTCTTGACCGTATTTCCGCATGAGATTCCCTACTGAAACGTAAGGAAAACAGCAAATTGTGATGGGAGATGAAAAGTGAATACTGTACAATAATGTGGAATGGAAGAGATCATGGGGCAAGTGAAATGAACCGCCACCAACCACACCAAAGGCCAGTCTTCAGCCAAAGAAGGCGATATTGTGTATATGGTAGGATCGGGAGTCCTCTATTACGAGCTCCTTCTGGAAAACCAAACAATTAATTCCAACAAGTACTGCTCCCAATTAGACCAAATGAAAGCAGCACTCGACGAAAAGCATCCAAGGTTAGTCAATATGATCTTCCATCAGGATAACGCAAGACTGCATGTTTCTTTGATGACCAGGCAAAAACTGTTACAGCTTGGCTGGGAAGTTCTGATTCATCTGCCGTATTCACCAGATATTGCACCTTCGGATTTCCATTTATTCGGTTTTTACAAAATTCTCTTAATGGAAAAAATTTCAATTCCGTGGAAGACCGTAAAAGGCACCTGGAAAAGTTCTTTGCTCAAAAAGATAAAAAGTTTTGGGAAGATGGAATTATGAAGTTGCCTGAAAAATGGCAGAAGGTAGTGGAACTAAAGGGTGAATACCTTGTTCAATAAAGTTCTTGGTGAAAATGAAAAACGTGTCTTTTATTTTTACTTAAAAAACCAAAGGCACTTTTTAGCCAACCCAATATGTATGGGCATAACCATAAACATATATAAACACAGTATGTTAATAACATATACAGGACACTTTGATAGTGGTTGCCTCTGCACAGCAAGACTGGGTATCTGGGCAAACAGACACATCAGTTTTCATTCCAAACCCTTTAGTGGAATCTGAATTTTTTTAATGATGTGCATACATTACTTTTCTTTCTTTCTTTTTGAGTAAATTATGCATTGGCCGCTGAGCCTGCGCATCCAGAGCCTGTGCTCCACAACGGGAGAGGCCACAGCAGTGAGAGGCCCGCGTACCGCACAAAAAAAAAGCATGTAACTTGTGGCACATGACACACATAACCTCTCAGAACTTCCTGAATATTTATTTAAAAAAACAAAAAACTTTGTATATCAAAAACATTTTGTAGAAATTCTTACCTTTTAATTTCAAACTATTTTCCAGTGTTATAAAATTTTCATAGAAGATGAAATATATCTGAGAATAGTTGGTCTCAAAAAACTGCTTAAGATCACTTGCATCCACGTTATCTGCAAAGAAAAAGTTCCCATTTATGACAAACTTACACAACTATCAGAGTTCACAATCTTTTCAGAAATGAAGGAATGTAAAAACGAGCCATATCCCCTTATAAGACAAAACAAAGCAAAGTGTATTCCAGTCCACTTCTTTCTCCACCTAAGGAGAGCTCTGAGGTGGCCTGGGGCACCTCCCCTCCCCGTCCCAGACCTCAAGGTCAGAGCCTGGGGGCACAGCACCTACGAGCAGCTAGAAGGCCAGGGGTAAGTGAGGGTCCAGGGAGGGACAAGATGACTTCCTGTTAGGGATGGGGAAGTAAAAGTTCATGGAAGAGGTGGCTGCTGACCCAGACCATAAGGAGGGATGAGTCTGTACGGCTGAGAAACAACTCTGCCAGGAGCCCGGCATGACCCAGAATCTCCTCCCTCCCTCCTGGCTCCCGTGCCACCGCCCAGAGGACAGCAGGCCCTCCCCCGACACCTGCCCACATCCACCTGGGCCACTTGCCACCGCGTCCCTCCAGCTTCTACGTGACCCGCCCCACCCCTGCGTGGACACGGCGGACCCTCCACGTGCTCCTAGCCTCGTCCCAGCAGTGTGTCTCCCAGCTGCACCAGTGTTGCTAAACCAGGGCTGCGGGTGGATCGGCAGGTGGTGCAGGGAACTTAGCCCAAGAACAGCTTCCCCGCACTCCCACCACCAGCCCTGGCCCCCGCAGGGGCTGAGCGACAACACAGCCAGCATCCCTCGCAGCTCCGGTCAGTCTCCCACTGTCAACACACCTCTGTACAGGTTCCTTAGCAAACAAGGTTGTCTGTGCGTTTACAGCAGTGTCCTGACCAAGGTGTTAGCTCTTTAGAAGAATACACCTTAGGAAACCTCAGGAAAATTAAAAACAGCTTCCTTAAAGTTCTACAAGATTACTCAAGAAAATAAAGTGTGTTGCTATTCAATCTATAACAGAGCCGTATCAGCTTTGGAGGGTCCTAATGTGAATTTGTATGAACACACCCACTGCTGTGCTTACATTCCATAAAGTTAACACTCTTGCTGGCGAGTCTAGAGTTGTCTCCCTCTGATAACTACACAGCACCTTTCATGCAAAAATCTGCCCTGGTTCTTTGAAACAATGCACATAAGGTGTTGGTAAAGTCATAGGAACTGCCAATTTCACTTTCTGTTTCTTGCCACAAATTAACACTGAGCACAGAGCAGTGGAAGTTCCTAGTAACTAACCAGTTTACCTTCGCCCAAGCAGGTAACAATGACATCAGGATCCTTAACCCATGTGAATATCACCATTCTCACAAGCTACACAACCCTGCCAAGGAATCCTCAAGTGCCTTCTGCAGGATGTGTCAGTTCCAAGAGAGGGCTTTGTTCATGTTCATGCCAACACCAACTGCTCCCGGGACCACTGAAACCTCCCCCGCCCCCCAGGCCAGGTCAGGGCCTCTGCTCTGGGGCCCACAGCCCTATTCCTCCCCGTCCTAGATGGTGTCACACTGTACTCCACTCTTGGTGCAGCTCCTGACTTAGTTCTGACGGAAGGGTCTGTCTCCTCTGTTAGAGACAGTCCCCACCCTCACAGACCTCCTGTGTGTCTCTGCATCATCAGGCACCCTGCAGGGAATATAGCATTTAGCTCAATATTTTCTTGAACGAACTAAATAAAAGAAACAGCCTATAATATACAATCACAGGACAGTGACCACAGCTTGTAACCCATCAGATCTCATGCCGATGGGAAAAAGTGGCCTGACCTTCTTCAGATCCTTGGGGTTATTAGGAGAGAAATGTCAACCCTCTGCTGAGGACGCCCGATTCCGCTCTGCAGCCCCAGCTCTCGCGGCCCCTGCTCCAAGTGAGGGTCTAAAGGCTTCTCGTTCTCACCCTCACTTTCTGCTCTTCCCGCAGGAACCACCCACTGCGCTGCTCAAGCCGAAACCTAGTCCCCATCCCGGCTCCTCCCAGCTCCTTCCCAGCCCGTGTCCCGGGTGTGGGCTCCTCCACAGACCCACCGGGCACTGTACCCCATCCCTGCCCGCCACCCATCCCCGCCCAGGGTCCCCGCATCCCCACTTCCCCTCCACGGTCCCCTCTCCACACTGCCGTCAACAGTAAAATGGAATAAACCAAATCAGACCATTCTTTTACTCAAAACCTTCCAACGGCCTCCAGTTCTGCTTACAATAAAATCCAAACCCTTTACCATAGCCTGGCGGCCCTGCGGGCTTTCCTCCACTCAAGGCCAAGTCCGTCCCACACCACTCTCTCTGCGCCCTGCACTCTGGCCGCCGTGGCTTCTTTCCATCTCCCAAGCTTCCCACACGTGTTCCCCTCCCTGATCTTCATCCAGCTCATTCCTTCTCATCCTTCAGAGCTGGGACCCCACACAACCTCCACAGAGAAATCTAAGGAGCCCCCGTGTCCCCAAGCATGGCCTCCATCACCCACCTCCTCCTTCATGGAGTCTGGCGGGTGGGCGGCCAACTGCTCGCTTGTGAATGGGCCGCAGCGAGCAAAGCATCCCCATGCTGAGGACGTGGGTACACAGGTATGGCAGGACAGCACAGAAAGGTTATGGGCCACGAACAGTCTACCTTCCCTCGCCTCCCCGGTCCCTCAGAAATACTCGAGTGTCAGCGACCTGAGCAAAGAGGGTCCTCGTCAAGGCTGAGGGGCTTCATGCAGACAGAGACACCCTCATGAGGCCAGAGTCCAGGCGGCAGCCACCTTCCTCCTCAGCCATTCACTGTCTTCCTTGTGGGTTAGCAGTGGATGGAGCTTAAAGTCCTCAGGACAAGACAAGCAGACGCCCTCCAGGTCACCCAGCACACAGTGAACGAAGGGTGTAACATCTGTAACTACTAGTTTATTTACCCATGTGAGGACTCCTCACTGGTCTGGGAGTCCCCTTCACGTGATCCCTGCCCACAGCACTTAAGATTAGTGGAGACTGTCTCATTTATTCATTTACTTCTCCACCGACCGGCACTCCACTAGAATGGAAGCCACATATGGGCAGGAATCACATCTGTTTTGTTCCCTGCTGTACTTCCAGCCCTAGGAATAGAGTTTGGTACCTGAAAGGTACTTGACACACATTTGTTAAGTGAACAAACAAAAAATAAATATCAAATATTTTCTATCTCTACTTCAAAACCTAGACTGTTTCCATGATCTGTCTTATTTTTGAAAAACAAGACTCATCAGATGAATATTTACAAAGCATAGATCTTGGAGAAGGCGGGCACTGGGAGTTAGCGTCCTGCAGAAGGGAACACAAGGGAGTATCACAGGTCTACTTTGTAACAAGGTAACTTCGAGAACCAAAGATATATAGGAGGAAGACTGCTCAGGAAAATAACAAAAAAAAGCCTATGACCACAAACGTCCTTTCGAAAGACACTCTTCATCTGTTCATTCAAACAAGACTGAGTCCTGAGCCCTGCCAAATAGCCCTGCGCCAAATGCTGGGAAATTCCAAGAGAATACAGTGCAGGGCCCTCCAGGGTACAGGAACACAAGCAAGTAACGGAGACGGCAGCGTGCCTGAAGCTCAGGCAGGGCATCAAAGCAGGGAGTGACGAGGCCACCTGGGGGGGTTGGGAACATTAAAAACACCGCACATTTATGCTTTGAAAGACACACTTTCATGACTGTATTTTATTTGATCCTCACCACAACCCTGTGAGGGGGATGGGGCAGGTGTGGTTAAGACAAAGAAACCTCAGGTTCAGAATCGTCTGTAACCTGCCCAAGGTATCAGGCCAGTCAGAGACTCCTGTCCGGGTCTCCAGCTCAAACCTGAGCTACACAAAGGCCTCAGAAACAGACGGAAGAAGTCAAAATCAGAAATTGGGTCAGGAATATAGAGAAATACGTCGTCCCCTCAGGGATGAGATGTGCAGGAGAGCCCGAGGGAGAAGGGCAGGGGGATGAGAGGACAGGTAAGACATGAGGGGAGACGCAGCCCGGCTCCCCACAATGACCTCACAGCAACCTCCTCACGGCCTCGTGGGGCCAGCAAGGAAGCGGGAAGGAGGGGAAGTCCCAGGTACAGAGCCCAGGCTGTAGACCACCTTTGAGGTGATGAGCCTGCGTGTGTTTGGCACCGACGCTAGCACGCTGCCTGGCTGGCATCACAAAACCCGGGCAAGTGCATTCACACTGACCACAGAGAAGCAACCAGCAGCCAGCTTTACACAGCTGGGGGTCATTCTGGGATTTGTAAAGCAATCTCCTTTACCACCAACCAACAGCCAATCAACTGTTTCTACTATTTTCCCATTATATCTGAAAAATAATCTATATTCCACACCAGAAGCTACCCTCCCCTGGCCTTTTGTCCAGCTAAGCCTCCTGCTGACAATGCTTTCCCCACATCTAGCTGGAAGACAATAGCAAAGCTTGAAGGCAGACCCTTTGGAGCAGACTGCCTGGGTTCAAGTCCAGAAGCTACAAGACCTTGGCGAGTTATTTAAAACACTTTGTGCCTCAATTTCCTCACCTGAGAAATGTGGCCAACGATGGTTCCTGGCCCATAAAATGAACATAAACAAAGTGCTTCTAAGTGTGTAGTCAGCATTACGTAAATAAATGTTAGTTGTTTTCCAATTACCTAGCTCCGGGCAAAGGCCATCTCACAAGGTGGGAATAACCCAGCTTCACCTGTGGAGCCATAAAACTCAATGATACGTGAAACTCACCCACTTAATGAGACCTTTCGAAAAGGCACAGCACTTAATCCCAATTCAGCAGCAGATGCTCCAAAACTAGTGGGACTGTCCCTCCACTTCCTCCCACATATAACCCTTCCCAATAGCAATCTTACTCCTTTTTAGTTGGGAGGATCATAGCCCAGCCTCATAAAAACCTGCTGCAGACCCTGAAAGCACCAAAGGAGGAGGGAATGTCCTTCTCAGACTTGGGGGCCCTGGTGGACACTGTCAAGAGGAAGAAGGGGTTCAGACCAGCTCCTCTGGAGTAGGGAGTGACCCCCAATCCTCCTGCCCTCCGTCCCCCACCCTCCCCAGGGCCAAGAGCCATCCCAGTGCTGCCTACACGTCTGCACGTAGATGAAGACGGTGTCATTTGCTATTTTACTCAGATTCCCTAGATACTGGCACTGAAGCACGATGCTCAAGATCACATGCCGGTGAAAGGGAAAAGGGGTGAGTGAAAAATTCAAGGCGAATGTGGCGACTTAATAAAACGTAATTTAGAAACAGTGAGAACAAGGAAAATAAATGAGTCAGACACAAGACAGAAAACACTGACAAGGAAAAATGTCATGAGTATGGCGCCTTTACTTAAGGGCTAATGAGATTTTGGTGATTCCACCTTTTCACAACTGCCTAGCTCCCTGCCCTCCTTCCCTCTTGCGTTAAGTACTTTGTAATAATGCCACGAACTATTCCCGCCCTCCATCCACTCCTTTAGAAAATGCCCACCCACACTGATCTGCGGCTGATCTCCCGACCTGCTGTGGACAACCTGTCATTAGAAGCCCGACGCAGCAGTGGCCGGAGAGTGTCGAGTAGTCTCTGGTTCAAAGAGACTGGGATTGACATATACACACTACTATATACAAAATAGATAATTAATAAGGACCTACTGTAACAGCACAGAGAACTCTACTCAATACTCTGTAATAACCTGTATGGGAAAAGAATCTTAAAAGAGTGGATATATGTATATGTATAACTGATTCACTTTCCTGTACACCTGAAACTAACACAACACTGTAAATCAACTATACTCCAATAAAAAGTTAAAAAACAAAAACAAAGGAAATGAGGAAACTCATGGAGCAGAGCAGGACCCAACCCCAGGCAACCTGCAGCCAGGGCAGTAGCACGCAGCAATGCAGATAGGTGAGGGAATAAAACAGATGCTTGTTGCCGTAAGGTCTCTGTAAGCCTGAGGTTTGGGATGGGTTGTCTTGCACCGTTGCTGTGAAAATGTTGGTAGGGAAGAAAAAGCAACTCATCACCAAGAAGTTTCACCGGCCATGAGAGCCGGCAAGCCCGTGAAGAGGTGCCCCAAGTACGACACATTGTCACCTCCGTCAAAGAAGGAAAAGGAGACAATATGGGTCCGAATAACAAGAGCTGCCAGCTGATACACACTTTCCTCAACAGAAAGTTTCTGCAACACTAACTAGAGTGCAGGCAGGGACTCCTTTTTCTGACACCAGCCGGTAGGTTTTAGAACCTCCTGTGTGCAATGCTGTTCCAAGGGCAGGTAACTGACCTGGAACTCACCTGGTGAGGAGGTAAAGTCCTCATAATGAAGCCCTTTCAAGACTCAGCAGGTATTCGGGTCATAAGACAGCAGGTATGCTGACTATGCTTCAGTGGTAACGCAATACTTTTATGGTCATCATTATTATTAAAGAGAAATTCACATCTGAAAATGCATCTATGTGCAGACCTAAAAGCGTCCTTGTGCTGATTACATGCAAATGCAAAATCCTCGTGTGGATGGGGGCGCTACCCTGCACGGCAGACGGAGGCTCCGGCTCCAGTGGCTACAGTCTACACCCGCCCACCCGCCCCCAGGACGCTCTCCAGAAGATTTCAGGGCCTGGCTCACTGTCTTTGCCCTCATAGCCAGCACTGATTGCCACATTTACACAGGTGATGCCCAACTTCCTTATCTCCACTGAGGTTGTCCTCCATGCCCCCTCCACAACCTCTGCCCCCAGGCCCGCCCGGGCATCCCTCTAACCTCCCTGCCTCCCAATTCTGAACCCATTCTCCCTACCTCCCCTGCTCCCTCCTTCTGGAAACCTAATTCCAACAACTCTTCGACCTTCCTGGGTCCTTCAATCCAATGATCTCACCACTCTGTCATGATCTATGACCCCTCTGAAGTCTTCACTTCTTTTTTTCTTCCTAATTTGGTTTCCACGATCCACCTTTTTAATCAGCCCTGTCATTGTCCCTCAATCACCTCCCTTCCCCCTGCATCATATTCACTCCATAAAACCCCAGTCAGGGCTTCCCTGGTGGCGCAGTGGTTGAGAGTCCGCCTGCCGATGCAGGGGACATGGGTTCGTGCCCCGGTCCGGGAGGATCCCACGTGCCGCGGAGCGGCTGGGCCCGTGAGCCATGGCCGCTGAGCCTGCGCGTCCGGAGCCTGTGCTCCGCAACGGGAGAGGCCACAACAGTGAGAGGCCCGCGTACCGCAAAAAAAAAAAAAAAAAAAAAAAAAAAAACCCAGTCAGTTTCACCCTTAATTCAACCGAAAGTATTTATTTGAGCACAGGTCATGTGCCAGATAGCAAAGATTTTTTTAAGTTGTTGGTTTAAGTACTAAATAGATGTGAAAGAATGTTTTGTACATGTGCAACTGATGCTGTATAATAAAACAAGCACTTTAAACCCACTCACCAACTCAACCAAGCATCCCCAACCCCCACTTTACGGGGCTCCACACCATTCATCCAGTTCTCAGCCCTCTCTGGGGCCAATAGCTGGTGCGCATGTACCTCTGCGCCCAAGCGCCACGGAAGGAAGAGGAGCCTAGAACGCTGACATAATACTTTTGGAAGCACTTGGAGGCCTAAACCACATATTCCTGTTTGTAGGAAATGAAATGAACTCGCATTTTAGCTCTGCTGATAACTGTGTTTCCTACATACATTATTACAGCCATGTTGGACTGTTCTATCTCTGTAGAATTTAAACTGAAAGCGAGAGTGGCCTGGAGCAAACGCTCCCGGTTTCCCTCCTGCCCCCTCGCCCAGCCACTCCCACGGCAGACCCTTCCTCTTCCTAATGGAGCCCCTGTTTGTTCAGGGACCATCCACCCCGCAAATCCGTGTGCCCTTCGTGGGGGTGGGACCTGATGCTGCTGAGCCAATTACTGTGGCATTAGTCCCCTGCCAGCTATGAGTTTAGACTCAAGCCTGTGACCCAGTGCTGGCCAACAAGCAAGGGGAAGAATTCTGGTGGAGATGCCTGGAAACGGGTCATTGTTCTTAAAGGGACACAAAGCAGAAGTGCTTCTTTCCTCCTGCCTCTGGACGCTGTTCCGTCCGGGTGCGATGCCTGCAGTTCATTTTGCCACTGAGGGGACAAACCTCTGCCATGCAGAGGACACTAAAGAGGGCAAAGCAGGGAGGGGAGAGCGTGCGGATGGGCACGTCACTGAGCTGCCGTGCCAGCTGGCTCGGGGGGCCACCTGCTTTGGGACCGCTTTCTATAGGAGAAAAAATTCTTCATCATTTATGTTTATATTTGGGTTTTCTGTTACCTATATCCAAAAACATCCTTGTAGATACTGAAGTAAAATCTGACAGTAGAACAGGAAACAAATCCTAGTATAATTGAAAGGTTGTAGAAGTTATATTCATCCCACTTTGTTTCCTAAGATGTATTATTTTCATTTCTTTATACCTATATGGTAGCTAGGTGCAGAAAGTAAAATTCTTAGAAGTCAGAAAGATGTTAACACTTTGTTATCCTGGATTGATAGTCCCCATGTAAAAGTGATTCTGATGACGATATACTCCACGTACCCAGAGCTCTAATTTTTAAAAGTAGAGCTACTTTTATCTTAAACATTTTGGACACACCTGTCTCAAAAGCAGGACTCAAACATTATTTTTAACGGATATCAAGTGCCAACACAATAAAACAAAAATATATACACCAATGAAATATAATGTTCAAATCTAATGTGTTTTATATACATGTTTTTTTTTTTTTTGCGGTATGTGGGCCACTGTTGTGGCCTCTCCCGTTGCGGAGCACAGGCTCCGGACGCGCAGGCTCAGCGGCCATGGCTCATGGGCCCAGCCGCTCCGCGGCATGTGGGATCCTCCCGGACCGGGGCACGAACCCGTGTCCCCTGCATCGGCAGGCGGACTCTCAACCACTGCGCCACCAGGGAAGCCCATATACATGTATTTTTTATGACGTATAGTTGATGTACAGTATTATGTTACAGGTATACAATATAGTATTTCACAGTTTTTAAAGGTTATACTTTATTATAAAATATTGGCTACATTCCCTGTGTTGTACAATATATCCTTGTAGTTTAACTTATACATAACAGTTTATATTTTCATATATCTATTTCTTTTGTAGGAATCAAGTTTCATCCAATTTTTTGAGGCGATGCATAACTACTTCTACTTTTCTTGATCTGAACTGGCCTATATTACAGTCAAAACCACTCACTAGGGAAAGAGCTGGAGATAGAAATAGATAAAACAGGAGCTAAATGGTAACCTCTCCCGCTCCATTTCTAACAAGTAAGGCAGCAGAAAAGTGGTGCTGAGGGCAGAGAGCCGTCTTACTTACGTCAAATAATTATTATTAATAAGCATAATAACGGCTTACAAAAGGGCTTTGTATATATTAACTCAATTAAACCTCCAACAGCCCTAGGAAGCAGGTACTGTCCCACCACCAGGTGAGGGTCAGAGAGGTTAGGTCCCCGCCAGGACTCGAACCCAGGCAGTCCGGCTCCCGCACCGCTTACCTAAGTACGTCTAACGTTAGCTGAAAGTGATGGAGGAGGGGCAGGGAAGTACACCTGGAAACACAAGGTTTTTAAGTCCATAAGAGAGAGCTGGTAGATGTCCCGGAACTAAATAGATACTAAACCCCAGGGAGGACCCAGAAGTTGGTTTATTTAGGACACCAGAGCCAGCTTGCAAGGGGAATGGCCTGCCTCCATGATTGGTTAAAAGGGCGGCCTTTCTATGAAGCTAATTCCGCAGAGACTGAGACGGCCCTCCCCAAGGAGCTCTCTTTACTTCCAGAAAATCATCCCACTGTCCCCTGCCGCATCAGCAGCTGCAACACCGTCAGCCCCACTCATCCTCATATAAGAAACCAAACGCCCCTCTGGCCACCGGGCAGTCACCCTGCTCCCCCCAAGCCGGGGTCTGCTGACAGCATGGAAGGGCCTGGCACTGCCAACCTGAAGAATGGGCAGTGGATAATTTGTTGCGTGAGTCCAGTGGGACCCGATAGGGCCATTTAAGTATCATGTAAGCCTTCACTTACTCATGTGAAAAATGTCCAAGGCGTGTTAGGTCAAAAATACAGTGTCAGCCCACGTATAACAACTATTCCTGTAAGACTGTGTTTATGTGTGTACCTACAAGACACAGAGAGAGAGGTTGCACGTAAGCAACAACAAGAACAGAAAGCATGTTTACCAAAATTTTAACAATGGTTATCAGAGGACTGCAGAATGTGAAGAGCTTTTTCATACTTAAATTATTTTTTGCTTATTCGTATTATTCAAATGTTTATAATGAGTATGTAAAATTTTATAACCAGAAAACAACTACTATTTTTCAGAAAAAACTATTATTCATTTCAGAAAAAAAAAGCTGCCAGAGTATTTAGAAAGAACTTGTTTTCAAAGCCTGACTATGTACCATAAAAAAGAACAGCAGACATGACATCGGCCATAGTTTCCTCCAAACGTGTCTTACTTTTGAAACTTGAAGAACATTGAAGACCTAAACAATACGTACAGTAGTATCTTTGCCAAGACTAAAATGCCCTAAAAACAGAAAATAATTTAAATTTCCTCTGCCCAACATTGGCGTTAGACCTCTTCTGTAATAACACGTACGTTGTACATAATGCCTTGTAATGATCTAGGTGTAGAGGACTTCTGCTGTCTTTAGAGAAAGCTATGTTTCTCTAATTGTCATTTACTGGAAAGGGTAGAAAAATGATAGGTCGGGCAGGAAGAAACGGTCTCTGTCCAGCCACTCAACAGCTTGAACTGAATAGGAACAAGCAAAGGTGTGACACCTCTGAATGCAAAAAGGTGATGAAATTTCCAATCACCGGCAGGTTCACTTACAAGACCTGGTGGCCTTAGCACACGTCAAGTCCTGTTTAAACCTGGACTGATCACCGACCGCGGAGCAGACTCCCCTTCGGCGCACGCTCAGCAGCAACACCAGGTCCTAGAAACCACACTTCTTTTCAATTAACACTGAGCCAAAGACCAAGACTCCCTCAGGCCTTTGCATTAAGAAACAACCTAGAGGGAGTCCCGTGGTGGTCTAGTGGTTAGGATTCGGGCTTTCACTACCTAAGGCCCAGGTTCAATCCCGGGTCAGGGAACTGAGATCCTCCAAGCTGTGGGGGGGTAGCCAAAACAAACAAACAAAATTTATTTTGAAATGGCTCAAGTTCTTAAAAAAAGAAACACAACTTAGAGCACAAACAGCGTTCTAATTTAGCAGGTACCTGAAACTGAGCCCGTCTGCTGCCTTTCTCACCATTCAGAGATTAATTAACATTGCACTGACCCATCAACGTTTTCCTGTGCTCATTCATTTCCAGCCACTGGCTGATCTCCATTTCTTGTCAGCATCAGGGCACTTTCAAAGATACCTACTCTTTGGCTCTTACTAGAATTTGGGGCGACGTGGTAAGCGCATCTACACACTATCACAAGCTCGGTCTGCTGTGTGGCCCCATCTCACGTCTGGCGCACTCAAGCTTTCCTGCCCCACTGGCCACGGTGGTCCTGGCCTGTCTTCTTATCAGGACCCACTGCTGCAACAAGGAAGGACCAGCCACGTGTGCCAGCTAGGGCTCCCCGGCCACGGCTGGCTTCTCCTCTCCAGCACTGCTTCTTTCTCTCCCCTCTTCTCTTTTCTGTCTGCAGTCACTGTTCCGTTTGGGGGCAAAGGCCATCTCCCTAGGTGTCATTTCTTCATTTGTGACTTATGTATACACATACATTTTGAATATCTATTTATTATAATTTTTCCTATTAATATGTAGGAGCTCTTTATGTTTGGGGGATATAACTATTTCCTCTCCTCTAAGTTTCAAGTTATTTTTCCAGTTCATTATTTACTTTTTGCTTCAGTTAAAGATGATATGTTTGTATATGTATTTATTTTAGGAGCAGGAAGAAAGGAATGGAACCATTCTCTCAAAAGTAAGTATCTGCAACATGACACACGCACACACATACACACACATGCATACACACACGCACACACACATACACACACACATACACAGAAAGACTATGTAATACTTTACTCCCACTCTGGGAGCTCAGCATAAGCTCTACTCTACCAAGCCTCTCTGGCCCAAACACATCCTCATCTTATCAGATACAGAATCCATGGAATAAAGAGGTTTACACTGTCGGCACCGGAAATATGACCAGACAGAATGAAAACACGCTAACCCCTTTAGAAAGCTGTAAGGAAGCAACATGTGTCCTCAGCTCCCCTCTCTTCCATGCAGTCCTGAAAATACTATCAAGATTTCACTGGAAGAATGTTCACCACTAGTTATAACAGGCCCTTTTCGGGGGATGGTAATTCAGTTTTGGTTTTTGTAAATTTAAAATTTGACAACAGTGTCTCTCCCATTTTGTTTCCATGAAAAAATATCTGGGGTACTTGCCTAAGCCTCACCCAAGCCTGTCCTTACCCACAGCCCTCTGGCCCCGCTGGCCCTCAGCCTCCACCCCAGTCAAGGTTTCCCCAACCTCTTCTCCCTTTTGTCCACAGAAATCGTCCTTTCTTAAAGCTCTTCCCCTTGGATCCAGGGGGTGGGTCTGACAGTGCACGCACACATGGGAGGAGAGAGGGCTCTGTCAGGAGAACTTAATTCGTGGTCTTGAATCTTTTTTTTTTTTTTCTGGCTGTGCCACGCACCATATAGCATCTTAGTTCCCCAACCAGGGATCGAACCCACGCCCCCTGCACTGGAAGCACAGAGTCTTAGCCACTGGACCGCCAGGGAAGTCCCTTGAATCATTACTTTAATGACGGGAACTTCTGGCTGGGGTAGGAAGGCTTCTAGAAATTTTTCTAAACATCCATAGCGGTGGCCGCTACTCTCCCCCAGACTGAGATCCATCTATGTGGAAATCACATTCTTGGTTTTTCAGAATGCAAGCTCAGGCGTGCCCAGTGCTGTGTACAATGCCTGGCACATGGTTGGGGTTGGATAAAAAATAACTGTTAAACGAATAAAGGGACTCTGGAGCCAGCTGCCTGGGTTCAAATCCTGACTCTGTCACTTACTAGCTGTGCAACCGTAGGCAACGTTCTCAACTTCTCTGGGTCTTATTGGTAAAATGGGGATAATAACATTCCCTATCCCACTTGGGAGAGGATTAAATGCATTAACACATGTGAAGTGTTTCTGCGGTACTTGGCACATGGAAAGCGCTGATTAAATGCTACTTATTATTATTACAAATAAGAAAGTATGTCACCAAAAGGAATCAAGATGTACAAAAAGCTGCTGGTGTTCTCAACGTTATTTAGTATCAATATCACTTAGTGAGAGAGATTAGGCAGAACGCAGATAAGTAGAATACAAAACCAAAGGCTATAAATGCCAAATGGAAGGCACAAAATGCTATGGGAATTCTGAGGAAAGATCATTTCAGCGAAAAGGGACGAAGACACTTTGTGTGAAGATGTAATATACCTCTGCCGGCTCCTGGAAGAATTTTACATGACAGGTTGGATGACACCTCTGGGAAAAGGGACGGCATATTAGTTTGGGTTCTCCGAAAAGCAGACACCAAGACAGGAGTGGACACGCAGGAGGTTTACTGAGGGAGCTGTCTGTGAAGGATGAAGGGGAGGACCTGAGAAGGGAGGTCTGACCCCTGCACAGAAGAGGGGAGGGGAGGAGGGCTGAGGAGGAAGAGGCAGCACAGGTCTGAAAAGCTGCCGGCCAGGCCAACAGGGAGCCCTTGAGACAAAGTCTCCCTTCAGAGGCATCTGGGTCTCAAAGGAACGGCCACATCAGTACCCCCGCGTGTTCAGTAACTGGCTGGGAGGAGCCCAGGAGGAGCTCAGCTTTGGCTACACAGTGGTGGTGAATCCAAGGGCAGCATTGGGAGCAACGGCCAGTGGCGCTCCCCGGAGCACAGCTGATCTGAATGCTCACCCTCACAGCTCCCACAGCTGGGCACAAGCATCGTCCCTAGTACCTCCTGTGCCCTTGAAAGCCAGGTTGAGCCTCAATAAATAAATGACATCACTGAAACTCAAACACAAGACAACATCAACGGGTTCCTTATCTTTTTCAAAAGGAATTTTTTTTTAACTAAACCACAGTTGCAAAATCAAAGTACGTATTTACTGTTAAAGATTACAACTACTTTTAAAATAGTGTTCAGTATCTTTCAGACGTGGTTTCAGTTTCTAAAACAACATAAAGGACATAAAATCGTTATGAAACATCTCTTTGCTAAATATCAAAGTTAAAATTCTGGAATGAGGATTCAGAACTAATGCAGAAACAAAGCTCTGCTAAGAACCTAGAGGGTAATAAATCCTTAAGACAGCAATTTGATCAAATGAGAATACGAGAAAACATTTGCAAAAGCGTGAAGTGCTACATGAATGTGAGCTATGGATACAGTCAAGTTACGTCTTAGGTGGGGTTAAGTCACGTGAAAGGTAAAAATGGAGAAAATCACAATTACCCTTAAACATGAGCGGCACACCCAGCAGGGAAGATGTTCCCACAGTGACAGACATGAAGGAAAGAAGACCTCTGAGGACACAGCGAAGTCCCTTGTCCCTCCTCATGCCGCCAGGCAGACACATGGTCGCTGAGTGGAAGGGCAGGCAGCATCCACATCACTTAAACTGTGCCCATTTTATTTATATAGATACACATCATATATATTTATATTTATATATATATAAATATATATACACATACACACACAGACCCATCCATCCTCAATCTGTAATTTCCCAGTCTCTTCCTGGCATATTAATGTGTACTCTTCCCATTGCAAGGCCCAGAAATCTTATATGACTCAAGCCGGCTAGAGCAAAAACAGGGTGCTCCAGGCTCCTACAACTGAGAAGCTCGGGGTGGGGATGGCGCACACAGGGCTGAGCCCCTCAGCTCACACAGGGTCCACAGACGCTCCTCACTCTCCATCTCTCCGCTCTGCTTCCCTCTGACTGTGAATTCAATTTGAGGTGTGTGCTCCCCGCATGGAGGGAAAGATGAACACTGGCAGCCCGGGCTACATCCTCCTGGTCTGTAATCCAAATGCATGGGAGCTCTCACCCGCCAGGAATCCATGTTTCAAACCTCAGGGAGACTGGGACTCCTGGACTATCACCGAGGGAAGGCACTGGATTTGGTGGCTCCTCTGCTTAAAACTCTTCCCCGGATTCCAAACGTCCACCCATGGCACAGGGTAAAGGACAGTGTGCACTTAGCCACGTGGTGGCCACACCATCACCTCTGCACAAGCTCCTCTCTCGGCAGTCCCCTTGCCCCCAGCCTGCCCACCTGGGAAACCCGTGTTCATTACTCCAGACCCACCTCAGCCCCGCACCCCTAAGGAAGCACTGGCAGCCTCTCCAAGGGGCCCTTCTGCTGTGCCTCCTCTACACCTGCAGCCACCTGTACAGTCCCACCCACCACACGCACTCCCCCACCCCTACCCCATCCCCACACCCCAGCACTAACATCCTCGTGGTAAATGCAGCTGTTTACCTGTCTGTCTCCCCTAACAAACAGTAAATCCTGGGCTTGTGCCTTATTGATCTCTGAAGACACAGCCCTACCAAGCAGACACACACACACACACACACACACACACACACACACACACACACACATACGGACTCAAAAAAATGTACGTGAAACTGAATTTTTTAAAAATCCAAGAACAAGATAGTTGCTTACTACATTTATATATTAATTATTCTTGATTTTACAGTAGAGTAACATATTCCTTCTTTTAAAAATAATTTTAAAATTTAAATTGAATCAATTTGCTATCTTGAAAGCAATAAACTGTTCTCTAGTTTCATCTGTGGCACTTAGAGACCAAAGATCAGTGCTCTAAACAGCTAGTAAAAGTATTTATGTCCATCTGCAAATAAAGCACTTACAAACAAAATAAAAGTACAAATTATAAAAGTTTACATCGAAATATTCCAGACCTACCAATTATCTCTCTTCCCAGAATAAAAGGTCAAAGGCAACCTTTTCTAGTTATCTCAAACAAAACATCTGAGCTCAGTCAGACTTTTATCCTAGGTCCACCTTTCTGACTTCAGAAGGCTAGACAATTTCAAGCACTAGGAGCAGGGACGGCGTATTTGTGTGACATATATGTGTCCAAAGTTCATTTTACATTCCAGAAGTTACAGATATAAAATGTTACTAACCGGTGAAAAATGAGCAAAGGGAGCATTAGGGCAAAATCGCTTTAATTAAGACGAGGTCAACTGAGAGAAACCATCCCAAGACTGTCTGAAGGGCCTGGAGTTATACCCCCAGCTTTGCTCTGGTTGCAGAATGTCCATGTGGCACTAATGTCCATGCAAATATTTTACCACCTGTAAGGCCTGCCAAGGGCACGGAGAGGTCAGTGAACACGAAAACACAGAAGGAGTCTTTTTATCTTCTGCCATGTTCAAGTCAAATATGGCCTCAAGTCTCCCTAGAAGAATACGGTAAAGCAGACTAGGCAGAGAGCAGCAAAACTCAAAGCAACATTTCTGGGAGACGCGCAAAAACTACTTGGCTTTTGTTTACAAGTTAACATTCACTCTGGTGGGTAAATATATTTTCTGGTATGTAAATATGCTTGCGTCAGGTAACTAGCAAAAGCTCGACACGGGCTGTATAATCCTATGACCCCCAGCTCTGCCCCTTAGAGACAGGGAGCTGGCAGACAAGGAGCCCACCTCCGGGAGCCTCAGTCTCCCCATCTCGAGGTCGGGGGTAGGAACACGACCTTCATCACAGGTTGTAGGACGATCCAGTGAGATCACAATGCTAATAACCATGCCATAGCTTTCTAACCCCTCATTAAGCTCCAGACACCACATCCAGCACCTCCCAGACAGTTCCATTTGTATCTCACCTTCTTCTCAAACTCAACACACATCAGCACCAAACTCATCTTGCTCTGTCGTTAGCCAGAGTCTCCTCCCAACTCTTCTGGCTCTATCCAAGACACCTCCACTCCCCCAAATACCTAACACCAATTATCAAATTCTAACAACGCAGTTTATTGCTAGTCAGATTGCAAAGGAAGTGGCCGCCTCAACCCTCGCTGCCTGCAGGGCAATGGGAGCGACACTGAGGACAGCACTGTGGGACAGCACTGTGGGTTGAGGCAGAAACGCAGCAGTCTGACCTCCATGGAATCTAATCCAAGAAAATAATGCAAAATGCAGGAGAAGCCGCCTCCCAAGATGTTCAGAGTAGTTATTATTTACACCAGAGAAAGAACGAAAAAGAGAGAAAAAGCGAGAGAGGAAATAAAGAGGGAGAGATGAAGGAAGGAAACTATTTAACTACCCAAGAAAGGGTAAGCTAAATTATGGTACATCGCCTCAACAAACATCTGTAGTTAATAAAAATAAAAGGAACAAAACATGGGGAAATGCTAAAAGTAAGCTTAAAAGGCAACGTTTAAAATTGTAAGTGAACTTGTCCCTACTTAAAGCAACAGATGCACAAAAGGAAACATGTCAAAATGTTGAGTTTTGCTCTATGGGCATATAGAGCCTCTGTGAGCAACTGTTCTCTCCTCTCTGGTTCCAGATATTTGGTCTGAACCCTGGTGTCACTAGATTTGACTGGCCTGTGGCCCCTGACCCCAAACCTCTTCTCCTTCAGATTAATCACTCCTCGCCCAGCTTCTGCAAACCTCATGTTCATTCCTCCCTGAGAATCGCTTGTCCTGCCACAGGGTCCTTCGTGGCCCCGCCCCTCCTCTCCAGGCCCCAGCCCCTGTCTGTTCCTTCGTCACCAGTCTTCTCAGTGTCTCCCTGCCTTCCCACTGGCCCCGTCCATTTATCCTGGCCCTGCCGGCAGAGAGGCAGTGCTTGAATATTACCATTTGACCTGCTAAGAATTCTCCAATGGGCCCTCTCACCTGCAGGATAAGATCTGAGCTTCTAACTGCGGCAAACAAGGCCCTTTCTGATCTGGCCCCAACCTGCCTCAGCTCCTACCGGTCAGGCCACCTCTCCTCCCCTCCCCCATGACCCCGAAGTCCAACTCGCTGTCCTGCCCTTACCCCTGGCCTACACACCACTTTGGTGACTGCTCTGACACTGTGGACGCCCTCAGGGCCAGGGTTCCAGCACCCAATCCTCAGTGCCTGAGGTTCCTCAACCTCCCGCATCATCGCTGTGTATTTCCACCACCAGCTCCTCCCCACCTCGGCCCGAAATGCTCTCCCCCTCGACTCTCCCCAGGTCTAACCCTGCTCTGTCCAGCATGCCGCTGGCTACCTGTGGCTCCTGAGCTCTCGAAATGCCACTGGCCCGACCGGAGACGTGCTGCACACGTACAGTACACATGGGATTTCAAAGACTTGCTATCAAAAAATGATGGAAAAAACTGAACATTTTACTTTCATTACCTGTTGATTTAACACATATTAGATGTATGGGGTTAAAAATATATAGATATTAGTAAAATTAATTTCACCTGTTTCTTTTTACTTTTTTAGATGTGGCTACCAGAGCATTTTTAATCACACCTGTGGCTGACATCTATTTCTATTGGACAGAACAAGTCTAACCATTCTTCAGGGTCTCCTTCAAGATGCCCCTATCTTTGTTCTTAATGATCTTTTCTGCCCCTAGAAATCCTATAATGGAGTCCACCGTATATAAGCCACTATCTAATTACATAGCACACTACGTGCTTACTGGTATTTTACATCTATTCTTCCTGCCACATCAATACCATTTCTAAATCCTATTTTGGGACTCACAGTAGGCACTCAACTTGTAATTAGACATGGAATCTTTGCTGCAGCAAGACAGCAGTTTACAGAATGTTTTTTTAGTTTTGTTTTGTTTACTTATTTATTTTCCCAAGGATGATTTCAACAATGTAAGGAGACCTGGGAGTCAGGGGACCTATCAGCTCTTTGTTCTTCCTCTAAATTACATAATACATACACAACGTTGAGTGCATGGCTTGGCCCCCAGTAAGCCCTGCCTGTGTCTCAGTTTCCCCTCCCCCTTTAAAATAAAGTTAAGGGCTTCCCTGGTGGCACAGTGGTTGAGAGTCCGCCTGCTGAGGCAGGGGACACGGGTTCATGCCCCGGTCCGGGAAGATCTCACATGCCGCAGAGCGGCTGGGCCCGTGAGCCATGGCCGCTGAGCCTGTGCTCCACAATGGGAGAGGCCACAACAGTGAGAGGTCCGCATACCACAAAAAAATAAAATAAAATTAAATTAAAATTAAATAAAATAAAGTTAATAATACCAGGCCAATCTACAATATATAGGCAGGTCAAAGTAGCTAAGCAAGTTCTAACTGGAGTCATTACCATGATATGAAGAAATACTCTACCTTTCACAGCTAACTGTATCTTTCTCAGCCAGCTGTCTTAAATACAGACTAATTTTTATGAAGAGGGAGCAAATCCATCACCATTATTAAAATAAGAAAGGAGAAGGGACAACCTACCAAAACGCTTGTCCCATCCTACTAACGACAGGAAAACAGTAATGACAGAGGAAACTGTTACATGTCCACTCCAAGCTGAAGTGGCTTATACATCACACTCCCAATAACATTTATGAGGCAGACATCACCATACCCATTTACAGAGTAAAGAAACAGATTCAAAGACAGGCTGAGTAATTGGTCCAAACTCATGCAGCTGCAGGCTACAAATCCAGGTCAAGTGCTATTAACTTTGTATGTAATAAAAAATAACATCGTTATTATCACTGGAAAATATATGAAAAGCAAGAGTATTATCAAAATATACAAATAAAAATACAATAATAATTTCTATTCATTTCCTTCAAATAGTTTCTTTTTTTTTTTTTTTTGCAAATATACTTTTTTTTCTCCCAGTTTTATGGAGACATAACTGACATGTAGCACTGTATAAGTTTAAGGTGCACAGCATAATGATTTGACTTACATACACCGTGAAATGATTATCACAGAAAGTCTAGTGAACATCCATCATCTCGTATAGATACAAAACAAATGAAATAGGAAAAAAAATGTTTTTCCTTGGGATGAGAATGCTTAGGATTTACTCGTTTAACAACTTCCATATGCAACATACAGGAGTGTTAATTACAGTTACCATGCTGTACATTACATTCCTAGGACTTATTTTATAACTGGAAGTGTGTACCTTTTGACTAACTTCATCCAATCATCCCCCCACACCCTGCCTCTGGTAACCACAAATCTGGTCTCTTCTTTTTCTTTTTAATTTTTATTTGTGTATGGTTGATTTACAATGTTGTGTTAGTTTCTGCTGTACAGCAAAATGAATCAGTTATACATATACATATACATATATCCCCTCTTTTTTAGATTCTTTTCCCATATAAGTCATTCCGGAGTATTGAGTAGAGTTCCCTGTGCTATACAGTAGGTCCTCATTAGTTATCTATTCTACATATAGTAGTGTGTATATGTCAACCCCAATTCAAATAGTTTCTTGATCTTGGCTAAATCCTATTTTTCAGATGAAAAGGACTTTTTTCCTAGTAGACTTTTCCTTAAAGTAGCAAACCAGTAGGATATGCGACGTGGTGGGACTAGTACGTTGCTGTACTATTTTTCTTTAAAGCCTTTCAACCACAGTCGTAAGTGAAAGTTTACATGAAACCTTATGAACTAGAACTCCTCAGACACATTTACAAAAATCTAGTACCTACAGATAAGATTACAGTAATAAATGAAGTAAACTGGGCCAGTCCACCAGCGATGCATCAACAAAAACCAACATACATAAGGAAATATCACAGAGCCTCTCCACGCTGCAAAACTGAGGTCAGATGGCTCAATGAAAGGACAAAAGAAAGTTCCTCAAAATAAGACACACATCTTCAACTGAAACCACAGAGCCTTGAAAACTAACTACTTTCTCAGAACAGTAACAATGTACTGTGTGTCTCTAAGAAAACGAACATCTAGGTTTAATTGCGTCTGCCTTTGCAAAATGTAGCCAACTTAATCCTGTAGACTTGGACAGAACAAAAGTTCAAGCTCTCTACCACGGAAAAAGTCCCCAAGTATCAACTGCTTTAAAATACCACTCTACTCTCCTTTATCAAAAACTGTCCCTGCAGGAGGTGTTAATCAGTCACTACTAAGAACCCCACACAATGCGTCCTGTGTGCTCCTGGTATTTTAGTACAGGAAGTAGAAAGTTCAGTTTACCAAGAACACCAAATTTCACTTTCAAAAGTCTTGAAAACTAATCCCTCTAACAGTACTTAATTTACATTTCATTCCAAGCTGACCCAGACGGGCGGAATCTCAAGGAATCCGAGAATGTAAAAAACTTCACCTGGCAAAACCAGGTGTGTGGATTTGTTGTTTTCCTTAGAGGTACTTCATGGAGTATAAATAGAAATCATCTGCAAATTTTAATCTCATGAACAAGATCTTTATTTAAAATTCTCACCTATATGATGAATTCTGTTATACCATATTTCCTCAAGTGACAGACACATTAAGACTCTGTGCCCTAAATCAGGTGATTTTGCTCATTTTAAGAATAAAAAGAAGACATCTAGAAGAAACATAAAGTATCTTTTTCTCAGCCCGCAAATAACACAAAGACAAGTCTGTCTATAGACAGCAAAGGTGTTTCCACCTTAAACACAAGTTAAGACTAAGGAGGTAAGAAGAGAAAACAAATAGCAAACCAGCTACAGATCACAGGTGGCAGGGGAGAGGAAGCCTTGGGAACACTTCACACCCACAGGGGTGAGTTTCATCCCAGGTCAAGTGCAGGCCGACCTGGGCTCTGCAGAATCTCCACCCAGAGGGCTCATAAAAACGGAAGAAGGCACATAACCATCAGTGTCATCCTGACAATAAAGGAGAAGCAGCCTCCTTGAACCCAGGAAAGTCACCCCTCCCTCCAAGCAGACACGAGGAGCCCCCTTGAACACAAAGAAAATGAAGCAGCCAGACCCATGGGAAGAGAGACGGCACTTACATTTAACCCGGGGCCACTTGGGGGCTCAGTCTGTTCGGGGATCGGACTCAAAAGTAAAAATAAAATTAAAGTGGGGGGGGAGGAGGAGATGACAGTTCAATTAAGTCCGTGCTGGGACCACTTGGGGTCTCAGTCTACTTAGGGTCTCGGACTTAAAAATAAAAATTAAAAACTGGGAGGGAAGATGACAGTTCGATGTGTGCGTGAGAGGACCCCCGGGCGTCCAGGGTTTGCTGGGGAGGGGACCGTCCCGGCCGCGCCCGGTCCCGAGGCCACCCGGCGAGAATCTGGGGTAAGTTTACACTAGAGGGCGACGGGCAAGCCCGCGGGCCAGGCTGCCCGCTTCCCGGGAACAACGCCGGGGCCCGGGCAGAGGGTCTGCGCCCCCCGCCCCGGCATCCCGCCCCGACCCCCGCCCGCGCCGCGCCTCACCCAGCAGCGCCCGCAGGTGCTTCAGGCGGGTCAGCACGTCCTTCTTGGGGTCCAGCACCTTCTGCGTGGACTTCTTCACATCCCCGTGGCTCCTTCGGGAGAACATCCCGCCGCGGGGAGCCCGGGCCCCGCCGGCGGGGCAGGAGGCGCCTGCGCCGCGCGAGTCACCGCATAGGGTCAGGCCGGCGCGTGTCTCCCGGCCCGCCCGCCGCCGCCCGCCGCCGCTACGGCTGTGGCTCCAGGAAGGAGGGGCGGGCCTGGCCGGCGAGGGGCGGAGCAGGAAGGCGGTGTCGACGCTAAACCCATCGCCCCGCCCCACGGGAGGTGCCGTCCGGCCCCTGGGCGCAGCGCACGCGCGCGTCGTCTGGACCCGCCTCGCGGGGGCGCGCCCGGGCTCCGAGGAGGCGCCGCGAATCACAAAGAAGCGGGCCCCGCGCACACGCTGTACTCCAAGTCCCGGGATGCACCGCGACAGAGCCCTCCAATCAGGCTGGCGCGCTTTCGGCGCGATGAGAGTCAGTGGGCCGGCTCTGAGCACGTGCCCCCTCTCCGCCCCTCCGTGGGCCACAAGTGCTCCTGGGAAAGGTAGTTCTCCAGGAGGCGAGACCCTGAGACCACATTTCCAGGGTCCCGGTCACTGGGCAGCATCCGCCCGCCCCCTACCCCGGGAGGCCCAAGGCTTCTGTATCTGTAGTCTCCGGCCTGTGCGCCCACCCAGTTCCCTCTAGTGCAACGTGAACCACAGAAACTCACAACAGGGAGTGAGGGAGCGAGTGGAAATCCCGTTGATCATACCAAAATCGGAGCTCCAATTACACACTAAAATGAATGGCTTTGGCAGTAGGGAAGGGCATGCCTAGGCTCTGGGAGAGGAGGCCAGCCCCACTCCCCTTGGTTCCTGGGACCCGTCTTCACTTGGGATGTGAGAGTGCCTCACTGGCAGGTTCCTCAACGTCTTGCCTCTTGCTTTGTAGGAAGTGCATGTTCTCTGTGTTGTGCAAGGCCACCTAGCAATACAGTAGCAGAACCAGAAATAGAACCTGAGGGACCTTACTCTCAGGCTGGGATGCTTTTTAAGGCCAGGTGCCTGTAACCTGAGGCAAGACTTTGAGATGGAAGATGGTCTGGAGATCTGCAGGGTTATTTATTGGCATCTGGATCCTTTGATGCTTCAAATTTTGACAACATTTTAGCAAACACTTAAGCTGGCTGTTTAAAATCACGTGATCTCCATCAAATTGGGACAGCACAACTGTCTTTTCCTCATTCGGCTAAACTGTAACTTGGGGGAAGAGCCAGCGATTTACACAGCCTTCTAGCCTCATCGCTGGGCACTGTATTTGACCTCGAATCACTCAATAAATGTTCGTTAAATAAAATGGGATAAAAAGCTAAAATAATCCTACATATTTAATCCAGGCATGCAAAAAATATCTCTTGGTTGTTAGATCCTCTATTTTTCAAGTTATCAAATAGCATTGATAGAACTGGGATATATTCATACAAAGGAATGTTACTCAGCAGTAAAAAGGAATAGACAACCAATAAACCCAATGGCATGGATGAATCTCAGACCCAGAGATGGAAGCCCCACACTCAGGATGACAGAACTGCCCTACCAGCCTGGGTTCCTGGATGACCTCTCCATCAGGACCACAAACCCTCCAAGACTGTCACAAGAGTGAAATAACCTTCTCTCTTAAGTCAAAGCATTCTGGGTGTCTTTGTTGCAGAAATTTAGCCTGTACCTGGCTACACATAGTAAGTCACAATATTCACCGCACCATTCTTTTAGGGGAAGATAACTTTCACTGCATTGATGGAAAAAAAATAGGATGCACTTGTCTTAGGGAATTCAATTTATCTATCGCAGGTCAACCTATCATCAAAGTCAAACATTTGTTGAGCACCTGCTATGTGCAAGGCATGAGTCTAAACCTTGGGGATAAAAAGCTGTATAAGATGCAGCCTCCTTACCTCCAAAGCTTCCAATTTAGTTGAGGGCAGAGCAGCTAGATAAATGAAGAGATAAACAACAGTGTTCAGTGAACACATGACATGGTCAAAACTTGGTAGTAACAGAAATAGGCATTCATGCATACAGTTTCATCTCATCCATCGTATCTAGCCTTTACTCACTGATGAAAATGTAGAACTCCAGGTCTTCTCTAAAATAATCAAGAAACATAAGTTATTATTTTGAGGTTTTTCACCCACCCACCATGTATATATATATTCCATGTGAAATAAAAATAAATAAAAACACTTCTTATTCTCTGTTGCTCCGCAAAATCATTCCTGCTAGACTGTGAACTTCTTGAGAACATCCCCTGCTTTGCAATCGATTTTTATCCCTGGAGGTTCAGAGTGCCAAGTATTTTGTAGACTCTTGAGTACTGTTGAAAAAGTGTCCTGCTGTCATCAATAAATACAGATAATGAAATCAAGAGTTAAAAATTTACAATGCAAACTAAGACTACCCTGAAATGCTATTTGGATTTTCAAAAAAAAAACAAAAACATGATTTGACAACACACTCTGGTAGCAAAGCTGTAGAGAAACACAGCTAATAAGAGTGTAAAATAGTACAACTCCTATGGGGAAGAATTTGGCCAAATTACAGAAACTTGCTCTTTGACACAAATCCTACTTCTAAGAATCTACTCTGAAGATATACCTCCACAAATATATAAAACCACATGTGGAAGGTTATTCCTTTAGCATTATTTATAATAACCAGTATAGCAAGGTGAACAGATATGTCCATGTCCTAATCCCCAGAATGTGTGATAGTGACTTTTTTTGGAAAAAGGATCTTTGCAGATGTAGTCAAGTCAAGGATCTCAAGGTGAAATCATCTTGGATTATCTGGCTGGGCCCTAAATCTAATGAGTGTCCTTATAAGACACAGAAGAGAAGGCACACAAAGAAAGAAGAAGGTGAAAACAGAGGCAGAGATTGGAGTCATGTGACCACAGCCAAGTGACCCCTGCAGTCACCAGAAGCTGGAAGGAGCCAGGAAGGAGTCTCCCTAGGGGTTTTCCAGAGGGAGCCTAACCTTGACTTTGATTTCAGACTTCTGGACTCCAGAACTGTGTGAAAATAAATTTCTGCACATACGCGCACACCAGAGAGTAGCTGACTGAACCCAGCCCATGCACATAAGGCAGTGCTATGCAGAGCTGTGCCACCATAAGAAGTAATAAGAAAATGTCCTATGTTCTCATTTTACTTCATTCATTCATTCATATATCTCAGTCAGCATAATTAGAGAATGTTGTTCAGTACAATGGGTTTGATTTAATTAACATACCGTGCACCCATATTTTAAAATTCTAACCTTCTTGGGCTTCCCTGGTGGTGCAGTGGTTAAGAATCCACCTGCCAGTGTAGGGGATACGGGTTCGAGCCATGGTCCGGGACGATCCCACATGCCATGGAGCAGCTAAGCCCGTGTGCCGCAACTACTGAGCCCACGTGCCACAACTACTGAAGCCTACACACCTAGAGCCCATGCTCCACAACAAGAGAAGCCACCGCAATGAGAAGCCCACGCACCGCAACGAAGAGTGGCCCCTGCTCACCGCAACTAGAGAAAGCCCACGTGCAGCAACAAAGACCCAACTCAGCCATAAATAAATAAAATTTATTTTAAAAAAATTCTACCCTTCTTTTCTCAGAAATCTTTCTAAAATATACCTCAGTTTTCCCCATCTTACTTTTTATTGCATTATAATTGACACCCAATATTCTATTAGTTTCAGGTGTACAACATAGTGATTCAATATTTTTATGCATTACGAAATGGTCACCATAATAATCTAGCCACCATCTAGATTGTCATCAGACACAGTTATTCCAATATTATTGACTATATTCTCTATGCTGTACATTAATCCACATCTCCTTAAACAGACTGTTCATTGTTTATGAAACCATCGTTTATCTCCCCCCACCACTCTGGCCCCCTGCATCTCTTCCTTCATTGGTGTTCCTACTAGCAACAAAGGAGAAATACCTCGTAGGCTTCCCCCATCTAATTTTGACCATATCTTGCCCCAAAACTCAGTCATTGCTATCAGAGACAATTTGTTCGTCTTCTTAACTTCCACAGTTGGAATCATTCCAAATACTTAGATCTGCCAGCTCTGTGGTTTCCAGGTAACCTACACATTAATGTATTTTATTTCCAAATATTTCATGCATCAGAATTTTTCAGATTGGAAGAATTTTTTTTTAGATTGACTAAAATACCTCATGCCTGCGTGTTAATCCTGATAGTCATGAATATTATGTTAATTTTAATATCTGGAAAAAATCAACTTTCAGCCTCAAATATTCCTGTCAGATATGTTCGTTGTGCCTGTCCTCCAGCGTAAGATGTTTTAGTGGATCAGACATACTGTGGATCTTCATTTGAATGTTATTGCTGCAAACATCAACCCCAGGTTGTCTGTTTTATTGATCATGGGACACTTTGCATTCTTATTTCCTTACAAAAAGCTACAACCTAATAAATTCAGGGTTTTTTTCTTGTATCAGCTTTCACCCTGAAACATTGACTTAAGATATTCAACATGTATCTTGTGCTCCTGAGACTCTACTCCTACCTAAAATTCCCAGAAAAGAAGAGATGATGACACTTCATAAGAATGAAATGCAAAACCCAGTCCTTAAGAAACAAGAAACCTAAGGTCTCTGTTTTCCAGATGATGTATTACTGTTACCCTAAAAATATATATTATTTTCTCCTCCAAAAATATTTCCCATTAGTTTCTTTTCTTTCCAAATATCTGTCAAGCAAGGAGATTTAATACTTAACTTTAAACTTGACTATAAATCATTTTATATGAGAATTTCAATTCAGAAAAGACTCAGAAGAAGTTTTTGAAAATGTTCTACTCATTTTGATATGTCTGATGGCTTCCTGATAACGAAGTAATGCCCGAAGGGAAAGAAACAGAATCGTTTTTCTAAATGTACTCAAGCAGATGTTTTCACAGCTGTGCATTTCAACCACGATGTCATCTGCTTGGGATATATTTTCATTTTTTTTATCATCAAAACAGTAATAACATTTCAGTATTAAATCATGGATATACATCAACATTAGAAAAAATAAGCACAGAAGTAAGCACATGAGAACATCTATAAGTAAAAAAAACATATCTTTGCATGATAATGATTAAAAAAAATCAAGAATCATGGAAACTATCTAAACAGTAAATAAAACTTGAATAAAAGGTGATGTACAAAGGCTGGAGAGACAGAGTTACATAAGGTAAGAAGTCTGCAAAAATTTGTTCACTACCTCACATCTGCCCCCAATATACAAAGTACCACCATTCGGTTTAATATTAGATCAGATATACACCTTAATTTTGAACTGAGTGTTAGCTTTTCTAAAAATGAATGCAGATTATGAAATGTCAACAAAAATTATGCATTCAAAATGAGAACATCATCATACAGTTTGTTTTACTTGCAAGTTTTTGAAATTTTCTGGGAAAAACTGAATCTCAAAATAATTATTGGAGAGCATAACCATCCTTGGGAAAAACAATACAAGAATACAAATTCTTTTCCTAATATACATATAAACCTATGTCTTAAACTGAGACTATTTTTACCTGGTATTTCAGATGGGATTCTTAGTTTCAAGCAACAGAAATTGACAGCCTGTTTAAGCAAAAGAAAATTCATTTGAAGAATGTTGGCTGTCAAAATCAAAGGGAGGTTGGAAAACCAGGCTTAGAAAATAACTAGGAAAACAGATACTGATACAGCTCTGGGAGTTACAAAGATAATGAGGACGCAGCCTCAACTCCCTGAGAAGTCACAGTCTAATGGAAGAGACAGACACCTAACTAGATAGTAGTAATTCACAGCAGTGATACATGAAAGGCATTATGGGAGATGGCGGGAAGGACTGGGGAGTGGCCATGAGTGGAGGGCTCAGAGAAGGCTTCCTGGAGGAGGTGACACCTGAACTGGGAAAGAAGCTGAACACATCCCAGGCAAGGCTAGGAGGTAAGATGCAAAGGGCTGTGTGAAGAACACCAGAAGCAGTTTGGTTCTGTATGGTTGCTATTTGTGCTGCGATAGTATTCAGCATACTCTTGGGATTGCAGAAATGTGTGTGTTCTCGTAGCCTTGTAAAAACAGCAGGACCAAACGAAAGTAAAGGGTGGCGATGCCAAAGTGAGAAGAGACAAGTGAACTTCTTCCGAATCTGTGGAAGGCAGGATGAGATGACAGCAAAGGCAAATGCTCTGACTCCCAGTTTTCCCCGCTTACTAGCTGTGCGATCTTAAGTGGGTGACTTAATTCTCCAAGCCTCAGTTTTCCTCATCTAGAAAATGGAGACAAACTTACATTGGGCTATTTATTCTAAGGAGTAAATCAGCATAAAAAGAACGAGGACAATGCCTCGTACCAAAACGTTCAATAAAGATTATTTTGTTTCTCCCTTCTCTCCCACTCCCAGAAAATACAAACGACGAAATTCCTGCTTACTAAGATTGTCCATTTGTGTGCACATTTTATTTCTAAACGTGTTTAATAGGAGGGCTTTACACAGCTATGGTTTTCCATGGCTTTCCATGGTTTACACTGGACACCATCAAAATAGGTCGAAGCAGTGTCCCAGAATCTTTTATACCCCGCTTTTGTTATGTGCACCCCTTGGCAAGGAGGGGTATTTTCACTGACATCCCCATCACACCAGGTGAAATAGCTGTATCTTTTTGGACCTTAAATGATGCTGGGTTAAGAATGCTGGCCAAAGGCTCATGGACCTAAATAATGTGACCCAGCAGTTTGTCCTGGGTATATTTTACTGGTTACGTTAAGACCAAACCCAAGAATGGTTTATGGGTCTTTGCAAAGCTAAATTAATAATTCAGGTTATTATAAATGAGATTAACAACTCATTTATAATCATAAAAACAACAAAGTAACACCTCAGAGACTAAAAATTTTGGCTTACGTAATGTATCCAAAAGGTACCAAATGACATTCTTCTCCATCAGAGCTGAGGCGAACTGTCCCAGCCAAGCCTAACTCAAATTTCAGGATTCCGAAAAAATAAACAAAATGCATTCAGCCACTGAGTTTGGAGATTGTTTGTTACAGAGTGGTAAACAAGGAGGTTATCTGCTTGCAGCCCCAAGGATCTGGAACTAACAAGTCTCAAAGACTCGTTTCCTCAGCTGGACAAAGCCAGACACTATCTCTGATGGCTTATCTCCAGCATCTTCCTGGTGCTCAAATTCTTTGAGCCTATGACTCTCTCCATGGCTCGTCCCTATGACCTCAGACTAGCCTGGTATCCACATAATAATTTAGATTTTTGTTCCCAGAAAGTGACTGGCTTGACAGGGATTGCTTTACCCATCAAAGAGCAGGAATGTCAGTGGCAAGAAGGGAGGACAAAAGGTCATCCAGAGGTAGAGGCAGACAAAAGAAGCAGCTTCAAGAATTTGGCTGCTGGCGGCAAGGAGAGAAACCCAGAGTTTGTCTCCATAGAGGATATTAGGGTATTTACAGAGTAAATAGTAGAATACTCATAGGAAAAGCATGGGGCACACCTGAAACAGGCAGGGCAACAGAAATTGACCTGAGAAATTGACTTTTGATTCATCCAGTATTATAGGAATCACTTAAAAATGTGCTGGGTTTGTAACTAGTTACTTGCAGCAGGTAAGCAGACGAGAACATAGATGAAATTTCCAGAAGAGTTGGGAAGAGGGCGTATCAATTAGCTATGCCACTAAAATGTTGTATGGCGACCAACCACAAGAGTCAGTGGCATACACCAGTTAAGTATTTGTTCAGCTCAAGAGTCTATGGGGTTCATCTGATCTGGGTTGGACTTGGCTCTTCTTGGCTGGGACTCCTTCCATGTCCGGGAGTTCGCTACCTATTGGTTGATCCAGGGTGGCCTTGGTTGGAATGACTAGGGTATCCTGGCTCTGGTCCATATTTTTCTCAACCTCGTCACGAGCCCAGTGGACCAGCCTGGGCATGTCCTTCTCATGATAATGACAAAGGGCAGGTGTGAGCAAGCCTCATTGCACAGCAGTTATAAGCCTCTAATTGTGATATATTTGCTATTATCCTATTGGCCAAAGCAACTCCTGTGGCTGAGCTGAGAGTCAGGGGAGGAGTGTCTTGGGAACGAATGGATAGAGAGAGGGATTAAGAATTATGGCCATTAATCAATCTGCCGAAGAAGGTATTTTGTAAAAATCAACCTTGAAAATGGACAAAGGGAGATTTTCGAAGGATCTATCAGGAACTTCTGTCTGTTAGGCGGTGTTCCTAACCCCGGGGACTTGAAACAAAGGAATCTTTCCCCTTCGCTAAGGAGTGCCTGCTATCCTGCCTACCCTGAAGTCCTTTATCCACATTGAAGGAGCTCATATTTCAGCCTGGCCATTCACGTGACTGTCCTTTTATGACCATCCTTCAAAATCCCCCACCAGATAGACCACTGGACTTTGGAGTCTGAGAAGGAGGCTGCCCTGATGTAAAGGAACAGGACCTTATTGGGCCTTCCGGGGACAGACCCCTCCCCCCATCTTCTGCTTTAGCTCCTCGCTGAAGTACCCAGGTAATGGTATCTGATGCACATTTCTGAGCTGCTTTACAGGTGCTAAAACCACCACCCAATGAAAGACGTTAACTACTTGATAACCAAGAGTACATAGTCCCCAAGCCTACTGGAGCCTAAGGATTGATCATGTTAACCCCTGTGACCTCACCATCAACCAATCAGAGAATTGTATACAAGCTGATCACAGACCCTGGGACACCCCTCCCTCACCTGGCCTCTAAAAATGCTATGCTGACACCCATCAGGGAGTTCGTGTGTTTAGAGCACTAGGTATCCCAGACTCCTCGTAAGGTACCTTACAATAAACACTGCACTTTCCTTCACCACAATCCAGTGTCGGTAGATTGGCTTTACTGCGAGTGAGTGGACCCAAGTTTGGTTCAGTAACACCAGGGGACAGGGAATAAATGCGTTGGTTGCAAGGCTAGTGGGCTTTCCCAGTCTCTGCTAAGAGACCCAGGTGTAATCTCAGGAAGGAATTGCTAAAATGAGAAGGTTGCAGCAGATTTAATTACATTATACTTTTCAGATGACAAAGGAAAGGTGACTTGGATGATTGCTTAATCAGAAGGCAGATTTGGTTGTAAGACATTGCCAGTGTTGACCGAGGACTCCCAGGAGAGGAAGAGTATGTCAATCATACTCTAGTGGAAACTTCTGGAAGGCGGGAAGTGTTGTTTGAGAACTGCCCATCCCCATGGCTCTTACTCTGCCTGACTTGATAAAGTCTTTTACAAATTGGCTTGCTTGGCCCATGCTAGTCACCCAGAGCTTGAAAACCACAAGCAGACATTGTAACCCTGAGCTTCTGGACCTGCATCACCAAACCCCAGACACAGATTCACAGTGATCCTACCGATACGTGCAGACCTCGTGAGGCCCTTGGGAACACTAGCTTTCCTCCCAGGTTAACAATTCTCAAGCTGCAGGACCTACGTTAGGTGAGTCTCTAATGAGAAGTCCCACCTTCTAGAAGCCCTGACCCCCAGACGTATGTTCAGTGTCCTGACACAAAGGAATTTTTTTTAAAGTGTGGCATTCAATGCAATGTTTATATGGTTTATATGTCTCTTGCTTTGGACAGTGAAATCCTAGCAAACAGCAACTTGTATTTAACTGGATCTGCTATACCACAGGATAAGTTAAAATTGATTAGAAAATATTGGCAGACGTAAAACTTCCCCGATGATATTCACTCAAGAAGCTGAACAGAGATTCTTTTCTTCAGAGTTTTTTCCAGTTTTATTGAGATATAATTGACATATAGCACATAAGTTTAAGGTGTTCAGCATAATGATTTGATTTAAATGGTGAAGTAACTACCACAGTAAGTTTACTTAACATTCATCGTCTCATACAGATACGAAAAAGGATGAAAAAAAATTTTCCCTTTGTGTTGAGAACTCTTAGAATCTACTTTCATAACTTTCTAATATATCCTACAGCAGTGTCATAACTATATAACTATAGCTGTCATGTTGTACATTACATCCCTAATATTTATTTATCTTATAACTGGGAGTTTGTACCTTTTGACCACCTTGATCCAATTCTTCCTCCTCCCATGTCCCACCTCTGGTAACCACAAATCTGATCTCTTTTTCCATGAGTTTGGTTTTTTGGGGGTTCTTTCTTTCTTTCTTTCTTTAGGTTCTCCATATAAGAGAGATCATACAATATTTGTCTTTTTCTGTCTGACTTACATTTCACTTACCACAATGCCCTCAAGGTCAAGGTTCAGGAATGAGTAGAGATTCTTGGTGTTCCACCCAAACCCTTGGCACTCACCTCTGCCTAAAGGCCACGTACGACCAAAAACTGTGACTCTCTGTCCGAAGGCTTTTTTTTAATTGTGGGAGCATGCTTGGTCCGTGCACAGCACTAACACAGGAGAGTTCGTGCTCTCAGAAGCAGCCCTCAGCAATACCAGACAGGGAGGTGCTGGATAAGGAGCCCAGCTCCCTCGCCTTGGGAGTGGAATGACGGGAATGGGAATGTCGTGCTTACCTGCTTGGTCATGAACCCCATATGGGCTACCGTCCCCTCTCTGTCTCCCTTCTTCACTTCCCCCAGTGTTTCCTGGGATCCCCTCCCAAATCAACTACTTGCTCTCAAATCTGTTTCAACCCAAGAGAGCACTCAGTCTCACAAGAGAACACAGTCAGGTTAATAAGCGGCCGTGGTTGTTAACAGAACAATACCTAGGATACCAGTTTTTCTTTGCCAATGTTGTGTTCCGTGAAGGAGAAACCAATGTTATAAGTTAAAAGAAAGTGAATTGCGTTGATGAGATTCAAACAAGACAAATCTCAGGGCTTCTAGATGGACGACAGATATCAGATAGACAGATAGACAGACAGAGAAAGGATGGCTCCAGCCATCCACATGACCTATTAGTCTAGACCTTAGCCTGGGGCAGTAGGGCAAACTGCAAACTTGAGGAAAGAGGCTCCAGTCTTGCCCACCTAACTCTGAGACACTGCATGAAGCCTGATAGAAAGACAGCATCGTTCTCTATGGCTCCCCTCCTGCAGCTTGCTCTGCTCGCTCAATATTATGCATCTGAGACTTTTTTTCAGTTTGGATATATATGCTCTTATTTTAGTTGCTTCATCATAGTCCGAGGGCACGAATACTGCACAATGTGTCGGTTCATTCTCCTGGAGATGGATATTCAAACTGTTCTAAAATTTCATGATCGCAGCCCATGCTTTGACAAACGTTCCTGTCTGTGCCCCAGCATGTGTGCACATGTGTGTGTGCGCGCGTGTGTGTGTGCCTGTGTGGGTATGTCCATGCAGGGTTGCTAGGTTATGTACACGGGTAGAAAACAACAAATCTGCAACAGTGGTCACCTCTGGTGGTGGGCTTAGCAAGAGTGGGTCCTTGGAAGGAGAGTGATTGTTCAAGGGACGTTGGTCTCATCATTCCTACCTGAAGTACATTGCTCAAAATTTAAAAATACACAAATCTACTCTGGTTTTGAATTGACCCAGAGACAACTCTTTCTTGGCTTTACCTTGTTGCCTTTATTTGTTAAAACTTCCTCTCAAGCACTGATGTCTCCAAGAAGCATGTACTAAAGAAACAGAGAATCAGTTTTGTGCAAAGTTAGTAAAGCAATCATTAAAAAAAAAGGAATTCTTAAATCTGTGATTGACAGGAAATTTTTCTTTGACTTTAACTTCTTCCCCCAACTTAAAAAAAAATCTATTTTCGGAATATTGACTTAGGTAAACAGTCCTCACCTCTGGGGGAATTCCAGGATAGCTTTATCCGTGGGCAGCTCTGTGAGAAAAGCCATCTAGGTCATTTCAGGCTTTCATCCTTTGTTATTTCAAGTCAATAAAAAAGTTGGCCAGGAAGGTGACTCAGGAGTTGGTTTGCTCTGGCTTACTTGATTAAGATAATAGGTTGATTTGGCTTATTCATTCCTTTTCACCTCTTTATTCTTACTAGAAATGAGATTAAATGGCCCTTATTCCTTTCCCACCTCCAATCAGTTGATTTTGATAAAAAAATCTTTTCGCCAAATTGATGTGATGGCACACAAGGTTTCTGAATTAGGTAGCCCAGGTTTTCCCTCACTTCCTCACCAAAAATTCCACCCATGAAGGTATAGTTCAAAAATAGAAAGTGAGCACAATGGCCATGTGAGTTTCCACTGGGAGGAATTGGGGCTATGATTCAGCTGTTTTGCGGGCACTGATTAACTAATCAAGTCAGCAAGGACTCTGCTGCTATTTAGAGGTGATACCTTGGATAATGGAAACCTCCTCATTTTGAGTGTTCCCTTTAGGGCACTTCCATGCTAGCAGCTATCAGGCCATCAATACCTTACCTTAACTAGTCCATAGAAATAAGACTTCAAAATACTCATAGCTAAAATTCATAAAGCATCTAATATGTGTGAGATACTGTAACTGTTGTTTTTTTTACACTATCTCATTTAATCCACATAGTCTCTTTACGAGGTAGAGATTACTATTATCCCCTTTGTACAGATGCAGGGGCTGAGGTAGAGAGGCCAAGTAACTCACCTAAACGTGCACAGCTAGTAAATGCTAGAGCCAGGATTCGAAACAGGCAGCCTGGCTCTTCGCTTCCTGTTCTTGATTCCTTTGCCATCCTGAGGCTCACGGGAGCTACATCACTTGCAAATAATCACACAGCTATCTAAGGGTAGAGCCAAGGTTTTAATCCAGATCATCTTCTTGTGAAGCCCAAGATATTAATTACTACTTTTCTACAAAAAAATAAAAGGGGGAGTCAAGGTCCTTCTTCAGTTTATTGTCAATTTATACAAGAATCTCATTTATCCCAATCACCAAGCCACCTCTGAAGTGCTAACCAACAGTTGCAAGTGGTAAATATTATAGGGCATGGATGTTATATATGTGAAAGCCCTGCCTCAGGAGCAGAGATAAGGCCCATCTAAAGATCAAAAGTTAGAAGAAGGAGGTAAACGATGGCCTTTTGCTCCCAAGAAACAGAAAAGACAAAAATTACCAGCTGTTCTTGGGTGGCTTGGAGTTAGGAATGATCCAGACTCCTTTAGAGCAAAAACACCAAAGAGAAGCTCCGTGAGGAGCCCTGGAGAGGATGCTGTAAGCAAGATGCTATAAGAAGCTCAATTTTCAAAGGATACTTCTTCTCTAGCAAAATCACCAGCTCTCTGAACATGACCCAGTGTGATTCAGAGCAGAGGATGAGTCCTGGGTGAAGTCCCAGTGTGGGGCGACAAAGAGGAAATTGGCCTGGGGGAGGCACCTAGGACACGAGATTTAGGGGGCCCTCACTCTTGGGGCCACACAGTGCTGACCTGCACAGAACCGAGCTTGCATAGTTTTTCCAAGTCTGACCCTCAAGTCCAGGCAAAGGGCAGTTTTCCTGGGTGCTCAGTCAGAGGTGAGCAGGAACAAACAGAACCGAGCTGGAGAGAAGCTGAGTGCCTGGTGGCGGTGTTGGTACAAGGCGCACCAGCATCTCCTGTTCACCCCAAATGGGCCTGTGAAGATGGATGCCCCAGGAGGGAGGAGGAGAAGGGGAGAGGCCCATCAAGTGGGCCGCACATCCCAGACGTTGTCCTTCTGCTCATGACCAGCTTCTAAGCAGGCATCATCACACGAGGGCCTGCAAAGTCCTGCCCGTCTGGCCTGCTCTAACTGCCCAGACCTCTTCTCCACCCCCAATCCCTCTGCCGTCCCGCTTGGTCCCGTTGGTTCTCTTTCCCTTGGATGTTCCGGCCTCATGGTTTTACACTTGCTGTCACCTTGGATGGAAGCTGATCGTGGCTCTGCGCAGGGTGACTGGTGGACCCGCCCTCACCCCAACATCACCACCCCTGGGGGCCTGTCCCATCCCGGACCCCAGATAAAAACAGGACCCAGCCCTCCTGCACGCCGTCAGCATCAACTGGCTTCGTTTTCCCCAGGACACTTTCATAAGCCAAAATGATCTTGTTCAAGTGTGTGCAGGCAGCTGTGCATAATGAAAGCTCCCTCTAGAACGTGAGCTCCGTGACGGCCGGGATTCTGCTGTATTACTGCCGTCAAGAGTGTCCGACACACGAGAGGGAGGAGATATGGGGATATATGTATATGTATAGCTGATTCACTTTGTTATAAAGCAGAAACTAACACACCATTGTAAAGCAATTGTACTCCAATAAAGATGTTAAAAAGAAAAGATAGTGTCCGACAAAGACAAATATCATATGATATCGCTTATATGTGGAATCTAAAATAATGAGGCAAATTAATTTATTTTCAAAACATAAAACAGACTCACAGACACAGAAAACAAACTTATGGTTATCAAAAGGGAAAAGGGGTCAGGGAGGGATAAATTAGGAGTTTGGAGATACACACTACTATAAATAAAATAGATAAACAACAAGGACCTACTGGATAGCACAGGGAACTATATTCAATATCCTGTAATAAGCCATAATGGAAAAGAATATGTACACCAGAAATTAACACAACATTGTAAATCAACTATATTTCAATTAAAAAAAAAAAGAATGCCTGGCGCACAATGGGCATTTAATAAGTGTGTGTTGAACAGTTGAATTCTGTCTGCCTGTTTCGGGCAGAGAAGACCGTTGTCTTCACAATTCCTTTAGTTCTCCTGTCCACCCTCTCTGATGAGCACCTATTTGAGAAAACTCATGGCGGGTGAGTTTTCATGTCTGTGATATTCTGGGGTTCACACTGGGCTCCTGAGTTTTGTGTGACATGAATTTGAAGAAACGTCTGATCTCTGAAACAATGCAAATGTCCAATGGGAAAAACAATAGACAAACTACCCATCGAAACTACAGAACATGACTCAGCAATAAAGAGGAAAGAACAAGTGATTCAGGCAATGGTATTAGTGAATCTCAAAAACATTATTTTGAGTGAAAAAGCAGACACAGAAGAACACATCTTGTATGATTCCTCTTATATAAAGTTCTAGAAGAGGCAAAGCTACTCTCTAGTTACAGAAATCAGAACATGGTTTCTTCATATAGGGTGTGGAGATTGACCAGAAAGAGAATGAGAGAACTTTCAGGTGAGATGGGAAAAGTATTTTGTTTGGGACAGTTATTACACAGTTGTATACATTTGTCAAGAATCATCAAACTGAATATTTCAGAACTGTTTTATTTTGTTGTATCTTAAAAAAAAAAAAAGTTATTTAAAAAAACCCTCTCCCCACAATCCCAAGGTGAAACAGTGAGATAAAGCCGTGTGGTTAATTGTAAGGAGGAATTAAAACTGCCAGAATGTGGAGTAAAACAGCAAAATGATATGAGAAGACTTTTCCTGATATAAGTCTGAGGAAGCCCAACACAAGCTGGGAGAAGAAAGAAAAGGACATTTGTTATTTCACGTTAAGTGAGAAGTCAGGCGTGGAGTTGGCTTCAGGGTTCAAGGTTCACGTGTGACCGGCCTCCCGGCTCTCAGCTGTCTGTCCTCCCCCTCGGCTGGCTCCTTTGCAGGCACCCCGCCATAGTAGGGTAGCCACCGCAGGTCGGGGGCTCATGCAAAAGCCCTGGATAGGCCCTCGTTGGGCCCCCTGCCCATCACCATGGCTGGACCATGGAGAAAAACCAAGCCACCTGTGAGAGGATGAGAAATGAGAGCTCCCCAAAGAAAATGAGGGGCTGTCACGCGAAATACAGCAAATGCTTGTGGAGGGGAGTCCAACACCCACGAGGCCGCTGCAGCGTTAGGACAAAATGATGGAGGAGAGTCCAGCTCCTCATGAACTACTTAAATGCCACCCATCACTCAGCAATTTGCCAAGAAGATAAATGTACTGATATCACCTAGCGACCTCCAGTTTGGTGGGCTGGGGACTTGTTTGTGTAAGGAATGTTTTTCCTTTTCTTTTCTTGCTGAAACTAAATCTAAAACCTGCCAGAGATGGGTAGCAAACAAGAGATCATTGTGCCTGGTGTTTCCTTTTTCACACAAATATCATCACTTTATTCCAGGAAGGGCAAACACCTCCGTATTAGACAATTGCCTGGTAACAAGGGGCTTCCTCCAGTCCCTAACCTGCGGGCGGAATTATAACTGAGTGTGACCTACGGAAAGGAGGTGAAGAAGCAGCATTTGAATGCCTGCCCGAGAGTTTTCATGCGCTCAGAAAATCCCAGGACCAAAGCCTTGGATTGTCTCTGCTTCCCCAAGAGACAAACAAGCCTTTCCACCTCCCCATCATGGTTTTTTAGAAAAGTTTAAGCCTCTGAAATGCTTTTTGGTCATTCATTTTCCAACATCTGAATCTACAATTCCAAGGAAGCAAAGAGCATTTGCAGATTTTTTTCTTTTCCAGTTTTGGACAAAGTGTAACTTACTTGTTATGTATGTATGTACGTACGTATTTGAAGTATAGTTGATTTACAATATTATAGTAGTTTCAGGTGTACAACATAGTGACTCAGTATTTTTACAGATTATACTCCATTAAAAGTGATTACAAGGTAATAGTTATAATTCCCTGTGTTGTACAATATATCCTTGTTGCTTATCTATTTTACACACAGTAGGCTGTATCTCTTAAACCATTCTGCTGTCTTCCCCGTCCCCCTCTTCCCTCTCACAATGGTAACGACTAGTTTGTTTTCCATATCTGTGAGTCCGTTTTTGTTTTGTTATATTCATTCATTTGTTTTATTTTGTAGATTCCACATATAAGTGATATCATATAGTATTTGTCTTTCTCTGACATTTCACTAAGCATAATATTCTCTAGGTTCATTCATGCTGCTTCAAATGGCAGAATTTCATTCTTTTTATGACAGAGTAGTATTCCACTGTATGTATGTACCACATCTTTATCCATTCATTTGTTGATAGACACTTGGGTTGCTTCCTTATCTTGACAATTATAAATAGTGCTGCTATGAACAATGTGGTGCATGTATCTTTTCAAATTAGTGTTTCCATATTTTCTAGATTTATACCCAGAAGTGGGATTGTTGGATCATATGATAGTTCTATTTTTAGTTTTTTGAGGAATCTCCGTAGTGTTTTCCATAGTGGTTGTACCAATTTACATTCCCACCAACAGTGTACGAGGGATCCCTTTTCTCCATATCCTCACCAACATTTATTATTTGTAGACTTTTTTTAATAGATCTTTATTGGAGTATAATTGCTTCACAATACTGTGTTAATTTCTATTGCACAACAAAGCGAGTCAGCCATATGCATACACATGTCCTAATATCCCCTCCCTCTTGAGCCACCCTACCATCCTCCCTATCCCACTCCTCTAGGTCATCACAAAGCACTGAGCTGATCTCCCTGTGCTATGCTGCTGCTTCCCACCAGCCAACTACCTTACATTCAGTAGTGTGTATATAAGTCGACGCTACTCTCACTTCACCCCTGCTTCGCCCTCTCACCCCGTGTTCTCAAGTCCATTTTCTATGTCTGCCTCTTTATTCCTGCCCTGTAACTAGGTTCATCAGTACCATTTTTTTTTTAGATTCCATATATATGTATTAGCATACGGTATTTGTTTTTCTCTTTCTGACTTAATTCACTCTGTATGACAAACTCTAGGTCCATCCACCTCACTACAAATAACTCAATTTCATTACTTTTTATGGCTGAGTAATATTCCATTGTATATATGTGCCACATCTTCTTTATCCATTCATCTGTCGATGGACATTTAGGTTGGTTCCATGTCCTGGCTATTGTAAATAGTGCTTCAATGAATATTGTGGTACATGTATCTCTTTGACTTATAGTTTTCTCAGGGTATATGCACAGGAGTGGGATTGCTGGGTCATACGGTTGTTCTATTTTTAGTTTTTTAAGGAACCTCCATAGTGGTTGTAACAATTTACATTCCCACCAACAGTGAAGGAGGGTTCCCTTTTCACCACACCCTTTCCAGCGTTTATTGTTTCTAGATTTTTTGTATAATGGCCATTCTGACTAGTGTGAGGTGACACCTCATTGTAGTTTTGATTTGCATTTCTCTAATAATTAGTGATGTTGAGCATCTTTTCATGTGCCTGTCGGCCATCTGTATGTCTTCTTCAGAGAAATGTCTTTTCAGGACTTCTGCCCATTTTTTTCATTGGGTTGTTTGTTTTTTTGATATTGAGTTGTATAAGCTGTTGATATATTTTGGATATTGGTCATAGCATTTGCAAATATTTTCTCCCATTGTCTTTTCATTTTGTCAATGTTTTCCCTTGCTGTGCAAATGCTTTTAAGTTTAAGTGGGTCACATTTTGCTTATTTTTGCTTTTACTTCTTTTGCCTTAGGAGGCAGATTTTTAAAAAATATTGCTATGTTTTATGGCAGCATGCTCTGTGTATGTTCTCTTCTAGGAGTTTTGAGGTTTCAGATTTTACATTTAGGTCTTTAATCCTTTGTGAGTTTATTTTTATATATAGTGTGAGGAAATGTTCTAATCTTATTCTTTTATATGTAGCTGTCCAGTTTTCCCTGCACCACTTATCGAAGAGACTGTTTTTTCCCTGTATATTCTTGCCTCCTTTGTTGTAGATTAATTGACCATAGGTGTTTGGTTTTGTTTCTGGGTCACACATCCATTGATCTATGTGTCTGTTTTTAATGCCAGTACCATGCCATTTTGATGACTGTAGCTTTGTAGTATAGTCTGAAGTCAGGGAGTGTCATACCTGCAGGTTGGACAAAGTGTAACTTTAGCTATCAGCTTAAAAAAGAAAAATTCTAGTGATCTTTACTTAAAATACTTAACTAAATAGTTTTAAATGTAAAATAATTTTCTTATAAAACAGAAGTAGGCCATTTATATCAAAATAAATCCTGGAGATGGTAAGGAATTAACTATAAAAATTGAAATCATTTTTTAAAAACTAGAAATACACATCAACAAACTTTCTGAAAGCACAGTAAGTTCACAGTCTGATGAAAGACTTGAAAAATATTTGCAATGAATGTGATAGACCAAATGTTTCTATTTTTATTGCATATAAACTTCATACTACTTGAAGTTTATATACACCAAAATTCTAATAGGAAAATAGGCAAAGAATATAAGCAAAAAATTCACAGAAGAGAATATTAACTTCACTACCAAGCAAAGAACAACAAATTAAACAAAACTGGGAAGCCATTTTTCTCCTATCAAGTTAGTAAAGTTGTTTTTAAATTAACAGCTAAATGAGCACACTAATACACTGGTGGTCATAAGTTGGGACAGCCCTTTTAATAAGAAATTTGGTCTTAAATAAGTCTGTACTCTTGGCCTTATAATTCTCCATACGGGAACCAGCCTTAGGAAATAATAGGAAAGTCAAAATATGTACATAGATATCTATCGCAGCATCATTTATGTACAGATATCAAAGCACTGTTTAATAATACCAAAAATTATAATTAACTTAAGTGTACAGTTAATAAAATAAATAGGTTAAAATAAAATAAATAGGGAAAATAAATAGGTTATAGTGTATTCATTCAATGGATTGCAACCACTAAACTTACTTTACAAATGAATCATGGCAAGGTAAAATGTTAATATTATAATGCCAGATTAAAACAGAGAGAGTAGAATGTTGTAAGTGCAATATAATACAGATTTCCTAATTCTGTGTAAGTACATGCAAGCATCGACAATTCTATATAATGCCGACAAATGAAAACACAAGACCCCAAAACATTAACCTAGATTTTATGCAGACACTGATTTTTATTTTCAGAGCTGTGCCTTTCCAGATTCATTACATGAGGATATACTCCTTTTGACAATCAGAAAAAGACATCACTTAAAACAGATGAGGATTGAATGGCATTCTCTTCAAGAAACAAATTAATTGTAAGAGTTAAGCACGGCAACTTTCTGCTTGGATCATTCAGCTTCTTTGCTAAAATATTTTCCTTTTCAAGCCTATACAGGTCCATAAAGAAAATGAAACATTTCCAACAACCTAATAGAGAAACTAAGTGGACACTAAGAGATTTATACTAATTGCTACTGACAGGAGGTGTCCTGACTACCTTCCAACAGGGTAATTAGAACCTCCTCCTCCTCAGGGATCGCCCCAGTAGTTCAGGATGGTCTGGTTGTGCTTTGATCCCGGGGAAGTGAAGAAGTTCACCATCATGAATACTGTCCGGAGTCGATCCTTAGGTCTCCCTCAACTGGGTTTGGTGACATGATCACCTATATAGCATCTGAGCTGTGTGGACCTGGACAGCTTAGCCAGGCTGGACCAGAATCATAGGGAGAATCTAATCTCCTGTTTCTCAAAGTTAGGGAGTGGTGGAGGTAAACAAGGTCAAGTGCTCTGGGCCATCCTCAAAGAGCATCAAGCATGAGCCTGACAGAAGACGTGGAATTAGCAGGGCCATTCCATCGGAGACAGACAGAGCCTGCAGCATCGGTGTCTGTGCAGTTAGGGAAAGATTCCTCTCCCCAGTGTCTTAGCTGGGGGTCTCCCCAAAGGCAGACTCTGAGACAAGGATTTGGATGCATGTGGTTGATCTGGAAGGTGATTCGGGAAGCTCAGTGAAGGAATGGGAGCGTGATCAGGGAAGGTAGGGCATGTGGTATAGGCGATGGGAGCTCAATCCCACTGGAGACCCTCTGGGGAAATGTGTGGAACACAACTCACTGTTGTCCTATACGGCAGGGAAGCTGAGATATTTACCCACCAATTCCCATCACTCAGTGGCATGAACTCCAGCTGGGCACTTTCATACCGCCCTGTGCTGGTTCACCACCCTCCTGGCCAGAAAAAGCCTTGGACACCAAGATGCAGGGAGCAATGAGGAGAACTGTCTGCAGGGTGACCTGGAGGTCACCTCCCTACATCAGGCCACACCTCCGCCACCTCACGGTGCTTCCACTGGGGCACGACCCCTGACTTTCCTCTCTCCAGAGCTGTAACATGTACTCTGAACTCCTTGAGATGGCCCTGCTTTGCTTCCAAATGGCGATGGGTCCTCCCAGCCTTCCTCTTTGACTTCTGGAGTCTTCCTCCCAAACAGCTTCATTCCCAGGCATAGTTTCCCTATCTGGGCCTCAGCTCTGTCCCCGAGAGCTAGCTGAGCATGCTCTTTGGCCTTACCCATCCACCAATCTACCCACTCATCCATCTGTTTTGATTGGGAAGGACAGGAGAGGTATGGGAAAGAAAAAATAGTGCAGGGCCATATGTCTGAGAGAGACAGAGAAGCAGAGAGGGAGAGTCTTCAAGATATTACCATGCAAATGGTTTTGAAATCTGCTTGCATATAGCAAATTGGAATGAAGAGACTGATCATATAGAGAACGGACCAAAAGAAATGCATAAGAAGTGCAATAGAAGTGTTTTTAATTTAGGTAAATCCACTTCTTAATTCTAACCATGTTTTAAATGTATAGGGAAACTATTTAGTGGAAGAGTCAGTTTACTTTAATTTTTTAACTTTTCATTTTCAAATAATTACAAAAAAGTTACAAAATCAGAAAGTATGGGATTTCTCTTATACCTTTCACTCAGCTTCCACTCATGTTAAGGTCTCACATAACCATTGTTCAAAGTCAGCAAATTAACATGCATACAATGCTGTTCACTAACCTACAGACCTTACTCAAATTTTGCCCATTGTCCCACTAATGTCCTTTGTTCTCCAGTCAGAGACCCTATATTGCACTCAGGTGTTGTTTCTCCTTAGTCTCCTGCAATCTTTCGTCCTCAACCCTTATCTTTCATGACTTTGACACTTCTGAGGAGTTCTAGTCCATTTTGGGGGAGACTGTCCATCAATCTGAGATTGCCTGATGTTTCTCCATGATTAAATTCAGGTCTTGCATTTGGGGGGAAATACATACAGAAGTGATGTTGTGTCCTTCTCTGTGCATCGGATCAGGAAGTACCAAATGCCAACATGTTTCATGATGGTGCTGTCAACTTTGCTCATTTCATTAAGGTGGTGTCTCCAGGTTTCCCCAAAGTTACTACCTTTGCCCTTTGAAATTAATCATTATCTTGTGGGAAGATACTTTGAGACTATGCAAATAATTTGTTTTCATACTTTCATTACCACCTGTTTTTCCATTGATATTTCTTATCTGGAATCATTATGACTGTGGTGTTTGCTAAATGGTGATTTTCTCACTCCATCATTCCTTCTTCATTTAGTAATTGGAAGTCTGCTGTAATGAAAAGCTTTCCCTTCTCCCCTCTTTTTTTTTTTTTTTTTTGTGGTACGTGGGCCTCTCACTGTTGTGGCCTCTCCCGTTGCGGAGCACAGGCTCCGGATGCGCAGGCCCAGCGGCCACGGCTCACGGGCCCAGCCGCTCCGCGGCATGTGGGATCCTCCCGGACCGGGGCACGAACCTGTGTCCCCTGCATCGGCAGGCGGACTCTCAACCACTGCGCCACCAGGGAAGCCCCCCTTCTCCCCTCTTTATTTATTTATTCAATTATTTATTTATATCAGTATGGAGTCCTGGATGTTGATTGTATTCTATGGGTTAGGGTCCATTGTTATCATTATTTATTTTGTCACTCAGAACGTTCCAGGCCTAAGAACCAGGTTTGTAATGTATATTTGCCACAAAAAGCTGTGCGACATCTTTCCAGGTTTCCTGTGGTTTACAAAAAGAAGCAAGTCCCTGAAAGTTTGAAGTAATGAGCCACTAGGATGGTTGAGACAAGGTAAGCTATCAGGCAGAACAGCTGTATTCTTTCAAACTCTAAAGCAAGATTTGGCAGGAATAAGTTTTATAGAAACTCTTGTTTGTTTGCGTTTTTACCTCTATGCTTCCCTTGCCTTTGACAGTGGTGTTCTGACCCAATCGGAGTATTTCCTGAGCAGTAATGAAAGATATCGCGCTCCTGCTCTACACACAAGGCTTGGGGTGTTCAGAGATGACAGTGGCATGGGACCACCCCACCCGGTGTGGGAGGGCGGGCAGCGCTCAGTCTTAGAGTCACCGAACGCACATGGACTGTCAGGGGGAATTTTATGTGAGGTGTCCTCCTGGGAAGATAACAGATAGAACCTAAATCAAGTCTGTAGTTTGACAGTTTCAGACTAATCTACAGTGTGGAAATTACTGTTGAAATTACTTTCTTGAACAGAATGTTGGCCTGAAAAGAGACTTGGGGCTCCAAGCTGCTAGTCACAGGGAAAATAATAGCTTTGGACAATATCCAGGGCTCATATCACCTGGATCTGAGGGGAGGAAGGTACAGGACCACAGAGATGACAAGGCAGGTCCTTACACTGTGAGCTCCGGAATCAGACACCTGGTTATTTACCTGTGCCCCCTACTAACCCAGGCACATCACCGAAACCCTCTGAGCTCCGGTTGCCCTGTCTTTTCCACGGGCATTTTCCATGGGGGAAAAACAAGAATAACTAGGTTATGTGGGGTTTTCTCCATGTGTTTCCCCCAGATCCACTCCCTGCCCTGCTCTGCCCTGCTCTGTGCCCAGGAGACTGGCCTCTCTGGGGGCAGTGTCCCTGGCCTGCCAGCCAGGTGTCACCAACAGGAGCATTTGTAGGAGGTTGGAAGGTGCAGGAGAGAGAGATCAGGGATACCCATGCCTTCCTCCCTCCCCCACCCTCCTCCCCACCCACATTCCCTTCTGCCTGTGGCTGAATTCTTGGCAAACGGCCACGCTCCGTGACTCCAGCTCTTACCAGACTCGTCCCCCCGACCCTTGCTACTTCAAGCCTCAAGTGCTAAGACCCCCCCAATACTGCTATTCCCGGGGTGCTCCACCATCTCCTGTTGACCCTCCAGCCCAGCTGCACCTCTGTAAATGTCCCTTCGCCGAACGCCTTCAGCTGAGCCTCTGAGGGCCACCTGTGACGTGCCGCGTGCTGGCTGGCATAAGTAGTTCAGAGCCGCTGGAGGACTCGACGCTTATCCCTCCGAAGCGCCTGGCACGCTCCCCGAGGGGTCAGAGGGGCTTCAGAAATGTTAGCCGTGCCGCTGCATCAGAGCTCCTCACAGCACCTTTGGAAGCCACACTGGGGTGACAAATGCAGAGCTGCTTTCGAAGGGAGCAAGGGAGGGTGGCATTCTGCAGCATGCTGGTGTCAACGGGGCCAAAGCACAGGATCTTGGAAACCAAGCGCTGCGGGATTAGAGTCGGGACTGGAGAGAGCTCTATGCTGGCATGCTGGACGCTGTGTCGAGAACAATTGCTGCAAATAGAGTTTGTCTCGGACAGGGGAGCCTTCACGGTGATATGACACGACCTGATGTACGAAGAAAAGCCCGACTGAGATCATTAAAACGTCACCTTTTAACAAATATCTAGCAGTGATTTTGTCTGTCTTTTTACCCTGGAGCAGTGAGAAATCCAGCAGAAATCCACCAAGTACTGGCTTCTGCTCCCCAAATATAAAAACACTTAAGTAATACCTTGCTAGATCAACCTGGTCTCCCAGAACCAGTTTTGGGGGGTTGTCCTGCAGCCATGGTGACAGTGGGCACATAGAAAGAAGAGGTGTGACACAGCCAGGGTGTGGCTCACCTCCGTGAATGATGGGCTGAGGAAAACACTCCCATGCAGTGACCTTGCCGCCGTCTTTGTCTTTTTTCACTACTTGGTATGGAACGTGTGTATATTTGCAGTATGATTGCCCTGTGAGATAAAATTGATGTGATTGAACCCAAACTGCGGGTACATCTTATAGGGTCTGAAGTATAATTTGAACTCGCTAAGTTAACGGTTTTAAAATGGATACAGACAACCGAGCGTTGGTTAACCTTGTCTGGGATGTGACGGGGAAAGTGCACTCCATGGAACGCCTCCAAAGACCTTGTTTCTCAGCCGTGTTTCTGGACCTGAGAGGTAAGAGGAAAAGTTCTAGAAAGGAAGATTCAGACACTCAGAGACTTGAAGGAGAGGTCACCATGCTTGTCCGCCAACATGAGGGGAACATGGGATTGTGCACAAAATTTCTACCAAAAACGTCATGTACATAAAGGTACATGAAATTTAGCCACCCACCCTGCTTAACCTCGCAACCCGTGGCAGGTGACCGACACCCAGTTTTCTGAGCCAGTATGGAATTTTGGGGTATTCTTTTATCTTTAAATTTCTCAGTGAAGTGACTTGATTTTAGACCTTTGGAGGGGGAATTGCCAACCATATGTCTCAGTGTTTGATTGATAAAACCAAAGGTTTTGAAGATAGTTTCATAGAAAAGTGAGAGAGACAGAGGCAAAGACAGAGGATGATATATCGACGGAAGGCAGTTTAGTGACTAGACCTGGACTGTCATGTTGGCTTCTTGGTTCAATCACTTAGCAGTTGTAGGATTAAAATTTGAGGCAAATTCCTTCTCTGAGCCCAAGTTTCCTCAAATGTAACGTGGGACCTGTGATCATCAAGGGTGGCTCTGGAGCAGGGAGGTTGCCCAAGGTGCCTGGCGTGTGGAAGGGACTCAAGGCATAATTGCTTCTATTGGAGGCGTTTTGTTGTTGTTGCTATGGTTACCCCACCCCACCCCACCCCCCACTCCCCGGATGTGAGCTGCAGATGGGCCTCTGTCTCTTACATTTGGAGCTGTCCTCATGAAAAGTCACTCTTCTGCCAGGAAAGGAAATGGTCTGAAGCCCTATTCACAGATAATATCCAGGACATAGGAAGCAGAGTTCACTGTGTGTTTACTCAAGCCAGGGGGTTCAAACTGCTTCCTCGAAGGGCCACAGGGAAGGGCCGAAGCTTTGTCAGCTGAGCATTTGTGACCCGGCTGCCTGGGAATTAATAATTAAACACAAAGTGCCCTCTGCCTGCCTCAGAGCAGCCTCCAGTTTTCTCTATAACGGCATGTCCCCCCGTCCCCCAAGACCATCACATCTGTGTTGTGATTTAGCCAGAAGCTCTAAGCCTTCGATGCTGCCCTTTCCCTCGAGGGCACTTTGTCAGTAGCAGTTCTGGGTCAGTCTCACTGGGAAGCCCGTGGTCCCCCAGCCCTGGCCAGGAGGGGCTGGAGCGGGTCCCGCACCACTGAGGGAGGCCAGCTCCCATCTCAGCAGACGGCAGGAGGAGCCACTTCAGCAGAACACAAAACAGAGGGCCAACAAGTGCCCTTTGCATGTTGATGCCCTCCTGGAAAGGGGGCACTGGAGAACTTGGCCTAATTGCATAACATCCTCTTCACGGAGGGCCACAACTCCTGGGTGGAGAAGGGCTTTAATGCAAACAAAGAAAGCCCCTGAAATAGACCAATTCACATCCGAGCGTGTTCAGAAGAGGTGGTGAAGTGTGTTTCCTATTTCTGCCCCTCGGTGGGGCACATGACATTTCTCCAAGATATTTGAACCCTGAGGGGACTGGCTCCCAGTGTGGATGCCCCCAGCTCAGACCCACCAGCTCCAGGGGAGTCGCCCACTTGAACGCACCACGTGGCTCATATGTGCAGAGAAGAGGGAGCTCCTCCTACGGCCTGACCTTGATCCTGAGCCTCCCATACCCCTGAGCGAGAGAAAACAGCTAACTTTTAATTCTGCCCATCTGATCGTTTCACTGTCGTATGAAGCGATGCTCGGTCTTTCCAATTTCTGTCTCTTCTGCTTCTTTCCCAGAATCTTTTGCAAAATGGCTTTTTGGATGTTCGGGAGGAAGATTTAGGGTCATTGGGGATGGTGTCCTCTCACTCCTTCCTGGGGCGACAGCCCGTTGTGCCCCTGGTTCTTGAGCGCCTGGCTGGCCTTTGGGGGGCAAAGTCGGCCGCTGGAGGACTCGGGGTCTGTCCTCCCACGCCCACGAGGAGTGTCAGCCATTGTCCTCTGGCTGGTTAACATCGCCTTCGCTCTCCCTGATGCAGACCCTCAAATCATGCCGAGTCCCCCAGCTGCTAAACATCCACCCGGCTTCTGCGGACCCCTTACCTGCCCCCCAGACTGCACCCAGAGGTCTCAGTGCATCAGCCCCTGAGGGCCTGGGAAAGCTACATTTCAGGGCCTGCTACCCACAGCAACTCTGCTGCGACCCTGACACAAGCATGTGAGTGCAAATAGTTCATTTGGGAGGTGACACTGGGAATCACTGTAGGGAGTGAGGGAGTAAACAGGGAAAAGACAAACCAGGAAAGCTTGCGTTATTAAGCAAATTGCCACTGTGGGCAACTGGGGCTTAATCCCACTGGGGAAGCTGAGAAACAATGCAGAACAGGCCTCAGGGTTAATAACTTATAAAGCGACTTGTGAAGATGACACAGAAAGTTCATGCAAAACAGTGCGGAACCCGGCACCTAATAAAGGCTCAGTAGACATGAGCACAGCCTGCTTCCCACCAGCCCTCTGACCCCAGGTGCTGCTGACCAGCTCCTTCCAGCGCTTCTTTGTCTCTTGGTTTTGTCCTTATCTTTGATCCCTTCTTTCTGTTCCTCACCCTCTTTTATTTTCACTCCCTGAACTGAAGCAAGTATTTCCCAAGGTCCAGCCCAAGTTTTCCACTCTCTTCCCACTGAATGACTTCATCCACATCCAAAGTTAATAAGAAAGAAATACTCAAGCCCCTTCAAACACTGATCCATAGCGAATCCCCCCTCGGTCTCCATTCCATCCTACCCTCATCAGGCGACAGCAGCAGTCCCTGTTTAAAAAAAAAAAAAAAAAAATTGTCATTTCAAATGTTTTAGAAAGTGTAGTAAAAGCAGCTGGGTGAATTTTTATGTTTGAAATTTTATGTTTTATGATAATGTTAAGTGTTGTAAGGCATTAAAGGAGGTGAGTCTTCTCACACCATTTTGATGGGAGTCCAATTTTGTATGGCCGTTATCAGAGGGCATCTTGACAGTAATTATTGAAACTGAAAGTGCACAGACTTCTTACCACCTGACAATACTACTTTTTCATATCCATCCTAGAGAAACTCATTCAAATGTGCACAATGATATTCATTGCTGTTTGTTATATTAGTAAAATATTGTTAAATGTCCCTAGATAAATGAAAAATTATGTGTTTATATGATAGAGTAACTGTATAGCCATTGAAAAGGAATGAACTAGAGCTCTGCATATCAACCTGGATAGATCTAAAGTAAATAGTCGAAAGAAAAAGCAACTAGCAACCACTGATAAGTTTTCCCTCCTGATAGTTTTGCCTCTTCCAAAATGTTGTATGATTGAAGTCTTACCATATGTAGTCTTTTGAGACTGGCTTTTTTCACTTAGCGTGATGCATTTGAGATTCATCCATGTTGTTGGATATCAGTAGTTCCTTTTTATTGTTCAAATATGTTGCCTTTTTCTTGGGCTGTTATGTATGTAACACTGTTTAAGAAATAAAATAAACTTTTGGAAAGATAGAAACCAGACTTACAACAGTGACGAGATCTAGGAGGGTGGAGGGAGCCAGGGTTGGAGGTGGGGCGGGGCAAAGATGTAGCTTTATCGGTAGTGCTAACGCTGAAAAGAAAACAGTGGATTTCTGTCTTAATGTGTGTACTCGAAAATCACGTTTACAAAGGCGGTAGATGAAGTTGATAATTGCATTGGTCATTGAGAGAATATCCCTATTCTTAGATAATATACACTGGAGTCTTTAGGATTAAAAGCTATGACGTATGCAACTTACCTTCAGAAGATTTAAGAGAGAGAGAGAAGAGAGAAGATATTGGAAAATCCTGATATCAGCTGATGAGGAAAGGAAGGATGCTTCTAACTGATTAAAAGTTTGAAGTTCATGGAGTTCCTTTAGATGTAGGCTGCTAATTGAGAGAACAGGACTGAAAAAGACAGATTCCACCGAGCAGGCAAAGAGACAAGCTAGGAGCAGCATCTATGTTCCAAGTCAAAAGGAGAGGAGAGAAGAGGTGGGGAAGGGCTCGCTCCTCCCAGGCATCTCGGGAGGCAGCAGGCTCCCTGTGAGATGGGGGAGAAGCAGGAGGATGCAGGAGCACCTCAGGTCCAGGGCTATCAATGTGTGTTTGCATAAGGGGTTGTGAGGCTTTCAGCCTGGCCCTCCACCTGTGACTTATGCCTGGGATCCATGGCTTCAAATTCATTTGAGGCTGAGCGATGTGAATCGCACTTGGGGGATACCTCAGTAATGTACGCATATTCCCTCAGACCTGGTGAGCAGAACAGTTCATGCCGGATGATGGAGGTCAGGTATGCAATAGGGGAGCCCAATAGAGAACTCAGAAGAATAAATGCAAGAGCTGGAATCTCGGGTCTCCCCGTCCTATCCCTGTACCCTCTACCTTAACATTTTAGCCTTGACTCATGATGGTGAAGAGCAAACCCAAGGTGGTCCAGGAGTATAGGTGAACACCACAACTACACTGGTACGGGATCTCAACTCTGAACAAGGGACTTAATCTTTAATGTTGCCTCACCTAATTCTCACCCCACATCTTGGCCTTTCTAGATATTCCTACCAGAGTACCAACTGCTACCTTCCTCTCACCCTGTATGATATTCACTTTCCCTTCCAACTAACCTTCCTTCACTGTGTCCCTCTTTCTGCCAATGGCTCCAAAATTTTTGAAATCCAGATAAGTCGCTTTTATTTTATCCTTTCTCCTTTTCTTCTCAATTGAAACTTTCATTAAGGACCATCTCTTCTGCCTTTGACATTTCCTGACTCAACCTTTCTTCATTTCTGCATCCACCAGCCCAGATGGGGAGCCATTCCTGTCTGACTTTTCCTTCACTCTGGTCTCTCCCTGTCCATTGCTTTCTGCACGCTGCTGTCAATCATTCCAGCCCCTCCCCCACCCCACAGCAGCCTCCCATTGTCCATCTCATTTGTCCACTTCCTGGTCATCTTTAGTTTAATTTCTCATATCCAAGAAGTCACTGCCCTATACATTTTTTCCTTGAAATTGTCTCATATCCATCTTTTTTCATCATTTCCATTGCAGCCCCCTTAATCTTAGCACTCAACACCCATGAGCCCAGTAACCACTGGCCTCCTTGACTGCGATTTCTCCACTCGCCCTGACATTCCACCACTGCACTAATCTCGCTTCAGCATCATTTCACCAGGCCAAAACTCTGCTCAAGAATGCACAGTGGGGCTTCCCTGGTGGCGCAGTGGTTGAGGGTCCGCCTGCCGATGCAGGGGACACGGGTTCGTGCCCTGGTCCGGGAGGATCCCACATGCCGCGGAGCGCCTGGGCCTGTGAGCCATGGCCACTGAGCCTGCGCGTCCGGAGCCTGTGCTCCGCAACAGGAGAGGCCACAACAGTGAGAGGCCCACATACCGCAAAAAAAAAAAAAAAAAAAAAAAAAAAAAGAATGCACAGTGGCTTACTGCTCCTTATCACAGCAAATCTAACATTCTTTGCCTAACTGTCATCATCCAGCCCTAATACCCCAGTTTCCCCCACACACACACCTTTTTCCTCTTCAAAGCCAAGTTTCCTCCACCCTCTCTGTTCTGTAAACATCCTATGCTTGGTCCTAAGCGTACAGCTTTGCTCAGACTTTTCATCCTCTGTTCAGTCAAAACCTGTCTAAAGTGTTAAGATCTATGGGATCTTTCATGGCTATCCATCCACTCCCATCCCATGTTCTAGCAATATTAGAACCAGACTGTTGGGAGCAATAGATGAGATTCGACAAGGGCAAGGTGGGACTAAGAGTCTATGAAACCCCTGTGGAGACAATTAGGCATCAGGGCCCTAAGCAGAGGCCCGAGCGAGAACCCGTCACACTAAGGGTAGTTGTGAGGGGCTGGGGTGCAGGAAGTAGCATCAAGCCTGGGACGTGAGTCTATGACAGAAGACCGTCAGTCCCCAGAAAGGCGCAGGCATCTGCGTTTGGAATGCACTCAGAAGTCGTAGGTTCAGTTCACTCAAGGGAAAAAGGTGGGAGGAAGAGGAAGACAAGAGGCTGGTGGCAGCACTGGTAGCAGTGGATGGATCTGGCAGGCGGACCAACGCAAAGTTCTTGCCTTCGAGTGCATGTCTTGTGTGTTTGCTTAAGCTGTGTGGTACACAGCCTCCAACGAAATTCTTTCCCTCACCTTTATGCACACGTCACTCTGCCATTGACAGGTGGCCTTTACTTTTCCTCTCCTTGCCTCTGGGCTGGCCTTGTGGCTGCTTTGGTCAATAGACTATATGGCACGTGATGTTCTGGGACTTCTGTCCTGAGCCTTAAGAAGCCTGGCAGCTTCCACTCCTTCTTGGAACACAGTCACCATGCTCTGAGGAGCCCAAGGCTCCTTGGAGGAGAGGAGAACAGAGACACTCAGTGTCTGGCCCCAGCTCAGCTCCCAGCCGACAGCCAGCGTCAACCACCGGCCATGTGAGTTCTCCATGGCAGATACGCAGTTCAGAAAAGCCTCCAGATTGTCGACTAGAGGCCCAGCCAACAGCACATGGAGCAGAAAAGCAGCCAGTGGAGCCCAAGTCAACCCACAGAGTTGGAAAGATAATAAAATGCTGGTTGTTTCCAAGGTCCTAAGTTTGGGAGTGTTTTTTCTCCAGTATAAGCAAAACAGACTCAATAAATGTCTTGGCTTTTTTTTTTTTAATTGGAGTATAATTGCTTTCCAATGCTCTGCTAGCTTCTGCTGTACAATGAAGTGAATCAGCCATATGCATACCTATATCCCCTCCCTCTTGGACCTCCCTCCCACCTGCCCCCCCCCCATCCCACCCATCTAGGTCGTCACTGAGCTGAGCTCCCTGTGCTTTAGAGCAGGTTCCCAAATAGCTATCTATTTTACGCCTGGTAGTGTATATATGTCAATCCAAATCTCCCAATTCGTCCCACCCTCCCCTACCCCCGCTGTGTCCACATGTCCGTTCTCTACCTCTACGTCTCTATTCTCACTCTGCAAATAGGCTTCTAATGAGTACTTTCCTTAACCATCATTCAAGACACCTAATATGCTGAGAACCCAGAAGGCAAGGTGCCTGGCGTGCCCTAGTGGGCACCAATTCCTCAACAACTTGGGTTCATATTGATAATTCTCTTTTCTTCTAGATGTAGCACAAATAAGCTCATCTATCCGTTGGTTATATTCCATTTTAGCATTTTATTTTAAATTATATGTAATATTTCTCTAATTATTTTATGGACAAATCTCATGTACTCCAAAAACAAGCCCGTGTTTAGATCTTTGTTTTTCCTTCCCCCATCGCTTATTGCAAAGTAAACACGCAACATATTGTTGAATTGAAAGTTCATTTATGAATATTCCTTCCTGCATGTAGGATTGTCTTTTCAAACTAGCTCCGGAGACCAAGAGACAATAGCTGCCTTAATTCGGTCTTATGTGTAACAGGTTAATCATTTAAAGCTTCCATGGAGGGTAAAACAGAAAACCACAAATACATACTCAAAATAATAACAATTTGTCAAGATAAATTTGAAAGAAAACGGGGGTGAAAATGGATAACAGCCAGCGACATATGAGTCCAAAGCTGGTTCCGAGAGGAATCAGAAACATGCTATACTGCCGGCATGTTCATTTTAAAAAGCTTCAAACATTGACTGTATTTTTCAGCATTGTGTTTGTATCCTAGGCTCACGCACTTCGTGGTGGGGTTCGAGTTTGAAATGGGGCCATATGCAACACAAATGAGGTCATCAAGATTCCACAGGCCTGTCTGAGGCCACTCAAATCCCTTGGAACACAGCCTCTCCTGGAATCAAAATATAATTAGAGGGTTATTGTAGTGTCAGAATGGGAGTGTTCTGATTTTTGGTTTATGGGGATGTGATATGGTGACCAGGCAGGTACTTTTGAACTTACGAATTATGATTAGGAATGGCTGAACCTGTTTGGTCAAATACTTGCCAAATCTTTAGGCCAGAACCTAATGCTTTGCTGGGAATCTTCTGTCCTCATCATAAGGATTAAGATATTGCTTCTGATGGCCCTAAACTGTTAGAAAATCAAAACCAAAGTCCATCTCAGCACTTAAGGAAATCTCAGATTAAAGAAAAATGAGGATTTATGTAATATCAAGGGCACCTCAAACATGTCCTTGTGCAGCCTGGAAAACTGACTGGGTACACAGTGACCCGGGGTTCTGCAGCCAGAGAGTTCCACTGATGGAATTAGGGTCACGTACAGTGTAAGAGAGATTGGACCAGGTAGGAGGTGACTTGTGAAGGTCATGCATATGCTTTGGGTCAAGATGGCTACAACAAGCTTCTGGAAACCAGAGTTCTGACCTTGGGTGGGTAGATAAGCCTGCTCAACCTGTTTCCACATTTATCAACGTAGAAAATGATAATATCTGTCTTGCTTACCTCCCAGGATGTTATAAAGCTCAACTGAGATAATATACGATAAAGCATGCTGGAAACAAAGTATTAAACACTGTAAAAATGTGAGATTTCAGGTATGATATAAATGTGGGGAGGCAATAAACAAGAAGGGAAATGTTGAACCATCTCGTAAATCAGATGCTGGGATGAAATAATGAACGTGTGATTGATATCACAGTAAATCATGTGAGTCATGGAAATTTACATATAATGTCAAGGGAAACTTGATATGTAAACTGTAGCTTCTGATAGTTGGAAAGGCTTTATCAGAGAACTGGAATTTGGGGGCCTCAAAGGAAGGAAAGAAGGAAGGAAGGGAGGATGAATGGGTGAAAGGGAGAGAGGGCACGCCAAATAATTTCAAGCACTACATACCAAGGTCAAGACGAGATGGTGGGGGGAATCAAAGGACATGCCGAGGAGAAGAAAGCAACAAAATGTGCCAGTTGTGAGCAACTAGATGCTTTTCATGCTTTATCTCATGTAAGCCTCACAAACCACCTTACCACGTAGGCATTATCACCCCCACTTTATGGAGGACAAAACTGAGGCTCAGACAGCCGTATCTGGCTCAAGGCTACTCATTCATAGATGGAATTTAGATGAAAACTCAGGTCTTTCTGAGGCTAAAACTTATGTTCTTTTCCCTGCACCTTGGATCAGTATTTATAAAGTAACGGGAGGTCCCAGAAGTCCCAGTGGGGGTGAGGTTAGGGGTGGGCTTGTGGAGTGAAGTAGGAGAAATGTGGTCCAAGCAAGGGGCAGAGAAAATCCTTCCTTCCCTACAACTTTTGTTTTGAATGACCTAATTTTCTTCAAATTATTTTAATGTGCTCATCTCCTAAATCATAGAACTTAGCCATGTTTTGTTTTCTTTTGTTTTTTTTTCCCCCTCTCTCTCCCCCTACAAGCAAAAAGAAAGAGAAGATAATTACCTTGAGGCTAACCTGCCCTTTTTAAACACACACGAACAACCTCTTAGCTATCGCCTTTTCCCAGCCAAGCCACCTCCTCTGGAAATAAACATTACCAACGTCAGAGCTGCCGCCGGACTAGAATTACAGGACAGTCAACTATAGGAGATGTTATTGCAAATGCAATGGTGGGCAGAATACACATGAGGCCCTTGTCAAATTCCTCTTACAAAACTTCCTCTTGCAAACATCCTCTCATAACTGTGGCGTGATAACCACCCACCAAAGCATCTCATCAGGGACGAAACAGAGAGTCCCCTGGTTCTCATTATAAGTAATTGGCTGTAATAGAAACTTGAAACAATCGGAATCATGATGTAATTCCAACACAGGCTTCCTTTGATGAAATCTTCCATGGGCTGCAGGAAATACCTCGGTGGGGAAGGATGCATGTACCAGTCACACAAGATAGACTGAAATGACCAGTTGTAGTTTCTATACCCACATGCCAACCTTTCTGCTGCATCCCTGTTCTAAAGAGAACTCAATTAAGAACTGATTTCCACAAAAAATAAGCTCAGATCTTTCAAAAAGCACATAATATAATTTCACTCAGGACTTAAAACCAAGCTTTCAGGACCCCAGGGATCTCTCCTGGAGACTTTTCCAGATCCGGTGTTTTCCAGATCTGGTGTTTGGAGCCTTTGGTGACCATCAATGCTGATTGCTCTTTTTTCCTCTCCTTTCTTTCTGACCAGAAGCTGGGTTGTGAAAAGTGTTCTCACTATTACAGGAGCTGGGCAGCCTGGGAATGAACCCCAGCTTGGCCACTCCCTGGCTACTTCACTTGCAAGGTAATTTCATCTCTCTAAGCAGAAGTTCCTCATTCTCAGAATGGGGGTAATTAAGGTGTATGAACTCAAGCAATTCTTGAACTTTACTGTGACCGACAATCCGTGGATCCTACTGCGTCTTTGCTGCCCCTGAGCCCCACACATCTCTCCTCTCCTCTTTATGCAGCTTAAATTCCACAGCCAGTCAGTATAATCACTCCCTTGCAAAGACCCTCGGCTTCCTTGCCCCTCTCTCTTATTGGTTTCCTCTTGGCAACACCATACCCCTGGTTAAGTCTGATGCCCTACCTTTGTGCTTGCACCCAGGCCACTGAATGTGGCTGGCCAAGAACATGACCCCACTACCTGGTCTCCCTTTCAATTCATGATGAGGGGCCTCCAGTGAGCCCCCAATACTCCTCGGTGAGCCCATACACTGCCTCAGCCCCCTACTCTCCCACTAAGAAAATGGAAGTGAGCAGACAAGTACCTGCTCATCTTTCCCCCCACCGTGTTTACCCACTTGTCTGCATCTGTGCCCTTCCCTCTGTAACTATGAATGAACTGCCCATCTCCAGCTAAAGCCAACTTCTCCAGCTGTGTCACAGAGTCATAGACCCCAGACCTTCTTATCTCTTGTGGAATGGGCTCCAGCAATGTTCTCCTTTCGCTTTTACATCATCCACTTGCCCCTTTTTACTGGCTGATTCCTGTCGACATATGTACCATTATGTTTGCCATACGAAGCAAAACCTCTCTCCTGATCCCACTTTCTCTCCAGCCACTGCCCCATTTCTCAAATCTACTTTGTAGCAAAACTCCTTGAATGGGTTCTCCTTACTGGCTGTTTACAATTCCATGCCACTTCGTTCTTAAACCCACTCCATTCCAGCTCTACCCTCACCCCCTTTCAGTGTTCCCAGAGCCTTTTACATGATCAACCCAGCGGTGAGGTCTCAGCCATCATCTTATTTTGACCCCAGCAGGCTTTGACAGGAGGGAGAGCTTGAAACTCTGTCTTCACTTGGTGTTTCCCTTGCTAGGACAGCGTAACAAATTATCTCAAAATTTAGCAACTTAAAACAATGTATACAATTATTTTGCTCAGAAATCTGTAAACCGGATAGGGCTTTGTGGGCACAATTCATTTCTATGTCACTCTCTATCAGCTGGGGAGGCTCCAAGGCCAAGGGCTGGAATCAACTGAGGTTCATTCACTCACATGCCTGATGCCTGGGCTGCGCGCCTAGAGCCTATGCTCCGCAACAAGAGAAGCCACCACAATGAGAAGCCCATGCACTGCAACGAAGCGTAGCCCCCGCTCGCCACAACTAGAGAAAGTCGCACGCAGCAACGAAGACCCAACGCAGCCAAAAATAAATAATAAATAAATTAATTAATTAAAAAAAAAAGAACTTGAGGCCCATAGTGGGGTTCTGACAGCCATTCTTGAATTCCTATGTCCAAAGCCCTTGGGTAAAGACCCAGTTCCATAAAGATCAAGAACGAGGGGCCACTTATCGGGTCAATTATTTCCATGCTTTGACATCACTGTTACCCTATTTTCATTTCAGTGTTGGGAAATAGGGGACAAGAACTGCCCCCTGAATTATCCAGAACTTACTCTTCAGAAAAATAGTTTGTAACAGAGATTAATAACCCAACTAACTAGTTCTGTTTTAATCCTTGAGTTGTGAGAAAAAAGTACTAAATTGAGAAGAATGTTTCTGTTTTTGTATTCTATTTTTAGGCATGCTACATCTGCTGTGATCTCAGGGACTTAACAATTACTTGATTGGTTGATTATTTTAAAACATATTCACAAAAATAGACACCGAATTATTTACACTAACACATCCAATTATTCCCCTCTATTGTTCCAGGGAGATTTTAAAGGTAACTAGAAAAGGAAGAATTCTCTTTGATGTTAGAAATTACAAACAAGATTGCTGAATAAGGTCTCCTGGGCTTAACAAAGTGCAAATTGGTAGCCAATCATCTATAGTAAGGAATATTGTGAATTCAGGATCAGTCCTCATGAGTTAATGTTTGACTGTATTTCTCCAAAAGAGTTGAAGTGTTTTTCACTATTACATTTACAATCACGCACATGGAGTGAAAAATGCGTAACAGATTCTGTTTATTTCTTTACTGCATATATTTTAAATTCATGAGTTGTGAATATTTGCCTTATATTTCAACTAGGTATGCTGCTTTGTAATGACAATGCTTCATAATAACACTGAACTTGTAAGACCTTGATTGGAAGGATTTATGTTTTTGCCCCCAACCTATTAGAGGTGAATTAGGTACGTAGGTGATGGGTCCAACATTTTTGCACTCAAGGTCATTTTGAAGTTATATACAATTGACTATGCTAATTGCACACAGTTTGGTGTTGTATGCAACATCGAGTTGACATCCCAAAGGTGCTGAATGTGTAAAAGGGAGTGTGTGTATGGGGGGTGGGGGGTAAGTTAGAACTGAATTCTTGCAATAGTAAAAAGAAAGCAGCGAAAAAGCAGTCATGGTGAGCAGTCTTCAGCTCCTGAGCCCCTTCCAATGTCAGTAATGATGCAGCATTTGTGAAACCCACATTGCAGATTGCATATGAGGGTTCAGGGTCATGTTCAAGTTTCCCAGAAGCAAGCCCTAAGATGAAGATTTATGTGAGATCGATTGATTAAGGAAGTACCCCCAGGGAGACACTAAGGAAATGGGGAAACAGCACGGGGAGCAGAAGGAGGGAGGAAGGGCACGAAGCAAGGATACAGGGTCTGGCAAAGTCCTGCAGAAGGTGACTTCTGCTTGATCCCACGAAGAACTCTGGGGGGTAAGTTAATCTGAAAATTTGTTCCAACCTGAGACAAGGGAGCTGGGCTTTCGAAGTCCCACACCCAACAGTCACTGGAGGGGAGTAACTTCCCAGTTCTCCAGGCTGTCTGCACATTTGGGCAATGTGGTAGCTAGAGAACATGCCTCAGGTTGTTGGAAGGAAAAACACACCGAAGTTGGAGGGGTCCTTGAGGACTGGTGAGGGTGGCATGTAAACACAGTGAGGAGCGTACAAAGAAATCCGGGCAGGGTGCTAACAGTGTCTGCTGTAGGTCACCCCCGCCTCAGGCAGCCCAACTTTGTGGCTTAGGAAGATGGGGACTTGTCCAATCCCTGTGGTGGAAATCATCCAGAAATGACCACGAGCAAGAATTTTTATGATCTCTGTGGACAGAATAAGCAGTTTAGTTCTAGACTCCATGTCATGATTTTTATCAGTCACTTCCTTGTTTTCTTGTACGTCTGAGCTTTATCTAGTGCCAGGTCTCTAGGGCAGAAGTTAGAAAAAATAAACTGGGAACAGTCATTGTGCATGCAATTGAAAATAAACATAAAACTGTCCAGCAAGCTCTGTGTACAGGATTTATTAACAAGTGTTCTTGGCTCGCTGATAATTTAGGGACTTGACACTTCTTTTCCTTCAAATGGATTGCTGCAAAAGAAATTACAATAATTAGAGCTTCAAGATTAATTTAATAATTTGTCAACATTTTTTCCATCCAACAGCCAGCAGAACACAAGAAATAGATTCATTTTTAGCAACACAGCTGACGCTTTGCAGAAAACTGTGTACAACTCTGAAAACATATTAAAGGAAAAATGTTTATCACAAGATATTATCTGAGCAAATACATACAAGCAAATATTACAAATACATACAAGCAAATACATACAAGCAAATATTACAGGAAAATTATTTGTAATTAGATATGGACGTTATGGACAATAAGGTAATTAAAATACGTGATATCGTGGAAACTTCTATGGGACCCAGAGCATTGATATCAGATAACTTGGGCAGTGAGATTGCTCTCTGTATGGCTGAGAAATAAATCAGGTTTAGTAAAGATGATGCCTCTTCATTCTGAGAGATTGATATACAACAAACTGATTTATTAATTACCTAAATCAATTGTTTTCTAAATACAGCTCCAACTATTTGTGTATTGTCTTTCTTCGTTTTCATAGTTCCTTAAAATAGTACCAGAGTAAGTCTAGATTATAGATGGATGATTTGCAAAATACTCATCTTAATCTACCACTGTGTTCCAGGTGTTCTTTTTTTTCTCAATTCTTTAAAAGTTATTGTAATTAATTTATTTTTAGCTATAACCTATACAGCAAAGGGCAAAAATAGCAAGGATACAGCTTGATAAATTTTACATATGTCAACACTCATGAAATCACCAAAATATAGACTATTTTGAGCACTCAGAGGACTGTCTCATGTCCTCCCCTACAACCCTCGGAAGTAACCACGACTCTGACTTCTGTCAGCCTGGACCAGTTTGGTCTGTTTGTGAACCTCACACAAGTGAAATCCTACAGTCTATTGCCTTTTGTGTTCAATTTCTTTTGCCCAACATTATGTCTGTGAAAACCATCTTGGTGTGTTTCTTACTTTTTTAACTATACAATTTCCTCTTAAAGAACTCAAAAACCTCGATGATTAAGGCTCATCTTTTGTAGGAGACGAAATTGGAGAGTTGAAACTAAGCTAAAACTCCATGCCTTCATTGACTCAATCAAAAAATCCCACCATCTCACATCGTTAGAGGAAACATAATGTTTTGCAATACCATGTAAATTTTGAATAATTCGACTCATAATTTCAGTAGAACTCTTTATCCATCAATTATTAAATTCAGTGGCATGTCCACTTCCAAGCTAGAAGACAGATGAAAATCTACATGGCTGATGATAAAATTTTCATCGCATAAGCTCACTGACTTCTTGAGGCCATAAATGCCAATTTGACTTTAGTCTCATTTAATAAACAACGTCCATGGGATGATGTCTGAACAGCTATTTTGTACATCAACAATGCAAATGCAGCTGATAAAAGAATAGGTATCCTGGAATTCCCTGGTGGTCCAGTGGTGGGGACTCTGTGCTCTCACTGCCAGGGCCTGGGTTCCATCCCTGGTCGGTGAGTTAAGATCCTGCAAGTACGGCCAAAGAAAGGATAGGCATCCACCTTAGATGGTCACAGAGGTATTCGTCGTCGTGAAGCAGAGAAAGACCTAAGGTTTTCCTGAGGTTCTTCATAAATGAAAGTGACCTCATGATCTGGGGCGAAGACCTGCCAGCGCCAGATAAGGGGAACAGGAGCAGTGACAAGGTCACCCAAGGTCGGCCAGCAATAGCAGAGGAGCTGGCTAGGACAGCTGGCCCTCCGGCTTTCCCTTTGGCCCTCTATCTATTGGGCAACACTTCCTGGCATTGAGTTTCTCTGGATGGCATAACTCTTAACAGAAACACTCCAATACACAGCAGAAACCAAGCTTATAACAGAAGTTCAAAGAACAATCTCCACAAATACAGTGTCAAGATAAATTATTAGTCAATTAATACACTCTAACCACACAGGCTAGGCGATAAGGAGGTAATAAGGGGTAAACTCCAATTCAAGTTAGTTTCAGCAAACCATGCTCGAGGCTTTCTTTAGGGGATATATCCAGAAGTGAAATTGCTGGAGCATAGGGGGTGTGTTTTTTTAGATTTTAAAAGCTACTGGTACATTTTGCAGGAGTGCTTTTGATAACTTCTGTTCCCCCTTCCTTGTATTTGGTTAGCATGTGGGGCTGGACCTCTACTTTACCCTATATTGGTGGCTTTAGTACCACCCTGTGCTTTATGCCACATCATCTTCCCCCATGGGCCTGCCCTGCATCTAGACTGCTCTCTGCTGGAGAAGGATGGAGCGTCTGAAACCCAGACTAGCTGCATCATTTCTTTCTCACTGGGCACTACTTTAATGAAGCAGGAACCTATTTATAGGTGGCAATATAAGATTTACCCAGGAGCAGATTTTAATCGAGATTTTTTCCACCTAGACAGCTTAGGCCATGGTCTGTAAACCCAAAAGCCAATGGGTGCTGTATAGGATGGGTGCGGACCTTGGGGACCTGGCTAGCCCATCCCGATGAAGATGGCAGTGACTCAACGATTTTCGAAAAACACAGTCAGGGGACAGAAAGGAACCTCACAGACCGTTGAGGCAAACCTCTTTTACAGACTAGGATACTGAGGCTCAGAAAGATGATTTATCTTCTCAATGACACAGCAGTGAGTGACAAGAGTCCAGAGCTTCTAGTACCCTTCCCATCACTCTGCAGCACCTGCGTGTGCTGGTTAATCTCTTTGCTTCACTTCCATCCCCCGCAGGGCCATTCCACTCTCCTGTTCTCCTGCTCTGAGCCCTGGGTCACCTCTTCGGGGCTCCTTTGTTCTTTGGACTTTGGTTGGATTTGGCCAGTGGCCAGCACGACCCGAGGAATGTAGGGCAGGGGAAGAGAGGGGTTACGGTATCTCCTCCCCATTTCCTCTCTGCTCTGGGCAATGTTTCCTGGCAGTGGTTGTATCCTTTCACAACCATGGCTTCTGCCAGGAGGTCCTCCTCCCTGGAGTGGTTCTCACCTGTCTCCTGGGACTGTTCCCTTTGCCTCTTTAGGTCTGGGGTGTTAATGGCTCCCACTGTTGTGTGTCCCTGGGTGCTTCTTGCTCTCCGGTGGATCTCGCCTGTACCACTGTGGAAGGCTCTTCATGAATCCATCTAAGTTAGATGGTTACCCGCCAGGAAAGTGATGTCCACCTGTGTTTGTATACCTGGATGGAAAGTTAAGTGAGGGTGAAAAGTTAGTTTTGCATTTTTATTTTTTCATGCCAAATGTTTCTTCTACTTCATTTTGTATGGCACAAGCAAACACTCCTTGGAAATATTAAAAGTCTTTCTCCCAAGGTATATCCAAATGGTCAGTGAATATACAGGCCTTGCCCCATTTAATTAGTCGTTAGGGAAATGCAAATTACAGCCACCCTCAGAATGGCTAAAATGAAGAACACAGATAATGCCAAGTGTGGGTGAGGATGTGGAGAAACTTGACCATGCGTGGCCTGCTGATGGAAGTGTGAACTGACACACCACTACCCTGGAAAACAGCTTGGCCGTGTCAAATAAAGCCGCCATGTCCATACTCTATGATCCAGCAATGTCACTTTAGCACACCCGTTAGAAATGCACCAAAAGACATATGCCAGGATGCTCATTCACAGCAGAGCCCTTTGTCACAGCTAACACAAGACAACCAAATTCCCAGCAATAGTAGAATGGATTCTAGGTCTATTCACATCATGGAAATGCAAATCTCTGCGGCAATAAAAATGAATGAACTACAACTACATGCAACCGTGTAAATATCACAAATATGATGTGGAGTGAAAGTACAAAATAGAAAGAAGTACAAAAATAGAAAAAATTCATCTGTGCTGTTAGAAGTCAGGGTATGGCTACCCTTGCTGGAGAGCTGTGTCTGGGGATGGGGAAGGTGCTGATTCTCGATCTGGGTCCTGGTTGCAAGGGTGTGTTCAGTTTGAACTGTATACTCTTGACATGTATACTCTTTTGTTTATATACCTCATACTCTTTTTTTTTTAATATACTTCAATAAATGTTTTTATACTTCAAGAAAACCCTCTTTCCTTTTCAAATCTCTACGCCGGCAACCACCTGAATCAACCTAACACACAAGTTCGAACTGAAAATGGTGCTCAGGTCCTGCAGAAATGTCACCTTAAGTAGTTTTAAGCAAAATGCAATGTCAAAAGATGATATTTTAAAACTCACTGTTGTGTTTTGATGGGATTTTGGACATGCCACCCCAAACAATGGTACCTTGGCATATTGAATATTTTAAGCTGAAGGAATTTGAGAAAAAGACAAAACCAAGACGGTCACTCGGACCTCCTCCCACCTAACCCTTCCCTGGAACAGGCTATAAAACCTTCCTGTGAGAGGTGTGCCCCCCCCCCCAAGAAAGCAACATCCTTTTCTCCAAAAATAAAGGGACACTGAAAAGACTCCTAGCAAACAGGCCTTGCTAAGTTCCTGCAGTTATTACAATTCCTCGTACTCCTTAACCTATCATGTTCTTCCGCGGCAGTCCACACTTCATCAAACCCAGCACTAAGGTACATAGATCTGTTTCTTTGGAGCTTCATTTCCTTATAAAGTGTCCCATGTCATGTAAAACTTATAATAAATAAACTTGTCTGCTTTTCTCCTGCTCATCTTCATCAATCTAGTTTTCAGATCCAGCCAGGGACCCTAAGAGGGTTGATATGTATTGGGCTGGCCAAAAAGTTCATTCAGGTTTTTCTGTAACATCCTATGGAAAAACCGGAACGACCTTTTTGGCCAACCCAGTACATACTCTATGACCCAGCAGCTTCCCCTATGCTGGCAAATTACTCAAAAACAGAGGCACCGGATTGTTTCTCTCACAAACATGTGACTATTTCAAATCCTGTAGTAAACATTGCTGCAAGTAAATGGCTACACTGGGACCAGTATATTATTGGGAACAAATCCAGTTATAACATGTGTGCACTATTTGTTAATTCTGGATGTCCGCCACCAGAATAAATGGAGTTATTTGGACATTGCATGGGCCTATACAATTCCTGCTGTGCTAATTGTATACAAAGTGGGTCCTGATAGCTATTTTTAGAAGAAGTGTTAAGAGTTTTGGTCTAAATATCTGGACTCTTTCTTCAGCAGATTTGGGTCATTGTTTGGACGAGAGGAAACCTGAGAGAAGTGGTGTTGGGGCTCAGAGTCAGACTGAGGTTACAATAGTGCGAGGGTCAGGTTCCCTATGGCAGGGAAGCCAGGGTACGGGGGAGCCACTGAGACACCTAATCTTGTCAAAGACAACTCTTAGAAATGTTCACTTCGAATCACAGTCATCTATGTGCCAGCCACGTCCAACTGCAGAACCAGGGAAGAAAGAGAGGAAGGACAAGCCAGCTTGGCTCAGAGCAGAGCAGGAACTATGCAGCATCTGTAGGAGGGCCAGGAGATGATGGCAACCACGCGCATGTGCCAACTTATGCCGGGGTCTACTTTTTACAGCTAAGGTTGGAACCAGAGCCACACAGCAGCTACATCAAAGAGTGAGGTCACAGCAGAGGAACTGGGATGCAGCAGTTTATTAGCAGAGCGCTGCCAACTACCACGTTAATTAGAGCATTAATGCGCGATGGAGCCTTACTACATCTCCCCCCATATCTTGGGCTTTCCCACATTCCTATTTGCAAGAGAACAAAGGCAAAGTAAGAAAAACAAGGCAGGAGAGGAGGACAAGAGGAAATATACTGGAGAGTGTCACTAATTGCATTTTTACCTAATAAAAAGTAAAAAAAAAATGTTTGCCTGTTAAATACTCTGAATAATTTAAGCATTACGAGAAATACAGCAGTAGGAGCACAAGTGACAAATGATTAATTCAGAAGGCAGAGAGGGAGGAAAGGACGGGGGCGCAGGGAGGAGAAAGAAATTCCCGTAAAAATACATGATTGTTACATGGGACCATCTTACTAGGGGTTAATCTAGAAAATAAAGACTTCATAAATCGAATCCTTTTTAAATGCATTTGAAACAGTGTGACAACTAGTTTCACAGATCAAAAATCTTTGGGTAGTATAAATACTCAATGACTATCACTGTAGTACTACCAGAGGGCATTTTGGACAGCAAGTTTTAAAAACTTCCCATAGAAGGAAAAATTAAGGTCTTGAGTGATTCTATAAATTGCTTCACACACACACAAAATATGCATTGATGGAAGTAAATGGCAGCCTTCCTATAGGCATAAACATGTGGACTTAGTACCTTAAACCTTTTAGTCTGAACAGACTTCTTTATAAATCATATTTTTACCCCCTTTTCTAGTTAAAGCTCAAGAGTTGAATCTTCCTCCTTTGACATTTGTTAGCAGGGATCGTTCATTCATAAAGTTGCAGCAAAGTGTCTGAGGTTGTTGGAAGGGTGTTAAAGTCACATGGCAAGAAAGGTGACCTGAGAAGCTCCTGTTGGACTAAATTTGTGAAAAGAGAGAAGGAAGGAGGAAAGACAGTATCAGGTATCTTTGTTCCTTTAATTTGCTGATGACAAACGATTACTGCCAGGAAATTGTTATATTGTCCCCGGAACTTTGAAAGGGACAGAGTGACTCAAAGGTTGGCCTCCCGCGTGGGACACAGGAGCCCTCGGAATAAGATTTGCGTCTCAGCTTCCAGACTCAGGAGAGGAGAAAGCAGACCCACTTAGCCATCTAGAGTCTGATGTTCAAACGCTTTAAAACTGTCAGTTCACGGAAAGCAGACTTTCTTTGGTAGCAAAGGAGAGACCAGGAAGCAAGGAGTTCGAAACAACTGAGAAAAGAAAATGCACTCACAGGGATCATAGCCCTGTGACACTTTAGTCACGTGACCCTGTGGCACTTCATACTCATGCTCTTCCTACTCTCTTTCTTTTTCTTGTCAATTTTCTTAAAATGTATACTGGTAATTGTGGCATGAATTCAACTGTGTATTTTGTTTTACCTTTCCCCCAAACGTTTCGTATATTGTTGCACAGTCATCAGAACCATTATTTTAAACAGCCACAAAAAAACTTCGTCGAGTGGGTACCAGAACGCTCCATTCTGGGCATATCTTTCTATCTGCCTTGGTCTCCACCAGAGAACCTGACTGTAGTTGGCCAGAGAGAGCCAAACTCATGGAAATAAAGTCCAAAGAAAAGTTCTCCTTGGAACCAGCTGGATTTTGCACCCCTCCCCACTCCCCGAGGCCTGGAGAGTGCTGGGTAGGATGGGTGGAGATGAATCACAGAGGATGCTAAGCTTTCCATCCCACCCTGAAGGGCTTTGGTGACAGCGAAACAGCAGGTGCGGTGGATGCCCAGCCTAGGGCAGGTCATCAAATGCTAATTTCCCCTTTCGTGTTAATTAATGAGAACAATTTATATGCAAGTACTTTATATCAACCTATTTTATTTTATAGGCTTTCATTTTTAGAGCAGTTATAAGTTCACAGCAAAATTGAGCAGAAGGTACCAAGATTCCCCTTATATCTCCCCCAAAGCATAGCCTCCCCCATTATCAACATCCCCCACCAACGTGGGACATTTGCTACAATTGATGAGCTTACACTGACACATTATTGCTGAGAGTTTATAGTTTACTCTTGACAGTTGTACACTGTATGGGTTTGGACAAATGTATACTGACCTGTATCCACCATGACAGGATCATACAAGAGTAGTTTCTCTGCCCTAAGAATCCTCTGTGCTCTGCCTGTTCATCCTTTCCTTCCCCTCAAACCCTGGCAACCATGGGTCTTTTCACTGTTTCCATAGTTTTGCCTTGTCCAGAATGTTGTATAGTTGGAACCAGAGAGTATGTAGACTTTTCAGTTTGGCTTCTTTCACCTAGTAATATGTATTTATGTCTTTCCATGGCTCGATAGCTCATTTCTTTTTTACCATTGAATAATATTCCATTATCTGGATGTAACACTGTTTATTTACCCATTCATCTACTGAAGGATAGCTTGGCTGCTTCCAAGTTTTAGTAATGGTGAATAAAGCTTCTGTAAACATCTGTGTGCAGGTTTTTGTGTGGACGTAAGTTTTCATCAACTCTTGAGCAAATAGTGATTGCTGGATCATATGGTAAGAGCATGTTTAGCTTTGTAAGAAACCACCAAACTGTCTTCCAAAGCGGCTGAACCATTTTGCATTCCCTCCAGCAACGAATGAGAGTTCCTGTTGCTCCACATCCTCCTCAGCATTTGGTGTTGTCAGTGTTCTGGATTTGGGCCATTCTAAGAGGTGTGCAGTCATATCTTTTGTTGTTTCAATTTGCATTTCCCTGATAACAGGAGATGTGGTGCATCTTTTCATATGCTCTTTGCCATTTGTATCCTTTCTTTGGTGAGGTGTCTGTTAAGGCCTTTGGCTCTTTTTTTTTTTTTTTGTGGTATGTGGGCCTCTCACTGTTGTGGCCTCTCCTGTTGCGGACGTGCAGGCTCAGCAGCCATGGCTCACGGGCCCAGCCGCTCCGCGGCATGTGGGATCTTCCCGGACCGGGTCACGAACCCGTGTCCCCTGAATCAGCAGGCGGACTCTCAACCACTGTGCCACCAGGGAAGCCCCTTTGGCTCATTTTTATACGATGTTCAGCCTGCCTTTTAAAGTTAGTGTCTCACTCTCTTTGGCCATATATGTGGACTAGAATCACCAAATGTAAAGAAGTTTTTGTGGGACATTTTCCTGGCATAAAGGAGCCCTTGACTCTTTCCAAATTGCTCCTCTGCCAGCTCTCAAAAGTTCCTTCCATGATTAGCACCCCTAAAGTGACCACAGTCAGATACTGACACCAAGGATGGAGATTAAGTTATTCCCATCTTTGCCCTGCCCTCCCCCCCCCCACCCCCCACCAGCCTGATCTCACCTCAGTTGTCCAAGGGACTGTGTTGAAAATGAATTCATACTACACTACTCCTCTGTCCAAGCCCCCCAGTGGTCTGTCCTGGCCACCAGCCTGTAGCTGCAGCTCTAACACACCAGGCACACTCCCCGCTCAGGGCTTCACACCTGAGGTTTCCTCTGCCTGGAAGGCCCTTCCCCACTGGTGCCAGTGGCTCCCTCCCTCCCTCCTTCCAGACTCAGCTTAGGTATTGCCCACCTACTCTGCTTAAAGCTGCAGCTCCCAGATTTTCTCCACCTCACTCTTTGCCTTGCTTTGTCCTTTTCTGTTGCACCTATCACCATCTGACCTCTTCTGTATTTCGCTTATTTATTCATTGTCGGTTTTGCACAAGACAAGAAATTCCCCCAGGGAAGGGGTCTTTGTGAGTGTGGTTCACTGCTGTTCTCCCAGCAAGGAGAACAGAGCCCAGCTCTTATGGGATTCTCAACAAGTATTTGTTAAATGAATGAGTATTTTAAACAAGTGATTTAGTCATCATTTTGAGACTTCCATTGGGTCAGATGTTACTTAGAGACACATTAAACTTGCCCTTGAAATCCATGCCATCAAACCATCTTGTGAGACCACCATACAAGATGCTCTGATTATTTCAGTAAAGGGACTTCGTTGGCTGTGACTCAAAAGGGTTTTTCCAAAGCTCCCATTCTTTGCTCTTTTCTTATTTGCTTAAGACAACCTGCCGTGAGTCACCTCAAGCGATGAGAATTTTTTCTGAAAGGCTTTCACATAAAGTACATATCTCTGATTTTCCCTTTCTCAAGAATTGAAACTGAGACCAGTTTACCACAAGTCAGAAGGCAACTCCACGGCTGTGTCCCCAGAGGTGCTCCTCCCTGCTCTGCTCTCCCAGGAGGAGTATAGCTTCCCAGGGGGAGGATTCACCAGGTCCCCTCAGTCTGGGACATTATAAGAAAGTGTTGGAATCAAATTCAAGTCAAGCAGAGATAGTATCACTGTTTTCCTTTGAAATGTCAATGACAGAGGTTTATAAGAGGAGAAGCTTCAAGAAACTGGGCAGAAACCTGTGGCCCGCACTGGCCGCCCTGCCCTCTACACTCTCTGCCTCCCTGCTGTGCCCAGGGGCCTCATTTCCAGCTGGCACTCCCTGCATTGCCATCGAGCACTTCCTGTGACAGGGTGGAAGCACCAGGGAATTCAGACCCCTCAGGAGCAGCCCTCACACAACGGCTGCCATAGATTGGTGTATACAGGTGCCAACTCCTCCCCATCGGGGGTAACTCGAGGGGCATCGTCCACACTGGGGCTAAGCTCCACTGCCCGCCGTGGAAGCTGGCTTGATCACAGCTTCGATGGCAGCCTCCGCCCTGGGTCCCTTCCGTGCTGGCCGGCCTTCACTCCTCACAGAAGCTCTTTGCACTCCAATGCTTGTCCCCTTTTTCAACCCCTTTCCTTCTCTCTCTCTCCTTTTTCCTTCTTCTCTCCTGCTTTTTTAACACCCCACACTCTTCTCCCCCCACCACCCCCTCACCTGTCTCTTTCTTTCGTGCTGTGAGATGACAGCTCACTGAGCTGATGGCAATCCCCGTGTTGCTGCTGGTGGCTATTTTTATGGAAGGGCACCTCTGGCCGTCGGGAAGGCCTTGGGAGGATCAGGACATTATTAACAGAGTCAGACAAGGTAAAATGTGATCTCCTTGCCTGCGGGAGCCTGAGCTCACCAAGAACCAGGCCAGGGCAGCCTCCAGAAACGGCACAACTGACTTTCAGACACGTGTATGGCAGGCAGCTCAGTTAGAAAGTCCATGAAACCAGAGCCAGACCCCTCCCACTTAGGGAGTGACCATCCTCTGCACATTGTCAAGGAACCTGACGATCCTTACCCTGCGGGCTTCGGTTTGCAGGTGGTGCCCAAGAAGCTAGGATTGCCCAACCAGGAAGTTTGACCCTAAAAAGGGAAGTTATGAGCCAACTGCTCCGTGAACTCTGTATTACTGAGCAAGACGTAAGTCCTTTCAGCCTAGAGCAAACTATGACCTATCCCTGCGGCCTGTGGCTTCTGTTCACTGCCCCGCAGTGGCTCTGCTTTTATAGCCATTCTTTGGTAACTTGTGTTTTCTAGACTCAGATGTGGGAAGGGTGGAAATCAATGGAAAGAAATTATTGGAAGGTGATAGTATTTGTCAAAAGTGTGAATTTGATCTTTCATAAGTTGATTTCATAAACTGTATGTTTCTAAAGACATGGATGGTCACCAGAGCAACACCCAATACCTCCCATGTCCCCTCAGTGTCCCCCATCTCTGGGCATGCCACCCAAAAGCTCCCAGCTGTGAACCCCCAAGACCTCCTGGGACTCTGGAGACCCTCCATCCTCAGGAGTGGCCCTCCACCCACAGTTGGTGGGAATTGCTTAATAAAGACAAATATCATATGATGTCACTTATATGTGGAATCTTAAAAAATGATGCAAATGAACTTAGCTTACAAAACAGAAACAGACTCACAGACTTTGGAAACGAACTTATGATTACGCAAGGAAAGGTAGGGAGGGGGAGGGAGAAATTAGGAGTTCAGGATTAACATATACACACTACTATATACAAAATAGATAACCAAAAGGGATCTACTGGATAGCACAGGGAACTCTACTCAATACTCTGTAATAGCCTAATGGGAAAAGAATCTAAAAAAACCCAAGAGTGGATATAGTTATATGCATAACTGATTCACTGCTGTACACCTGAAACTAACACAATGTTGTAAATCAACTGTAAGTGAATATAAAATAAAAATTTTTAAAAAGACCCCAACAAACTTGCCCACTGGTGAAGGTCACTCAGAGGTGGGCTCCACGAGGTGCCCCAAAGTTGCCCCATAGGAGCGCCCCCGTGAGGCCTTCGGTAACTTGTCCAGTCAGATGGAGTAGGGTCCCCCCTAATGACCTCATTGTAACTTGATTACCTCTGTAAAGATCCTATTTGCAAATAAGGGTGTGTTTTGAGGTACAGGGCTCCAACTTACCTTTTTGGGGAGACACAATTCAACTCATAACACAGTTTGAGAAACATTTGGAAATAGGAACATATCTGACAAGACTTTAATAAAAACTGGATTGGAATAATTGCTTTTCATTTCCTTTTTAAAAAATGTCCAGTTAAGCTATAAAACACAATCTTTCAACAAAGTTCAATTTAACTTAAAAATGATTTTCATGAATGAGATATATGATTTATTCAAAGACTTTTGTCTGTTAATGAAGGCTGTATTTGTTAATTGACGGCGTGTAAGCATGGCGTGATAGAGGATACTGGAAATGATACTGAAGAAAATGTGTAAATTTATATTTTCCGAAGTGAGAGTTGACATGAACGGTCGGCCGAGATCGTACTTTTGATATCTAAGAAGTTTGATTAACCACAGATGAAGAGCAATAACTCACAGAATTTTACTTAGCAGGAAAGAAAAAAATTCAGTTAATCTGAATTCAAACTGAGTCGCGGTGACTGTAGTTTATTTAGTTCTTAAGCTACAAAAAACCTTCCAACAGAATAATATCTTTGTGCCAAAGCTAAAATGCTGTAAGTAAATAGAGCTGGAAGGTGGAAGAATGGGAATTTTCCAGAATTTATATAGAAAATGAAAGTGTCATCGGGATGGTCAATCAACACAACATGACTTTGCATGCACACATGATGCAATGTGGAAGTAGAGATGAACTTTTTTAAACTGACATAATTCACATACCATAAAATGCACCCTTTTTAAAATGTATGATTCAGTGCTTTTTAGTATATCCACAAAGTTGTGCAACCAGCACCAGTACCTTATTCCAGAGCATTCCCACCACCCCATAAAGAAACCCTGCTTGCATCAGTACTCACTCCTCCATTGTACGCCTACCCCCAAACCCTGGAAAATACTAATCTACTTGCATTTTGGTGGATTTGCCTATCTGGTCATTTCATATAAATGGAATCATACAATGTGTGACCTTTTGTGTCTGGCTTCTTTCACTTAGCATGTTTTTAAGGTTCATTCAGCTTGTAGCACACATGTCGGTACTTGGCTGAATAATATTCCATTGGATATATGTGCCACATTTTCTTTATCCATTCATCCATTGATCGACATTTGGGTTGTTTCAACTTATTGGCTATTATGAATAATGCTGCTATGAACATTTATGTACAAGTTTTTGTGTGGACCTATGCCTTCAGTTCTCTTGGTGTTATTCCTAGGAGTAGAATTGCTGGGGCTTGTGGTAATTCTATGTTTAGCTTTTTAAAGGAGCTGCCAAACTGCTTTCCAAAGTGGCTGCACCATTTTACATTCCCATCAGCAATGCATGAAGGTTCCAATTTTTCACACTCTCATGAATATTTATTATTGTTGGTCTTTTGACAATAGCCATCCTAGTGGATATGAAGTAGTATCTCATTGTGGTTTTGATTTACATATCTCTATTATTAAAGATGTTGAGCATCTTTTTATGTATTTATTGGCCATTGTATATTTTCTTTGGAGAAATATCTGTTCAAACTCCTTGCTCATTTTGAAAATCAGTGCTTTGTTTTTTATTGTTGATTTGTAGAAGCTTTTTGTATATTCTGGATGCAAGTCCCTTATCAGATATATGGTTCGCAAATATTTTCTCCCATTTTGTGCGTTGTATTTTCACTTTCTTGAGAGTTCCTTTGAAATACAAAAGCTTTTGGTTTTGATAAAGTCCTATTTATTTATTTATTTATCTTGGTTGTGGTTTTGGTGTCAGGTCTAAGAAACCATTCTTTAATCCAAAGTTAGGAAGATTTACACTTATAAATCCCACTGGAAAATTCTGGAATTCAGGAATTTCTGGATTCCCACTGGAATGGTGATAATGAAAAAAATGATTTAAAAAAAAGCAGTGTTGACAAGGACCAACAAGATTGTTCCACACACACTGGTGGTGGAAGTGAACATTACTACAGCCATTTTAGAAAATTATTTGGTAGAATCTACTAAAACTGATCATCCAAGACAACCATTCAACTTCTAGATATATACTCAGCAGAATTCTGAACATGTATTCATCTAAAGAATGTACTAAAATATTCAAAACAGCACTACTCATATTAGCCCCCAATCTGGAATTATCCAAATGCCCAGCAAAAGTAGATGGATAAATAAATTGTGGTATAATCACAGAGAGTAGCATTATACAGCAATGGGAGTAAACATCTATGACGGTAAGTACAGATAAATACAGATAAATTTTGCAAACATGATTTTAAACAAAATAACCAGACACAAAGGAATTCATCTTGTAAGATTCCATTTATATGAATGTCAAGAAGAGGTAAAATTATTTAATGTTGCCAGAAGTCTGGGTAGTGGTCATCTTTGGGTTGGGGGAGGGGGAGACAGGGAGGTGGCATGAGGGGACTTCAGCATTGCTGGTGATGTTCTCTCTCTTGATCCGATGCTCACCCAGGCGTTTGCCATTTGTGACAATTCCTGGAGCTCAATACAGTGTTTGTAAGAAGGAGCATCTGGTGAAAATCTCTTTCTCTGCTTTTTAAACACTTTCCTTCGATTTTGACTGTATTCTTGAACTCTACTGTTTTTGGTTTAGCAGCGATATACTGGTTCCATCTACCCTTGCCAGCCTGAGAATTTAAAATGAGACCACGGCTAGTGAAGCCAGGCCTTGGGCATGGTCTGGGCACATCCCTTCCTGACGCTAACAGGATTCACTCCAGGTTATGCTGAAATCAACACCGCCTCATAAATACTCATGCTGATGGGGCGGGTATCAAAGCCTGCACATCAAAGTGGAAACTGAGCTAGGTTTGTTGTAGAAATTTGAGAAAACCTGGTTCCGGAACAAGGAGGGGTTGAACAAAAGTAGGACTCGGACCAGAGGGTCTTTTCTTGTGACTCTCCCTGAATCAGAGGTTTCGGGAACATTGTGCAAACTGTACTCCCTCCCTGTCGTCCACTGAGATGTCCCCATTCAGTCACTCACTTCCCAACGCAGGCGGCCCTTGCCAACCAACTTCACGGTTTGCCAGGCCAGGAAGGTGGAGAAATCACACTCTTGGGTCACAGAAGGAGGTTTCCACAGAGCTCTCTTTAAAGCTTGGCCTAAGCCTTCAGGCTTCATTGTCACACCCCAAGATGCCAAATATCTAGAAACTAACCTCAGACAATGGCTTTTAAAAACAACAACGTTTTTTTGAAGTTATTTTTTAGGTTTGATTTAATACAAACAACAGCCTCCATGTTGTAAAGGATAAGATTTCATGAGCTTTTGAAAGGTAAGTTCATGACATCATGGCTACTGTCAGAACACAAAGCATTTTCTTCATCCTCAAACCTCATTGCCTTCCACCCCTCCCCCTCCCCCCACCTCATTGTCACTGCAGACTAGTTTGAATTTTCTAGAATAAAGTGGCTTTTGCATAAATGAGCATGGCCATAGGCCGACTATAAGCATGCTTCATACACACACATACGGGCACAAGCACACGTGCACATACACATGCATGAACGCACATGCACAGACACACGCACACCCGTGCACATACACGCCTTTCGAAGGGGAGTCTCTTCCTGCAGCCTCACGCCAAGGCAGACGGCCTTAGGTCTCTTCCAAGCATACTCTGTGACCTCCTGGCCACAGAGATGGAAAAGGGCAGCAAACCTTGACCCAGCAACCTGAGAGCAGGGCTGGTCTGTGTGCTTTGCCCAACAGGAAGAAGCGTGAGGACACAGAATCGCTCCGTAAACAGAAGCTTTGGGTCAGCACAAGCCATGGTCTAGGATACTCAGGGGTAAGTTTGTGAGTGTTGGTAGCAGCACAGGGGCCAAAGCAGCCAGGCCCCCATACGTGAGTCTGCCGGGGGTGCCAACGTACCATAGGCCGGAGGCTTCAACAACAGAAACGCATTTTCTCACAGTTCCGGAGACTGGAAGACCAAGATCAAGGTGTCAGGGGGCTGATTTCTTCTGGGGCTCTCTCCTTGGCTTTCAGGTGGCTGTCGTCTCCTTGTGTTCCCATGTGGTGGTCCCTCTGTGTGTGTCAGTGTCCTAATCTCCTCTTCTATTAAGGACATCAGTCATATTGGATCAAGGCCCACCCTATTGACCTCATTTTAACTTAGTTCCCTTTTTAAAAGCCCTATCTCTAAATAAGGTCGTGTTCTGAGGTACCAGGGATTAGGACTTCAACGTGTGAACTTGAGGAGGGACACAATTCAGTCCATAGCACACCATGAGCATGAGGGATCGGTGAAGTCCTCCTGCGGGCTGCTTCCAAGGAGGTGGATGCAGGCAGAAGGGGTTCAGAAATGAACTCCTGGCCTAGACGGGGGAGGAGGGAAGGAGTTTGACTCTTCCTTCACAAGAACTTTTCTTTTTAAAGTTCTGGCATTTAAGGTAACAATAACGTCAGGCAATTCCAATGATTGCAGGGAGGTATTTATTATGTCCCTTTAAATCTGTGCTTATAAACTTCTCTTAGGGCTACAAGCCAGAAGTACCCAATTCTGTGTTTAATAACAGGTCCTCCAGAGGACAGGCAGAAATAGCAGGATGCAGGCTCTCCTCCCGTGGGGTCATGGGCTTCGGTGCAGCTGATAGGGGAATTTGCTTGGCTCCACACTTTTCTAAATAGAATCTTTTGCCAAGTTTTTCAGCAAAGTAGCCGTGTTGCCCAAAGGAATGAGATAAAGGCAAGTTCTTAAAGGAAAAGGATTCATCAGCCTTAGAATTAGCAATGAAATAGGAAAATGTCCCTATCTACCTTCCTGGGAGGTAAAAGGTCACATGTCCGGAAGTATTTTTAGTTGTGCATCGTAAATAAAAGTGAACACAAAATAAAGATTTGGGAAAGTGCTATTGCCAAAGGGTGACATTTTTAAGAGGCAAGAAGGAAGGTCAAGGATTAACTTTCCCCCCATGAGCTTATGCAACAGCTGCGCGCTCGTGGCCCAAGGGCCAGAGCCCAGCCACAGGCAGGTTTTGTTAGCTTGTACTGCACCATATTAAAAATACATGTATTGGAATAGGTTACCAAAATTTAAATATTGGGAGATTTCATGCAAGTATCTGCATTTCTGGCTCTCCTTCAGAAATTGAAAGTCTTAGCAATGTTGGGTCCCAAATGGCTATAACCCATTTGAGCTGAGCAGAGGACACACCATGGAGACTGATGGAGATTCTGTCCTTGACCAAATTCTGGCCAGGCTCCTCTGAGCCTCTTCTCGACTAGGCCTGAAACTTGGCCTGAAAAGACGTGAAGAAACACTAACAGTTCCTAACAGCTCAAGGCCACATCCCTAGAATGACCCAAGACCCCCTTAAAGTGCCTGCCCGAGAAAGCTCAGGGCTGCCAGAAGTTCCTTTTTGTTCCAGCGACACCTGAGGATAAGGCCCCGTCTCCCAGCCTCTGTGGGAGGGCAGGAGCCTAACTTCCACAAGTGTCAGTGAGCAAACCCAGATGGCTGTCACACGGACCAACACTCCCTTTCCTGCTTTTGTAATTTTTCACTTCCCTGGCTCTACTGGGACCCTGCCCATCCCCTCTCCCAATTCCCTCATTCTCCCTTTAAAACCCCTAGTCACCTCTGGACAAATAGTTATTACTGATTAGAACCTGTCCTTACCACTTTAACCGGGATCCAGCTTTGTTTATCTTTGATAAGATGTCATACGCTGTCCCCAGTTTATCCCAGCCCCCACCCCACTTCACCCCCTTCCTTGTGTCTAAGCTGATATAAGTTGTCAATTATCAACTCACTTGCTCTGTTATTTCACATACAGGGAAGAGGGAAATCAAATAATTTTTATGCTCCCATCTCTCTCAAAGAGGCAAAATGATAGATACAGAAAGCCATGTGTTTCAAGAAAAATGGGAGAATGCATGATTCTTTTAGAAGCAAAGGCCATGCCTGCTTAATATGAAATACATTGGTCTGGCCACTTTACTCCTAGACATTACCTGTCCACTTCCTGAAGACCCCTGCATTTGTATCCCAGAATCAGAAGTCCAGATACTACACGAATCACGTCAAGCCTCTGTTGAAGGCCTTCGTGGCTAAGCCAGCTAGACAAGAGCGATGAATTTACACGTTTAAAAGCTACCGGAGATGCCTCCCCGCTACTTTTCAGCTTCCACATGAGATGATCCTCGGCTTCTAGACTGGGCTCCAAGTGAGACCACCTGCAACTTTCATAGGCTGATTTCTCATCCCTCGCAAAGCTGAACTCACATGCTTGTCAGGAAGAAGCACTTTAGAGAAACCAGGAGGTAGGCAAGGGGGTTCTCTTGCAGGAAAGGGTGGTTCATCGTTCTCTGTGTCACTGCATCCCTGGGGTCGGCGTTTCAGGACTGATGTCCTGGGGCATCATATCAAAAGGCAGGTCTTAGCTTATGAAGTCAAGTCCAGCTGCCCCAGCCATTCCAGCCAAGTCCATGCCCATCTGATCAGCCAACGCCAGCTGTCTCCCAGACACGTCAGTGGGTCTTGCTGAAACCAGAACTGCCCAGCCTCGCCACGCCTGAATCACTGACCCACAGACACGTGAGCTAACTAAAGCTTCTTGTTCTAAGGCACGAAGTTTTGTGTTATTTATGCAGCATTATTGTGTCAGAAGATAACTGATACAGCCCCCTCCTTCCACCCACACACATACATATACATCCACAGATACACATTCTCCAAATTGAGAGTCACTGATTTCAATCTATAAAAGAAAGACTAAAAATGATAGTGATAAGCTGTAATGCTATCAGGGCAATTAAATAATGGTGGTGTGGGTTACAGTTTTTGTGGAAAAGAAATGCTCTTGTCAGGCCACTTCTTGATACAAATGGGGAGTTCTAAAGCTACAGTGACTAAATTCTGAAGTTGGAAAGAGGTAAGGCTGAATGTGAGCAAAATATTCTTAAATGATTCTTTTGGGGTGACTCTTCATTCTTGTAGCCGTAAGGAATTTATTAGATAATCATGTATGAGGAATTTTTTTCCCCTAAAAATTCTAGAAGTAACTAGAAGAAGGTTGATAAATAAAATTTTTGCCTGATATGGAAAATCTCTTTGCCTTATAAGGATCGTGGCAAATATCTCATCTCTCTTCTTAACCACAGCAACAACAATAGCGCGGAATAGTTACTGAGTGTTTTGCTGATGCCAGACCCTGTGCGGGGCACCTCACGTGCATGGTTTCATGTAATACTCAACACAGACTTCTGAGGGAGGAACTAATGTTATCCCATTTTACAAATGAAGAAATAGTCTCAGAAAGGCCAAGTGATGTGTCTTAACTTTGCGTAGGTAGAAAATAGCAGACTTCAATTTGATGCGCATGACTCCATAGCCAGTGCTATTTATCATGTTATATTACATCATATTATAATACAGATTACATTATATTTTGTTACATATTACATTATATTATATATTACATATATTATATATTACATTAGATTATATTACATATTATAGTGCATATTACATTATATTATATATTACATTATATTACATATTACATTGTTATATTTTCTATTACATGTTACATTATATTTCATTATATTATATTATGTTACATTACATATTATATTATATTTTATTACTAGATGTAATTCCCTGAGAGAAGGGACCATGTATTTACTCCCTCTGGTGTCTATTCCATGTCTACCTCCCATGCACCTGGGCGGAATGCACTATGGTATATTACATGCTCAATAAATAATTATTAAATTGAAAATGAAAAAGCCTAATTCCACCCCACCCTTGGAAACCCGATCTTTCTCGTTACAGCCGCTTTTCTGGTGCCTCTGCCCACCTCTGACGGTCCTGCATCTGTAGTCCACGCACGCATCCCCCCGCCGTCGCCACGGCCTCTTCCTGCCCCAACGCTGCCTCCAAAGCTGCGGGAGTCCACAGTCCTCAGCAGGTGCAGGAAGGGCAGGAGGTAAGGGGAGTTCATGCCTGGGGTGGGGGGCCTGGGGAGACTCTCCACTAAAGGGAATGATGGGGGCTGGTGGGAAAACATCCTAACCTCTCGTCCTTCAGAGGAACAACCTGGAAGCACGTCCCACAAAGAGGGTCCAGAGTGGGGCTGAGTCCAGTGGTCCACGGTGATGCCCAGCCTGGAGGCACATCCTTTACTGATTCTTATTCCCGATCACCACCCCTGACTCAGCTTCCTGGGACCACCTTCCAAATACAGTTCAGGCACCCAAGTTCCTGTGGCAGGCTCTACTTTCAGGATCGCCCAGACCCAGGCCCCCAGCCGTCTCCCCTCAGTAAATGACACCATTATCTGTGCTTCCTTGCACTCTCTCAGCAAGCCCGAAGCCTCTTAATAGCTCCCTGATTCTTTTGTCAGTTTTATTGAGGTATAATTGATAAATAAAATTGTAAGATATTTAAAACGCACATTGTGATGACTTGATACATGTACACACACTGGGAAAGAATTCGTACCATCTAGTTATTTAACATATCCATCACCTCACATATGTACCTTTTTCTTATTAGAACATTTATGTTCTACTCTCGTAGTAAATTTGAATCATACAATAAATATAGTGTTGTCAACTATGTCACCATAGTTCATATTAGATCCTTATAGCTTATTCATGCCATAGCGAAAGTTTGTACCCTTTTACCAACCTCTCCTTACCTCCCCTCCACCTACACTCAGACCCTAATTTATTAAAGAAAAAAAGTGCAGGTTGACTTTAAGTGAGTAGTTTTACAAACTTTTAAAATCATTGGTTCTATTTTCAGTTATCCTTCTCTGCCAAAATCATTATAAATTTGGGTTTCAGGTTGGACTGGGTGCTGCCAGAGCTCTACTCTGTGCCCTTGGGCTCTTGGCATTTTCAAGCACACCTGCCCAGGTATGTTTCCAAACCCACAGCAGGCACCTGAGTGTCTCCGCGGGGCTGTCCCTAAACTGCCGGAACTCACTTTGCCTGCTGCACAGAGACCGGAAGTGTCTGGGAATTTAGGGCCCCGCCCTGTGACTCGCTGTGTCAGGGGTGGGGGTGGGGAGTTGGGGGACAGGTACAAGGATGGAGACAGTGGCGGCCGCCCTGATTGGTCAGCTCCAGCCTGCCCTTCACCAGGGCTGAGCCAAAGTCTCTCAGTGGGATCTTGCCCAAGGTCTCACCTGGCTTAGCCTCCCTCCCTTCTCTGGACCACTATCCCACCCCAGGTTCTTCCCGGGGTGGGAGCGCTTCCTCAGAAATCCCTTTCCCACAAATCTCTGCTTCTGGGGAGACACAGCTCAGTTCCCCCTTTAGGAAAGGAGGTGCTGGGTGCCCGGAATGTGGGTGGTTGATGGCCAAAGACTGAGCAAGGTGGAGGGACAGGGCTTGGCCCCTTCCTTCCAGCCTGGGCCTCCTGGAAGGGGCAGCCCTGGTCCCAGAGCTCCCGGCTGGGCTGGCACAGTGATGCTCTTTCCCAAACTTGCAGAGCCAGCTGCAAACATCTCAGGCTGCAAAGATAGCACCTCTGACTTCTGTTGTTCATTGGGTGTTTGCTAGATTTACTTTTCTTTTTTTAAATTATACATTCCACCTTAGCTACCTTGGAGTGAGAAGGTCCCTGTGAAATGTGTTTCTGGCATGTCTCCATTTCCATATTTTCCCCACAATTTGCCAGGCTGACTGTTTTACACACCCCACTTCCATAAGGAAAAGTACACGGGTCACAGCCTCACGGATGATTGTCATGCACGTCAGGCCTGTGAGCATGTGAGCCCTGGGAATCATTTTCTTTTGTGTCCAGATTCAGGGGTGGGGAATGGAGAATCTGAAAATTTCTGAATCCCATTCATTTGTTGACAGAGAGAGAAATGGGGGCAGGTAAGAGTGAAGGATGTGTTTCTCAAAGCTGATGGTAATTTGCAGTTTTGGCCCAACTATCCTGCCCCTGATCTGGGTTTGGAAAGCCCATGTTTTACTACTTAGAGCAGAGTTTCTCAACTTCGGCACTGTTGTCAGGGGCCAGGTAATTCCTTGTGGTGGGCAGCTGTCCTGTGCGTTGTAGGACGTTTAGCAGCATCCCTGGCCTTACCAGCTACATGTCAATATCACCACCCCTCACCCCTTAGCTGTGACCCAAATGTCCCCAGACATTGCCAAAACATTATGCCCTAGTTGAGAACCACGGACACAGATGTTGCTGTGGTATGAATGTGTTTCCCCCAAATTCATATGTTGAAGCCTAACCCTCAATGAGGGGGTGGGCCTTGGAGGTGACTAGGTCATGAGGGTGGGGTCCTCATGAATAGGATTCGTGCCCTTGCCCCCTTCAACCATGTGAGGACACAGCAAGAAGTCAGAGACCCCGAAGACGGCCATCATCTGGCCCTGTTGGCACCTGATCTCAGATGTCCAGCCTCCAGAACTGTGAGAAATAAGTTTCTATTGTTTAGAAGACACCCAGTCTCTGCTATTTTGTTATGGCAGCTCAACAGATTGAGAGAAGTAAAGCATCCCAAGAAAGATGCACCAAAGTAACCATGGCGAGTTCTTCCCTTTCCTCCATCAGTGTGTTCTTCCTGGTACTTTTGTTTTAAACTCCTTCTCCCCGAAGGCAACGAAGCCTGGTCTGTGTTGTCTTCTTTATTCCAAGGGAACAAACATCTCTCTTCTCCTCTGAGAGCCCCTGACCAACTCAGGAGCTGCTTGGAGGGGAAGCAGGACCTACTTTCCTGGGAAGGCAATTCATGCTCCACAGGCCAGACTGGTGGCAAAGCGATGTGGGGATGCTGCTGAACAACTCTGAGAAACTGTAAGAGGAAAGGAGCTGCAACTTCGGTGCCATTGGACCCTGGGTGCCCAAGTTGTGAGTGAACATCTTAAGGACAGCTTAATTGAGAGGAGGTCACAAGACAGCCTGGCGATTAGAACGAGGCTTGAGTTGCAGCTCTGCCCCTGGCCAGCTGTGTGACTTTGGGCAAGTTAATGTGCCTTTCTGAACCTCAATTTACTCATCCATGAGTGGCAAGGTTGTTGTGAGTTTTAAAGGAGATTTGCATGTAAAATAGTGAGGGTGGTGCTGGCACTCGGGAATCTGTTCATTCCTGTTGGATATTGTCATTGTGTTGGTTTACATTCTTATCAGGAAAGCCTCATCTAAAAAGATTCTGCCTGTGCCAATGAAATAAGCTGTACGATTCAATACAACTTAAGTGTTGGAACTTCAATTTCTCTCCATAAAACCTGGTGGATGGCTGTACTTACCATACACCGGTTTTTGACTGTCTTTTGTGAACCACCCAGCACTGTCCTGGCTGCCATGTGGGCTGGGGAGCTTGTGGATGCCAGGTGGACCCGTAAGGAAGGACCCATTTAGCCACACGGCTGGTGAAACACTCAAAGGGGCTGGTACTTTTGTAAATCACGATTCCAGAATAAAACGTTTGCTTCTCTTGAACCTTTTCCTTGAGGGTGAATAAGCTTTTCTCCTAGAAAGACTGGAACTCCTCAGGTCAAATCAGCCAGCACTGCATTTTGTTCCTCAGACCCTAAGAACGGAATCACCGTGGCTCACCTGTCCTCTCCTTTTACAAGCCAGGTGGCCAGGTTGCAGTCGACTTCCTCATCTTTTCCATCAGCAGCCACAAGCCCTGAGGACCCAACTCTGTTCCTCTCCCTCATTACTCCATAATAAACGTCAGGGAAATGGGATGCCTTCTCCCAGAGACATTGTAAATTTCTTCACCCTGGGGTTTCCTGTAATGAACGCTGCCGCTTTCCCCTCCAATTTCCCATGATCAGCCTGGCTCCAGGAGGAAATCAATGTGTATATAGAGCATGTTCTTCTGAGAAGGAAGGGTGGGCTGGGTCTCCTGAGAAGGAAGGGCTGGGTCTCCTGAAGTCCTGGCTGGCGTGCAGCATGCTTTCTGTCCATCACCCTCAGTTCCTTGGCAAGTATTTACTTCCTGAAATTGTGTTCTGGTTAAAAGTATGGGTTCTGGAGACAATCCACTCGCGTGAAGATGCTGGCTCTGCCCCTAACCAGCTGGGAGGCCTCAGGCAAAGTGTTCCTCTCTGGACCTCAGTTTCCTCCTCTGTTGATGGGGGGGATGATAATAATAATGATATAATGATAATAGTAGCCCCCAAATTTGTTGAAAAGAGTAAATGATTTGCTGGAAAGAACATGGAAAGCACCCAGAGCAATGCCTGGAATAGATGCAGCATTTAATAAATGTGATTTGAGATTCTTATTAAATCCCTTGTGTCTTCCCTAAGGAGGGAGAGAGATGGCCCTGTCTGGGCAGAGCAGGAAGAAGCAACTCTTGGTGGGATAAGCATTAAGTGGCCATGGATGTGGTTGGACCAGGCGTGGCCAAGAGCAGGGTTTCTCCAAGAAGCACTTGACACTGTGGGTCAGACCCTTCTCTATCCTGGGGCTGTTCCTTGCATTGTGGGATGTTGGACATCATCCCTGGCCTCTGCCCATCAGATGCCAGTAGCATCCCGTCTCTCTAGCTGTGACAACCTAAAATGTGCCCAGACATTGCCAAATGTCTGCTGGGGAACAAAATCCCCATCAGTTGAGAAACCCTGGTCCAGAGGGAACAAGCTGATACAGAGCGAAGAATACCCCAGGGCAGCGGCGTTAACTTGACTTTTCCTGGAGAGAGATTTAGCTAGGCAGAGACAACTTTTCCCCTTCTCTTTTTCCGGTAGTCCACGTTGAACACATTTATTTGGATATGTGTGTGGTGTGTGCGTTATGGAAAAAGGGATCTAAAAAGAGAAGGAACAAACACTACCTCCACAAAGGGGCACCATTGTAAATAGACATGTTTTCGTGGCATGTGATTGAGATTTCTGAAGATTGGTAAAAATAGCTGTCATCTGCAGGAGTTGTTTGAGCTGGTGACACTCGGGTGGCTTTTGAGCAAGGCCCTGGTGAGATTACATCTCCCGTGGCTTTCTCTTTGCTCCCCGGCCCCACCCCAAATACGTCCTTTGTGTCCCACCCTGGTCTGTGTTCTTTATTTTCTTCCAGAAGCATTCTCACCGGGGCCACTGGGGAATCAACCCTTCAGGGAATTCTTGATTGCTAGAAGTTGCCCAAAAGGCCTGGGAAAAAACCACCCTCTCCCCATTTTTTTGTATCAAGGTGACCAATTAACTTTCTCTTTTTAGAATAGTCAACAGTGGTTTGGGGAGAAGATCTTATCGGCTCTGATCATCTGGGAATCTCATGAAAGTACAGATGCTGATTCAGTAAAACCGGGAAGGGCCTTGAGAGTCAGCGTTTCTGGCAGGCTCCCTGGTGACGCTGATGCTGTGGGTCTATGGACCGCGCGGAGAGTCAAGATGCTAGCGGACAATTCTGCAAAAGGGCGTCTTTTTCAGCACCTAAAACTGAAGATTTCCAGCCACAGTCTGGAAGCAGCAAAGAGTCACTTTTACCGCTGGAATAATAGCAGACAGGAGGGGGTTTTGTCCACACAGACAGGCATCTCCTCCAGGGTATATGGACGCAGATGAAATGAATTTTGTTTGGCCAGTGGCTTTTCTTTCTCGTGCCCGCCTGCATGTCTGTTCTGTGTGTGGAGCCCAAGCTCCTTTCAAGAGAGATGGCAGAAGCAGAAAGTGGGAGGCGAGAGCCTGGCAGAGGGGACCGGGAGGCCTCCCCAGCATCCAGCGTCGGGTGGAGCCCGAGCGGTCCCGGCACGTGGGCGCGGGCGGGTGGGCGGCCACTCTGTGTGTGGTGCTCGGGGCCCTTGGAAATCCCCCCTGAATGGGCGGGAGGAGCTGGGGAGACAAGTGGCATGAGACACTGCTGTCAACGGCACCGGTTTCCCAAAGGCTTTTGCAAGTGCTCACAAAAGTATAAAGGATAACCTGAGCCCTGGGGGTCCTTTCTGAACGGGGAGATTACGGCGGGGCCTGGCTGCAGCCTAAGGGTGCAGAACAACAGGGCCATTGTGGGCCAGGGCATTCATATTGAAGATAAAATATGAGCTGGGTGGTCCGGATAATGAAGGCATTTATGACTCCGGCTCCGCATATACATGTCGCACTGATCCACAGATTACCCTGACGGAGTCTGGGCCCATGCGGGGTCTAGGGGGGGTGAGGCCGGCTGGGTGCAGATCTGGGATAAAGGCACCAGTGATCAAAGCGACTCAGGGGGACTAAAGAGCTGTTTATCTGTGACCTGGGGATACAATGGAATGAGGAATACCATTTCATTGAAGACCGGGACTGGTTTCCAAGAGCACCCTTAAAAACTCTGAACTTCAGAGAAAAACGCTCTTGGTCCAACACACGGAGAGAAAACACAACGCCAGAGAAACAACGGGCGGCTGCGAAGGGCTTGAGAAGCCGGGTTGACCGGGTGACCTGAGCACAGGTCCACAGCTGGGATCTGAGAGGGCAAATCACTGGCTTGGCTGTGACTTGAATAATGACCTTGGACAAGTCACACAGATTTCATGTGCCTCGTCTGCTAGGGACAGAGGTTGGCTCTGGGCTCCGAAGTCACCAGGCCCCCTGCAGAATGCGGCTCAAAGACCTTACTCCATTCCACTTTGCTTATGAATTTTTCCAGAGCGGGAGCACCAAATGTGCCAGGTGCCATATGCCTTTATCTGCCTTCACACTTCTCCTATATATATATTTTTAACACATACAATTTGATGAGTTCTGACACATGCGTATGCCCACGGAAACAACACGATTATGGCAATAAACACAGACATCATTCTTAAAAGTTCCTTTATGTCCTTATAATCCTTCCCTCCCTCAACCCTACCAGTACCAGGTAACACTGAGCTGCCTTCTGCCACTTTAGATTAATTTTGTAACCCCTAGAATTTTATAGACATGGAAACAGAATATACGCTGTATACAATATGGCCTCTTTCACTCACCGCGATGATTGTCAGATTCATCCCTGTTGTGCGTCTCAGTAGTTTGTTCCTTTTTATTGCTGAGTAGTATTCCACTGTATGGATGCAGTCTGTTTATCCGTTGACCTGCTGAGGAATATTTGGGCTTTGTCCAGCTTGCGGTTTTTCCACTTATAGCCGCTATGATCATTCATGTTCACGTCTTTACCTGGACAAGTGCTTTCCTCTCTCCAGGAATGAAATACCTAGTTCATATGGGAAGTATTCTAACTTTTTAAAGAAACTGCCGAATTATTTTCCAAAGAGGCTGCACAATCTTGTCTTTCTATCAGCAGAGTGAGAGGGTTCTAATTGTTTCACATCCTTGCCAACACTTGGTATGGTCAGCCTTTTAAATTTTAGCTGTTCTAGTGGATTAGTAGTGGTATCTCAGTAAGATTTTAACTTGCATTTCCCTGATGATTAGCGATGTGGAACACCTTTGCATGAATTTGTTTGCCGTTTTAAAATCTTCTTTGGTGAAAGTACCTGTTCAAATCTTTTGCCTGTTTTTTTAAAAAATTGAGTTGTCTTAATATGGAGTTGCAAGAATTGTTTATATATGCTTGGACTTCCCTGGTGGTGCAGTGGTTAAGAATCCGCCTGCCAATGCAGGGGACATGGGTTCAAGCCCTAGTCCGGGAAGATGCCACGGAGCAACTAAGCTTGTGTGCCACAACTACTGAGCCTGCACTCTAGAGCCCGCATGCCTAGAGCCCATGCTCCGCAACAAGAGAAGCCACCACAATGAGAAGCCTGTGCACTGCAATGAAGAGTAGCCCCGCTAACCACAACTAGACAAAACCCACGTGCAGCAGTGAAGACCCAACGCAGCCAAAAATAAATAAATTTATATTTAAAAAAAATAATTTTTTATATATTCTAAATACAAGTTCTCTTTGGATATAGGTATTGCAAATATTTTCTCCCATTTTTACACCCCATGGAGGCGTTTTGAGAACTGAGGAGGGCAGACGGTGCTCCTAGGCTGGTGTGTTCCATTCTGGAGCCCCTGGTGTTTTAGGAGCTGCTTCTCTTACCAGACCTGCCTTTGGTTCTTTCCCATCACCGTGAGCTGGAAACATCTCAGTTGAATCTCACCCCTAGGGTTTCAGGGCCTTTATATGTCTCACCATGCAGTGCGAAGCAACACCTGGCTACTACACACACCTTCTCACCGTCTGCCTGAAGGTGGGTAACAGTTATCTAAACAGCCCCAGCCCCCAGAGCAAATATTTGGGGTAGATGACAGAGAAGGTACCTACAGTTGAGCCTCTGCCAGTACAACCAACAACACATTAAAGGAAGGAAGTGTTTGGAGTCCTTTTATGCCACTAGTTAAAATTTTCAGGCCAGCTGTGATCTCTCACCTCACTCTCCACCTCATTTGAGGCAGTGGCACTCTCCTACAATTTTCTTCCTTACTTGGTAACAGCCGGAGCAATTTTTTCCTTGTATATCAAATCATCACATTGTACCCTTTAAATATATACAATTGTATTTGTCAATTACACCTCAATATCATGTAGCAGTTACTATTGCTGCATAACAAATGACCCCAAACCTTCCAGGTCTAAAAACCACCATTTGTTCTTGCTCAGGAGTAGACAGTTCTGCTGATATGAACCAGCCTTGGCTGGGCTCGTCTGGATTCACTCTCATACCCACATCGTACAGAAGGAATATCAGTCTCTGCCTGCATTGTTTCTACAGAATTCAGCCCCTGTGTTACCACTGGTCCTGCTGATCTGTCTCCATGGTTCTCAGTCAACTCCTCACAGCACTAACACTGCCTCTGGCATGATTCTCTGGTAAGAGTCTGGACTCCCTTCCACGTGCTGTTGGGCTCAGAGGGGTTTGTGCCCTCTGGGACTGTCCTGACTTGGTCCCCCAGGAAGCAGACCCTGAGGAAAACATTTCTGTGTAATCAGCTCATCCCAGGGATTTGAGAAGTGGGGAAGGATGGGGAGGCAGCCAATACAGGGTGTGATCATGATGAGGCTACCACTGTGGGAAACGGCACAGTCCCCATGTTGTCCCACCCAAGGGACAAAGATCGGAACCTTTGCTGGGACGAGGATCCTCCGGGTGAGTCCTGGGTGAGCCCCCTTCCTCCTTTGTTGGGTCTTTGCTCCAAGGTTTCTACCTCCAGGCTTCACTGCAGAGGGACCCTGGCCCCAGGCTGGGTTTAGTCTAGTCACCTAGGTTTCCATTTACCTATTTCAAATCCACAACAATAGGTGATGTTCACCCTGTCCGGGGGCCTGGTGGTCAAGCACAGTCTACGAATGGACTCAGGTAGTACCAGAAGCAAATCTGGTCTGTTTTTCTCCTGGGGCATCATCATCCAAAGCCACTTTTGAGGGGCCAAGGAGGCTGGAATCTTGCATTCAAGGGCTCGGCCAACTGTGCCAGTCAGAGCGGTGGCTGCACCTGTTACAGCTTTGCTGGGGATCAGCAGGGTGGGATGTCCAGCACAAACCACCTCTCCTTCATCCGTGCATGTACCACCAAACAGAGATCTGCTTTGCATGGCGCAGTGGACATTTTTAGTGATTTATCATGAAACGTCTTGTTACACGGAATGACGGATTACTGCAGAGCGTTAGAGTAATCCCTTGCAGGCGCTTGATTAGAAAGTCCACAAAGGAGTTTAAGCAGTTGGATGCAAGCTAGCTTAACAGTAGGAAGAGTTTAAAATGGCCCAATTTCTCAGAAGATACTGTGTCAAAGCTCCCACAACGTGGCTTCTGGGCTCGCTCTGCTCCGAAGATGAAGTGTGAGTTGTGACAAGTCCCCGTTTCAGATCCTTAGATTCTTTCCCAGACCCTGTGGCTAAATGATTCTGGACCTGCACATTTTCCTGCCTTTCATATTTTCACCATCTTGCAAGGTTGAGTTAGACCACTGTTTTGCTTGCTTTGGTCCCCCCTCCTGCCTACAACCAGCAATGCTTATGATCCATGGTATAGATTTATTTATTTTAAAAAAATTTTAATTTTATATTGGACTATAGTTGATTAACAATGTTGTGTTAGTTTCAGGTGTACAGCAAAGTGATTCAGTTAAACATATACATATATCTATTCTTTTTCAAATTCTTTTCCCGATTAGGTTATTACAGAATATTGGGTAGAGTTCCCTGGGCTATACAGTAGGTCCTTGTTGGTTATCTATTTTAAATATAGTAGTGTGTATATGTCAGCCCCAAACTCCCAATTTATTGACTATTCACTTACCATTGAATCGAAAAGAATAAAATACTATGGATAAACCTACCTAAGGAGGCAAAAGACCTGTACTCCATAAACTATAAGACACTGATGAAAGAAATCAAAGATGACACAGATGGAAAGATAGACCATGTTCTTGGATTGGAAGAATCAATATTGTCAAAATGACTATACCACTCAAGGCAGTCTACAGATTCAATGCAACCCCTATCAAATTACCAATGGCATTTTTCACAAAACTAGAACAAAAAATTTTTAATTTGTATGGAGACACAAAAGACCCCGAATAGCCATGGTATAGATTTATACCAGTCTGAGTAGTTTCTTGTTTTCCAGGCTAAATAACCTCTGCAGTATCAACCTTCACGTGTGGATTAATTGACTGACACATCCATTTACTGAGGAAGCGTTGCTGAGTGTATCAATGGGACCAGTATTAGGAGTCTCAGCAACCGTGTTTACATGCACTGTCTGACGTCGAACACTCCAGTCCAAAGGCAGGAAAAGACTAATGTCCCAGCTCAAAGCCCGTCAGACAGGAGGGATTCTCTCTTACTCATAAGAGTGTCAGCCTTTTTGTTCTCTTCAGGCCTTCAACTGATTGGGTGTAGCCCACCCATACTAGGGAGGGTCATCTGCTTCCCTCAGCTCTCAGTCTAGCAATCTAAACATTAATCTCATCCAGAACACCCTCCCAGACACACCCAGAATAATGTTTGACCAACTATCAGGGCACCCTATGACCCAAAAAGGTTGACACGTAAAATGAACCATCACAATACTCCTTACTCCTTTTAGCAGCTCCGTTGCATGGATGTGCCTTAGTTTATTAAATCAGTCTCCTGCTGATGAACATTGGATTATTTCCAATCATGAGTAGCTCTACGATGAATAATTTGTGTGCACATATCGCATTTGTTTGCCACTGCATTGGTGGGACGGCTCCCTAGAGGTGGGATTTCTGGGTCAAAAGGTAAATGTATATGTAATTTCCCCTCCTGAGGAGCTGTCCCATTTTGTCTTCTACCAGCCATGTCTGGAAGCATTTGTTCCATGCGGAAACAGGTGGCCAGATTGGTCAAGGAAAGCACTGTTGCCCTTGGCTATGGAGATAGGTTCAGGACCAAGCTGGCCAATGGGAATGAGTGGTGGGAATTTTTGTGAAAACATTAGGACAGAGAAGCTGTCTCTCCCTGGAAACCGCTCAGCTAGTTGTAAACCTCAAGCCTCTGGGGGCTGCCACGTAAAGAAAGCCTGGTCAGGAATGACATCAACAAAGAAGGAGCAGCACCCGGAGACACAGAGAGCTCTAAGATAGAATCCTGATGGACTGGTAGGGCCCCTGGATGCAGCTGGACCTGAATCAGGGGTTATTCCTGCACTCTTCAGTTATGAGAGCAAAAATTCAATTTTTAAAAGTTGAATATGAATTCATTTTTCCTGCAACCAAAAAAGTCCCGCTAAATGCAGGATGGTGCCTAAAACATAATTGCTGCCTTCAAGGATTTTTATAACTGCAGTGGAAGATAAGATCAGCGCATGAAAACAATGAGAGAACAATACAAGGTAAAGTAGTATCAAGGGCTGTTTTTTTTTTTTTTTTTTTTTTGCATTACGCGGGCCTCTCACTGTTGTGGCCTCTCCCATTGCGGAGCACAGGCTCCGGACGTGCAGGCTCAGTGGCCATGGCTCACGGGCCCAGCCGCTCCGCAGCAATGTGGGATCTTCCTGGACCGGGCCACGAACCCTGCATCGGCAGGCGGACTCTCAACCACTGCGCCACCAGGGAAGCCCAAGGGCTGTGTTTTATATTATAGACTATGGATCCTGTGAGTCCGTCAGAAGTCAGAGAAGGGGCAGGCAGTGGGCCTTGAGGTGATAGGACTTGGATGGGTTGGATGTGGGACAGCTCCACCATCTCTAAACTGCAATTTGAAATCTGAAACGTGCTGAGAACCAAAAGTTTCTGTAGGGTTGGGACAAACTCGTGTTCAACACAAAGCTGCAGAAATTTTAAACTGTTTGATCAGGGGATGTGGCCGGAGACCCTACCAGGGGTAAGATGTCTTACATGGTATACGTAGGGTTTTATCCTTCCAACATGCTGAAACACATCTGGCCCTAAGGAATTTGCCTGGGAGATCGTGCACCTGTGCTTCCTGTCTCAGGAAAGGGAGGGGTTGTGTTTCTTTAGGCCTGGACACCAGGAGTAGGATGGGTGTCCAGTGACCCCATGGGTACCACTTGAAAGGTACACATCATGTGGGGAGCTGGGAAAAGATGGGCCACCTTAAGTGCTTCAGATGAGCAAGCTTTCCCAAGTCCTTTATAAACCCTCTTGCAGTCACCTCTGCAGGATGGCTGTGTAAAACTGGTCAGACTGTGACCTGCGCAAATTTGCTTGGTCATAAAAGCAGCTGGGGTGTCGTCCAAGGTGGGCCACTCTGCTCGGCCGAGCGTGCACCTGGGGCCGGCTGCCTTCTCCTCGGAGGGTCACAAAAGTGCAATGTGCTGACCCTTGGCCTGGGTCCCCGCTAAAGGCAGAGCCCGAGGCAAGGGTTTGAGCCAAGGGGCTAATTGGGAGGTGGCCCAGGAGGCCCTGTGAGGTAGGGGGTTGACAGGCAGGGGAGTCGACAAAGTCCATGTCAATGAGTGAGCTGGTGTGTGGGTGACCAGGGCTCCCTCCTGCTGGGCCCCTGGGTGAGGGGTGGGCCCTGCCTCAGCCTGGCCCCGCCCCACAGAGGCTGGGGAGGAAGCCAGGGCAGTGTCCACCACCTGGTGGAGTGTCGCCCTAGGGGCATCAGCTGCCCTGCATCCCCAGGTAGAGAAGAGGGAGGGACGGGCAGGTGCTGGAGGTGCGAAGCTGTCGGTGCGCCTGGAAACTGCCCACCAGCTGCAAGTGAGCATGAGGATGTGGGGCGTGGCGTCGTCTTCAGGGACCCCCCCTAAGACCTCCACCCAACACTGGCTCATCTCCATCAACTACCTCTCTCTCTTCTTTTTCCGCCACAGAGCTCCCTGAGGGGAGGCACTGTTTCCCCTCCTGGCTGGATCCCCGGCGCCTCGCTTGACGGCTGGGTCAGATCAGCATACAGTTGGTATAATATTTACCAAACGAGCAAATGCCACTGTCCTCGTTTGGGCTTCTCCCTGCATGTTTTACGCCCGTCGTTCTCCAAAGACAAGATGACAGTGTCCTTCCACAGCTGACCGTGGTGATGGGGAGCTTGGCCAGGGGTCCCTGCGTTAAGCACTCCTACCTCCCTCTCTGGATGCTGAGGCAGGAGGCCCCGGGAAGCTGGGCTGAGCCATTGTTCTGCTTTGCGCCCTCCTGGCAGGAAGCAACCCCATAGTTTAGGTGTCAGAGTCAGCAAGGGCCTTGCTCACGCTCCAGACAAAGGTTCTCTCTCACTTTTGCCATCATAAAGGTCTCAAAGTCTGGTTGGATCTCTCTGGGTTTCCAAAGATGAGCAGACTCACTGCTCTCCAGGTGTCTGGCTGGTGCCTGGTCCTCAGGCAGGTTCGTTCACCAGCTTTGCAGCGATATAGAGAGAAGCCTCTTCTGTCGGCTTGGGATACACTAAATTCTCTAAGCAGCAGTTGATCCAAAATTTCATACAGGCAGGGCTTAGGGTCAGCCATCTGGTTGGAAGGGGATTAGGGTACCTGTATGAGAGCTACCGTAGCATAGCAAGCACCTCGACATCACCTGTATGTTAGTTTGGGATGCCTTCATGGAGGGATTGGTAGATATTAGAAACTAAAGGGAAGATTACCCTACAGGTAGAATATGGCAGGAATGTGATGGGGGAGGAGCCGAGCAAAGCCAGAGGAGACCTTGACCTTCAGCCACCAAAAATTCACCTGCACTCTGCTAGTTTTGCCCTTATTCATGAATATGTTTTTGTAGGCAAATCAGGTGATATCTCTGTTAGCAAGAATAACTCTCACTCTTGAACTCAGATGAAGATCTGCTGTTTTTATTGTTATAATTTTTTTTTTTTTTTTTGCGGTACGCGGGCCTCTCACTGTTGTGGCCTCTCCTGCTGCGGAGTACAGGCTCCGGACGCGCAGGCTCAGCGGCCATGGCTCACGGGCCCAGCCGCTCCGCGGCATGTGGGATCTTCCCGGACCGGGGCACGAACCCGTGTCCCCTGCATCGGCAGGCGGACTCAACCACTGCACCACCAGGGAAGCCCTGTTATAATTTTTTATAAATCCTTTGGACCAGGCCCTGCAATGCAGACCCTGTCTCCATCTTTGTAGCTGTGAAACCATGTTTATCACATTGTTAACCGATCTGCCCAGATATTGGAATTCATAATTCTCAGTAGTTCACTGAATGAAAACAGACATTTTGCTAGAAACCCATTGTCAAAAAGAAATATTTAATGTTGGTGATTAGCCAAAAAAAGAGGCCAAAGTGCCCAACTCAAACCAAAATTCTTCCCCACAGGATAAATGCAATTTGGTGATGTAACGAATGGAATTTTTTCTACTTCTTTTTTTTTTTTTACGACTTTTTTTTCTGATGTGGACCACTTTTAAAGTCTTTATTGAATTTGTTACAATATTGCTTCTCTTTTTTATGTTTTGGTTTTTTAGCCACGAGGCATGTGGGATCTTAGTTCTTCAACCAGGGATTGAACCCGCATCCTCTGCATTGGAAGGCAAAGTCTTAACCACTGGACCGCCAGGGACATCCCCTTTCTACTTCTACATCAGCTTTTTGGAAGCAGAATCATGTTCTTTCATAAGAGACCTAAGTTTTAAAACACAAAAGTGAAAATATATCTTTATGGGGTTTCAAGCATATAGGTCGCCCCTTATGTGAGGTATGAGTCTGGGCGAACATGAGGTGCCCCGAGGATTGATTCAATTTATGCTGTCTCCAAGCAGCCGGCGTGGCGAGGCTTGCTTTTATGTAGCTCAGTCCCTGAAAGTCCTCGAAGAGCCTGTGGCCTGAAAACCGGCCCTTTCATCCCGTTCCTTACACTAGTGCCAGTCTTTTGACTTTTAGTGCTGATGGCAATGAACTACATCCTGCCATTTGTGGGTCCCTTTATCAAAGAAACTGCAGTTCAAACACAAGCCCTACAGTTTTGAAGATGCACAGTGTGGAAAGCCGAGGCAGGGAGCCAAGGCCCTGTACAGAACAATTCCAACTTCAAATACTCCATCCTACTGTCCCCGTAAACCTCTGAAACATCTCAGAAATCCCAATATTCCAAATCCAGGTAGTAAACTATTGAAAGAGGTCCCTAAGTATTGTAATGATTAAATTCAAAGTCCCATCAGCTCGACAACGGATTCCACTACAATTTATTATAAATCCTGTGCACACTAGCCCATATTCTTTATTTAGGACTGCCGTGTTTGTTTTATGTATCTGGGCTTAGTTTTTTGAGTCATAAAGCTCCTGACCACCTCCCTGATGTAAATGCCTATTCGATTGTGACTACAAAGTCCATGAGTAGGTGCTAATGTGATGACAAATTCCCCAAGGGCAAAAACTCCAAGGGCAGCTGAACATGGTTCAAATTGAACAGGGTTTGAAATACTATTCAATTATAAAATGTGGCATTGGGCTTCCCTGGTGGCACAGTGGTTGAGAGTCTGCCTGCCGATGCAAGGGACACGGGTTCGTGCCCCAGTCCGGGAAGATCCCACATGCCGTGGAGCGGCTGGGCCGGTGAGCCATGGTCGCTGAGCCTGCGCGTCCGGAGCCTGTGCTCCGCAAGGGGAGAGGCCACAACAGTGAGAGGCCTGCGTACCGCAAAAAACAAAACAAAACCTGGCATTAGTGTCAGAATGAGCGCAAAAGACAGAAGAGAAAGTGTTTTCAGGTGGCTTTCCAGGAGTAAAGAAGAAATGAGATATTCAGTGTGATGAGATAAAGTTACTAATCACGTGACAGCTGACACTACCTCTCATGACCATCAGGCCTGTTCCTTCTAGTGCTGCAGGGACGGCATCTCTCAGTGCAGTGCCGTCCCGCTGCCTGGGTTTCCCAGGGGATCGAGAGAGGACCACGTGTGTTTGCCTCCTTCCCTTTAGGGAAAGGTCACACAGCACAAGCCTCTGCTCATCCCTCTGTTTCTCCCACAGTTCTGCCGAGTTCATCTTCTCGACCTAATCACCTCACTCCTCAGAATCCTCCAATGTCTCCCAAGGACTAAGAAAATAGTCTGCTGAGATTCCTGACAGCCACTCACCTGCTATGCCTGCCCAATATCCATTTTCCACTTAGGTCTTTTCATGTCACTCTATAAATGGATCAGAGAAAGTTACCAGTTATGGAATATGCTGCCTCCAGAACCCAAAGAGGCCCGCAGGGTATTGTGATTTTATCTTAGTGGTAGGGGGTTTAAGAGGTAATAGTTTATCTTTTATTTAAAAGGGTGGTCCAGACATGCCCCAGATCATTGGCCATGAACAGTTTGACTGACATGCCAGGAGCCTTACTCTTCAAACTGTTTATCAACCACCCTCTGGATTGTACCTGTCTTACCACACCTCCGTCTTTCTTGCTCGCGTGGTCTGATTAACACCCTCAATATAATAGGCAGAGGTGATATTCTGCAGAATGTCCGGATTTCCCATGTTCTTCAAAGACAGCCACGACTGAGAGCAGGAGAATTAACACAATGCCCTAGGGCAAGGCTGTAAGTGTGTATGATTGTCCGTCCCACGTGAATACAAAGCATTTCTGACCCTTCTTAGAACAGGAATGACAGGAACATTCCCCATATCAAAGGTGAATACCTTGCCCCTTAGGCTGGGTTAATCTGCTCTAGGAAAAATACTACACCTGGCACAGAACTCTAATTGTGGTATTCTTTGGTTAGTTTTATGTTAGTCCACTGTCATCCACCAGGGCTGATCCACTTTTGCAAGCGACAGACTAAGGAATTAAATGACGACGTCATTAGGACCACCAGCACTACATCCTTTTAATCTCTAAGGATGGCTTGAGTCTCTGCCATTATCACTGAATGTCACTTTTATTGAAGCGCAGTTGATGTACAACATTATATGTTACAGGTGTACAATATAGTGATTCACACACTCTTTTTTTTTTTGCGGGGCATGGTGGGGGGAGAATGAAGGATTTATTACTTGCAGCAAGTAAGGAGAACACTGGGGATCTTTTCCCAAAGCAGTGTCTCCCCAAACTGCAAAATTGGGAAGTTTTAAACTAAGGGTACATGCATACTCATGAGGGGGCTTGAGCAGGGCAGAATTCAGCATAGAATTGGGGCAAAGGTCTACAGAGTCCAAGCTTTAGTTGATTGAAGGAAGGAGGGTCAGCACCATCGTTCCATCCTCCACCTGGGAGGGGCCTTAGTTCCTGGTCTCAGGACTTACTGAAGCTCAGGTTCTTTATGTCTCATTGCAGAAAGAATTCAGTGAGAGACAAAGCGATAGGTAAAAAGTGGATTTTAAGAAAATTTTATTTTATATTGGAGTATAGTTGATTAACAATGTTGTGTCAGTTTAGGTATAGAGCAAAGTGATTTAGTTATACATATACATGTATCTATTCTTTTTCAAATTATTTTCACATTTAGTTTATTACAGAGTATTGAGCAGAGTTCCCTGTGCTGTACAGTAGGTCCTTGTTGGTTATCTATCTTAAATATAGCAGTGTGTTGAATGTGACTTTGTAAAAATGTATTTTATCAGCTTGGGAGGGGGTAGTTTCCAGGGCATCACTGGTCCTCACAGCATAGCTCTCACCCCGCAGTTCAAGGAAAGAGTGTGAAAATTCTGGCAACTATCAAGTGTGTGCTCCAGTGATACTTTCAGGGACTTGAAAGTGACCACCACCTGGGTCAGTGGGCCTGGTGGACCCACTGGGAGCTGGACTGACCCAGGACTCCATCTGCTGCATGGCCCCCGTGTGCGCCCTCTCTGGCGAGGGGCTGGGATGATGTTTGGCCCCCAGGTATCAGTGCCAACTCAGTCCACGTGTTTAATAGCCCTTGACGAGCTTGGGTGTTCCCTTGACCCCAGTGTACAGTTAGCTGAGTAAGTAGCTATAGACCCCTTTAGGGAAGGTCTGGGGGAAAGGACCACCATACACTTTGCCACAGGGGGCAGGGTCCTCCTTCCTAGAGGCCCAGCCTCTCCTTTCCTCAGTGGGCTCCAGGACTCAGAACTGCAAGTCCTGAAACTGGGCAAGGGATTGTGACCCTTCTTGGGGGAAACTGCTTTTGGACTCTTCACCATCCATCCTTGATTTCTTTCTGGTTGTATAAAAACGCAAGACTGATGTGCAGTGAAGGGGTTAACTCAGCAGGTTTGGGGTGTTCAAACCATGCACAGTCCAAAGAAACTGGCCCTCCACTGGCTCCTAGGAGATAACCTCTAAGCCCTTGGAATATCCTGCCTGATAAGAATGACTTTATACCTGGGGCCTTGGGTCACAGATAGTTAATGCTAACATTGTGACTTATGGGGGGAGCCTTAGGCCACGCTGGAGGAGCTGGGGACTAAGCAACTAAGGTCAGCCACACGGGACTCCATGTCTATGCAACCAACCCCAAACCTAGACATCAAGGCTCAGCTAAGCTTCTGTGGTTGTCAGAACTCCATGTGTGTGGTCACACACCATTGCTGGGAGACTGAAGCACTGTCCGTATGACTCCCCTGGGAGAGGACAACCAGAAGGTCATACCTGGTCTCTCTTGCACTCTTTCCACTTGCCTTTGCTTTTGATTTTAAGCTGTACCTTTTTCCTGTAATAAACTATAACCATGAGAACAATAGCCCTTCCACGTTCTGTGAGTCCTAGTGAATCACTGAACCTAAGGGTGGTCTTGTGGACCACTGACACAACTGACCACCTATTTGGCTGCCAGACCACCATGTTTTACTGGTCATCCCCTTAGCTCTCTAGAGGTCAAGGGACCCTGGCTGCCCCTCCAATCTTGCCACTCATTGTAATACTTGTGCCCACCTTGCTGCTGACTTCTGTGAGTTCCAGATCTCTCATCGTCTTTGTTATCAGGGAGCCCAGTTCTGTAATGCCATTTCCTACCACCAGCCCTGCCCTACAGGGAACAGCCGCCACTAAGCGTCTCGAAGATTTGGGGTCCTTCTCAGCAGCACACTCCTCATTGCTTTGGTGAATGGCGTGTCCTCTGGGCTGGTCCACGGCCCCTGGTCACCTAGTGGGTTTCTGACTTTACACAGTACATACACTCGAGCATGCTTCGACCCTGAGCATTTGACCCCATTCCAGCATTTCTACTGCCTTCAACGTGGCCACCACTTTTTATAGGCTTCCAAGTCACCCTACCAGTATGTTAGCACCTCCTTTTGGGATCCTTGCTAAATTCCCCATCATGAGCAAGTGTTCCCATATTAATGGAGTCTCCACTATCCAACTTCTCGTTCTACCCGCTTTGGTCCAGTGCCCTCAGGGCACAGTCGTGACCACCCTTCCGGCTCCTGCTGGTACATGATGGCTGCCTCCTACCTCCATCACCAAATAGTCCCCCTCCTGACCTAGCAGACCCAGCCCTTCCCCCCACTGGGGTATGTTGTGACATGACCCTAGTTCTTGCTCCAGGCAGGAAGGTGGGGCCAGATCCTGGGAGGAGGGGGGCATGTGTCGTCTGGCAAGGCAGAGCCTCAGCTGATCCTCCTGGGAGCCCTGGAGCCAGGATGTCCCTTTAGCATCATCCTCAGCTGAGGCAAGGGCACTCAGCCTTGTACCTGCATATTGTCCAGACATTGGATGCACGTGGCCACAAGGTCAGTTCCAGAGAGGGTGTCAGTTGTGAATACCGATTCTCCCTGCTGCTGGGGACACGAACACTTTGTTCCCAAAGGGGACCTGTGTGGTGCACCCCCGCGCTCCCTCCAACCCCCAAGAATAGATAGAAGACTCTACAGGCCCCCAGAGACAAAAAGACAAGTTAGAAAAAATAAAATTAGAAAACAGGGCCTAATTTCTTAAAAATCCCTACCTTTTGTAAACGTTTGCTAAAATCACTCATCATTTAGATACACTTAGGTTAAGAAATCAATTCAAAGAATAATACTACTTAAGATAATAGTAATAATGGTCTCCAGAGATATCAAAACAACTCAGTTTGTTAAGGGAAGATCCGAGTGACCCTTCTAGTGGTAGAGTTTTGGGTTGTCCTGCACAACAACCCTTCGCCTTGACCCCCTATTTTCCCTCAAAGGAGAAAAAAGACTGAGCTGGTAAAGGAAGGCCCCCTCTGAGCTTTGCAGACAAATGTGTGACCCCAAGGGTCACCATAAAGTTGTCTGGGCACCAAGCATCCCATAAATCTCACCCATGAGACAATGACCATCGTTTATAAACAACTTTCTTTTTTTTTTTTTGATTAGGAAAATGTTCCAAGCTCTGTTTCCTACTCTGTCAGCAGATGTGCAGGAGCATGGCAGGATGGGGGCTGCATTCTCAAGTGGAAATCGGGAGGGGCTAAGTTGGTGGGGAGAGTCCTTAGGGAAGCCAGACTGAACGGTGAACGGCTGTGTTTTTTTACTTCAATTTTTATCTTATATTAGACTATAGTTGATTTACAATGTTGTGTTAGTTTCAGGTGTACAGCAAAATGATTCAATTATGTGTGTGTGTGTGTGTGTGTGTGTGTGTGTATTATATATATATCTTCATTCTTTTCCCATACAGCTTATTACAGAATATTGAGTAGAGTTCCCTGTGCTATACAGTAGGTCCTTGTGGATTATCTGTTTTATACATTGTAGTATGTATATGTTACTCCCGAACTCCTGTGGTCAGTGTTCCTCAGGCTGGGCCAGCTCCTTTCTAGTGCCCTCTGCTGGAGAACAAATGCAACTGTTTATTAAAGATGTGTCATAAGTAGTTTGCAAGTTTTTGGTCTTTTCTGGTGGTGAATCTACAGCAATCTCTCCAAAGCCCAGCACGTTCCCCCCAAGGCGCAGGCTGTGAGCTGTCAGGTGACATTTTGTAGGGTGGAGCTCTGCCTCCGGTCTGGTGTCAGGAGGGGCACAAGATAAGAATCACCCAGCCTGACACTGGGAGCAGAGGGACGCCAGGTGCTGGGCTCTGCCTGCCGGGAGGGTGCTGAGCTGTCGGCCAGTGATAAATTAGTCACCAATTACAGCTTCTGCCACCGCTTGGGGGATCTGCCTCTCCAGCCCCATCTTGCTTGGCGGGGGTGGGGGGTAGAGACATTGATTCTGGCCGTCGAAGGGGTTAAGGATGTTCCATCAAATGCAGAATTTATTTTTATATCTGCCTTCTCAAGTGACAGAGAAGTGTTATTCTCCAGGGCACTCACTCAGTATTACGCATGTGCAAACTTTTGCCCAGAACAACATATTTCCACATTGAAACATAACCCTCCTCCTGTGTTTACTTGCCAGCCTCGCTCATGAGACTGTAATTTTCTCGAGGAAGGGAGACCCATGCCTCCTTGGAGCTCAGACTTAATGATGTGATGGATGAATGGACAGACAGATAGACAAACAAATGACACAATCTTTTTTCTTCTCACTGTATCTTTTGAAAACATTTTAAGACTTCTTTATGTACAGAAATGTGAAAAAATAGTCGTTGTTAAGCTTGATGAATTTTCTCAGATTAAACTCACCTTTGCAAACAGCACCCAGATCCACAGGTAGAACATTTCCAGATGCCTTCCTTGTTCCCTCACCAGTCACCCAGTCACTACTCACCCCTAAAGCTGACCACTGACAGCATGGTTTCACTTGCCTCCTTTTGTACTTAAAGCAGACTCGTTCAGTGTGTTCTCTCTCTCTCTCTCTTTTTTTGTTTGTTTTCGAATTATTATGTATTTACGTTTCTTGCTCCTTCTTATGTCAGTGGGTCCTCCTTTGGTGGGAGGGTCCCCTGTGTCTGGCCTCACTCACTCTGTATCACATGTGTGTGATCCACCTGCATGGTGGCATGCAGTTGTGGACCATTCCTTATCATTGCAATACGGTCTCCCATTGTATCAATGCACCACAATTCAGATTGGGCTCTCCCAGAATGTACCCTAATCAAGGATCCGAGTAAGTAGCGTATTTGGGAGATGAAGGAAACCCTGGTGGGTGAATGAGCAAATGAGCCCAGGAAAGGAAGGCAGCCAGGAATGGGTGTGCTGTCGAGCAAGTTATTACCATGGGCCACTGGTGCTCAACCCCACTAGTACCTCTGGGAGACAGTGGAGAGATTCCCTGGAAGGATGAGGGGCTGGGGTAGTTATACGCAAACTCCCTTTAGTCATTGGCTGAGGGCTGCTGGTCATTCCCAGGCTCTCCCGGCCTGCGGAGGGACAGGCAAAGGAGCTCTAGTGCCAGAGAAAGTTTTGAGACGAAGAAAAGCAGGTGAAGGCTGCTGGCACTCAGGCAGGCAAAGAGGGGAGGGCGAGGGGACTTGGGCAGGGCGCCGCCAGACTCTTCTGCAGACACGGTGGAGCTTGGTTCTATGCTGAAGCTTCAGGACTCAGCAGAGAACATCCTGGACCAGGCACGGTGAGGACACTTGTCATCCTTGTCCTTTCAGCTGCCATTCCTTCTTTTCCACTTCTCCTTAGGGGACTCTGCTTTCCCATTATAGGCAGCCTTGGAGGGCCTGGCAAACCCAGCCAAGTGTGGGTTCATGACCTACGTGAGGCCAGTGAAATCCTGTCCTGTGAGGCAGAAGGGGACTGGGACTGCCTCTTGCTGGTGGTGGGGCCTTGACTGACCACCCACCAGTTCTCACTGCCTAGATCCCTGGGCACTGGCTGAGGTTTTCCTTAGAGTTCATGGACCGCCCCGTGCTCTTCTAACAAATTCCTCTCACTGATTGTATAAGTCCAGGCCCTCCAAGAAACAGGTGTCAAGATGAATTAGATTTTTAGGAGATTTACTGGGATGCAGGGCTGACCCCTGCGGAGGAGAGAGGGACGGCGGGAAGGTTGGGAAGGAAAGTCTCTGCACTGCAGTTCTCCAAAAAGCACCAGCACGTCTGACGGGGAGCCCTTCAACCCAAACTGCCTGGGTCTCAAGGAACAGACCTGTCTTGATGACCTGCTGTACTAAGTCCCTGGCTGAGAGCAGCCTCAGGGCAGGAAGTCAGTCCAGCACCTGGAGCCTTTGGTCAGCTGCGCCCTCTGCTCCCTGCAGCAGGACCCCTGAGAGGCACGTTGTCACAGCTGCCACATCACCTGAGTCACCAAGACAGCAACCAAACCACAGCCCTGATCCAGCACTCCGTCCTCTAAGCCCTCTGGCTCTCCCCCTCGTAATGTGTGTACAAATTCAAACGAGAGCTGCCTTCTCCCTTGAGCTCTTTGGAGAATTGAAAGTATAACACCTACTTAGCACAGTCTGCCTGTCACGTTGAACTCACGAAGCCCATTTGGTTCCTCTCATTATGTGAACCTCTGGCCGCAGGTTCAGTTCCTTGGGAGAGTTGAGCCCGTTAGTTGTTCGCAGTTTGGAAAGACCGGTGTCGTCACGTAGGCTCATCCCCAGCGTCCAGCTGTGGGACTTCAGGCAAAAACCCAGGAAACCTGGGCCGCGGTTCCTCCTCTGTGACCCCTCTGTCCACAGGGTTGTGGTGAGCTAGTTCCTGGACTCAGCTGAGCCTGAACTCCTCGTCCTTCTCTTTCCTTCTGTCTCTGCATCCTGGCTCCTCCTTAGTTAGCAGAATTGCTTTCTTCCAGACCCTGAGATTTGTTGAATTGTGGGAATTTGAGAGGGGGCCGAGGGAAGGGGAGGTACGTGGAGCATGGTCCTCTTAGGAGCGTTTCCCGCTAGAAAAAGCAGTTTACGCGTCCTCTCGTTACGAACAAGGGTCGACGGCCGATGTTAGGTAAACAGCTCTCACGCTGGGTCAGGTCCTACAGAAGAGAGTCTGAACCTGAGAGGGCCGCTGGAGAGCTGTCATCCAGTGGGGCAGAGCGGAAGAGCCTCAGGAAATGCCCCATGGTGGGGCAGTCGGCCCGTCCCAGGCGACTGGGAGGTGGGGGTATGGACATGGAGTCAGGGCGCCCTGAAAGTGAACCGCTGAACCGCAGTCTCCCTGGAGCTGGGATGGCCTTTATCTCAGCCGGGGACGCAGACTCCATGCTAAGTGTCCCCTCAGCACGCCCTGGTCCCTCACACACTGTGTCCCTTCTCTCCAGAGCCTGAACTTCCAGGAACCCACATTCTGCTCTGCACCCGTCATTCTTCGAAGTTAATGGACTTCTACTTAATCGGTCTGCCTGTATCTCTATGAAAAACCCAAATGCTGTCCCACCCACCCCAGAACAACTGGCAGGGCCATTTGCTTGTCAAAAGTTGTCACAAGGGAGTCCTTTCAAAAACCTCTAAGGAAAGTACTGGATTTGCAAGAATTTCCACTTACAGAGAAAAATCTCAGGACCGTTAGGTGATACCCAGTGAGGTCTACCTAATCCATCTATGGGGAAAGCAGAGCGATATTTCATTGCTGGCCTGTTTTTCACCGGGGTGGATGGTTTTACCTGGAGCCACCTGTCTTCTTCTGTCTGGTCCCTCTGGTGGCTGGTGACAGGCATTTATGAGAAAGCTCACCTGGGTTGGGAACCAGATATTCGAGAGTTTGGGAGCAGGTTGCAGCAGACACTGCTGGGCCAGTGGTCCACATCCTGCGGGTCAGGGCACCCCAGCCCCGGGGGGACTTTCCTTAGAGCCTCAGCGGGCATCTCTGTGCTCACCCAGCAGGATGGAAATGCCAGGGAGTTAACTGGCCCCCTCCCACCGCCTGCCCTGCTGGTGGCATCGTTCTGGGGACAGTCGCTATGCTGCCCCACAGCACGGCACTCTGGGGTCCAAAGTGATGTGACCTAATAACTGTACCTTTTATTTGCCAAACTCCCACCCTATCTCCCTTCCTCACCTTTCCTGTGCCGTGTTCTCTGCACACCAAAGGACCCCTTTTGTCCTTTTGCATCATCACCAGGAGCTCCCAGGACACATATTTGGGTCCCGCCTGCTCAGAGCTTACAGTCCAGGCACTGGCTCTCACCAGGGCAGGCTGTGCCCCAGGGGCCACCTGGCAGTGCCTGGAGATGTCTTTGGTTGTCATGATTGGGGAAGGGGGTGCTGCTGGCATCTAGTGGGTAGAGCCAGGGATGCAGCTGACACAAAGGACAGCTCTCCCAACAAACAGTTATCTGACCCCCAAGGTCAACTAAACTGTAGTGATGGCCGCATGCCTGAGAGACCAGCATGTACGGGAACTGGGCCCAGTGCCGTATCAGTCGGGCTCACGTAAGGAAGCAGAGCCCCGCGAGCCAAGGGGACCAAGAGGTAGATAAGGGGGTAACAGCTTCACAGATGGGGAGCCGGGCACGCAGGGGCACGAAGGCGGCGTGGGAGGAGCCACGCAGACACCGCCCGGTTCACGTGGAGCCTCGGGCTGTGGCGTCCTTAAGGGGAGCTCCTGCGGAGGGTCTCAGGTGGCATCTCGGGGAGACGGCGGGGCCGTGGGGAGGCTCCTGGGGGGGTTCGTGGTGGTGGGGGCTTGGGAGGCCGTGGTGGTCGCTGGGGAGCGCGTGGGGAGCCGGGTCCCGGCAGGGTTCCCCTGCGGAGTAGCTGGTCAGCAGGTGAGGGCCAACAGAGGAAGGAGGCTCCCACGGCGATCACCTGCACGGCCACCCCCTCCCCTCCCTGGGGGCGCTGACCTGGCTCCGCACGGAAGGGCTTTGGGGGCGCAGGACCCCGCCCCCACTCGGCTCGGCCGGGTGGACGCGAGCCTTCCAGCTTCACATCCACCATGAGGAGGGAACATCTGAGGACCAGGAGAGAAGACAGGGGCCATGGGGGTGTGGGACAAGGCGGAGTGAGGATGGGCCAGTGCGTGGGGCAACCTGGCCTGAGAGCAGGGAGGGCAGGGGCCCCGGGGAAGGGCCCGGAGAGAAGGGTGCCTGGAAGGGGTCTGCGCAGGGGAGGGCACGACTGAATCTGGCTGTTGGAAAGAGGTGCGGACAACAGGGTGGAGGGCGCACCTGCAGGACGAGGGGGAGATTAGGAGACCCAGCACCCAAGGGAGAAGGCCGTGCTGGGGCTTAGACAGGGCAGGGGTGAGGGGTAAGAGGGGCAGAAAGAGAGAAATAGGTGGAATCGCAGAGTCCTGAAGTAGTAAAACAAACAGAATTTGGAGATGACTCGGGTGTGGAGATGGACAGAGGGCAGGGTGATTTCTGCCCCGGGAAACTCCTAGTTCTGAGTTGTGGCAGATGAAGACCGTCAGAAGAAACCAGGCTCGGGGAAGACGACCACGAACCTCACTGTGGTCATTTTGAATTGGAGGTGCCGTCCGGGTGGGGGGAGACGCCAAATGCACAGCTGGTTACGCGTTTGCGGAGCTGGAGGAAGGGGCTGGACAGAGACGCTGCCCCTGTGCCCGTGAGGCTGGTAACTCGAGAGCCCCCAGGGGTGGTCTTTGGACAGTGGCGGCAACGTCTGGAAGCTCATTAGAAAAGCAGAATCTCTGGTCCCATCCCAGACCTACTGAGTCAGAAACGCTGTCAGGGAGGCTGGGGGTCTGTGTTTTAACACGCCCTCCAGGGGATTCTGATGCACAGGGAGGTTCAAGCTTTGCTGCACACTAGAATCGCTCTGGGAGCTTTCAAAATCCTCAACGTCCGTCCCATACCATTACTTCAGAATCTCTGGGGCCAGGATCCAGGTAGGGTGATTTGTCCCAGTTTGCCCAAGATGTCTAGGACTTTCCTGGTTTTATACTGAAAGTCTTGCATCCCCGGAGACCTGTCGGACCTGGGCACTCTGGATCCAGCCCTCAGAAGCTTTTACCTTCCCCCCCGATTCCACCTGTGCGGCCAAATCTGAGAACCAGTGGCCCTGCCCAAAGGAGCTGTGACTTCGGTTCCCCTGCTGGATGCCACACCTGGCCACTACTGAAGTCCTGCTTATTTCAGAAACTGACAGGGGTCTGCTGATCATCTTAGTTTAAGTGGGGAAGGATCCAGGAGTTCATCCTGGCTGAACGGAAGAATCACCTGGGACACCTTTAAAACTATTGGGTTCCCCAGACCCCCTCTTCAGAGGTTTGGGTTTATCTGGCCTGGGATGGAGCCCAGGGATTGGTAGATAACCAAAGCCCCCAGGCAAGTGTAACTACGGACAGGGTTGGAACTTCAGGCCTAGGGAGAAAGTATCACATGAGAAGAAAATGGTCCACCAGATTAAGGCCAGGTGGAGAGGGACGAGCCTTCCAAATAAGGATGGGGAGGTGGCCGGAAGAGCAAGAGGAAACCAGAGGCCATGGGGGGGCCTCTGTGGCTGAGGGGCGTGGCTGCCACTGGATGGGGAGGTGGAAGACGAGTCGTGGTGTTTCCACTTTTTTCCCCTCTTTTCTTCTCTCCTTTCTTTTCCCATCCTCATGCATTTCTTTTATCTTTGGGAAAGAAAAAAGAAATATCAGAATGGTCCTCTTGATAAGCTTCTGGCGTTTAAAAGGTGGCGAAGCTCCTTAGGCTTGAGAGCAAAGGACGTGGTAATAATTCCAGCCGATTGGCCTGCACGGCCGCTGCAAAGTCACACACTCCTGGGAGTCTGAGCTGGGAGGGGACTGTCCTGCACACGGCATCCTGCTGCCCAGCGGGGCCGGGAGTTTGAGACAGCGGGATGAGGCCACTGCTGAAGTCGTGCTATTTCAGAACGTCGTGGTGGCCTGTCGATCATCTTAGTAGGAGCGGGGAAGGGTCCAGGTTCGCTGGGCCAGGTTGGAGACGCTCTCCATTTATTGCAGACATTTCCTGCAGTTTTTCTTTTTTGAGAAGAGAAAATGCAGGCTTCTCCCTTTGTCTCAGAATATATTATAGAGGGAATAGGAGTTTCACCTAAATGCATCAGCTGTATGCCTGTTCCTTGGGAACTTCCTGTGTGTTTTTCTTCATCCCCTTTTCTCTCTTCTTCCAGCCCCTCACCCTTCCTTCTTTTCCTTTCCTTTTATTTATGTATCAGTGAGAGGTGATGAGAAGAGAATAAAATTCAGGCTAAAGGGGGAGGACAAGAATGATTAACCTCTGAAGGACTCTGCAAACTTGTTATGTGTGTGGCAGTTAAATGAATATCCCGGTTCTGAAACCCCCCTGAAATGGCTTTCCAAATGCATGTTGGCAGTTTCCTGACTACCTGCATCACTGAAGTCCACGCTGGTGGTAAATCGCCACTTCTCATGAACCTGCTGTCTGTCTTCTAGAGACATTTTCTTGTTAAATACTTATTTGCATATATAAAAACCCCGTAACAGCTCACTAATTGCCATGGGGCTCTGACAGGGTGCCGAGGAGATGCTTCATCAACGGCGCTTGTGGATTCATCAGATTTACCTGTTTAACTCACACTATAATTACCGGGCCATCTAACCACCGACACGTGTAGGTACTAATTATCCAAACGAGACAGGGAAGTTATTATTCACTTCTTGACTGTTATTTTGCTTCACTTCGTAGTCAACATGAGTAACTTCTGTTTGATGAGTTGGTTTAATCAAGTGCTTCCCTTAACTGTGTTGGAAATAGAGTGAAGTAACATGTCAAGTACATGAATTTTAGAATAAAATATCAACCGCTGGATCTACCCAGAAACAGCAAATGCTTAATGTAGTGAGATGGTCAGACCAGCAGGTGGCAGTGTGGACCAGAAAATAAATGTGTCTTTCCAGAGCTCAGGCTTTTCGGGGTAAAACGTCTTCCAGTTCTCTAGCAGAAGGCCTCTGATAAGGGGCTCAAGAGAGTCACGTTATATGCGAGGCTCTCCCGTCTGGAAAGACCAACCAGCCCAGAAGCTCCGGGGAGATGCTCTGCTCAGAAGGCCTGGTGTTACCAGGGTGATCTCCCCGAGTTCCTTAACTTCACTGGACTTAGGTAGCTCGTTCTGGGTTCTGCTTCTTCCTTTCGGACAGCCTTGTTGTACTTTGTCTAAACCCAAAGATTTTTGGCAACTTTACTGCAACCCAATGGGGAAAAAAAATCTTCAATTTAAGGGCCAGTTTACATTATTTTTTTTAAAAGCATTTGTTTCTAAATCTTGTTCCCAGGATGGTTAACATGAAAAAAAAGGTCATATTGTTTTTTAAAATATTCATCTTTGGCTCCCTGTTCTTGGCAAAACAGCTGACTTAGATGTAAGTAAAAGACGCTTGAGACCTTTGGGGGACATGTCATAAGGAATCCTCTTTAAACAACCTTCCAGTCATAATGAAGCAAACAGAAAATAATGGAAATAAAAGTGAAAATAGGGGCTTCCCTGGTGGCGCAGTGGTTGGGAGTCCGCCTGCAGATGCGGGTTCGTGCCCCAGTCTGGGAGGATCCCACCTGCCACGGAGCGGCTGGGCCCGTGAGCCATGGCCGCTGAGCCTGCGCGTCCGGAGCTTGTGCTCCGCAACGGGAGAGGCCACAACAGTGAGAGGCCCGCGTACCGCAAAAAGAAAGAAAAAAAAAAGGGAAAATATAAGTAGGGCCTATCTGCGTGACCATCAGTGTAATTCACTTCAATTCACTCTAGTAATTTCCCTGGAATAATATGAGAAGAGGATTTACAAATGCTTTCTTCCTTCCCTCCTTCCTTTCATGTGCAAATTTTCTTTCTCCCCTTAACCCACTGATAAAACAAAATAGTATTGATATTTAACCCAGGATACTATAAATGTTACCATTTTTAGATTCGGTTGTTAAACTTCTCATGTAATTCAGAATCTTGAGTACCAGGATGGGGTTGGCTCTTTCGAGGAGTGTTTAAATCATCTCTAGCTTAGGGTTCTCCAGAGAAACAGCACCAACAGGATGTGGAGAGACAGAGAGATGGATTGATTTTCAGAAATTGGCTCCCATGGTTATGGAACCTTGGAAAGTCCAAAATCTGCAGGGTGGACCGAGGAAGAGTTGCAGTTTTTGTCCGAAGGTGCTCTGTTGGAGGAATTCCCTCTTTTCTGAGAAGGTGAGTCTTCTTTTAAGACACCTGATTGGATGGGGCTCACCCACATTATGGGGTACAATCTGCTTGACTCAAAGTCCACTGATTTAAATGTCAATCTCATCCAAAAAACACCTTCTCAGAAACATCCAGGATAATGTCTGACCAAACACCTGGACACTGTGGCCCTGCCAAGTTGACCCATAAACCATCAGAACCTCTAATTTTTTCCTCCTGAAAGCATTTCCTGAATGCACAGAGCGAGCTTGGGATGAGTAGGCACTTTTCATATTCGCTCACATCAGGCAAGAGACTTTGCCCAGAACAACATGGCAGAGAGCACAGGACACTGGGCTGGGAGGTCGGCCACGGGTGTGGCTTTGGGGAGTAGAAGGCCCCCCAGCTCATGGTCCTCTCCTCTGGTAAAGTGTCCCAAGCCAGAAGTCCGCCGGCAGAGGACTGTGACCCACTGAATGCCACAGGAAGGCTAGTTGGGCCAGAAGCTTCCAACCCAGCCCCTGGAGGGCTCGGGGAAGTGTGGGCGAGGGAGGTGGAGTTCTTCATTACAGGGTAGGAGCAGAGTCCGGAGTCTGGACTGGAACTTGGGATCTGCCCTGGGATGAGGATCTCGTCAAGTGCTTCCCCAAATGGCTGCAATTCTTCCCCCCCACTGTATCCATGTCCTTTTCAATGTGACTTTGCTGCTCCCCCTTCAAAATGTGGGGTCTGTTTTCCCACCCCTGAAGTCTGACTGGCCTTGTGACTTGCTTTGGTCAATAGACTGTGGCAGAGCCTAAGTCTCAGGAGGTCTTGCCTGCCTCTCTTCTCCCTCCTGGAGCCCAACCTCCACAGGAAAGCCTGGAGCAGCCACTGAAGGGTAAGGGATGTGTGGTCCAGGTACCCCCGAGGCTGTGCTCACCACCAAGGTAGGGATGACTTGTTAGGTGGCAGAAGCAGGATGTGGCTGACCTACAGTTCTGGCGAGAGTGTTCTTCACCTAGAACCACGCTGATGGGAATAGCTCCAGTGGATGGACGTGCAGTCCATTCAGTACCATTAACCGTTATGAAACAAATTGGCACAATTACATTCATATGCAAATAAAAAATTAACATAGTTTCCTTACCCTTAATAGCATCTTTCACTTGCTGGGAGCTCTCAGGATCAAAGATTTCGCAGTGCAAGGCTGCAGTTCAGTTTCTGTAGTCAAGTGATCTTTTTTTTTTTTTTTTTGGCGTTACGCGGGCCTCTCACTGTTGTGGCCTCTCCTGTTGCGGAGCACAGGCTCCGGACGCGCAGGCTCAGCGGCCATGGCTCACGGGCCCAGCCGCTCTGCGGCATGTGGGATCTTCCCGGACCGAGGCACGAACCCGTGTCCCCTGCATCAGCAGGCGGACTCTCAACCACTGCGCCACCAGGGAAGCCCTCAAGTGATCTTTAAATCATTGCATCCTCTTGGGAAATGCACGTTGCTTGGAAATTTCTAGTGGACAATTTCTTGTTAACGTCACTTGGCAGATGCCCTGTCTCGAGTTTCTTCAATAAATCTACTTCTCAACCCACCCCCCAGTCCAAAGTGTCCAGCCCTGCCTTCAGTCCCAGACCAAACCCTCTGGGAAGCAGGTATGATGAGCTGCCTTAATCATCTGAGTTCTGTGTAAAGTCCCCCCTCCCCCATCAGACCCTGGTCCCCAAGGCCCCGTCGATACCAGTGACTCAGGAACAAGGATCCCTAAGCGATAGGGTCAGGGCACCCGTTGCCCCAACACAGGTCTCCTTTCTCGCCACCAATCCAGCTAGTGGACTAGACTTAAATCCCAGCTTCACACCCAAGTCCCTCCAGGGTGGGAGTCCAGACCTTTCTGGAGTCCTGACGTTGAGCTCCACCTTCCAGGGAGCACCTTGCTCCCTCCTCCCTGGCTCTTCAGTGGTTAATGTTTGGGCTATTAAATAGTTCACCCACGGAGAGTCCATGATGAACAAGGTGGAGACGAGCTCATTCAAATCACCCTATAAGGCTCTCACAGCCCAGGGCGCTTTATTTCCTCTTGGTAAATAAAAATGGGTGATGGGTGGGCAGTGTCACCATAACAGAGCACTTTTCATGTGAAATTATCTGAGTTTTGCTATAGTCCTAAGAGGTTCATAGAACGGTGATCAATATTTCCATCCCACAGGTGGGCAAACTGAGGCCTGAGATCACACAACTTGTAGGCAATAGATCTGCGAACTGAACTCGGCTCTTCTGATTCCAAACCCATCTTCCTTGGAGAGAGAGAAGAATGCGAACCCCTGGCAGAGGGGGCGTGGTCCCAAACTCTCATTTTTTCCCCTTCAAACCCACCTGCAGGGGTGGGGTTCCACAGTCAGAGCACGGTCATCTCCGAGTAGAACCATCTTACAAGAACATATCACTAAGGATGAGACTATATTATGACAGACGAAAACAATGCCTAATGCTCCGAAGATATAAGAAAAGACAAAAGAGAGCCCCTCTGTCTGCAGGGCTTATGCCGTGGCTTGGAGGGAAGATGCGTACAGTGGAAACAGTTGAGTGGTGAGCTAAGGAGTGCACAGCCCCATGCCCCCTGGGAGGCTAGTGTCATACTTTCGGGTGGGCAGGGAAGGGTGGGCTCACCCAGGATCTTTGCAGGTGGAGCAGGGGTGTCAGCGGACTCTGAGGATGTGGGTTACAGCTTACATTTCATGTCCATTTTGCACCTTAAAGGAATAAACCTCATTTCTGTTTTATCATGGACAGACACACGCCCCTTTCCTCTGACATTTTCTGTGCTTTCTGGGCTGCGGGCAGCAGGGGGTCGAGAGGGGTGAGAACAGCTGTCGGGGAAGAGCAGTCATGACTGTAACCATATCTGCTGCCTGGTCAACGTCCACCAGGGCCAGGGAGTTCAGAGGTTTTTTTGTTTAAACAACGTTTAGTGCAGTAGTCTCTCTACTCAGTCTAGAAATAGTGAAGCGTTTCACAGGAGAATGTACATTTATAATGTTTTACATGTAAAATTCCTTGACAGCTTGTACTGCCTGCCCCGGTGGGGCTGAGATTCTTGATTCACGGCCGTGTATTCAGTGACCTCCCAGCCCGGAGCAGGAGGAAGGAGCTGGGGAGGAGAAGCCCCCAGTGTCATAGGGAGAAGCTCCTCTCTCTTTCCCACTGCAGTTTCTCCCTCTCCTCCAGGTCTCAAGCTGTTGACATCACCTTGAGCTCCCTTCCTTCTCTCCAAAGAAGTCACTTCTTTCTGATGCAAGTGACCCAAACATGCACATCCTTTCTGGGGACCCGGATTTGTCCTTTTCGTGGTGAAGATAAAGTGTGGATTCAAAGGATTCTGTAGATGGGGCTTCCCTGGTGGCGCAATGGTTAAGAAGCTGCCTGCCAATGCAGCGGACACAGGTTCGAGCCCTGGTCTGGGAGGATCTCACATGCCACGGAGCAACTAGGCCCGTGAGCCACAACTACTGAGCCTGCGCGTCTGGAGCCTGTGCTCCGCAACAAGAGAGGCCGTGACAGTGAAAGGCCTGCGCACCGTGATGAAGAGTGGCCCCCGCTTGCCGCAACTAGAGAAAGCCCTCACACAAAACAAAGACCCAATATAAATAAATAAATAAATAAATAAATAAATAACCCTTCCCTAAAAAAAAAAAAAAAGACCTTCAATAAATGTTAAGTATTATTTTTTTAAAAAACAAAGGATTCTGTAGAAATTTCAAACAATCAGCTTCAGGAAACAGCTCAAATTCACAGACACGGACCCACAAACCAAGTGTCTTCTAGTAGAAGCTATTGATAGTTTTGTTTTTCTACTTTGTAAATATATACTTTTCCTCCAATAAAAGTTTATTTTTAGTGGCTACTATCTGTTTCGTGATGTGACATAATTTGGGTATAGAGGGTTGTTTCCTTGAACACTATTAGATTGATTTAAAACATGTTCTCCGTTTGCTTAGTTAAGAAGTTTGAATTCTTTTTATTTCCTTGGGAACACCCTGTGTGCCTTTTGTCACATCCACGTTGTCAAGGTGAGGCCTATGAGCTCTGATGCAGGTGGATATTGGGAAAAGAATACAAATTTGCAAAAGGAGATTGAGGGGCACCTTTTGTGACCCATCTCTGGGTAGGTGGTGTCATTTGGTTCAAATAACACGGCAGTGTTATTGTCCATAGCTGAGTAGGTTGTTAGAATGGATTGTCTTATTTTTCTTCATCTAAGAATTTTATCTCTTGACTTAGATCGATGCTAGAATGGGACTTGGGGTGGCTGGGAGATAGAGCTTGGTGATCCATATGTTGAAGGGTAGTGATGGACCCAGATCCCCAATGACAGGAAGCCCATCTGGCTGATCAAACACAATGCTAGGCAACCAGGGGTCACCCAGGCAACGAGTGGGGCTGGGAGACGTCCACCGAGGGGAGACCGTGGGTCCAGAGGATGGGACTGTTGTGCACACAGAGACAGGCCATGCAGGCAGGCTCTATTCAGACACTGGGGCAGGGAGCTGGCGGGGGGTCAGCACTGGGGACCTCCGCCCGCTGCAGAGACCAGGCACCAGTCCACGGGAAGAGCAAGTGTGAAGCGGTGTCCCCAGAACGTGACAGTTACCAAGAAGGAGGCGGACACAGGGGAAAGAGGTGCAGGTGCAAGGGCGTGAACTTGGATGTGAATTTGGGCTCCAGGTGGCACAGGATTCTTGAGGGCAAACAGAAGCCAGGGTAGCTTAAGTGTTGCAGAACTATGGAGTTGTTTCAGAGTTTCCTCAGGCTTCTTAAGTTTCCATCTTAGGAAGGCCTATTGTGTGGTCCTAAATATGAAAACGGCAGACCCCGGACATGGGGAATCTGACATGGGGAACCAGTCAGGGCATTTTTGTGTTGGGGCCCCTGGTAGGACATTATTGGATTTAAAAGTACGGGGTGATTGTTACTCCACAGTCTGTGTGTGAACGTGTAAGGAATGTGTGTTTGCAGGGCTGCGAGTGTGTGTGTGTGTGTAAACGTGAAGGAGTGGCTTAGGTGTCCCTCTTTGGAGCAATAACCCCACGTGTGACATCCAGCGGTAGCCTGTGCTTATCAGACAGGGATTGGAGACCACTTTCATTTTCTCAGAAGATACCAACCATCTTTAATTTCCACCTGCCAGATGAAACTGATAGGTGAGCTCTGACAAAATAACTTTCTTCATTCTGAACAGAATGCTCCAGAGAGGGAAACAAGAAGAGGTTTTGCATTTATTTTCATCCTTCTGGGGCTTCTGAGTTTTCAAGACCCTGGGAGAGTGAGGGTCTCCATCCTTCAGAAAAAGGGACTGCGCAGGGGAAGCAAATAGGACTACGGCCGTCAGGGGTTCAGGCTCAAAAACTGAGCCTGAGCGTTGAGTGACTGCAGATTCAGGAGTGTGGCTTCTGCATCCTGGCAAGAGGTGTACCTCCACTTCTGTTCTGATGTCTCCTGCCTGGACCACCCCGCAGTGGGGAAACAACCTTCAGCAGCTGGGTGACTTTAACACAAATCTCCAGGCTGGACGGGATGGCAGCGGGTCTTCTCGGATGAACGGAGCCCTCGGTGTCTCTGATGCACAGCTGCCCTCCTTTTGTCTGTCTGTCTTTAGCGCTCTGTTCCGTAAACATCTGGAGGGCCGAGTAACATCTGAGCCATAGTCAATAGCTTGAAGGAAGGATACATCTTATATTTCCCCACGAAGAGGCAAAATGGTGCTCGGGCTGCACCCACGGAGGAACTGGAGCATCTCTGTGCAGACTGAATCTGGAGCAGTTATCCCTGGTTTATGGATTGCTTTCCTCCCCCTCTTCCATCATCTGTGAAGCAATGAAATAATATGTGTGAAGACTCAAGATTCCTCCCGGATCCATCTGAGTATATTTGTTTTACATCAGCAGTCATAAAGAAATCAGTTAAAACATCTAATGGGAATGAAATTGCTTCCATATAATTTTTCAAACCCGACTTTTTCCCCAGTGTATGAAGTAGCCTGCCAACTACCAAGCTGCTTACTTCCTATTTGGAATTCATTTCTGTTGTGATAATATGTTTGTGTACTTTCTGGGGTTAGGATATCTGGCAAAAAGAACAAAAATAAGCAAGTCCCAACTTTGTTATCTGGTCAGTGTTCTGCCCTCATGACAAAATAAGGGATTCGGTTATTTGAAATATCCTTTGGTTGTCCACTGCCTCACTACTCCAAATGTGGTCCACAGACCAGCAATAGCAACGTCCTCCAACCTGGTTGGAAATGCAGATTTGGGGGCATTTCCCCCCTACATGTCCTGAGTCAGAATCTGTATTCAAACGAGAGTTCTCGGGGATTCCAGTTTGAGAAACGCTATAGCCTAAAGGCTTTGTCTGGGTGGGTGGGTTTCTTTGTCACAGGTTGACTTTGCTTAGCGTTCACAGCTGCACAGATCTGTAGGTCTCAACGTCCCTCATATTCTTTCTGCCTCTCTCTTTATAGGTATATATATTTTGTTTTTCTTTACTTTTTTTAACTTAATTCAACCATTTTGCTCAGCTCCATATCTGTGCGAGTGCCTCCCAAGTAAGATGCTATGGGGGAGGGGTGGGAATATATAAAAACGTGGCCCCTAACCTTAGAGGGGAAGGTGACTCCCCTCTAAGGCAGGTACACAAAGACCCTCAGAAGGCACCGCGGAGGAGTTGGGGGAGGAAGCCAAAGAGAGCGATTCGTGCTGAGACACCAGGGGAGCTGCTTGGACTGGTTCCTTTAGCTGAATTGAAAGAACCTCCCGGCCAGGAGGTATACGGAGGCGCTCAAGCATAGTGCCCGCAGTTACACCATGGTGTCCACCATCGGGGGAGACGGGTGTGCAGAGGACAAGGGGTACAAATGGGAAATAACAAGACTCATTCTGAGAGTGGGGATTAGAAAGACAGGTTGTGGCCAGTCTGCAGAGTCCTGCAACCCCATCTGCAAAGGGATTGGAGTTGAATGAGTCGACAATGGGCAGGTGCTGAAAGTTTTTGAGCTGGGGTCCTGACCCAGCCCCGAGGAGCTGTGCTAAATTAATGTGCTGGTTTTGTGCAGACACATTGCAAGAGGGGGAGGGCTGAATTCAAAGATCCATTGGGGTGTGTTTTTAACAGATTTGCTTTAAATTCCACCTCCTCCTTCACATTCCCAGGAGGTAGCAGTGGGAATGGGGCAAAGGAAGTGGATGTGAGTGAACCTGCAGGAATTATCCAGAGGACTGATGGGATGAATGAGGCAAGAAACAAATCAAATATAATTTTCCAACCTTCTTGCCATTGACCGAAATCAGAGAGGTGAGGGTGGAGCCTGTGTTTGGAAGAGGAAGGTCATGAGTGTTTGGACATGTTGAATGTGATGTTCTAAGGGAATATTTATAATGTTTATAAATCATTTCATGTATGTGTAAAATACATAAGTACATATAAATTTATGGATATAAAATATGTAATGTTTATAAATTATTATTTTTATTACTGTTGTCTTACAGGGGTGCTTGTTAATAGAAACAATATCACTATAACACTTTAGAGTGTACAGAACCCTCCTCCCTAAGATTGAAAGGACCTTCTGATTGTTCATCTTTTGTTTCTCTTTCTGTTTTTCTCTTAGTTTGTTTAGATTGGTGCGAGAGCCTGGAGCTTCACGGTCATCTAGAGTTTTCTGTGGGTGCAGATAAATGGACCTTTGGTGCCCAGAGCACACTTACTGACTCAAGCTATTTTGGAAAATCACTGGAGTTGGAAGCAGGATTAGAGAGGTGGCTACTCTGTCTAAGAGGCTCTAAGCAGTGCAGGAGAGGATACTGAGGCCGTCAGCTTTGCCGAGGAGAAGGAAAGGCTCCAGCAGGTCCCGTTCCCAGGGGTTCACCCAGGGATGTTCTAGGAGCAGAGACCTGGTATTGTCTAGTGTCTACACTGGTGGTGTTTGCAGTTGGAGGAATCCAGATCACCCTCTTTCTGTTGCCTCCAATTATGTCACAGAGACTCAATAACTCTAGGCAATCTGAATGAGCTTAATATGATTTAACCGTGTACACTTGACTTTTACAAGGTTACTAGGGGCACAAGTGAGTTATTGCTGCCATGACCTATGTGAGGTGAATCCAAAGGTCTCCCCACCCCCCAAGGTTGACGTGACAATTAAGTGACAAAAGAGATCTAAGAAAACACATTTTAAAGACCCCATAATAGGCCAGAAACATAGGTTTATAAAGAGTGTTGAGATACATTTAGATCGTGTTTTGAAGTTGTGAGCATTTTTATGCCTCTGGTATGTGATTAGAGGCAGTGCAGTCAGATGAGACCACATCTCAACGACCAAAGCGGGCTTCTGTGGTGGGATCCCGTGGTTCAGTGTTGGCTAAAACCCTTGAAGTTCATCGAGTCTTTGTTGTTCTTTCTTTGAGCTACTCTACTCATCTCCTTACGTCCCAGTACCAGGAAGATACCTGTTGCTTGGTAACTTGAGATGCCTGCTTCTGAAATCTTGGCAAGTGATAACAAGAAGAGAACACATATTTCTTGGAGTTCGGGGGTCCCTTGCCAGAGAAGTTTCTGGAACCCCAGTCCTCCCAACATTTGTCAACACGTGGCCAGAAGGCATCTCAGCTCTGCTCCCCACCAAGTTCTCCCAGTTAAAGCGTGGTGCCCGCCATCTTCCTTCCTGTCTGCTCTGACCCTACTGGGCGATGTCTGGGGTTGATTGTTGTGTTGCCAGTGAAGACACGAGAGTGGGAAGCCTGGCTGCTGTCACCAATATTCCTGCCAACGGAGCTCTTTCCTAGAGGGGCTGGTGCCGCTTGTTCCTGGCACTGCTGAAGCTCTCCATGCCAACATCTGAGTTAGTTATTCATTTGTTTATTCAGTGAATAGCTATAATCACTGATAACCGACTCTATACCAGGCTCTGTGCTGGGCACTGGGATACAGTGATTGGTTCAAACTCTGGCTCTCACCTCGCCCTTATGGAGCTTAGACTCTGACGTTAGATGTTCTCCGGAAGTAAGCAATGCGAACAAAAGAAGATTTTTGGAATTGGGGTTGATTGGAAAGATAGATAAGGGGCCCCACAAGCTGCACGGAAGATTTTAGTCTTTATTCTAAAAGCAGTGGAAATCTTTGGAAAGTTTTAATCCAGAGGGTGAGGTGACCAGTTTGGAGTTTTAGATGAACACTCTGGCATGACGTGTAAATGACATTCTGACTCAGAGCGGAATTGCAGGTTACAAGAAAGACAAATGGAAATGGAGAGAGCGGTAGGGAGGCTGTTGCGGGGTGCAGGAGACACAGTGGGGGCAGGGACGGGGCTGTGGCCGTGATGGGGAGGCAGGAGACCACCCCTGCCAGGGCAGCAAGCACTTCAGTGGAGCCCATGATGACCAAGCACCAGAAGCCACATTTGTTCGGTCCCAATCCAAGGAGATTCTATTTCCCTGTTGTCGCCATTTTGTTGTCTGAGGTCTCAGCCCCAAAGGAGCTCTGACCTCCACTACAAACGTCTCATTCCAGTGTGTGCCTTCCAGCCCACCAGCCTCCAGATGTGCCCAGGAAGGCTGGGATCCAGACATGAACAGAGTCCGGGCTTCAGCCAGCTCCCTCCAGGTGGGATGCTCATACTTAAGGAATTGGCTGTTACCAGAGAGTGACTGTGAGGGAAAATAAGCCATGTTTTGGAGGCACAAGAAAATTTCAGAATCACCATTTGGTAACCTTTCCATTACATATAACTAGACAGTTAAGCAGATACATTGCAGGACACTACAAGTGGGGTGGTGGCCCACAGTTTCTGCCTGGAAGCAGTCATCTGGCTGGAAGGGCCTGATGGTATATTTGTGTAACACTTTATATAGAAGTTTGAGGAAATGCCAGTTGCCCATATTATTTTTTTAAATGGAGAAGCTGATGGAAATGCCGGAGCTGGACTAAAACACGGGCGCATACACACACACACACACACACACACACACACACCCCTTCCCCGTGCCCAGTCGTCCTGCCTGGGACCCTATGATAATAAATGCTAAAATAGCTCTCTGAAACGTACGGACACCAAGGGGGAAGTGGGGGAGTGGAGGTGGGATGAATTAGGGGACTGGGATTGACATATATACACTAATATGTATAAAACAGATAATTAATAAAAATGACAAATAAAATTAATTAATTAATTAAATTAAATAGCACTCAACAGTTGCTTTAAAAGCATGGGAACCTAATCTCCTGGGACGGTCCATTGAAAGTCAGAAAGTTTCTAGAAATATTTATTCTTATCCACTTGGGGGAGAGCCTAAGCCCCTCCATGTTTAGATAACAGAAGATATTTTCGTCGTCTTCATTTTCATCTACTTTTCTACCCAAGCACCTGTTTCCAAAGACCTGGTTCTTCAACAGCGGTTGCCATAAACTAGGCCAGCAGGGGGCACACAAACGCAACCATCGCGCAGGTAAACATACCGCTTGCAATTTCACTTTTGGCCACAATTCTCTCCCGCCTCTGCAAGATACAAATTCAGGGGAGAAGGACAGTGGAATTAGGTTGTACATGGACTTAGAAAAATGTACAGAATCCTAAAAAGCAATACAAGTCCTTTTCACTCTTGGAACTGAACGCAATAATATAGCACCTCTTAATTGTTAAAAAAAAAAATCAGAAATCACCTAAAGCTTCCAGAACCACTATTTTACAAGTTGACCAGAGAAATAACTTTAAAAAGGAAGAAAGAAAAAAAAGAAAGAAAATATTTGCTATGGCTCCCAGCCGACTCAAAGAGCACACATTTGGGAGAGATGATAAAATAATCGTAAATACCAGATTCCTTTCTGAACGCTTGAAAAGGCAATGAAAGAGATGAGAAGGCAAAAATGGCACTTAAGCAATAAACACTTTCAAGTAAACGTATCTGTTTTGGTACACACTCCGTTCCCCGTTGGCATCTGAGTGTGGCTCTTAGTTCAAGAGGTTTAACCTACTCCAGGGAAAACAGATAAAAAAGAATCCAGCACAGTGCTTGAAGATCTTCACGTTTATAGACTGGTGTGAACTCTCTCCCCTACAAACTGTAATTTGGGTGGCTTTCCTTCAAAACTATTAGGGCATCTTCATGGAGCCAGGGTAATTCTCAGTTATACTAATGGTGCGCTCGATGTTACTGTAAATAAGATAAATGAAAGCAAACTTGTCTGAGCAGATGCAGCTAACAACAGAGGCATAGAGGCGTAATATGGCAGGAACAGAAATGTTCAACAGTAGAAAACAAGAGCCCAGGGCATCTCGATGAGCAGTTAGTGTGTGGTCATGCAGGGAAAGGATGCAGCCATCTGACCGTCTTGCCCACATTGCCATGTCCGGCGCAGCCAACTCTTCAAAAGGTCAGAGTCACAACCAGTGAAAGGGAAACCCTCTTGGGTTTCAGGCCTCCACTTCCAGAAAACCCCAAGAAATTTCTAGTGGAGGCATAAAGAGAAAACTCTTGAATTCTAGGGCACTGAAAGGCATCTGGAGAGTGAGGCCCTAATATCTACCCAAATTCAGGGGAAATGACACATTTATCTATTTCAGCCTCAATTCTTAGAGACCAAAGAAAATCTAAACCAGATAGGTGTGGCTTACAGCATGGCCCCATCGAACTAGCTTGTGTGTCCCCTCCCGCTCCGTCGATGTGGCTGATGTCATGCATTTTCTCCCTGTCCACACTTGTAGGAGAAAGCTGTGGAAAACTCAGCTCAGCACTCCCTCCAGAGAGTTCTTGAAGAGGAGGAGAAAGATGGACCCACAATTTGGGCAGATATTTTAGTTTGGGGCGTAGAAATATAATGGGAAGGAAAGGAAAGGCGCAGTAGAAAAACATTTGGACTCTAGTCCTCAAAATGTTAAGATTATGCCTTCAAGTCCCATCATAGAAATGAACCTGAGTGAGGGCACCATTCCGTGTGGGCAGCTGTTTGCACCCCAGAGTCCTGACTGTATCGACAGGACGTGGTCCATGTAGTCCTGGCCACCACACCTAGTCCCCTCTTGCAAGAGTGATTAGCTTGGAGTCTCTATGAAGATGACAAATGCACTCGTAGATCACTGGATCCACGCCCAGAAAGTCAGCGCTATGTGCATTTTACTGCACAGAAACTAAACTGGAAATATAACAAACTAAAAGATTTTGATTATATACAGCTAGTTCCTCCTCATAAAGGAATTGGCAGAATTGTAGAGGCTTGGAGGAATTCTTCTCCTGATGTCTTCCGAGGGCCTGTGTTGTTCTCTTCTTGGTCTCTTCTGTGCAGCTGGCTTCTTGCTCTACTTGCAAACCCTAGGAATGGTGGCCAGTGTGGTAGCTGGTTTTCTGCTACCTTGCATCCCGGGTAAGCATCTGTCTGTGCTCCTTGGTTGTCTCTGCAGCAATTGCTGCTGCACCTCCATGGAAAGACGGGTATTTCAAAATCCTTAGGGGTGAAAGAACTTCCTGATAAAAGTTTAGGTTGAAAATGGTTTTCTCCCCTGAAATCACAGCATTTTCAATGTAACACCATAGAAATTCTCTTCCGCTCAACCCCCGACTGGACCTGCTGGGGGATGGAGTGGGGAGGACAATGCCATTGAGGGTTTCATGCTCAGTATTGGACAGGCCAGTGTTTCCCCAGAGCTGCCCAGGCGCTGGAGAACTCATAAAATCTAAAGGGGGAAGCCACCTCTGTGTATTCTGACTCCTCGGGTCCAGAAGGGGCCCTGGAAAGTTCCCGGAAGGAGCTCACGGGGGGTTCTGACCATCAGGCAATTCGGGAAGCCACAGGTGATGGCTTTGCCCACGTCCCCTAGAAGGGCTCTAGGCTGCAGCTGTAGACGGAGTGTCTGCAGCTCTGGAAAACCTGCCACCTGGCAGTAGAGGCCCAAGTGACAAATTATATCATGGAGTATTTATCTAGCTTGACTCTAGTTCTATAACGTAGAAGGTGTGGAAACAAAGTGTAACTTCTGAAAAAAACAAACAAACTTTCATTGCAAAGCCCAAGATTCTCTCTGGGAAGTTTGCCTACTTTTCTGCTGGAGACTGGTTTTTGGCTAGGGGGCCGTTTGTGAAGGATGGCCATGTGAGAAAATGAAAATCAAAAATGGACCCGCACGTGGAAGCAGAGAGAGGGAAGGAGAGAAGCCGTGGGTGTCGAGATACAGCTGGTAGAAACCATCTCAGGCTTCACCCTGACAAATTCCTGACTCTAACTGTACTTTGCTTCAAGTATTTTGGCCCAGACACTAACAGCTGGTCTCAGGAGGCTATTGAAATGTAAATTAATTTAAATGAAAGGAAAGTGCAAATTTGGTTGCTCAGTTCCACCCGCCACGTTTCAAGTACTCCCCGAGCCACGTCATCAGTGGCTACTGCATTGCACAAGCAGGTAAAGGACATTTCCATCCTGACAGAAAATTCTATTGGACAGCACTGTCTGGCGTGGATGTAAGTGCTGGGAGGAGGAACAGGGCGCCTTGGCAGTGTGACATCTCTGAAGTGATGGTTGTTCCCGACCTTGGTGGAGCTTAGTGTCAGGGGAGAATCGTGCTCTGGTTCCAGCTGAAGCCAACAGCCCTTGATTATGGGACAGAAAGAAATGTGCACCATGGGAACACCTCTGCTGGCCTGCGCTCTTCTGAGATCGTTCAGTTGTTAATTTCCCAACTCTCAGAAACTCTAGCCAATACTTTGTATACAGTCAGAGAAACGGGTGGAATCCTGGAATGTTTCTTTGTGTTCCCCTTTTCCTCCAGAACCGTAGTTGGAGGGATGTCTCTGACTCGGGTGTTGAGTGTCTGCTGAGTCGTCTGGAAGGACCCTTGAAGGAGGCCTGCTGTTCAGACAAGGAGGAGGCTGGAATGTTCCCTTCGTCCCACTGTCTTCTCATGACTGGTGGGGAGCAGGTGTCTGAGATCGGCCTTAAGAATCAGGGTGTTTCTATGGGGAGTGAGATGGAGGGTTGGGAATGGAAAAAAGGAAAAAAGACATGCAGATGAGGGTGCTGTAAGATGTACTGTTTGATCCTATATCCAAAAAGGGCTGGGAACCGAGCTGAGTTTTGCATTATTTCCTGAAGGTGGAGATGTTGGAGCTTGGATGGGCTCCGTGGCTGTGATCAGGGGAGGCCCAGCCTTTCCATCAATTCAATCTCCCAAGTAAAGATAGAAAGGCCCTGTGTTGCTGGCTGGATCGTGAGACAGCGGTGGGTAACACTTTCTTTAAAAAAGTACTCATTCAAATTCTTGGAATGGATAAACCACATTCCAAGATGATGGAGACATTGCTCTGAGGGGAGAGTTATAAAGAAGCTATTTGGCAAAAATCTGTTTTATAAACGATTTATACCTCTTGATACATTGCATTAGAAAATCATGAGTGATTTATAGCCAAAACTTCCTTTGGCCACTTTAAATGATCTAGCTCTTCCAACTTGCCTCACGGACTCTGGTTCAGCTGGGCAATTAATCGATACCCCTTTATTGAGTGCCTGGTAGATGCCAAATGGAACCAATGTTTCTCAGCTCAGGATGTCATGGGTATAAAATCTCCGATAGCCTAAACTCTGATTCTTCCTCGCACTTAGAAAAGCTCCTCTCTTCTTCTCTCCTTTCCCCGAGGTGTCCTCTGCTTCCTAGTTCAAGAGCATGGTGTCTGGCATTTGAGTATTTGTTAAAGAAGTGAAAGAACTAGAAGATCACACTGACAGCAAGTCCCAGATCATAGTCAGGAAAATGCATGTCGAGTGTGGTGGTCCAGACGTTACGGAGGATCGGGCTTCTTCATAATAACACCTTATATTTGGTCGTGCTCTCCACTCCGGCAAACTCTTTCACACCAATGTAATTTCATTTGATTTGCTGTTAGACCTTAGATAACGTGATTAGCCTTTAGATGCCTTCATTTTTCATCCATGGCCCCCAAAAAAACCCATATGCAATGGATATACCATTATCTTTTCATCAAGATGCTGTATGAGTTATTATTGAGTAATTCCCCAGAATATTGTAAGAAGTCCATCTGAATATAAAAGGAGTGCCATTACTTTGGGAGTTTTTAAAGCCTATTTGTTATGGTCTACATGGGAAAAGCTGCCCCAATAAATTAGTATAACTCTAATACATACGTCGTTACCGCTGATGGAGATTTGGCAGAATGTGAGAAATTTGGGCTTTACAATCCTGCTGAGATGATCCTGGACGCAAGTCATATAACAGATCTGCCTATTTTGTAGCCAGCGGATTTCCTATACCTCCAGACCTCCGCCTAAGTGTTTTCCCAAGTAGGTTGCATGGCCTGGCTTTGTGCACTTGCGTTTTATTCCCTAGGGTGCACATACGTTTCTTCAGGACAGAGGTTATGGGATGCCCAACCACTTACCAGCTGTGGGAGCTTGGAAAGTCACTCACCTCTCTGACTTGAAGTGTCCTTGTGTCTCAAATAAAAATTACTATGCTTACCTCCCGGAGAAAAAGGAAGAATCAAATCAATGTCTGTGCAACGTGAGCAGTACAGTGCCTGGCGAGTAAAAGTACTCAGTAAAGGTAACTATGAATTTCCTTTCTCGTTCATTCCTCGGTGCCTATAGAAACACCAGGAACTTGGAAGGTAACAAGCAATGCTTAGTGATTTGAGTACAATGGTCCTTCCATGGCGTTAACAACCTTGATCTTTCCTGCATTGATCTTTGTGCCCATTTCTATAAAGTAAGGTGGTTGAAAGTGTATAATGAAAATGTATAGTTTTCTTCAGTGGGTTGGGAAGATTCTTGGTAAATTAAATATTAAACTTTGCTCTCTTCGTTGTTAACATCACAAAGCCAAAATAAAGACAACCGGGGTAGGACGTTGATTTAAAACTCCTCAATTTCATCAATTTACATATCTAAGCCTGATTTAATCCAGAGGAAAAAACAATAGCAATGTCCTGAATGCTTCATCTCAGCAAAGAGACACGATTTTAAAAAGGAAACTCTTACACTCAATAATCTAGAAGAGAGACCTGTCTTTGGTAGCATTGTCCGGCAAGCACCTTGCCTCTTGGTGAGAATGCCAGGATTCCAAAGCTAGATTTTTCACCGGATACCAGCATTTCTAGGAGAAAAACTGTGTAGGAGATCACATGTGGGGAGAGGGGGAGTAACGAGCCCCAGAACCTCTAGGCGTCTCTGGGAGAAGTGCTTTCGTGCTGTCATAGTCAACGTTCCGACAATGCTTGTTACTTTGCATCTCTTCCAGAAGTCTTTCTGTGGCAGTGCTCACACCCCTCACAGCAAACATTTTAAAGAGCAAAATGATTTACCGTCATTTCAGTGTTGCTAAGGGGGAGGGGAGGTGTCCAGCTATTTATCGCTGGGGTTTTTCCTCCCACGCCCTGGCCCCCGTGGATCCTCCCCATTTCCTCGGGGAGCTACGGAGCCCTCATCTTCTGGGTCTGTTAGGCAAGTTCTGATGCCAGAAATTCCATCTCCTGGACTGAAGATTTCCACACAAATATTGCCAGGGATGGGCAAAGCTGATGGACCACTCTATTTGGGGGAGTTTGCAGTTTCATTAAAGAAGAGCTGTAGAGGGACTTCCCTGGTGGCACAGTGGTTAAGAATCTGCCTGCCAATGAGGGGACACGGGTTTGAGCCCTGGTCCAAGAAGGTTCTGCATGCTGCAGAACAACTAAGCTCGTGCACCTCAACTACTGAGCCTGAGCTCTAGAGCCCCCGAGCCACAACTGCTGAGCCCACACGCCTAGAGCCCGTGCTCCGCAACAAGAGAAGCCACCGCAATGAGAAGCCCACCCACCGCAACGAAGAGTAGCGCCCGCTCGCTGCAACTAGAGAAAGCCCACGTGCAGCAACGAAGACCCAGCACAGACAAAAATAAAATTAATTAATTAATTTTAAAAAAAAAAGAAGAGTTGTGGAAAGATGGCTAGTTGTGACATGTTTAGCTGGTGATGCAAGAATAAGCCTGTGTTGAATGGTCTTTGCCCATGGACACACCTTAACATATACATTAATTTTCCCTTCTGCTTTCTGTTCTGCATTAACTGCACCTCCATAAGCCAGTTTCAGATCTGTAAAATGCGATGATAATGGGACCTGCCTGCTAGGGTTTCGTGGAGGATAAATGAGGCAATTCATGTGACCAGCATGTAGTAAGTAAATGCTCAAGAAATGTTGGTTGTTATCATTACTATCGATTTAGAGGTGTTTGAACAACAGTTGGAGGAAAGAAGCATCCTTTCTGAAGGAGATTACTTTTTGTTGCTTACTTTATAGGTGATCACCTTACATTTAAATTCTCACGATTTGACCCAAATTTCCTAAATGGACCTGAGAAACAGCAAGAACGACCCATGATGTGGTACAACTCTTTTGGTCTCTCACCAGCATCGATCCTTTTAGGTTATATTTTAATCATTGGCTCAAATAGGTACCCAAAACTGAAGTTTTAAAAATTGAGGGAGCTTAAAAGAGTGGGTTGCATTTAAATCGGCAGCTGCCGTGGATTTGAGGCAATGTTTAAAGGAATTGATTTTACCAGACTGAAAATAAAAGAGAAACAGCAATTTACACAGCGCTCTTTGTTATTTGAATCAATAGCCCTGTTCCCATGAAGAGCCAACTTTTTGTCTGGTATTCAGAACGCAGTTTACCTCCTTGCAATTTTGTTATTAGACCATCAATGTAATATTTGTGTGTTTTGAAAGTTTCTTGCTCCAATTCCTCTTCCACCCCCATATTTGCAATTCTTTCTCTGTGCCAGAAACTTGGCATTTATTCCTTGTGGGGGAGTTGACATATGCTATAAAAATATGTTTCTCCAATTAACCTTTTCATAAGAAATCTCAGGAGTAGAGCACAGCATTTTCTGATAAGGAAACTGACATCTATACCGTTGCTAGAAGGAGCCACACAACAAAAAAAGGGAGGTGGCAGGAATAATTGTTTGGAGAGAGTGATAACGACATTTGCTTTATTGACCTTGATGTTTAAGGCTCTAAGTGTCTGCATGCATCTCACTACTTCATTTCGTGCTCCCAACGCTGCTCTGGGGTATGTGCTACTCTCTATAGTTTACTTCTATGGAAATTGAGGCTCAGGGAGATTAAATACTCGGGGTCATATTTATTAAACATCTGACTGGAATTTGAACCCAGATCGGTTTGACCCTGAAGACACATCAACCATGTTACATTACCTCTCGTATAGTCCAATTTGGGTTTAATTGGATATTTACTAGATATTGGATATTATTGGACGGTTTAATTAATGGCATTAATTAAAATTTTTTGAGTCAAAGAAATTTTGAGAAAAAAAATATCCATTTCTTTCTCTTTCAGTAACTCAGCAGCCAAGAAGTCTTTTCGGTTGGAGCTTCTGATCAGGAGTGGGGAAATTGTGGAACTTCCAGGCTCAACAGTTATTCCAGAAGGAATTGTAGATGGGAACAATGTTTCACTCCGCTGTCACAGTGAAATGCTTAAACGCTCGAGATTTCCCGTAGGTAAGCCATCTGTGACTCGAAGAAGTGTCTCAAGGTCTGTGATTGGACACCGAGGGCCCGTGATGGCAAGGGCCGTGTTTCCAAGACGACCTCTGTGAGTCTTAGAGGGCAGGGCTTGGGTTTGTGCTGGAACAGGAGGGGGGCGGTGCCTTTCTTAAAAAAGCTAGACCCTGAACGCAGTAAGTGATGTGACTTATTAGAATTATGTTGGTTCGCGATCAGGGGTCTGTGGACCCCCGTGCGGTCCACAGTTGGAATTCAGAGCATCTATGAACGTGAATGAGAAAAAAAATTCTATCATTTTTTGCAAATCTCTGACTAAAATTTGGCATTTCCGAATACAGACAACAAACCACACTGATATCAATAGTAACCATGACTTTGTCATCAATAGAAATCAGATATTTTCACACCATGTTACACTCGTTGCAGAGCTAACAAACTGCCATTTATGCTCATGACTACCTTAAAATTACAGGGATTACAGATCAACCCTAGATCCCGTGATTGAATGCCCTAAGCGTTAAGTTCACGTATGATCATAAAACACATTTGGTTTTTAAAATATTTTGATACTGTATTTTAAGGTATTGGATCCCTTCCTAATTCTCTGAGTTTTATTTTATGCATTTAAAACATGGTTTTCATGTTTTAAATGAGATGGTTTTCAATAAAATGAAGTAGAGATCTCAGCTTTAGAAGCAAGTAACAAAAATACACGTTTAAAATAACTCCCTTGACACAATTTGTTTGGCGATCTTTGGACTTCATTCATTTTAACTCAGCATTTCTTCAAGTTCCACCCATGTACCTGTTTTAACTAAAATCTGTAACAAATTTCAGAATCTGTATCCATTAAATTTTTTTCATTAATCACTATTTTGTATTGTGATGATTAAATAAACAACATTTTGACATTTGCATCTATCTTACAGAAGAAATTTTCTTTGTCACAGTGAGTTCTCCACATCTCCAGGTATTCTGGAAAGGGGGCTGGGGTGCGGGGCACATGTGAAAAGGCAGAGTCGTGCTGAGGCAGAGTTACCCTGCGCGGGTCTTCACGCGATGTTGTGATCCCAGCCCTCCTGGAGAGCTGGCATCCTTCTTTAGGGTCCCTCAAACTGTAATAGCAAGTGATCCCCAAAATAACCCCCAAATAGCCTCCCCACCAGTCTGACACATTGCCTGAAATCTCCACTATCAATCTGACTTGGGATCCAGGTATCGTGGTTTTAGAGCCTTGGCTTCAAAAAACCAAATGCAGGAAAGATGTACTGTTTCTCGTATTTTCATAGATTATAAAATGCTTCTTCAATCCTCCTCTCTTCCTGTATAAATCCTTCCCCCCTTCACCCACTGAGTAAGACAGATTCCTGCGGAAGAGGTCAATCGGCCTTGCTGTGAAGAGCAGGAAATAGAAAACATCACAGCTTCTCTGTGCTCGTTCACATGGAGATGTCGTGATGTGTGGGGTTTTTTTTTCTCCTTTTGCTGAATCCCTGATTCTGTGGCTCAGTCCAGGCCCCAGCCTATGAACTCCTGGTGGTGGTCATTCTCCTTGTGGATTTCCTCTTACTGGGTAAGTTTCGGTGTCACTCTGATCAGAAAGGAAGATCAGAATGGTTTGTTGGTTTATTCTACCAGCATTTCCCAGCCCAGCAGAGATCCCTGGGCTAATGAGCAATTTCCAGGAAGCCTGGATTATAATGGAAATATCTTTCCCAAGAGGGGCAGATGCATTGACCCCTTACTGACAGGGTGACGGCACATCCTGGATGCCTGGCAGAGTCACAGCCCACTCGATGTCCCTGTGTCGTATGTTCAGTTGTTGGTAATGACTGTCACGCAGGCCAGTTTAGGGATGGAACAGAAGAAGTGGACAGTGACAGAAACTTAGTGCATGTGGAGCAAAGGGCCAGGAAAGAGTTGACTATAATTAGAGGTATCACTGATTAGAAGACAGTTGGTAAAAACACCGGGTGCCCTTGGATGGGTGCCGTTCAGGTGAGAGTGAAGGACAAAAAAAGAGGAGGGACCAAAACTAACTGGACTCCCTCCCAGGTTCCCTGACGGCCAGGACCACCTTGATGATCGAAATGTGCAAACTCTGATTTTAAGACCCCCTTCCATACTGGAGCCAGATTTTGCAAACCTTCATCTGTGGCTGGGCTTGGAAGTGACTTTACAGATGTCGTTTCCACAGGAGAAGGTAGAACTCTTTAATCCAGAATTTTTGTTTTTGTCTGCTCTCCCTTTCTTCCCTGTGGTCTATTTCCCATCCTGCAATCCCCATGTGTGCAGCTCAGGGCTGGGTTGGTGGTGCTCTCTCATTAAAAAGAAGCCCCCAGACCATGCCTCACCAAGGAGAATGAAAAACCGAAGCCATCAGTGGTTCGGTAATCCACACTTATTGTTATTTTGTATTTTGAGCACCACCTTTTCCACTTACAAACAGTTATATTATTAAAAAGATATTTTCCGAAGATAGTAACCTTGGCAGTAGTTGTCAAGGCTAATAGTTTGACATTTCAGATCACCCACAACTAATCAACTGAACATGGCAACACATTTGAAAAACCCATTATAGGCAGAAGGCCCTGAAGTAATATGTCAACTCTCGCACTAACAGCTGTTATGTAAACGGGCTGATTTTTCTCTGCTGAATGGTCACATGGTTGAAGGAAGAGTGGCTTTGAAGGACGAGTGCATATAGCTGCGAAAGGAGATTGTGTTACTGAATGCCGTATATTTATGGGGAAAAAGTCCCTATCACTGATGATAAAAACACTCAGTCATCTCTCACAAATGCTTCTAGGGATGTTTTTCTCTTCTAAACATAACACTCCCCAAAGGGCGTGGAGGGCTGTTTCACCATTATTGCCTTCCTATTGGGGAAATGATCTTTAGGACTCAGCTTCCGAGGGCTGTTGTCCAAGATTTCCCTGAAAGATAAGGAGGGAAAAAAAAAAGCCAGCAGCTTCAGGTTTCAAAAACTCCCAAGTCGAGATGGACAAATAAAGAAGGGAACTAATTTTGTTTCTGTAATTCCTATAGATTTTCAAGTTGTTTTAAGTATTTGAAGAACCTCCTTCTGAGGACAGTTCTTTTTATCTCTGAGCCTTAGTCTAGATTTATTACTGAGTGATCTTAAAGCTCTTTGTGTTTTTTGAAAAACAAAATAAGTCCAAGAGTACTTATAAATTGCTCCAAAACGACACAGAAAGGTTGAAAATAAAGGACTGGAAAAGATATTCTGGGTAAGTACTAAGCCAAAGAGAGCTGGTAGCTGTATTCATAGCAGACAAAAGTAGAATTTAGGGTAAAAAGAGGTAATACAGGAAAAGAGACATGACAGATTTCGTAAAGGAAATATCCTTACGTATGAGAAAGCATTCATAAACCTAACCATTTCACCTTGATGTATATAAGCAGAGGCTGACCAAGGAGCGTGGGTAAATAAATTTACAAATATAATGGGGGATTGTAACCCAAGTCTCAGAAGCAGAGAAATTAAAGCAAACTGAAAACTGTTCAGGATAACACAGAAGAATAGTGCCCATCCACTTGATCTAAGAGATGTATTTAGATGTCTTGACCTTGACCCTATGGAGAAGATTTTTTTTTTAAAACATTCACAGAATATTTTCTTTTTTTAAGTTATTTGTTTATTTTTTATATTTATTTTTGGCTGTGTTGGGTCTTCGTTTCTGTGCGAGGGCTATCTCCAGTTGTGGTGAGCGGGGGGGGCCACTCTTCATCGCGGTGCGCAGGCCTCTCACTGTCTTGGCCTCTCCCCTTGCAGAGCACAGGCTCCAGATGTGCAGGCTCAGTAGTTGTGGTGCATGGGCCTAGCCGCTCTGTGGCATGTGGGATCTTCCCGGACCGGGGCACGAACCCACGCCCCCTGCATCGGCAGGTGGATTCTTAACCACTGTGCCACCAGGGAAGCCCCATTCACAAAATATTTAAGTGAAGAAATTCTTAGCTAACCTCAAAGAGTTGATAGGTTAGAAGCCTGTTCTCTGACTAAAATGAAACTTAGTTAGAAATTAATACTAAAAAGACAGCCAAAACACCTCTCACTTTTTGGAAACTGAAAACACCCACCTGAAAAATTCATGGGTTAAAGAAAAAAAAATAGTGAAAAATTTCCCAAAAATATCTAGACCCAAATGACCAAAACACTACAGGTCAACATATGTGTGGCAGAGCTAAATTATACTGAGAAGAAAAATTTTAATCTTCAATGCAGTTATTAGAAAATGAGGGGGACTTCCCTGGTGGTCCAGTGGCTAAGACTCTGCACTCCCAATGCAGGGGGCCCGGGTTCAACCCCTGGTCAGGGTACTAGATCCCACACGCCACAGCTAAAGATTCCGCATGCCGTAACTAAGATCCGGTGCAGCCAAATAAATAAATATTTTTAAAAAATAAAGAAAATGAGGAAGTAAGTCCACCATGTGAGGACACAATGAGAAGACACCAACTAAGAACTAGGAAAAGGGCTCCCACCAGAACACAATCATGCTGGTGTCTGGCTCTTGGATTTCCCAGCCTCTGGAACTGTGAGAAATAAAATTTTGTTGTTTTAGGGAGGAAGGAAAGAAGGGAGGAAGAAAGAAAGAAGGGAGGAAGACGTAAGAAGGAAAGAAGGGAGGAAGACGTAAGTCGTAAGAGAAAGAACGGCATGAAGGTAAAGAATCACAGTAGAAAGCGATTAATAAAACAGAAGAAAACAGAAAATGACTCATTTTTCTATGGAAATTTTGGTTACCCACCGATGGTTTATGATAAACACTTTATTTAAAAACACATGTTCAAACCACTAACAGTGTCTTTTCAAAACGGACAACATTTCAGTTTGTTCAATCAGAAAGAAGTTGTGCTGAGCCCACGTTGTAGGCGGACCGCCTCTCACCTGTCATGATGTCAAGATCTCAGGTAAAGGTGGAGGGTGGGGAGGCTGGCGGCTCTGGCACCGGCCTGGTTTGCTCATGCGGGTCCAGCTAAGCGAGGACTATTGGCCGCATTTGGTGGCCTGGGATGTGGCAGCTGTTGCCACAGTCAGAGTCGGAAAGTTCCTTGGTTATTATTGAACATTCTTCACGTCAGCGAGGCTCTTAGCCCAATCAGGACGATCTCTCTCAGTCTTCTGGTCCTTAGAGACTTTAACCTCACAGACTTCACTTGAGAGCTCTCTTGGTGCTGTTGAATCAAAGTTGGTAGTCCCTTGCCGTGCCGTTTGACCAGCGTGGCCAGCACCCACGCTCAATCTGAGAGCCTGAATTTTGTGCCCAATTAAACACAGAATTAAAAGCCCAGAAGAGCACATCCACTATCAAAATTAGGCCTTTTCACACCCTAGGCTCGCTTAGAAAACCTTTCCTAGGTGACTAATAAACCTCAGCACGGCTGTCCTTCCAGCGGTGTGCTGGGGCTCTGTTTGCAGCGAAACGTTTACGAGTCTGAACAGAATGCAAATTAGCTCAGTTCCTAAGGACTAATTGAAAACCAGGTAAGTCAGCATTGATTTTCTGAATTAGCAGCCTTTCTTACAGCTTTGGAAATCTCCTTAACTTTAAGTCAGGTCAAAAGTGGTTCTTGGGTCAGGAGAAGACAGTAAGACAGGACACAAAGTAGAATCCTCTCTGATGCCACCATTTTTTCTTTGTTGCCATTTTCCTATTTAAATATGTTCTATTTCTATAACATATAGAATGCAGAGTGAAATGTATTGAACTTTCATATTTGGCCACAATAAAAATGTGTTCCTTAATACATCAGGCTGAAAAAGTAATGAAACTCGAAGAGTTAGAAAAAGATCATCAAAACTAGCTATTAGTTTTGCAAACACAGTGAAGCAGATCTGGCTACATTACAAGCAAATTGGGGCAGGGAAATACCATTTCATCTGTATCAGAAGTATAAGAAATGTATGTATTTGGGTACGGAGACACTGAAAAAATTTAGAGACTCTTGTATTTATGCCAGAAGTTCTGGTTCACTTGTGGCTCAGCACCGGCCTCTCTATTCCCTCCTCTCAAACTCAATCACCTGCATGAAGTATCTAATATCGTGTGTTTTGGTGGAGGGTTGAGGGTGGGTGGTAAGAAGCAGCCGAGCAGGGAAAACTCCTGTTCTCTGCCCTCCAGGCACAAGAAACTGAAGGCATCCCAGGGAATCAAGCCGCCATGTTCCTTGGTAGGTTAAGACACATCTGCTTCCGAAACCCAAACAAAGAGATCCAAGCTCATTGCAATCTTAGAAAACAGAGGTTCTGGTTGTCCCTTAGTTGAACAAATGTAATCAAGGAGCCTGAGAATTTGAGGCCATTCCACATCATCTTCTCTTAGCCGTTCATTTTTTTTTTTTTTTTTTTTTTTTGCGGTACGCGGGCCTCTCACTGTTGTGGCCTCTCTCCCGTTGCGGAGCACAGGCTCCAGAATCGCAGGCTCAGCGGCCATGGCTCACGGGCCCAGCCGCTCCGCGGCATGTGGGATCTTCCCGGACCGGGGCACGAACCCATGTCTCCTGCATCGGCAGATGGACTCTCAACCACTGCGCCACAGGGAAGCCCTCTTTTAGCCGTTCTTGATGGTAGTTTATGTTAGGATCCACTGCAGAACAATACTAGAAGGGACACCATGTTTCATGTCTACCAAGATATATGCACCTGCCGATTCAAAAGGTGGTGCTGAGAATCACCACGAACAGTACATTTATTGCTTAATCTCCTGGTCTCATGATTCTTTTGGACAAGACCCTGGGCTTGTAAAGGTTGGGAATCAGGAACTCTGGGGGCTGGCCATGCTTCTACCACTAATTAAATGTCTGATCTCTCTGAACCATAATTTTCTCACCTGTAAAGTAAGGAGGTTAAGTCAATGTCTTCCCAAAGTTCCTTTTCTCTCTAACAAGTTACACGTTGTTGCTCTCTAAAATTCACTCTGTTGTAGGTTGAAACTTCTCCTCCATTTTGAAGGCTAATTTTTTAAAGGAAACACTACATGATAGCAAACAAAAACCCTGAACTCTGAGCTCAGTCAGACACAAATTTGAATTCCTACTCTGCTGTGTGACCTCAAGCAAATTACTGTCCCACTCTGAGCTTCAGTTTTTTCATCTTCAGGAAAGAGATAATAATATCTACCTTGCAGTTTATTCAAGAACAAAAATGGGGCAATGTACGTAAAGATCAGTGCCTTGTATGTAGTAAACACTCAGGAGATCATAGGTATTATTATTGTTATTATTTTCTTGGCTAAGACTTGCCATTGCCTTTTGCCCTAACTGTACAAATCTTATGTAAAAACACTGGTGAGGCTGACTGCAAGCTCACTAAGCCAGTTTTTTCTTCTTCCTGAGCACAGCTATCCTTCATTTCCCAGCATCCCTTGCAGTTACACGCACACATTCTGCCAACGGGATGAGCGTGGAAACCTCCCACTACAAACAGCCATGCTTTTTCTTCTTTTTCTAACTTGGTGTCACTTTGGAAGCCACGTGTGGAAGATAGCAAAGCCAAGGGATTGAAGGCTCCTGGGCCTTAGGATTAATGCTTGAAGGAGAGATGCCTTGATGGTCAGAGACTCTCTTTGGACTTTGTGCATGAGGGGACAAACTTCTGTAGTCTTTGAGCCACTTTTCATCTTTTAATTTCTTTATTATAGCAGCTAGCTTTGTCTAACTTGTCTAGAGAGAAAAGCCATGATAAAAATATATAGTTTTTTAAATGTATGAAAAGAACAGCTCCTTTTCATTTACCTGAATTTGAAGGAATCTTTGCTCTTTCAAATTCAATTTCAACAACATTTATTGATGGCTTCTGCTGTTCGGAGGTGGGACGAAGTACATGGAGGATGAAGAATAGCGCCTATCGTATATGGGGAATCTAGGTAGGCAGCAGGAGACCATTTGGCCAAAACTCACATGTTACAAAGCTTTAGATTTAGCCCGTTGAGGTTAACTCCAAATGAGGCTCTGCACACAATCACAGAATTAACCCAACAGGATTAAAAGAAGACGGTAACCATACAACACCCAACATGCTTTGAAACCTTGTATTGATATTCCCTAATTTATTTTCATTCTTTAACCATATCAGGAAGGCCCGGAAATGGAATAGTACTGATTGTCTCACAGTCGCTGCTCCCAAGAAGTGTCCAGCCATGAACACACACAGTTCCATTAAGTGCTACAGTAAATGTATATCACAGATACAGAAGGAGCACAGATGGGTGAAGAGAGAGATGTATTCCATTGGGGAGGTTAGTGGAGTAGATCTCCTGGAAGGGAGGGTCTTGACCCAGCTGTCAGGGATGACAAGGAACGTCCAAGGTGGGAGGGGAGTCGGGGAGTGGCATTCCTGACAAAGAACGACACTGTGGCATGGAACAGTGTTCGGAGAGCCTTCGAGGATTTAGAACAGAGTAACTTAACTTGATTTGCAATTGATAGTCATCATTTGAACAACAGTCTTAAGGATAAACTGGGGAGCAAATATATCATTGGCTAAGAGGACAGTTAGGGAGCAGCTGTGATAGTCTAGAACAAAATGTGACCTGCTGATTCAATAAAGTGGCTCTGGGGTGTAAATGACAGGGCAGGATCAAGAGATCTGGGAGGTTGAAATCACCGCTCCCGAGTGGCTTTGGAGCTGAAGGAGAAGGTTCTTGGATCACCCTGAAGTTCTGGCATTAATGCTGGCTGGTAACACTCACCATGTTAGGTGAGACCAATACTCATTTCCTGACCAACAAAGGTAAAACTCAGACCTTCTCAGATCATCTCCTGCTTGGTCCCATTCCAGTCCAGTTTTTATCCAAACCAGGACACTTGGTCTCTAGTTTGAGACCTCTTTGGGCCCCATTTTCCACTGAACTAACAGAAACCCCTTGGTTTATAGGAAATGGTTATTTAGACTAAATCAAATACCAGTTGTTTTGGGGTCTGTGTGTGTGCGTGCGTGTGTGTGTGTGTGTGTGTGTGTGTGTGTGTGTTCATAGCAGGCTTAATTGTAATAACATTTATACCACATAATATAGTGCACAGAGGTTGTAATTTTCCTATCATCTAAATTGCAGGCTGAAATTGTATTAAGGAAGGACTGTAGAGAGTGAATTACTGCTTTCAAAATGACTACTTTTAACCGACAATGTGACCGGCAGATGAATGCCGAGGATGGGAGGACATCCTGTATTTGACGTTAGTCAGTCGTACCTCTGGACTTTTTAAGTGTGCCTAGCTCAGACCATTTGCATTTTAAATGTACAACTGGCACCTGGTCTACCCAGGAAATCTTTTTTTTTTTACTTAATATTGTATCACCTTTGGAAAGCACTTAGTTATTTTGAAGATGTCATTTGGACAGTTCAGCCTGTCAATTTCTTTTAGACGTTCCTGCTGGCTGGGCCTGGGGTTGGTTGTAACAACCCAGAGCTGGGGTGCAAACTGGGACATAATTGACTTCTTGCACGTAGTGAAATGAGCAATGAGAAGGTCAGCATCTTAAACCCATGAGATATTTTTTTGCTTATTAAACACGGTGACATGGGGCTTCCCTGGTGGTGCAGTGGTTAAGAATCCACCTGCCAATGCAAGGGACATGGGCTCGAGCCCTGGTCTGGGAAGATCCCACATGCAGCAGAGCCACTAATCCCGTACACCACAACTACTGAGCCTGTGCTCTAGAGTCCGCGAGCCACAACTACCGAAGCCCATGTGCCACAGCTACTGAGCCCACACGCCTCGAGCCTGTGCTCTGCAACAAGAGAAGCCACCGCAATGAGAAGCCCGTGCACCGCAATGAAGAGTAGCCCCCATTCGCCGCAACTAGAGAAAGCCTGCGCACAGCAACGAAGACCCAATGCAGCCAAAAATAAATAAATAAATTTATTTTTTTTAAAAAACCACGGTGACAATGAGAAACCGGTCTCCCTAGGAGCAGTCTCGGGCATTGTGAAGGTGGGAGCTGGATTTAAATCCTGCTTCTCCGTCGACTTTACTGGCCACTGAATGACCTCAGCAAGAACGACAACCTGTCTGAGCCTCAGTTTCCCCATCTGCAACATGGTTATAATAATAAATCAAACCTCAGGAGGCTGTGGGAAGACCCAGGAGGCAGTGTCAAAATATGAGACCAGGGCGAGTCCCCAGGGCAGGGGGATGCTCTTGGCACTGTTATTGTTCTGGAGGACAGTTCAGTGTGGAAGCCCCCACTGTCAAAGCTTCCAGAGACTTCCACGCCAAAACGGATCAGAGAGAGAGAGGGAGAGAGAAGAGGCACCAAGAAGGACAGGGGACCCACTGCCTCCTACCATCTCTTCATCAGCAGCGTCTCATCGTCCGCAGCCTTCCAGCCCAGAGTCTGGGGGCCCGGGGGCTTTTTCTGACTCTTCCAATTGTGTGGGTAAAACTGGCGACCAGCTGGGGCCAGCAAATCAGACATGCGGGCTCTGACAGGCCGGACGTTACAGAGTCTGCAGGGAACTTTGTCACTTCTGAGCCGCTGCCCCCAGGCCTCTCTTCCCCACAAACAACTGGACACTTGAACTTGGGTTTTAGCCACCTCCAGGTCCTGGACTCAAGCTCAGGCCTGTGTAGGAACAGCTCAGTGGTGGGGGCAGAGCCCAGGCCCCTTGAGAATCAGACACACCCTTGCTGGGTGTGCTGGGCATTGGGTTTGTCTGCGATGAGAAACGTGCAGAGGACAGATGTAAAGGTGCGTCCTCCTGCTCCTTCCTGTCCTCCTTTTTCTTATCCCTCCTCGTTCCCAAGGGCTCCTCTCAAGATGGGACTTTTAATCAATGATGCTCTGACAACTGAATAGTTTGGGGATCTCACACTGTATACAAGAATAATATCCAAAAGAATTAGAGATCTGAATGTAAAACAATGAAGCTATACAAGCATTTGCAGAAAATGCGGTGAATTCCTATATAACCTGCAATTTTGAAAAGGCTAACTGTGCCTCATGATCCAAAGGTGATAAAGGAAAAGATTGACAAGTGTGACTATGTAAAAGAAATTTTGAAGTTTGCCTGACAGAATGCACCAGCAGCAAAGTCAAAAGATAAACTGGGAGAAAATATTTTCAACATATATCAAGACAAAGGGCTAATGTCACTCACATAGGGAGGGTTCTTCACACATAAAGGAAAAAAGAGCAAAAATTGAATAGAAAAATGGACAAAAGATATGAACAGACAACTCACAATGAGAGGATATAAAAAAGACCCTTAAATATGAGAAGAGATGCTCAATCTTATTCATACAAAGAGAAATGCAAGTTAAAATGACGCTGACCCCATTTCTCATCTGTGAAATCGGAGAACATTAAATAGCTCCACGGCACGCTCTGTTAATGAGGCTGTGGTGCAAATAGACCCTCTGAGACACGCCAGGGAGAATCCGAGTTGCTGCCGCTCTGGAGGAGGGGAACCTGGCAACGGCGAACAAAACTACACAGGCACCTGCCTTTGACCCAGCAACACCAATTCAAGGAATTTACGCTAAAGACGCAGCTTGAACAATGCAAAAGCACACATACGTGAGATTATTCACTGCAGCATTGTTTAGCGTTGCAAAGTGCTGAAACCTTCCTGGGGGCCCAATCACAGGAGAGTATTTGAATAAAGGATATACGTCTCTGCAGAGGAGCAGCTATAGAGAACATTGAGGAAGATGCCTGTGACCTGCCATGGAGCAATTTCCAGGATATGCTGTTGAGTGAAGAAAGCCAAGTGCAAAGGAGTCTCTGCAGCCTCCCTCCTTTGGTGTAAGAAAAAGTGGAAAATAAGAAAATGTGCATTTATGGGCAACTTTTTTGTTTTTTTAGGAAGAAATACAGGGAGGGTAAACCAGAAAGTAACAAGATTAGTTACTATAGGGAACGTGTTAGAACAGGGTGGAGAGAAAGTGGGGTGAAAATGGAGAGGTGAGGATGGGGGCAGGGGGGGAACCACTTTTCTTAGAACACCTTTTGGTGTAGATTTGACTTGTGAACCGTGTGACTTTTCTTTTTTTTTTAATTTATTTTATTGAAATATAGTTGATTTATAGTGTGTTCATTTCTACTGTATAGCAAAATGATTCCATTATCCATCTATGTACATTCTTTTTCAAATTCTTTTCCATTATGGTTCATCACAAGATATTGAATATAGTTCCCTGTGCTATACAGTAGGATCTTGTTGTTTATCCATCCTATATATACTAGCTTACATCTGCTAATCCCATACTCCCAATCCTTCCCTCTCCCACCGCCCCCCATCCCCTTTGGCAACCACAGGTCTTGAACCATGTTAATTTTCACATACTCAGAAAAAATTAAATGAACAACAATATGGAAAAACAGTACCATGAAATTGTAGGGGAGGAAGACGTTTCCTTCTTCCCTTCTTGGTTCTTTGGCTGGCCAAATAATTAAGTTGACACAAAAAAGATTAACAGGAGAAAAAAAAAAAACAATTTAATTTCACATGTACAGGCGCTCACAGAAATATGACTCAAAGAAGTGACCAAAGCAGGCAGCTTTTATACCTCTTAGACAAAGAAACAATAAATTTGTGAGGAATTGACCAGGCAGAGATGTTTGGGCTGGGGCAGTGAAAAATTAGCAAAGAAGTAACAAGGTTAGTTTACGTAGCCTCTAGTGCCTGCGAACCCCGTCTCTGGTGACAAGGGTGTCTCTCCACCTCCTGGTGCAGGAGGGCACCTTTCACCTGGGAGAAATATTTCTCGCTTTCATGGGGACAGAGGAAGGTCAGCGTGCCCTTTCTGCACCGGCTGCTTCGTAAGTAACTTTAATTCAAAATAATCAACATGCCAATGTGGCATATTTGGGGGTGGCCTGCCCTGGACCCCATCAAAATATAAACAGAGATGAGTAAACTTTACTGTATTTTATGAATAGAATAACCACAGTGAAGGAGGAAAGTGTTGGTCCAAACATCTTATGGCCTGAAGTGTTTTCTTCCCAAGAAGCCTCCGCAGCTCGGGAGATGGTGCTTCTGTGCAAAAAGAGCTCTGAAGGAGAGAAGGGGAAACTTGGTAGAATGGATTTTTGAAATGATCCTTCAAAGCTCTTATAGCACATGTTTTCATGGTTTCTCCACGTAGTAGCAATTTGAAGTGGATTTAGTTTTATAGATAATAACCATGAGGAGAAAGATCACAGCCGACATTTGGTTACTAAAGGTGAGTGATAACAAGATCTATATGTATATGTATATTTTTTTTAATGGGGGCAAATCCAGTGGACCAGTTTGCTTGGTGCTATCATAAAATATAACCTTAAAAGAGAAGCAAGATACAAATGAATTTATTTACAAAATAGAAATAGACTCGCAGACATAGAAAACAAACTTATGGTTATACCAAAGGGAAAGATGGGGGAGGGAGGGATCAATTGGGAATTTGAGATTAACAGGTACATACTGCTATATATAAAATAGATAAACAACAAGGACCTACTGTATAGCACAGGGAACTATATTCAATATCTTGTAATAACCTATAATGGAAAAGAATCTGAAAAAGAATATATATATATATATATTCTGAATCACTTTGCTGTACACCTGGAACATTATAAATCAACTATACTTCAATTAAGTAAATAATTTTTTTTAATTAAAAAAAAATAAGAGAAGCAAGAAATATCCAAATGGGTCCCAACAAGAATATCATGTGGCTTTCCCTTATCCTCCAAGCAGAATTCCTCCAATAGACGTTCATTGAGTGCCTACTGTGTACCAGGCCTTTTGTTCCAGGAGAGCAAGGGGCAAGGTCCACATACAGGCAGGCAATCAAACAGAAGACAGTCAGATGAGACAAATGCAAAGAGGAAAAGGCGCCTCTAAGACAACAGAGTGGGTTTAGGAACTACTTGTACTAAGATAATCAGAGCCCTTTTCAAATAGAAGGCATTTGAGCTGAGATCTGAGGGAGAGAAAGAGGCACAGGGAAAAGAGAGCCAGGCAGCGGAAGCAGCATGTGCAAGGGGCCTGGGGCGGGATCAGCCCTGGGGTGTTGAGGAGCCCGAAGGAAGGCTGTGTGGGTACAGCAAAACGAACCAGGAAGAGCCCAGTACTAAGCAGGAATATGTCATCAACAAACAGCAAAGCCTCTTAGACGAAGCCACATCCTCCAAAGACAGACCCAAATATTCCGGCTCCCTGAACCTGAAATCGGTGTTTCATGAAACTTCCTGCTCCTGAGATAAAAGTTGAAAAGGATCTAATGAAAAACCTTTCCTGCTTTCCTTATCTGTCCAGGTTTAGTCGTGCCCTCGGAGTTGTCAGGCAAGCAGGGGAAGCAAAACTAATGTTTTAAAAACGTCAGGTCTCTGGGAAGAGGGACACTGCTTTGCTAAGTCATGGGGGGAAAGCTGCTCTTGGGTGGTGAAAACCTCGGTTTTTACTTAAGAAATAATGATATAAAGCACGTGTGACTCTCTGCTGGGAGAGGCTTCCTGCGGTCCCACACGGCAGAGTGGAGAGGCCCAGGCGACAGGGCGATTTCATGGTCTGAGCTGCCGGGAAGGCCCTGTCGTAACCTGAGAGAGTGAGGCTCACTTACTCAAGTTCTGGGAAGGAAGGGTTTCAGTTTTAGGTTCTGTCCAGTTTGGTCATCCGCGTGAAAACCGTGCGGTGTGGGCGGCGTGGGAGGCGAGGTGCGAGGGTAAATGGGTGAGTGGTGCTGGGGACCTTCCGGGGCCTAAAGGGACAGCGGTTCCATCCGCCACCATCGATGTTTCAGGTGGGAAGGCCTGGCCCTCTGCCGTTCTCCTCCCAGAGGGTAGACCCCAGAGACATTTTGGGCATGAGCTTCCCCCTCTCCTTTTTATGGTCAGAGCCAGTGTTGGCAGGGAGATGCTCAGAGGATGTGGGCTTAAATTCACGGGAGGGCGAGGAGAACGTGGGTTGGATAGGTGGTGGTCAGGTTGGCCGATGTGCTGCCCTGCCGGTTCCCAAGCGCTTGAGGCTGGGTGGGGGGGTCTCACTTGGGTGCCTGAGTCTCGGGGACTGGGGACCAGAGCAGGTTTAGAGGCGTTTGAGCACAGGTTGAGCTTCTGGGGTGTGAAGGCAGCGGAGCAGGGGCTGAGGGACAATACTGGTGTCCTACACGGGTCTGTGATTCCGCAGAGGGTCACGAGGTTGGGCTTGTATTTAGTGATCCACGATGATCTCGTTAGGCATGTGAAAGGGCCACGGCCAAGACAGTCGGCCCTGCCAGGGGGCTGTCCACCCAGCGCGGCCTCTCCTGTGTGGCCTTACACGGGACGTGAACTTGATTAACGGACTCCAGTGTCCATAATATGCAAAACAGCATTAAACAAGGGATGCTGAGGACAATGGGGATGGGACCCTGGCTGGGGGGTTGCCGAGGGAGCCGGGACAATCGCACGGGCTGGGCCCTAACACAGCTGGCCGGGCACAATGTCACAGCTGGCTGCTGGTGCCTCCCGCCCTGCCAGGTGGTCAGGCTGAGCTGGGCTTTTAACTTCCTAAGTTGTTAAAAAGGGAAGAGAGAGAGATTAAAAACAAAAAACAAAAAAACCCTCCTGTTTCTTCAGTCAGAGAGAAAGTACGAAGATGCCATTGAGCTACAGAAAGAAAGAGATTAAGTAGCAAAGACAGTGACAAGCTGATCACAGAAAACCCTTTCAGTGGTGGTAATCCTTGACGTACCAGGACCACTAGGAAGGCTTTGGTCTCCTTGAATTTAGATTAACTTGGTGTCAGGAGGGAAACCAGAATGGAAGGTGGTCTGGCTGGGCCTCTGTGATGCAGGCAAGTTGACTGGGCTCCACGAGGCCCCAGGAAAGCGGCGGCTTTAAGGAATATTTACAAAAAAACAGCTGTGGCCAGGCAGCCTCTGTATTCAGACACCATAGTGGTTGGAGGCTGAACAGGGAAATTATTCGATATGAGAGATGCGAGGCCGTCTGCCCCGTCTTTCTTCTTACCGTATTGCACACCTCGGGGTCACCTTGGCCCCGTGGACGCTGTTTAACATTCAAACGTCATAAAAGTTTGGTATTTTTAATATCCATCAAATGCGGAAACTCTGATTTTTATCAGCGTGTATTCAGACTTCCGAGTATGGGGCCATTCTCCACCGTTCTCAGAGCAGCAGGAGGTTGGTTTTACGGGACCATCATGATGGGGAGACTTGTTTGATTCGGAGAAACTTAATGACTGACCAAGACCCTAGGAAATGACGAAATAAACTGAGAATTGCCTGGGTGGGATGTGTTCCCAGCCGCTTGTAAGCTCTATGTCTGAACCTGAATCTCCTGGTCCAGTTTTTACTTAGACGATGCTGATTTCTGCCCCCTCGACTGATTCAGGTAAAAAACCTCAACGCCCCTTGCAAGCAGCTCCTGGCATATTGTTAATCTTACTTCACCCCTAACTAGTCAATAATGCTGCTTCCAAGCCAGACGGCCCACGGTTTCTTCTCGCAAATGTCTTTTCACTTTAAAAACAGAGCCCCACAAAATTCCTCTCAGGAGTTTGCAAAATGGGTCTGGGGTTCATAGAGCGTGTTTGCAGTGAAACCGTGGAGAGGGGGAGGGACGAGCTCTGGGTGGGGAGGAACCCCACACCACAGGGTGCTCTGGTGAGGAGGTGCAGGGGGGGTGAGCTCTTGTCACCCAAATTGTTGCTTAGGTAACATGTCTGTAAAAGAACGGCACCCACACCGGGACGGAGACCAGAGCAGTGCCGGTGATCGGGGCGCGGGAGGAGGTGCGGGGACTTGACAGGGGGCTCAGTGGGGCTCATTGGCCATCGCACGGTGACATTTCTCCAATGTCGTACATTTGGGGCCACGTGTCATCCAGTCAGGATGACTGACAGCCTTATTCCGCGATTCACTTCGCAGCTGTGGATTTGTCATGACAACTGGTTGATGGGGCCCCTCCAGGACCGGCAGCTGCAGAGAGCCCAGGGGCCTGTGCGGTGCTCTCAGTGTCTCCATGTCACTTCAGAAATGCCTAGCTCTAGGCCTCGCCTTGGGCCCCTGGCAATCTCCTCCTGATTCAAACAGAAAAGCAGGATGTGCAGGCCCCCAACTTTTGCTTAGAGTTTTTTCCCAAAGCTCGGGCTGCCATAATGGATTGGGGGCTTAAACAACAAAAATTAATCTTCTCACGGTTCTGGAGGCTGGACGTCCATGATCAAGGTGCCAGCAGGGTTGGGTTCCAGTGAGGCCTCTCTCCTTGGCTTGTAAACGCTGCCTTTTTACTGGGTTCCCACGTGACCTTTCCTCTGTGGGTACCTGGGGAGAGAGAGCTCTGGTGCCCCTTCCTCTTCTTTTAAGGACACCATCCAACTGTCATGCCCACCCTTATGACCTCATTTAACCATAATTACCTCCTTAAAGGCTTCATTTCCAAATACAGTCACATTGGGGGTTAGGGCTTCAATATATACATTTGGGCAGGGGAGCGGGTGAGGGGAGACAATTCCATCCATAACAGACCCTTGTCCACAAAGGTTTGAACCAGGCACATCCTGGCAATCCTAGAAGAATTGAGGGTACTTTCATCTTCTTCAACCAAAATAATTGCCTCATTGATTTCTTCTTTGACAAATCAGAATTGAATTTGTAATAAGGCTTTCAAATGTGCATGGGGGTTTTCCTTCATGAATTGCTAAAAACGACAGGTTTTTAAAAAGCATTGGGAACTCTGTAGGATACAGTAATAATACTTTTGGAAGTATAGTATTTTTTTCTATAAGCTTGCTAAATTTCTGTAAAGATTCTGTAAACCTGTCTGTAAAAGTCTATTTAAAAATAAATCTATTAATTTAAATGCAAAGAGGGACTTCCCTGGTGGTGGTGGTCGTCCAGTGGTTAAGACTCTGTGTTTCCACTGCAGCGGGCACAGGTTCAATCCCTGGTTGGGGAACTAAGATGTTACACGCAGCATGGCCAAAAATAAATAAATACATAAAGCGAATCCAGTTAAAATAAATAAAAGAAAACAAACAAAAAGCATGGGGTTGAATTGCAGCCAAGGTGGAGCATTTGTTTTTAATTTGTAGACACAGGTGCAGCGCACACCACTACCATCTGCCTGTAATCCCCACCCCACCCCACCCCTGCGTTCTCCACAGCTTACCCGCCCACCCTGTGACTTCTCCACTTTGCTGGGGCATTTTCTGGTCCACAGTTGGGGGGCAGGCAGAAGCACTAGGAAGCCAGCACCCCTTCTCGGGGATCAGCCCTCAAATAATGGCTGAGAGGTGTTGGTACAGGAATGCCAGCTCCACGTCCCCGGGGCAGGGGCTCCGTGTGCTCTGCCCTGTCCCCCAGGGCCCCCGGGGGATGAAGATCCATTGCCCACGGGGGGAACCTGCTTGTTAAGGCTCCCTTTGTCGAATCCTTTTCTTTCCTTAGTTCACAGGGTCTCCCAATGTTTCTTTCATTCACTGCCAATGACCGTCTCCCACTCCCATCAGCATCTGGGAGGAAAGCAGACTCAGGTGAGCATTTCTGTTTGCTGGATCCCATCTCCCACCACATATGATGGAAACCAAAAGCAGAGTCACATGTGCTTCTTGACTAGGTATCCTCAGACACATGGCACCCATCCTCCAATAATGTTAGATCCTTCTATCGGATGCTAATTTACTGAGATGAGAATGCCTACAGGCCTTTTAGGGCAGAGTTGTTAGAAATCCTTGTTTCTTAAGAGTGATTAGATTTACAATGTAGGGAGACTACGCTCCTACTTTGTGGGCGATTTTTGAGCTACAGAAAGACACTCAAGGGTGGCATTACCTGCATGACCATGTTCTGGCTCACCTCATCGTCGGCAAAACCACTGTAAGGCCAGAGGTGAAACTGAATAAATAGCGGCAGAGCATCGTCAGTATATAGTTTCCTAGGTGTACCCTAGTTGGATCAAGGACCTTAACATTTTTAAAATAGATACTGAAAAAAGAACTGGATGAAACGATGGGTGTCTTGCAAGATGGTCTCTTTTAAATGAGTCACCTGATCATCTAAGGTATCTCCCAGCCAGCTTTGGTGAGCTGAGGCATATGGACGTATAGTTTACTACTTCGGTCTGTATTGAAGGCTCCACATGTGAGGACTCGGAAGGACTTTTCAGAGGGGAGCCTTCACCTGACAAGAGGCTTCCTTCCTTGTCCCCGGGGGCTGGCGTTTCCAGGCTCAGGCAGGAGTCCCTCCACCGGGAGAGGCCAAGGCCAGGCCAGCCTCCTGCAATATCTTCTCTGGGGCAGTTTGATGTTGCTTTGTGGGCTCCGGGGAGGACAGCTTTCCTCCAGAGAAGCACCAGCCAGCTATTCTTATTCTCACTGACTGCTTCAAGGGAACAGGTAATTCATGAATATGATACAACATACAACTATTCAGTAGATACAACTATTCAAACAAGCATAATACAAAGAGCCACGCCCGGGGTGAGTTCCTCCTGCACTCACGTCTGCTTGTCCTATTTGTTAAAAATCACCAGCAGTGTGGGAGGTCCCTGAGATTCCTGCTTCCTCTGAAATGCCCCCTGGAGTGTGGCAGACAGTGAAGACGCTGGGGTGTCACTCCCGTGATTAGGTAAGTCTCCTCACCTAAGACTCGCCACCACGGGCTGGAGGAAGGTGCCCCTGCTGGCTTTGAAGAAGTGCTGCCGTGCGTGGGAGGGCCACGCTGCTAAGGCTGAGTGTGGTCCACGGGGGCCAAGGGCGATTCCAGGCTGAGAGTCAGCAAGGAACCGGGCTCAGCCAACAACCAGTGAGCCCCCAGCCTCGGGTGAGATCCGCAACCCCTGCCCTGAGCCCCTGATCTCAGTCTTGTGGGACCCTGAGCAGAGAAGCCAGCTGGCCAGTATCTGGACTCCTGACCCCAGAAACTGTGAAATAATAAAGTTGTGTTGTTTTAAGCCACTACATTTGTGGTCATTTATTACACAGTGATGGAAAGCTAATGCAACACTACTGTATATAAAATAAACAAGGACCTACTGTATAGTACAGGGAATGACATTCAATATCTTGTAATAACCTATAACGGAAAAGAATCTGAAAAAGAAAAAATATATATATATATATGTATAACTGAATCACTTTGCTGTATACCTGAAACTAACACAACATTGTAAATCAACTATATTTTTTAAAAAAACAGCAACTAATGCAAGTCGTGTACTATATATACTGCTTTGTAGCTTTTTTCCACTTAAATGTCCATCTTGGAGATAACTCTAAATCAGTATGTCCCCTTTAGCCCTGCTTATGAACACTATTCGATGTTTGATCCATTGAGTTCTTTTCTAAAGAAGGTTATGTTTCATGGATCAAAGTTCAGTACCAGCAATACTTGCTGATGGACTTGGGCTGTCAACTAAATGATGCAAAAGTAATTTGGCGAAAATTATTTCCCAATCTTTCTATTTTTATTAGCTGGTTTATTGGTTTGAAGATCAAATCAATGAAGACCTTTAAAGATTAAGATAACATTCAATAGCACATACTTAATAAACAAATCTGTCCTGTTATGATTTTAATATGCAGATACATTTTCTCCTCTTATGAAAGCCACACCAGAGACATTCAGGACTTCTGGCAGACAGGTGAGTTTTTCACTGACTCAGTTTCCCTCTCTCTGACAAGTAGCTGGACCATACCTCCCAGCCTGCTGGGTCCGTCGCATGATCTCTCCCTCCCCACACGTGCCAGTGGGAACAGAGGTCTCAGGAAGGAACTCCAGGTTCCAAGAGATGGTGGGACCTCCAGCTGGAGAAGACTGGCCTCAGAATAACCACATGGAACCGTTACCTGAGCGAGAAAGCAATTCCACTGAGTTAAGCTGCTGAAATGTGAGGATGGTTTGTTGCAGCAGAGAGCCTCCTCTAACCGAGACAGGACTGCAGATTTACTTTCAAAAAGGATTCTCTACTTTTTAAGAGGAATCACACCAGGATGGCCTTTCACAGGTGTGATATGATGCCATTTATTACAAACTGAGTTGAGGGTCACGTCGGTGGTGTCAGCATGACGGGGTCATGCTCAAAGTGGGCCTTCAGCAAAATTCATGTACTGAGGTCTAAGGTTAAAATATGCGAGGTGATCTTTTTTTTTTTTTGCGGTACGCGGGCCTCTCACTGTTGTGGCCTCTCCCGCTGCGGAGCACAGGCTCCGGATGCGCAGGCTCAGCGGCCATGGCTCACGGGCCCAGCCGCTCCGCGGCATGTGGGATCCTCCCGGAGCGGGGCACGAACCCGTGTCCCCTGCATCGGCAGGCGGACTCTCAACCACTGTGCCACCAGGGAAGCCCGCAAGGTGATCTTTGTAGCTAGTTTTGATGAATCTCCCAATCTCGCAATAATTAGTTGCAAATAAATGCTGTTTGTATTCGTTTTCCTGTATATGTTGAGTCCATCTTGTTCTCTTAGATAATTTACAATTCTCCTGGTTTTCATCTTATCATTTGACTCTCCCCATACACAGTCTTTGAATTCAACACAAAGCAATAAAATGAATCCCATGCTAATTCTATATGCTATTTCTTTTTTCATGGCAATAAACACACTTCAAGAAAGTCCTTCTTTGAGTGGCTTCCACTGAATTCAGAGGAGTTGACATTTTGACCAATGAAGTACTTTTAACATCAGTTATTTACTGGGTGGATAGTTTCTACTCAGCAGAATTCTTGAGGTTTATACCCACTTTTCTGCTGGACTGTGAGCTCTGGGAGGTCAGAGACCACGGTCTTCCCTGCTACAGCCCTAGCTCGCGGCTCAGAGCCCCAAGTAATTGATGGTCTATAAATTGCCACTGAACATAAGAATACTTCAACCAGAGGACACTTCACGTTTTACATACAGTAGTATATATATATATATATATATATATATATAAATGACACATATATGCTAGTTTAGCTCACATGCAGAGTATGTCTTTAGATTTAGTTGAACATCCTGGTTTGATAGAGTTGCAATTCTGGTTCAACGATTCCTCTTTGTCCTAAGGTCATGGAATGAGGATTGGATGGACGGAGCCTGGCTTTAGAGCCTGGAAGAATCAATTAGGAAAACTCAAAGCTTTGGGAAAAGTGGGAGGCTATCCCTTAGGAGCAGGAAATACTTGCCTTGAAAATAGGGGGAATACAAACATCGCCTGAGACCAGAGTTTCGGAAAAGTTGCTTTTGGCAGCTATGAGAACCCACTTGACTAGACAATCCCGGAAAAGGAAAGAATGCATTCCAGGAACAAGCTTAAGGAATCCAGGAATGCTGCTGCTTGCCTCCAATTAAGAAAAGGAGCAACAAACTCGATTGGCTTGGCAGGGAAAGACGAGGAATGGAGGTCTGCCACCCTCTCGTTGGGAAGTGGCCGGAGCAGCACAGATTGTGGCCGGCGTGGCCCTTGCCTCCACTTTAATTCCGTTTGACTTCCTGGCTCCGGCTGCTGAGAGCTTGGGCCCTCTGCTTGGGGGGCCCAACCACTTAGGAAACCCGCCTGGGATGTGTTAATTATGTTTTGAGGGTACATTTTTGCAGACTTCAAGAGGAAGAGAGAATGGGGGAGTTGAGGTAGTAGAGAATCACAGACAATAGTGGGATGAAGAGCACAGAACTGCATTCAAGGATGCACCTGGTTTTGGTTGAGGTCTGCCTCTGCTGAACCATGCAGCACTTTATTTTTTTCTTTTAAATATTTATTCATTTATTTTTATTTTTGGCTGCGTTGGGTCTCAGTTGCAGCATGTGGGATCTTCGTTGAGGCATACGGGATCTTTCGTTGTATCACGGGTTCTTCGTTGCAGCGTGCGAGCTTCTCTCTAGTGTGGTGTGCGGGTTTTTTCTCTTCTCTAGTTGTGGTGTGCAGGCTCCAGGGCGCGTGGGCACTGTAGTTTGCAACACGCAGGCTCTCTCACTGAGGCGCACGAGCTCAGTAGTTGTGGTGCGTGGGCTTAGTTGCCCTGCAGCATGTGGGAATCTTAGTTCCCTGACCAGGGATCGAACCCGCATCCCCTGCATTGGAAGGCAGATTCTTTACCACTGGGCCACCAGGGAAGTCCCTATGTGGCACTTTCTTATGTGCAAAATTAAGGAACTGGATGAACTAAAATTTTCCTTCCCACCTATAATTCTTTTATCTTAGCCAATCTGGGAAAATGGATAGTCCATTCAAAGAAATTTTAAACATTCCAAAAAGCAGAGTCAATGTTTCCTTTTTATGGTGCTGTAAGTTGCAAAACGTAAGGTATGGGTCTATTCTTCTCTGCACATTTCCACAATCAGAAACTCACGCTAGGGACCAAGTTGTGCTCCCCCACTTCATTTTGCAAATTTGGCAACAGCTTTGGTTCTAAATCCACACCAGTTTCTCTTGAAAGAGAAGCCTGTCCTTGAAAAGCCTACGCATTTCAAGACATTGTGGGATGGCAAGGACTCCTATTGGGAACAGGTGTGACCACCAGAGGCAAAAGTACCTGAGAAAGTCAGTTACTAAGAAATGGCATCATTGAAGCTGAGGAATAGACAGTGCATGGGGGAGAGAGGTGAAGGAGGCAGAAGGAAATAGACAATCCATGCAGGACTGTGTGATTTGTTCTATCGCTACTTTGGGGCAACTGCTATTGGCTGAATATCCAACTATTTCCTTCCATTTCCCCATATATAGATAGATCATGACTTTTGATATTTTCAGGATAGAAAAGAATGATGGAAAAAAAGGTCAAGTGATTACAAAAAAGAAAGAAACAGGGGCTTCCCTGGTGGCGCTAGTGGTTGAGAGTCCGTCAGCCGATGCAGGGGACTCGAGTTCGTGCCCCGATCCGGGAAGATCCCACATGCTGCGGAGCGGCTGGGCCCGTGAGCCATGGCCACTGAGCCTGCATGTCCGGAGCTTGTGCTCCGCAATGGGAGAGGCCACAGCAGTGAGAGGCCTGCGTAAGAAAGAAACAAACAAACAGACAAAGCGAAATATTGGGTTGGCCAAAAAGTTCGTTGGGGTTTTTTCCATAAGATGTTACAGGAAAACCTGAAAGAACTTTTTGGCCAGCCCAATAAATAAAAGTCAAGTTAGAGCTAAAGGTCCACCTCTTAGACGGATTATTGGCATGTGTGCAAGTTCCTACCTCCACTCTGGAAGAGGGTAAGTATTCATTAGATGTTTGTTGAAGCTTAGTTCAATATAACTATTTATTAAGTATCAATGCTCCTTAACATTTTCTTAGCATAAAAGAGCACTTTCTTTTTGGTAAGAAAAATTATTTTAATAAATGATTACAGTACTTCTCCCTCTTAAATCCCATGAGTTAAAAAATGTTGAACATCTGACAGCACAAGTCTGAATTTTAATGGCCTTCACATCACGAATTAACTGCAATAGAAAATAAACTCATCACTAGATCTCAATTTACTTACAAAAGATCCCAGCTGTCACCCAAAGCCAAAATGGGTAGAGACGTTTTGCTTCACAGGAGTGGATCCTTAGCTATTGAAAAAAGCATTTACAGGCGTTATTAGCAGGAAGAATCAGTCTAGTGAATAATACAATTATGGGCTATGGTTCAGATATTCAAGTATAAGTGTCCAGAAGGTGACATTGCAGCTAATCTCTGAGGGTAGTTTTGAAAATAATGGCATTTAACCTATCATAGCAATTGTTCTCATAAAAGGCATGAACTACTGTAATGAATAATAAAACCAGCATAAAAATTACATCTTGGTGCTAGAAATTGTGAAACTGAACACAGTTGGTCTTACCAAATTAAGTCGCCTTTACAGGAAGAAAAATCAATGCATTTAAAAGCGCTTAAGAAATGTATTTAAGGAGGAAAAATACTAGAGAAACACTATTTCTTCAGTTCATTTCCAGACAATGTACTTACCAAATTCACTAAGAATAATCTTGGTGATTATTCAAAGCATAACATGAAGGACAACGGTTAATCTGATTAGAGTAGCGACATTTATAATGTATTTATTTGGGTTAGCGATGGATGGCTGAATTGCAGTGTTATTAGCAAGCTTACCCTGTTTACTGGAATGCTGATACATATTTAAAACTCTGTCTTTGAATAATGCAGGCTGAGCAGTGAACAATAGAAGGGGTCGTTTGCTTTCCTATCCTCCTTTGTGTGTTATCTGATCTGCCGGCTTTGATTTGGAAGAGGTCTCTGGGCTTTGCTGTAGTGGACAGACGCTCTGCTCTCTCCCACCCCTCCCATCTTGGGCCTCCCTGGGTCCCAACGTCTGATACATTTACGACACCTCAGCTGAAAATTCATTGTCCCTGAGCTTTTGAAGCATCCTTATGAACTCTCCTTTCTTTAATTTTTTTTTTGCCTAACTAGGAACCGTTTCTCATGCTTGATTAGTTGATCCACCAACCTTAACATTATTGCATCTAATTTGTGAGTAGGATAGATTACCGAAAACATTCAACTCATAGGGCTACTGGCCACATTCGAGACAAGCTAAGACCCAAACCCACCTAACCTGAGGATTTTTCCAAGATTGTGCTCTCTGACAAAGAGAGGGGGAAGAAATATTTGTATCAAATCCCCATCTCAGCTCCATTCCTTTCTGAAATTGTAAACTCAGCTGTATTACTTCCTTTCAGTCTGCATCTCTAGAGCTCTCATTGGAACTTGAAAGTTTTAATCCAACAAACGCAAGAATTTTTAAAAGAAGGGGGGGCGTCCAAAAGGAAAAAAGAGAAGTATAATCCAATCCATTGAGTATTGGTAGCCTCACCCACGTGAAGTCCTTTTGTTTATGTTCCCAGAGCTGGGTGAACTTGAGGATTTGGGCAGACCTGTAGCTAAATCATCCTTTTGATGCCATTGAATTGGCAGAGCGAGAGCTGTGTCAATCAGTCAACGTGTGTTGAGCACCAGTGCCATGCCAGGCTGTGGAAATCAGGGCAACTCGGACAGCACAGATGAGTTCCACCCATGCCCCATACGGACTAGCTTGTCACTGACTCTTTCTACTGGGGTTTTTATCCTGGGGGATTCAGAAGTCAGTAGTCTCATTGTCAGGAGCTGCAGCTCCAGGTCCTTGGCATGCCGGATATGCAGGCTACAATGCGGTGCTCCTTGTAGCTGAAGAAAATGGCCCAGGAGCTGGGAACCTAATGACCTCCAATTTAATAAGGAGAGTTTGATGAGCTCTCCTGTGTTAAGCCACGCAGTCAAGGCGTCACCTAGCTCGTGACAGCTGAGTTAGACAAAAGGTCATATTAACCATTTCTAAAATTAATCCAGAATTATTAGAATAACTTGACTAATGACAATTATGTTACTTGGTGAGCAATTTTATTATAAGATATAGAATATATTATATAATTATATATGATATATATAAGGTACACATATATATCTTATTTAGAACTTTAAAAAGATTTATGTATGTGTATTATGTGTGTGTATATATATATATGCACACACACTTTTGTTACTTGCCATTTCTTAAAATTCTTAAATCTTTTGAATGTCATCTTCTGTCTATATATGGATTTTTCAGGAAAGTATAACCAGGGCATCTGTTAAGTGGTCCTAACATTGGCTGGGCCGAACTCAAGGTACAAATGAAAGCCAGTATCATTGTCTAAATATTTAAAACTTACCCATCAGGTTTTTGATAAAACATGTTTATCCTCCTACCTTGAAAATATTCTTTGTGAAATGACCTGGAAGGCCAGGTTTGCATGTAGGATCCTTGACCCTCTGCGTTCCCCCAGGCACATGGTGATGCAGGGGGAGCTGGTCCCCAGTCTCAGCACCGGGCCATCTCCTCTTTCTGCCTCCAACCTCCCTTCACTGAGAAATGCCCAGATGTGGACATGGACCCCCTGAAAACAGCTGCTCCTTGGGTACCTCTGAGTCCTGGGTGGTGCATCACAGCCCAGTGTCCCCTCAGCAGGACAGGCCTGGTATGGGCCTGCACAGACCCTGGAAGCAGACTCGGGGCTGTGCAGACAGCAAATTCTGGAATCCTGTTATCCTGAGCATGGTCTTGGGGGAAGGCTCCAGGCACATCCCCAAGACGCCATGCTTCCCAGGGCTTCTCCCAAAGACAGAGCACTGTGGGGTGCTAATTCAGGCTCCTTCCAGTGAGATGTGTTTCACCGTAATGTTGGCTCAAGGCCTCCCCATGGGCATGGCTGACATTTCCTGAGCCGCATGCTTCAGTCTGACCCTCTCCTGGCCGGCCCTCCTCCCTCCCCCACCTCATTCACCCCTCAGACCTGTATCGGGGTCCAAACCCGCTCTCCGCATCCTGGGCTGGCTCCCTTTCATCCTTCTCAGGTGTTCTCCCCAGATGTCCTGCTCATCTCATGTCATCTTGGCATCCACTTCTTGGAAGACCTGAGCTAACACAGACCAGAGATACTGTGTATCTACATTTCTGGATACTCCAGGATGGGGTAAATTTTAAGTCTTTTATCATGTGATCCCTTCTTTATTTATCCCTAGGGAATCTTATCCTGCCCTGTGGTTTTTTTTTTTAACTTTTAGTTTTGAAATAATTATAGAGTTACAGGCAGTTGCAAAAACAGTAGCGAGTCCCATGGACCCTTTACCCTGTTTCTTGCAATGGTGACATCTTATATAGCTTTAGTATAATATCGCCCACAAATCCCAACACCAAGTATATGTTGATGCTCCTCCCATTTTGTTTCCAGCTCAAACAGACCCCTCTCCCTGGAGCTCTAGATGCATCTATTCCTACCTACTCAACATGTCCAATGAGAAACTTCTGGCTTCCCTAATTTGAGAATTTCCAGGTCTTTTTCATCTTAGTAAATGGCACTGCCAGCCACCAAGTTGCTGAAACCAACAAGGATCTTGTGATCAATGTGCCTGTTTGTCCATTGTTGACCTATTCCCTGCAGGCATGTGATTTCTATGAGGGCAGGGACTTTGGCTTCATCGCTGTGAAATTCCCAGCACCTAGTACAACACCCAAGCTGGAGCGGGTGCTCAATAATCTTCCTGAAATGAACCATATTATTCACTTAAAAATACATATTTGTTAAGTTAATAGATCATTTTGGTAGAGAGAATAGGGGGATGCTATGGTCGCAGATGACACCAAGCATCTGAATTTGGCTTCTGAGTCACGGTGTACATGCTCACGTGACGGGTGTCTAGAAAGTGCGAAAGTGCATCTTACAAGTTGATTGATAAGTATTTGATAGTGCCCTGGTTGAGAAAACTGCTTCAACCTGAGAATCTAGTGAAAGACACAAATTAAATCCTGAAACCCACCAACCTCCCTCCCTTCCGTTTTCTTCCTTTTCTACCTTCCCTCTCTTCGTTGCCCAGAGCACATTTTTTCAAGTAGTCCTTGGAGAAGAGGACATTGGACTTGTTCGTATCCTTGCACGTGTGATGGACAGTCCCTTTCTTTGACTTCCTTGTGAAGGAAGATGTGAGTGAATCACAGCTTATTCCCTCAACCTTTGGTAGAACCTCTCTGGCACGAGGTCTTTTGCTCCCCGTCTGGATGGTTGAAGAAGATCACAGAGCGCTTAACAACATGGGTTCTGGAAGATTCCAGTTATGACTTCTGACCTCGGGCAAGTTACTTCACTTCTCCGAGCCTCAGTGATCTCATATGAAAATCTACTTCACATGGTCTCTGTGAGTATTAAACAATAAACGTGCCTACCCACAGCACAGGCTCACTGACTACAGTGCCTTCCCTTCCCTGTGGTGCAAAATGCTTGCCAGGAGGAAGCCAGATGTTTGTAACTTTGTTGATTTCTGCCTGGCATACAACGTAACCACTCAGGTTTTTGTCTTATTTGGTTCCTGCCCTTATTTCTCAGGGTATAGAATTCTCTATTCAAGCAGTGAACCTGCATCAGGTCCAGGTCGTTCAAGGGGCCACTTATAGGCCTCCCAGGAACTGGAGTCCCAGCTGTCGCTGCCTTTGTCAGGACAGCAGCCCAGCAAGCCGGAGGCTCGCTCTCTACGTGTGCTGTTTCCTGTTTCCATTTCTTGTTTGCAGAGATGACGATCCCTTTCTGAGCCCAGCCAATGGCTTGTTTCCTCATACCTCGTGCATCACTGCCTTGTATATGCAGGAAGGGGGATTACTGAAGCTGGGACTCCATGCCCAACTTGAACAGAAGACTCACCTGCATCGTCAACCTCACTTCACCTCCGTCAGTGCCTGTTCTTCACCCAGCCACCCGTTCCAGGGCTGCTTGGGTCTCCTCCTGCCTCAGACACCAGCACAGGCTTTATTCTCTACCTCAAATGCTCTTACCCACCCCACCCTCAACCTACAGCATTGCCTTATATGTTTGATTCTCACCACCTTCATATCTGAGCATCACTCACTCCTGGGGTGGACACAGTCGACACTCACAACAGATTCCCTCCAGCCCTTCCATGGTGTCCATGTGTCTCTCCCCAGCCTGGATGAGCTCTTCTACCCATGGCTCACGCCTGGGACTCTTCTTCAGAAGATAACCATCGAGCTACTGGAGGACTTTGTCCCCCAAGAGCCAGTGTGCCTGGGAATTGACATCCCCATGGACCTGTGTGAAAGCCCAGCCCCTCTCCTTGGGCAGCACAAACTCCAGCTACAGCTAACACTCCGGAGTCCCTGGCGGGATCGGGCACAGCCGTCCTCTGGGAGACTTTACCTGACGGCCCCGTGGTGGCTCCCTCTCCCTCCCTGTCCTACTTCTCTCATCCTTGCTGATTTCTCCAGGGACCACCACCCTAATGAATCACTCTCTTCACAATCAGTAGTTAGATATTCATGAGAAATAAATACTGGTTTATTTCAGTCCTCATTTCCGAACTGTAAGTCCCATGAGGCAGTAATCAGCATTTGAACAGCAGTGAGTCTGGGTCCTGGCATCTACTTAATACATATTCAATAAACTAATGAACAAACTCAAGAGAGAGTGAGTGAAATCACGAAGATATGTATGTAGTTGGGCTATAGCAGAGTGTTAGGGTCCGGCCCCCCTCCAAAGCTTTCAACTCTTACGTCCAGCGCATAGAAGCTTGTTGAAACACATAAATACCTTCAATATCAAGGGGACGTCACAAATACTCAAGCCTTCCTCTCTCTTGGTTTATGACAAGTCTGGCTGAACCCTTCAATGCATCTAATTCCCCATTACTTACTTGTTCTTTATGACCTCCATATACATTGTGTGAGTTTGTGTGTGTTTCTTTATATAAATTCTTATCATTCGGATTCATAAAATATCCTTTATGAGAGAAACTACGCATGGCTGACCCAGATGCACAAGAGAAAATGTCTCATTTCTCAAGAAAAGCCTCCTGACGCCTCCTGACACCTCCCTCCTCCGTGTGCTTCACCCGTGGGACCTAATGGTTCTAAAAACCGAAGCAGCTGCTCGGCTCATAATTTACTGACCTACTGTGTGCGTAACAAGTGGGTCAGAGCTATGATCAGCTGCGATTATTTTTGTTGCTATCAGATATTGAGTCCTGCCCTTGGGGAAAGCCTCAAGGATGATTTTCTGACACACAAGATTGTGTGTGTACCTGTCTGTCTGTCAATGAAAAGAGAGGAACGTGGGGAGAAACTCAAGTAAGTGCATTTCATAGTCTTTGCTAATCACAGATAAAACATAGTTTCTTCTCTAGTAAAGCCCAGCTGGTTGCTTCAACACCGTCTGAAAAAAAAAAAAAAAAAGTTGTGGTTTATATTAAATCCCGGCTGCAAGGTCAAAAAAGCCTGAACCTACAAAAGACTGGGCTTGAGAGACAAAGCTGTTGAAGACTGAGCAAGGGGGATGGAGTTAGTCGTAAAACTACACTTAGCACATACTTCTTCGTACCCTTTTAAAATAAGTATTGAGTGGTCTTAATGAGATCATTATTCCTCTGAACAGATTCATGTGACAATGCTCTTGCCATATCCCTTCTGATGTTTATAAACAACAAACTGTAAAGAGTGCTCGCCAACGTTTGGTGGGGGGTATGGACTCTTTAGAAATCTAATGAAAGCTGTGAACCCTCTCCCCAGAAAAAAAATCACATCCACAATTTTGCATACACTTTCCAGGGGTTCACTGACCATCTGAAAGTTATGCATGAGTCCCGCATTAAGAAGTCCTTCCCTACAGGAAATATAATGTGGAGCCATGATTTAAAGGAAATTGTGGTGTTTTAACTCTATAAAAGTCCTTAGAAGTAATTTAGTCCTCACTCTCATTTTCTAGATGCGGGCAGAGGTCAGGAGACAGTAATACTTGCCGAAAGCCACGCAACAAATTTGTGACAGAGTTAGGGATTTGGATGGTATCGACGTCTACTTCATCAGAAGCTGACCCTGAACAATGATTGGTGGGAAGGTGACGTAAGAAGGAGGTGATCCCAGGGGTATCAGAAGGGAGTGGAGGTGGCAGGAAAGAGAAGAGGAGGGGGTCAAGCGGGGTGTCCTTTCAGGCAGACACCTGTGGGGGGATTCCACAGGGACCTGGAGTTAAGCCCCACCCGAAGAGCGGGTTGGCAGCTTCCGTATCTGCACACCCTTCACCGTTAGTTGAGAGGGATGGGGCAGTGAACTCCCAGAAACCAGTCGCCCAAAGGCAGTCCTCCAAAAAAAAACAAACAAAAGAACAGCAGGTGTTGGTCAAAGGGGACTTTCCAGGCTGCCAGGTAGAAGGCAGCTGATGTGACAGACCCAACCCTTTCTGACCTCTTGCTGCTGCCCCCAAAAAAGACATGCATGTGGACTTTTCAGTGAATGACTCAGTGCTCACTATTCCAAGATGAAAGATTAATGGATGTGTGATATTTATGTTCAATTCTAGTCTGAAGGCGTGAGGAGTGTTCCCAGACCTCCACCTCCAAGCCTTGTGCACAGCAGAACCAACGACAAGAAGAAAGGTCATGTGGCATCTTCATCCTGGAGTCACCACAAGGCACAGTGTTCTGGGGATTCCAACCTGTCCCAATGTGTAAAGCCACCATAAACCGTCCCTAGTCCCACCCGAACCTTACACACACCTACGAGCACCAGGCAGCTTGGCTTGGTTCTGCAGAGCATTTCACTTTACAGGGTTGAAATTCCCCCTTTCCTCCCGAGTAACGCAGAACTGCCTTGCAGGAGTGACACGTGCTCCTAGGGTTGAAAAGTCTCCCCTGAGCCAACAGAAATGGGCTTTGCTTTAATTATACAGCAAAATCCCAAAGACTGAAGCCATACGCTGGCATCCCTGCTCGGAGTTTACAAACTGCCGGGAAGAAAGAGCAAGTCACTGACAGACAGCTTCCCTGATTTATGCCCCTGAATCCAACACGGGACCAAGCAGAGGAGCCGAACACACTACCGAACAAGCCACACAGGATGCTCATGGCTAGTCAGCCCGCCTCCTGCTTCCCCAGCCCAGCAGCCCTGGTCCGGGCACACCTGAACTGAAGCTGGCTCTTCTCTTCACTGTAATGTTTTCCCATCTTCCTACCTGCCTTCAAGTCTCTGACAAATGCAAATAATGGTGGCCAACTCCCTTGCTATTGAAAGCTCTGAATAAATAGGCTTTACTTGTTCTCATTCAGCTAGTTTTTGTTTATTTCCACATAGTTCATAGAGAAATACAAAGCACCAATAAATGTGGGAGGGGAAAAGCTTAACTAACTAATTCTAAAAGAAATGCAAATTAAAACAACAATGAAATATATTTTTTAGCTTGATTTGGAGGGCAGTTTGAAAATATTTAAGCCAAAGGGAAAAACGTGCATGCCCTTGAACCTGGTCATTCCTATTCTAGCAATTCATTTTTGCAGTGATTGTGTCATAAATGCACAGTTATGTACAAAGATGTCCACTGTTTAAATATTTGTACAGGCTAACTCTCTGAAAGGGGAATGGATAATATATGAGACATCCATACAATGGAATTCTGTGAGACCATCCAAAGAATAGAATGTTGGTGACAGGAAGAGTGCAGGGATAGATGAGAGAGTGGAAAAGGCAAAACAAGATGCTCGAGTGTCATTTTTAAATACACGTGTGTGCCCAGGTACAGCTCTCTGGCTGTTTCACACAATGAAATCGTGGTTCATCCCAGAAGTGGGGCTGGAGAATGGGAGAGGGGCTGTCACCTGATACACTTCTCATTGTTCACGGTTGTATGATGATCATGTATTACCTTGGTAATGAAAACGTTAAAATAAAAAGAATCAGCTGGGGAACGCGGTGGTTCACAGGAAATGTGGTCCTGAGAATGTGTTATTCACTCCATCACCTATTTTCTCACTTCTCCCCTTATTGTGGCTGAGCTATGCAGGATGAAGCGTGGGCACTGATAATAGCTTTGATTCCGGGAACAATAGCCAGGATAATGAGGAACCCACTTCATTGACAATGCTTCCACGCTGCGTCAGAGGCAAGACAAACATCGCACAGGTGCTGAAACAACCACGGCTCATTTATCTGCCATTGTCCAGAAAGGAGCCCATCCGCACTGGTGAATTTTCCAAAATAATAGGAGCTCACCATCTGTTTCAAGGGCCCACTTTAAAAAAAAAAAAAAAAAAAAAAGATGTAACCATTTTTGAGGGAATTCTTTCCTAAATGGATTTCACAATCTCCTCCTTCTCAAAGAAAATACAGTAATCATAATACAAGCAATTCCTGATGACTTGGAGTGCAGCTCTGGCTATAGTTCTGAGTACAGTTCTGGAGTTGTGACTTATTTCAGCCCCCCATCTGGGGAAGTTTGCCTCGACTTTGCATCTTCACCAATCTTGGTGATTCTGGATTCCTTTCTGATTTGCAAATGTCTGCCATGTCTCTCACTTTGACCATCCTTTATAGATAATATACCTATTGGCTCTTGCCCTGTCTCCTGAATACTGTCCATCCCTCATTTCATTTGACGCTCCATCTCAAAGTGGAGCCCGAGTACAGCGCTGGGTGAACATGGTTCCCTGGGAGGTGGTCCCCAGAAGCAGAGTGAGGGTGTGTGGAAGGAGGGAGGGAAAAGAGAGCAGCAGGACGTATGGGCAATGGGAACTCGTATCTCATCAGGACCCTTGGAGACACAGTGGGGAACACACCTTATTACTGTCCTACTGAGAGTATTTATTCACCAACTAGTAACCTTCTTGTGTCCCCTGTTTGAGGATTCTTGCAGCTGGGAGGGTGGAGGTCAGACCTTTAGCACTGTAGGTCTGCATCTTAGCTGGGCCAGACAATGCCCTCAGACAGAAAGACAAAGGAACAGGCTAAGGTGAAAGGATCAGAGCACAAAAAGAGTCGGCCACACCCTCACACCACCCCCACAGAGCCAGCAGTGGGATCCCATTTCACAGATGAGGGAACTGAGTCTATAAGAGTTTAAACTACCTGCCCAGGGTCACTCAGTTAGCCAATGACGGCATTAGGACCCTAATCCAGGTTGAAGTGACCCCAAGGTCTCCCTCAGCTGTCACAAACGGCTGCTGTGCTTCCACAGGCCACTGGGGACCCTTCCAGATGGTTGTTATCTGAGAAATCAGCTGATTAAGAAGTACAAACTAGTTTGTATAAAATAAGCCACAAGGATCTATTGTACAACACAAGGAATAGAACCAATATCTTATAATAACTATAGTGGAGTATAACCTTTAAAAATTGTGAATCACTACTGTATTGTACACCTGTAACCCCCTCCCCCCTTCCCTCTCCCCACTGGTAACCACTAGTTTGTTCTCTGTGTTTGTGAGTTTGTTCCTTTTTTGTTATATTCACTAGTTTGTTGTGTTTTTTAGATTCCACAAAGAAATGATATCATATAGTATTTGTCTTTCTCTGACTTATTTCACTTAGCATAATGCCCTCCAAGTCCATCCATGTTGCTGCAAATGGCAAAATTTCATTCTATTTATGGCTGAGTAATATTCCATTGTGTGTGTGTGTGTGTGTGTGTGTGTGTGTGTGTGTGTGTGTGTGTGTGTATTTACATGCCACATCTTTATTCATTCATCTGTCAACGGGCATTGAGGTTGGTTCCATATCTTGGCATTTGTAATAAGGTTGCTATGAACATTGAGGTGCGTGTACCTTTTCAAATTAGTGTTTTCATTTTTTTCAGGTATATTCCCAGGAGTGGAATTGCTGGGTCATACAGTAGTTCTACTTTTAGGTTTTTTGTTTGTTTGTTTGTTTGTTTGCAGTACGCGGGCCTCTCACTGTTGTGGCCTCTCCCGTTGTGGAGCACAGGCTCCGGACACACAGGCTCAGCGGCCATGGCTCACGGGCCCAGCTGCTCTGGGGCATGTGGGATCTTCCCAGACTGGGGCACAAACCTGTGTCTCCTGCATCGGCAGGCGGACTCTCAACCACTGCGCCACTAGGGCAGCCCTATTTTTAGTTTTTTGAGAAACCTCCATACTGTTTTCCACAGTGGTTGCACCAATTTATATTCCCACCAACAGTGTATCAGGGTTCCTTTTTCTCCACTTCCTCGAAGGGTGTTTACTTTTTTGTATTGATTATTTTTATTTAAAAGTATCATTTTTGGCAATACATTATTAAAGCCATTTTTTTTTTGGTAGAAAACTCTTCAAAGATTATAATACTAAGCAGGTGTATTTTTCTTCTTACTTCTAGAGGTGCTTATCTTCCTTTCTAACTTGAAATTTGTTGGTTTGAGTGGGAAACAGATGTAGATGCAAGGATGTCATTATCCTAATAAAACCTCAGTGTCTGACTATATCCACACCACCATTAAACAATTACTAGAATACCTTGTGAAGAGAGGGTCAAGGGATTTTACATTATGTCTATTTATTCTTTGAAGTGCCTCGTACCCCGAGATGTTCCCTTCACTTGATTCTGGGCCAGCTTGTGACTGATTCGATCTAAAGAATACAGTGGAAGTGGCGATGCGTGACTTCTAGGCTCAGAAAAGGCCAAGCAGCTTCCCCTGTTTCTCTGGGGAGTTCACTTTGGGAGCCCTGCATGGCTGAGCTGTGAGGAAGCCCTGACTCTGTGGGGTAGCCCCTGTAGGTGCTTTGATGGAAAATCCCAGCTGACATTCCAACCCCGCATCAACTCCCAAACCTGTGAGCAATGAGGCTTCTAGATGATTCCCATCCCCCCAGCTGTGAGGTCACCCTTGGCCATTATGTCTTTGCAGGTAGAACTCCAGACATTGTGGAGCAGAGACGGGGCATACTCACTATGCCTTGATTGTGGGCATAATAAAATTATCTCATGACACTAAGTTTGGGCGTGGTTTGTTATACAGAAACAGCAACCAGGACAGAGGGCCAGTAGGAGGACTGGTAAACAGATATTCCTAGAAGTGCTGAGAGGGGTAGGGCTGAGCCTGGGGTTGAGGGAGGTGAGGGAAGGTATACCAGCAAGCTAATTAATTCATAGGTAGCTGAAGAACTCCCAGACACAGACTGTGAATCTGCTATTCCGTGACCACCCTGTTCCTTCCCTAGGCCACTTTCTGTGCTGGACAGCACTCCAGGTACTTTAAGTAAAAATACATTTAATAAAGGGACTTTGGTGCCTACAAAATCTTGGGAGGAGCTGGAAGCACAGGAGTCAGGGGCTGCGGCTGCACCAAACCACTGCAGCAGCAGGTCAGGAAATTATGTTGGCTTTATACTCACAAGTGCCACCAGGACGGCCCCCTTAGACCCATCACTGCAAACACAGAGGCCAGTCAGAGACTGCCCGTCAGCCACCACCTGTGCAGAAAGGTGGCCTCTACTTCCCTTCCATCCTCCAAATTCTGCATGAACACATTTGACTGGTAATACCTGAGTCTAGGATCCTAGCTGCAAGGAAGCCGGGAAAGGCAAGGGAGTCTAGTCTTTATACTTCTAGTTTCTATAATACGGTGAAAGGTGGGACATAGAATTAGACTAAAGTCAAAAACTTGGAGGAAGGGAGTTCCTTCTCCTCTTGGAGGTGGGAGGAGGACCAGATTAATTCAGGTTTTCCGTTTTCATATCTACAAATTGAAACACTTTGTTCCAAATCTCCTTTAGAAAATAAGCAAATTTTCATTTTAGAGGAGATGGAGGTAACACAGGGCATGAAGATCAGTCAATCTGTGTTGTGAGAGCACAGGCAGAACCAGGACTGGGTGAGATCGCTGGGTTGAAATGGAGACTGGGGACCCCAGCTGAGAAGAGGACTCAGCACTGGAGGGGGGAGGCCAGCGCTTACCTCCATCATCACCATCACACCTGTGAAGTCAGCCACTCCTGAACAGGCCACATGTCTTCTTGCTTTACCAGGAAATTCCAAGCTCTGGGAAATTATAGTGTACCTTCAGGACTGGATAGAACCAGAGGGGACCAGTACTTGTTACTCCTCACATCTTGGCTGTCATGCCTTCTCTCTGAGCCTCAATTCCCTTATCAATAAATAGGGGATAATAGCTTATAGACTCATTATATTAGAGAAAACCCATGTGAAACTACATATCAGATCATCCTCTATCTTCTCTAATAGGGTGCCTTCCTGACATGAGGCAATAACTGGTTGAAATTTCAAAATCAGGGTTGTACATAAGACATATGACAAAAGAGTTTCTCTTCTTGTTATATATTTCTCTACTTCTTAGACACTAGTTGTAGCACTGCAGTGCCTTTTCTCTTTTCAGTCCTACCCATGGTTCTTTCTCCAGAAACACCAGCATGTGCTTGCAGAATCTCTCCTTTGAAGATAGCAGGAAGGAGCTGAACACATAAATGCGTCAGTAACTTTCTATTTGCTCCTCCACGAGTGTGTCTGAGGGCCCAGATCATTTCCTCCAAAGCGTCTCTAACTCCCCAGCAGCTGGTGCTTGTTCTAACCCCATTATCCACCTGGATGGGCACCCATGATACTCTTCCCTCTTCAACTACTTAATCAGCCATTGTGTCCAAGGGGGCACCCCCGACTGGACTTACAACTCACCATGGCAGTAAGAGTTGTTCTCATCAACACCTTCCAAACTTCAAGCTCTTACAAAAACATGGGACTCTTCACTGGCTGTTGACTTGAATGTGATAATTATTGGCTCATGGTGAGACCACATCAGTGTCCCTTACGTTGTCCTAAAAGGAGAGACATATTTTCTCTTTGTACAGCAGGGTTCTTGCATGAGGTTGGCACGCCTGCAGTTTATGCCTTGTGAAAACCCCTTTGCAGGCTCGGATGAGATGCAGTCCTCCCCTGCCAAGATCTTCGTGGCTTCATGAGGCACTTAGAGCTCCATCTTGGTCCCCTGAGTTCTCTCCAAACTTTGGGTTTTCTCCCCAACTCAGTCCCATACTAGAATATGGGCAACACTTTCAGACAGAGTTGTACCTGGGCAAAGGGGTAATCACAGCCTCCTTTTCTCCACCATGGCTCTCTTGACAAGCATCAGGTCTTCAGTGACTTTGAGTGAAGCCGTTTACCCAACTGTCTTTGTTTGGGTTCTTCCAAAAGCCAACCCAGGAACAAGAACTTAGGAACAAGTAACTTACCTGGGAGGCAATTCCAAGAAATACTGTGAGAAAGCAAAGAAGGGAGGGAGGGGAAAGCACCAATTCAGGGTATTCATGAGGAGGATAATGCTGTGAGCAATGGGGGCTCAGTCCCGGGGGGATCTCTGGGAGACTGTCTCCAACACACACTTCAGAGTTGTCCTTTCCAACAGAGGAAGCCGCGGCACTTTTTCATCAACCTCCATCTATCATTGGTGGGTGCCGCTCCTGGGAGCATTCGCTCCCCAGCACTTCCAGCCTGGCCATCTGGTAGCCAAGCATGTCCTATGATCAGACATCAGCCTCAGGAAGAGAGAAACTCAGGTGTTTGAAGTAGAAAGCCATCCACTTGTACAGGAAGAGCTTACTCAAGATACAGGTGACTTCTGTTGTGGGCCAGTGGGATGTGACATCACATGCTATACAAACCAACAGCCAACACTGAGATAACCGTTCACTTTGCCTCTCAGATGACCCTTCTGATAACTGAATGGTTTGATTGTGAAAGATTGGATGCGTCAATGTGTAACCTTAGACCCTGGAAACAGCAGCAGATGTTACCCTTAGAACAGAACATTAGAAAAACTAGGACATAATGCAAAGTCAAAAGGAATCGACCACCCACTGGAGAGCTGGGAGGCCACATGAATCAAAGACCAAGGTAAAAAATAAGACACAAAGCAGATGGGAGTGAAAGTGTATCCAGCACCCAAAGATCAGGACAACACTGGGGAAGAAACATGCAGGTGGAGAAGAAAATTGCCTGAATTTTTAATTTTTATTAAACTGTCTCCTTCTGCTGAAAAGCGTAAACATTCTTAAAAAATAAGGAGGGCGGGGCTTCCCTGGTGGCGCAGTGGTTGAGAGTCCGCCTGCCAATGCAGGGGACACGGGTTCGTGCCCCAGTCTGGGAAAATCCCACATGCCGCGGAGCGGCTGGGCCCGTGAGCCATGGCTGCTGAGCCTGCGCGTCCAGAGCCTGTGCTCCGCAGCGGAAGAGGCCACAACAGTGAGAGGCCCGCGAACCGCAAAAAAACAAATAAATAAATAAATAAGGAGGGCTTTGTATGCTTATTTCAGAAGCAGCCCTACAGTGAAGGGGGAAGTGCTTCTCTTGGTCCTCAGCAGGTCTGCAGGGAGGCAGAATAAAAGAAGGGAAAAGCCACATTTCTGAGGCCTGGGGGAAGATGGAAAGATGGGAGGGGAGAGCCGGCCTAGCCCTGAGGGCAGTGCCTTTGAGAGTCGCATTGCTGGAAACAAGTTTCCAGAGTAGGCAGGAGAGAACGGGGTCACTGGCACAGAGGGAGAAATTTACTGTGAAGTCTGTTCTAGAAATATCGATACAAAGCTACTTGTCTCCCTTTCTCTTGCATTTTCTCCCAACACAGCCCCTGCTTAGGAGAAGGAGCCAGGTGGCCATGTCTACGCCACCTGGTCTTCCAGCCCAGATCCAGATGGCTGGTGCAGGGTGCATCATTCTGTCGGCTGCTGGATCCAATCAGATTTTCTCCCACAGGAATTTGAACTAAGAGACTCAGAGAGTCCGGTTAGGGAATGACTGGCCTGAGAATTATAAAATCATGACAGTAACGTGGGCACATACAACAGGAAAGCGGGCAGATGTATACTGGGAAGTAGAGACAAGAATGACATCAGTGAAAATGGTGGCGTGAGGACCTCTGAAAATTCAGCCCTCCATTAAAGCGTGGAAAATGGCCCAAAATGGTCAGAACCAACTTTTTCAGAACTCTGAAAATTAACCAAATGTTTCTAGCATCCTTGGGAGCATTTAGAAATGTGGCTGAAACTTGGTAAAAACAGAAAGCTTGTGGCATTTTTAGTACTTTAGTCCAATTTCTTGCTCTCAATGGTAGCCTTGAAAAATAAAAGAGGGAGAAGAATGGGCCTCAGTTCCAAGTAACTGTCATCATATGTTTTAGTGTTTCACTGGAAGACCCCACTCAAAAGACTTGTCTTTGTTTGACCTCCCTTGAACTCACCCAGTGATGAAACACCTCTGAGAGAGAAGCAGAGGAGGGTAGCATTTGCCAGATGTTTTAACCTCACAGCTGACTACCGGATGACAGTGGAGACAAACAATAGATTAACCAAAAAACTTAGAGAAAAAATGAGGACCCACTTAAGCAAACATTTTGTTCAACGCTCTGGGACCAGCTGAATCTTTGCGCTTCATCCACGGTGTCCGCAGCTAAGACACAAGCTCCCCAGATGCCCATCTTCTCATTCCCATGATGCTCCAGGCTTCCCAAGCCCACAGCCACTGTCCACTGACAACTTCCCTGGACCCCCTAAATGTCCCTTCGATTTTAAGGAAACTCTCCTGTAACCTCAGTCTCCCCCAGAGAAACTCTGACTACCGCCCCAAGGCAGCCCCACCTCCTGCCTGAACAGATAACTGCTTTTCCTCCAAAGATACTGCCTACCACCAAGCTTTCTCCCAGCATCCCCAGGCTGGGACCTGGGAGGTGGCTGGGGCTTTACCCAGCTCCCTGCTGCCATTTCCAAGTGGCTTTGCTTTTACTCTTATGTAGAACTCTTTAGCCGATGACATTATTGTTTCCCTAAGGGAATTAAGAGAACCACTTGAAAAATTACAACAAACAATACAAAAATTCAGCAAAGGAGTGCGATACAAAATTGATACTACATAGAAACCAACAACTTTCATAAATACAAATACCAACCAGATCAAAGACATGACAGCAGGCTCTGCTTGTGAAAACATCAATACAGGTGAAGCACCTACACAGGAATTGTGCATGGCCTATATGAAGAAAACCCTAAAATATCACTGCAGAAAACTTAAAGAAAGACACACCATGTCATTGGGCAGGAAATGTCAATATTATAAAGATGTCATTTCTGTTCAAATTAATTTAGAAATTTAACACTAAGCAAATCAAAATATTCAGGTTTTAAAAACTGGATTATCCTGCGAATTCTTAAGTTTACATGGAAAGACAGCTTTAAAATTGGAAGAATCTTACAAAGTATTGTATTAGTGGGGGATTAGAGCCAAAGATGATATCTTATGAAGCCTCAATGATTAAAGTTGTGTGGTACTGGCACACAGACCAATAGAACAGAATATAAAATCTAGTAATAGACCCCAAAATGTAAAAGAAAGAGACCTACGGTAAGGGAGGCCTTTTGAATCAGTGGAGAATAGACAGACTATTCTATAGCTGGGCTATCCAAGTAGCCATCTGAAAATAAATAAAGCTTAATCCATCCCTCACCTTGCCTACAACAGCATTCATTCCAAATGGGTCAAAGATGTAAACGTTTTGAAAAATCTTTTAACTTCAAATACTAAAAAAAAACACTAGAGGATTTTTAAAATAAACTTAGAAGAGATGAGACATTTCTAATGGTGATGCAACACCCAGATGCTATAAAGGAAAAGACTGAAATGACCATAATGAAAAACATCTGCATGACAAAATAAGTCAAAAGGGAAAAAAATATTTGCGGCTCATATTGGGGCTTAAACTTTGAAAAGTGGTCGAGAAAATGTGAATAACGCACATGGAACTTCTTCTGTGTCTGTAGCCATGACATTGGGTAAAAACTTGAGGAGCTATTCTTCCATCGTTCAAAAACTATTATCTGACTCAGGAAGAAGTCGCTTGTGTCCCTGACGAATGAGCAAAGTCCCAACATAAGTTGTTTCACTCTCATCTTGAATTACCCTCAAATATCAACACTTCAATCCACAGCAACCCACGGATGGTGGTACCAATGGCAGTGGGGTCACTGACCGTAAGTCACAGAGTGAGCTGGAGTTTTTGACAAGCACGTATGAGACCCGCCCTCCTCCACCGGGAGCCCCAGGGAGAGTGGTGCCACTAAAGACACAGGCCTAAGGAGTTGCTTTAATTGGCTGCTAACGTCAGCGTGACCTCATTTGTACCTACAGCCTCCGAGACCTAGGGACATCCGGTTTACAGTTAATGATGGATTGAGGGTGATATTTTGCATCACAAATACCAAACTAGCTTGAAATGCATACCAGTAGGAGGGTGAGGCTATGTTTTCAGAGCGGATGAGACCAGCTGAGGGACCCACAGTCCCATGGTGCTGACAAGGTGTTATGGGAAGAGCAGTGTGATACAACACGAACTTGAAGGCATGGGTCCTGCCTCAGAAGTTACTAGCCTTGTGATCACGACAGCTGTTGAACCTTGGATTTGTCTTCAGCAAAACAGGCTCATGCAGTAGATGAGATCCCGGCGCTGGCCCAGCCCACCCATCCTCAGCGCTGTTGGAAGCGGGGACCAGCCCTCAGCTACGGCTCTGCCCCACCTGGGAAGTTACAGCCCCCTTTCGCCCACCCCACACAGCCCCCGCTATGACAGACTGCCATAGAAAAGGCTGGATTCCTGGCCCCGGGGGGGGGGGGGGCAACTGTGCAGCCTAGATCGTGTTTGAATACCCCATTGCTACCACATGGATCAGGCTACCGCTGGGACCACGTCCTTGGGGCCTCCTCCCTCTGCCCCATCCTGCTTCACCCCCTCCCTCAACAATTCACGTGTACCAGCATCCCTGGGCTCCGCTTCTGGAGGACCCAGTTTAAAAGACAGTTTTCCTTCCCGGTCTGTCAGTTTTACAGGGTTGCCATTGTTTGAGACCAGCTAGCAAGACCAGGTTGAACTGAGTCCTGCTGTGAGCCACGGCGACCTTTGCGGGGGACCGGTGGCCGCGGGGCTGGGCGGGGCGGGGCCAGGCAGGGTATTGAAAGGGCAGTGGGGCTCAAGTCATCCCAAGTAAAGAGGGGTTGTTGCCAAGGAAAGAAGTCAAGAGTGGACACAAGCCAGCTGTAGTCGGAGGTGAGGCTGTGACACACCCAAGTTACAAGAGCCCGAGAGGGTGGCACAAAACCCTCCAAGAGAGTAGCTCAGCTGAGGCATGAACCAGGCGCTTGGTTGGTGGTCAGGCTGGGCCAGACCATCAAAAAGAGCAGCCGCATAGCACAGGGAGATCAGCTCGGTGCTTTGCCACCACCTAGAGGGGTGGGATAAGGAGGGTGGGAAGGAGACCCAAGAGGGAGGGGATATGGGGATATACTTATGCATATAGCTGACTCACTTTGCTATACAGCAGAAACTAACACACCGCTGGAAAGCAATTATATTCCAATAAAGGTGTTTTTAAAAAAAAGAACAATTGGAATAGAATCAAATAAGTCAGCAGGAAAACAACCTGAAAACTGAAGTTCTGTGGTATCGTTTCTGTTCAAGTAAGTGGGTCTCACGAGTGAGCTGTGGTCTAGACCAGACACCACCATTCTGAAAGCAAGACAAGGAAACCTCCTCTGAGGTCCTCCAGATCTGGGCCTGTAGGACTACGTGTGGGTAAAATTATGTCACGAAATATCAATACTTGGGGGAAACTGAGATACCTTTTGGTGGCATTTAAGATAAGCCAAGAAATATCAAACTTGTAGGATGCAGCTGAAGGCTTTAGTTCATAGATTAGAAAAGAAGAAAGGCTGAAACTCCATGATTTAAGCTACCACGTCTAGAAGCCAGAAGAACCACGAAGTACAGGAAAAGAAATAAAAGCGCAGTAATCAATGAAACAGGAAATAAATGTACAGTAGAGAAAATCCATAAAGCCAAAAGTGGGCTATTTGAAGACTGATTAAATTCATTAACCTTGAGCAAAACTGATCAAGAAAAAGAGAAGTGAAGATGCATTGCCACCATCAGGAAGTTAGACGACGGAATCCCCTGGCAGCCCAGTGGTTAAGATCACTGGCTGGGGAACTAAGATACTGCATGCTGCGCAGTGTGGCCTAAAAAAAAAGGAAGTTAGACTGTGTTAAATGCTCTTGACAGGGGAGCTGCCTTAGACAGACATTTCAGGCAGGTCAGTGGTCAGGAGCCCAGAGGCGACCTGTCATCCCACCAGCCTCCTGGTGACCGGTGACTATTCATGGCAAATTCTCCACCTTAGAGTTCCGACATCACACTAGAATCAGTTTTATATATAAACACATACCTTCCAAGGTTGAGATTAAAGATGCAAAATAAAGATTAGGTCTAAAACCAACACTGGGCTACCTTAGGTTGGGGTCCCCCGAGGCAAGGCTTTTAGTGGGTTGGAAGGAAGCCCCAAGTAGTGCTGGCGGAGGAGTCGGGGGTGGGTTGTGGCAGAGGCCTTTGTGTCATCTCCAAGGACGGCCACCACCACGCTCCCCTGCCTGGGCAGCACGCCGCTCCTCTCACTGGTGGAGTCTGTGCCCCGCTTCTGGACCTGGGCGGGCTCTGTAACTGCCCAGCCACCTGCTATGGCAGGAATGCCACCCAGCCAAGGGTGTAGAGGTCTGGCAGTGTCTGCTTCCTCTCCACCTGGGGAGTCTTGCCGCCCAGCTCTAAGGCCCCTCTGGCTGGACCACTGACAACGCAGCATCACAGGGGCGAGAGGCCACGTGGAGCAGCAGGGCGGCAGAGCCGGGCAGGACTGAAACCCGCTGGACCTTCCAGCTCAGCAGAGCACAGCCCCGTGAGGACCCCAGCCAACCCGCCTGCTGTTGCAGAACCAGTTGAGTCCACACATTCCCGAGCCCAGAATCGGGAGAAATAGTGCCTAAGCGTTGTTGGAAGCCCCGGCGTTTGGAGGCGGTGCACTTGTACGGAGATCGCTGTCTAAAGGATTCAGCTCCAGATGCACGGATGAGCAGGTCCTGTTTGGGTACCTGGGATCAGTCCGTCGGGGCCTCTAGGAGGTGGTCGAATTTGACCGGGAGTGGTCTGACTTGAGAGGTGTTTATTCACTAACAGCCATCATCCTGGGTGAAGGGCTGCTCCTTGGGGTGTGAACTCCATCCCCGCATGAGAGCAGTGCTGCGCCCACAGCCAGACTGGCTGGTGCTCGTCGGAGGAAGTTGTCACGTGCACAGGAAAGGTGACGCCCGGGGCTCTGAGCAGGACAGCAGTAGCCACAGGCTACGTGTTCCAGCCCCAGTGTGCAGCTCCTAATGCTTTTCTCTGATCAAACCCACAACCGTATCAAATTTCTTGGTTTTTTCCCTTTCCTTCTGGCATAGTGTAGCATTTTGGGGGGGTACTGCTTCCCCTTTCATCATTCTAACTCCTCTTACCTTCTAAGATCAGCTTGAACATTACCTCCTACTGGAAACTCTCAGTATCAGTTAAATCCCTTTCAGTTACACATTAAAACACGCACACACACACACACACACACACACACACACACACACAAGACTACAATAATGGGCTTGAACAGAAGAGAAATTATGACTCATTAAAGTGCAAAGTCCTGTAGTTTTCAGGCTTCAGGCTCAGCTTGATCAAGGCTCAGTTGATGTCACCAGAAGGTAATTTCTCTTGGCCTCTGGATTCAGCCCTGCTCACCTCCATGTACTGACTTCATTCTCAGGCTCCAGATAATGGCAGATGGCTGCTACTGCTCTAACCTACTACCCTCTTCTCAGTTTCAAGGGAGAACAAAGAGGTATTTTTCCCAGCAGCTCTCAAACAATTCCTGCAATTTGCTAGCATCAAACCAGCTTAGGTTACATGCTCATCTCTGAACCAATAAGTGTAGCCAGAGGAAGGAATATTCCACTGCCTTTGGCCTGGGTCATATGCTTTGGCCCTGGAGCCTGGGGCTTGGGCTTCATCTGAAACAATGGCTGATGGGATGGATTGGGCCACAGGTAAAACTCAGGGCTGCTGCCTAAACAGAGCCAGGGGATGCTGAGAGACTCAGGCAGAAGCATCCTCTACTCCTGTCCTAGCCATCTCACCTACACCCACCCAGCTTGGACTAAATGCCCTTCCACGGTGACCTTAGCATTCACCACATTGTGTGGTTATAGTTGATGACATGATTCTCTCCTCCAATGCCTTGTAAAAACCTTGGGGACAGAGACCATGATTGATGTGCTTTTGTATCTTCACACATCCCCCCCACCAGCATTACAAATAATTAAGTACTCCATCAATGCTTGTGGAATGAATGAATAATCAGACTTAAAATACCATGTAGCCACTTATTTTAGGATAAGCACAAACACACAAAAACAAAGGCTAGTCTCTAGCTAATGTGTTGAGTTTTCGTTTGTTTTGCAAATTTTATTAAAATGTAACACGTGTGGGTCTTCCTTGGTGGCTCAGTGGTTAAGAATCCGCCTGCCAATGCAGGGGACACAGGTTCAATCCCTGGTCCGGGAAGATCCCACATGCCACAGAGCAACTAAGCCCATGCACCACAACTACTGAGCCTGCGTGCCACAACTACTGAAGCCCGCGTACCTAGAGCCCGCGCTCTGCAACAAGAGAAGCCACCACAATGAGAAGCCCGAGCACCGCAATGAAGAGTAGCCCCTGCTTGCCGCAACTAAAGGAAGCCGGTGTGCAGCTACAGAGATCCAAAGCGGCCAAAAATTAATTAATTAATTTTAAAAAATGTATATAACACGTGTAAAAATGCATCCATCATAATCAATCAATGAATTTTCACGAACTGAGCACACTTACATAACCAGAAGCCAGATCGAGGCAACATTACCAGACCCCAAAAGCTCCATTCACTCGCCATCCCAAGGATAGCTGCTCTTCTGAACTCTAGCATCGTGCATTGGTCTTGCTTGTTTCTGAGCTTTGTGGATTGTTCCTTCTCGTTGCTATACCATACAGTATTCCTTTATGGGAATATGCTATAATTTACTTACCCATTCAACTGGTGGTGGGTATTCAGGTAGTTTCCACTTTAGTGCTATTACAAATAGTGCTGCAACCAACCTTCTAATAAGTGTCTTGTGGGTGAACATGTGGGCACGTTTCTGTGTGTACCTGGCAGTAGAATTGCTGTCATAAGGTAGGCATGTATTCGGCTTTAAGAAATGCTTTCACTTTTCCAACGTGGGGGTGCCAATTTCCAATACAGCCAGGAGTGTAAGTTTGATTGAGGTTTGCAGTTTTCATCTGTACACCGCATGAACACATTTTGGCTACCTTCCTAGAGTTATGTACACAACAGATGCTGGATAAATACTGAGTGGAGGAAGGAAGGAAAGAAGGAAGGAAGAAAGGAGGGAAGGGAGGGAGGACCACACTGAAGATCCCAGAAGAGCCACAGAATTTTCTGAAGGCAAACTTTCCCCTTCCTTGACTACAATGTGAATTAAACGATAGACTTTGTGGAGGATTTCATTCATAATCCCTTCAAAATGAGTTAGTCCCGCTATGTATTAAATGGATTATGTGTGAATCCCAAAACAAATCCAAATGCAATTAATGTTTTAATAAACCAGTTGCTAGTGTATGCAATACCCACAACTCGTCAGGAGGGATTGTATTATATTTATAAACATTAATTAGGTGTTTGTTATTGTCAAACTAAATTTAAAATAAATCCACAGCATCACTGGCCACTTGGGTAAAAAAGTCTCAGTGGTGACTGTAATTAGAAAATAGATGTAAGGGAATAGCATTAATTAGTTAGCTAATGGCGAGCTTTCCACTAATTGAAATGAGGAGCCCTTATCTTGCGGGATGATAAAATATCTTAGGTGTGCAAGAGTGAGCTCCTTTGAGTATTAATAATAAGCCAAAATATTTATTTAACCCTTTCCTTAGGGTATTTTCCTACAAAGTCACAACAAAGTTGGTATTCATTGCCAAATAAAATACAAAGTTATAAAAAAAATTTTTTTTAACATTTTATTTTATTTTATTATTTTTTTATTTAACATCTTTATTGGAGTATAATTGCTTTACAGTGTTGTGTTAGTTTCTGCTGTATAACAAAGTGAATCAGCTATACATATACATATATCCCCATGTCCCTCCCTCTTGTGTCTCCCTCCCACCCTCCCTATCCCACCCCTCTAGGTGGTCACAGAGCACCGAGCTGATCTCCCTGTGCTATGCGGCTGCTTCCCACTAGCTATCTATTTTACATTTGGTAGTGTATATATGTCCATGCTGCTCTAACTTCGTCCCAGCTTACCCTTCCCCACCCCCATGTCCTCAAGTCCATTCTCTACATCTGCGTCTTTATTCCTGTCCTGCCCCTAGGTTCATCAGAACCAAAAACTAAAAATTTTTTTTAAATAAAGGAACAGGAGATGTTTGGCAGAATGAAAGGAAATCTGCTCTTGCCCAAACAGGGAACAGGTTCCTGATGCCCAGATTTAATTTTGGTCCTTGTCTTTCTAAAACGCCTCTGAGACAGGAGACTCCTGTTTTCCTGGTTCTTCTGCTTCTTTGGATACTCATTCTTTTTTTTTGTTTTTTGCGGTACATGGGCCTCTCACTGTTGTGGCCTCTCCCGTTGCGGAGCACAGGCTCCGGACGCGCAGGCTCAGCGGCCATGGCTCACGGGCCCAGCCGCTCCACGGCATGTGGGATCTTCCCAGACCGGGGCACGAACCCGTGTCCCCTGCATCGGCAGGCGGACTCTCAACCACTGCCCCACCAGGGAAGCCCGGATGCTCATTCTTGATTTTGCTCATTGTCTCATCTCTCTCCCAACTCTCAAGCGTTGGTGCTCCCCAGACGTCTAGCCCTTTCACCTTCTCGTATCACACATTCTGGCCCATGACAGTCTCCTCCGAGCAGCGGCTTTAACCTCCACCTGCGTGCAGAGTCTTGGGTCTGCGTCCCAGGTCCTGAACCTTCAGGCTCCGGCCTCAAACATCCCATTGTCTGCTCACGTTTCCTACTGGACCAACACACAGGGAATTTGTAGCAGACATTATTTGCTGCTCTGCCCAGACACCCTTGGATCCCTTGTATTATTTCTGGGTTCTCCTTCTCCAGTTTCTGTGTGGTTCAGACTCTGCCTGCCCACAATCGGCTGCTAGAACTTTGCCTCCACACCCGGAGAGCTGTAGGAGGGACCAGGCTGAGGCTGGGACCTGACCCGGAGTCTTGCCCCTGCTTACCTACTGCCTTCACTGTCCTGCCTCTTCCTCCCCTCGCCCCTGGGAGCCCATCCTTAATGAGTCACGTGCACAGGAAGCCTCTTCTCAAGGTCCATTTCCGGCAAACCTGTCCTAAGACAGACACCCAGCAAAATGCACCCTCTCCCCCCAACAAAAACCATAGTTCCTCCTTTCATATTTCAATTCGCAATTGGTATCATTTCACTGTCTAGGTCAGAAAAGAAGATGTCATATCCTTCCCCATTTATGTGCTATTTCAGCCAAACAGAAATGCTCCCCAAATCCTGATGAGACAACTCGTTCATGTGTCTCGTCACCACGCCTCCCCCTCCATTTGTCTCAGGGACACCTAACTGTCCTCTAAGACTTCATACTTTCCAGCCCTGATAGGCAGCAGCACAGTCACGACCACAGTCCTTCCCTGCATCTCAGGGGGTCATGTGACCCGTTCTCAACTGTGGAAACAGAAGTGACGAGTCTCTTCCAGACCCAGGTTTCCAAGAAGCAGGTGGGCCACTTCGATCCTCCCTTGCTCCCTCTGCCTCGGTGCAGAGGACCCTGAGGTCCTCAGGACTGTGGAGCTCCAGGAGGGAAAGGACCTGGAAAGCCCACCAGCTGACCAGGACACACCCTGTTGAACTGTGACATGAGTAAGAAATAAGCTTTCCTGGTACAAAGCCCACTGAAATTTGGGGGGTTATTTGTTATGGCTGCCAGTGTGCCCTTGATTATTACACAGATCCTGTGGGGCTCATCTCTGCTATTACTGCATTAGCTCCTGACCTGGCCTCCATCCTCCAAACCCCTCACACATCTGCTCTTTACCTGTTCACCTGAATACAGCAACCTAATGGAAATGAAAATCCCACCCTGCACATCCTCTGCTCTTTAAAGTTCTTGAGCCGACCCATGCCCTGTTAAGTACAGAATAAAGGTCAAGTTCCCTGGCATCGTAAGAGAGCCCCATGACTGTTATTTCCTCTCCCACCAGTTTTGGCCTTGTAATTTCCTCTCCAGAAGTGCCTGCCTACTTATATCTCCATGAAAGCATCTTCTCTTTTACTCACGCCTGCCCAGTCCTTCCTTGCATTTGTCTCAATGGTTCCTACTGGTCCTTTAAGACTTAGCTTGGACAAGAAGCCACCTCTGGACGCCCCCCAGGCTGCACTAGAACCTTCCTCGGGGGCTTCTGTCCATGAGGCGTGGAACCACCTACTTCCTGATCCCTCTCCCTGCCCACCCTGCGTCCTGAAGGCGGAGATCTCTGCTTTACATTCCAGAACCTATTCTGTCCCTCCTGCCAATCCAAAGGCTGTTGAACCGACTTTTCAAACTTATTCCTAAGTTCTGAGATCGTTTCCGAGTTCAACAAATATGCAAGGCATGTAGAGCAGAAAAAAGCCCCACATTTCGTCATTTACTTGACGTGACCGGGGTGCGTTGAGGAACACTTTGGCAGTTATAGGGTGGAGATAATTGTAGAGTCATGATAGAGTGGACGATTTCTCTGAAGGAAGCAAGAGGGGTGGGGATGACAGCCGGAGGGAGACGAGAAATCGAGAGCACGGGGGTGGAACAGTGGACCGCAGGTTAGAAACCCTGTTTCAGACCCAGAAGGAGATGTCATGGCTCAGGTGGTCCAGGCATTAATTGCATGCTGAGAGCTTGAAGGCCTGCGTGGATTCGCCCCGGGCCTGAGTACATTCACCTGTCAGTGGTCAGTCCAGACTAGAACCCTGATCACCGACACCCAGCCTTTTTTCCTGCTGCCTTCAAGAGCTACGCCTAGTCCAGATGAAGCCAGAAACCTCCATCCACCAGGAACAACTTCTTTCTGGCAGAACCCTAGGAACGAACAGGAAACGTGAGCTGGGGAGGAAGGTAGGTCTGACACAGAACCATTCTTTTTCAGCTCTGTGGTGAAATTGAAAAATTGTATTCGTTCTGGGTTTGGCTGATTTCATGAGAAATCCCTCTATCTGTGGGTCTTACAGAAATAAGCATTTAAATAAAAATACGTCCGTTGGAAAGACTCGATAACTAGAGCTGTTGATTTCGCCTGGTTTGCTAGTGCAGGACGGGGGATGTGACGCTTCGTGAAATGCAGCAGACGAGGAAATTTCCGTAGAGCCCCTAAATCACTTAATGGCGTGAGGGATTCCCAGATGGCCTTATCAGCGGCTACGTAAAGTTGTTAGGTATCAGCACCAACTAATAAATTTCACTTCAGGCTTGGATTTCTGACATTTGCTCAAATCCTCAGAGAACCGTAGTTACTGTATATCCTCGTACAGTATTTGAATTCTGAATTGCTATACATGGTTGGCCGCCCACTGGGACAGGAAATAAAACGCCGTAATAGAATGTCATTTTTTAAAAGTCTGAGCGTTGTGAGTTGTGGTGATGTTGTATGACAAACTCATGTTTCTTTTTTGTCTCAAATGTTTTATTCTCCAGTAAAACTCATTTGCATTGCTGTCCCGTATGGGGATTTGTACATCTCGGTACATGATAAAGATGCAGAAGGGAATTAGGTCACTAGGCATGCTCTTTTTTCTTTTAATAACCCCGTGCAACCTCTTCCTTCTTAATCTCGTGCAGACAAAAGCAGTAGAAGCTAAACCGTCCAGAGCCGTGATAGGAAAGGCGGACGAGCAAATCCACCAGCATGCATCCACTCACTCACTGTGGATGTATTTAATTAATCCCATGTGGACGGGTCTTATTCAAATAAAACTATATTTTAGAAAACGGCTGCCTTGTTTTTTGGTCTGTGTTATGACCCCCGATAGAAGCAGCTGGGCTGGTTTAATCAGTCAGTTATTACAGGTCTGGCTTGCTTTCTGCTAATGGCGTCATGCCGGAAAGAATCTGTATTCTAGGCAGGGTGGAAACCTCCCCAGTGGGTAAGGAATTAGGAGAACATTAGAAGGGTCCCAGGCAGCGGCAGCAGGCAGTGGAGGGGAGGATGCTGGACCCCAGATGCGCCCCCAGGAAGGCGGCAAGCTGGGAGCTTGGATGACTTCCACAGGCTGGCGCCCACGTGCAAGCAGTCGTGGTGCCCAGCCGAGCTCTGAGACACGTGCTACTGTGGTCCTTTCCAATCCCCTTACTTCACATCACTTTCTACCCGGGACCATCCCACATTGGTGGATGAGAGGTCAAGTTGGCAGCATCAGGATAACTGAAAACTCATTAGAAAACTCTCAGCAGGTGCCTGGGATGTGTCCGGCCTTCTCTGGCACTGACTCACCCAGTCCTCACGAAAACCCTATGAGCAGCTGTTATTATTCCCTATTACAAACGTGGAGACTGAGGCACAGGATGGGTAAGTGAAATGTCCAGTATTGGACAGCAGACAACACATCCAGGTGTCAAACCAAGCCAGTTGGGCTCAGAAATTACATCTTTGACCACTACAGGTCCAGTCTCCCAGGGACCTTGATTTCACACCAACCAAGATTTGAACATTAAGGACCTTCGTTTCAGAAGCGTATCGTGCCCCAGACTGTTCGTAACAGCGGCACTATTCCGTAATAACCCCGAACTGGAACTCACCTACACCTCCATCAACCGGAAAGTGGACAGATGGAGGCATATTCAACAGCAGGAGATTCAGCACAACTTATGCCCAGGGGTGAACCACAGATCAGGTGTGGAGAGAGGGATGGCCAACAGAAAAGAACATGCACTGTATGTGTCCACCGAAAGGTCAGGAACAGGAAAGCTGTCTCTGGTGTCAGAAACCCGGATAGTGGCTCCCCTGGGCAGGGGCTGATGCCTGGGAGGGCGCACAAGAGGGTGGTCATGTTTTACTTCTCCACCTGGAAGCTGGTCGCATGGCAGCCTTCATTTTGGACAAATTCATCAGATCGATACAGTGCTGTGGGCTCTTTAGGTAGGTTTTCCTTGGCTAAGAAAAAGGGTTTTTGAAAACATAACTAAAGAAAGCGTCTTGTTAAACCCCCAGAATTGACGGTCAAACACCATTTGTAAGAGAAATCCAGTTCCTCACCAGGAACTGACTTAGGGCCACTCGTGGAAGGACATTGAGAGCATAAGGTGACAAAAGGAACGTGGAAGGAAAGTCCCTTTGACTTCACTGCGTGCTCTGCTGAGTCGCCAACTAGCTGCGTGGTCTTGGGTGGGTAAGTCACCTGGCTGAACGAAATCTGTGCAGGAGGTTTAGAAGCAGAAGCTCTGCTAAGGTCAGCTCCCTGAAAAGGAACTTTGACCATGACGACACCAAGGAACACAGGGACAAGAAACGCCCTTTGGACGGAACATCCTGTTAGGAAGATTTGCCACCACCAGCTTGGCGTGAGACACTCCTCGCTGTTTCCCAGCTTTTGTTTTATTTATATTTTTTACTTTTTCGTTCCTGGGGATTTATCTCATTTTTCTGACCGGGTTTCTAGAACATCTTCCCTACAGCTTCCCTAGATTTCCATACCTAGAAACCAGAGACATTTCGTTCTTTGTGGAATGCATTCTGCTTTCCCTTGATGCAAAGAATCATAGTTTTGATATTTTATTTGTATGTCCATTTCACAGAGCAGTCTGCCTTCTGAGTGTGAGACACTCACAGCTAGAGCAGGGAGCATTAGCCAGTAAGGTCCTCTCCAATCCCTCTGTGGGTCAAATAGTTTGGCAAACCTTAGCTGATACTCAGCAGGGTCTAAAGCAGGTAATTGTTGAGATGCGATGAGGGAATAGAAGGCATGCCTGTTGGTTTTGGGGAATGGAAAATTCGTTTGATGTGAGTTTTCAGAATTTGCCTATTTTACCATCAAAATCCTCATCAAAAGAATAAGTATAAAACTCCCTTTTGGGCTTTCCTGGTGGCGCAGTGGTTGAGAGTCCGCCTGCCGACGCAGGGGGCACGGGTTCGTGCCCTGGTCCGGGAAGATCCCACATGCCGCGCTGGGCCCGTGAGCCATGGCTGCTAGGCCTGCGCGTCCGGAGCACCGCAACGGGAGAGGCCACAACAGTGAGAGTCCCGCGTACCGCAAAAAAAACAAAAAAAAACTCCCTTTTGCTCTTAAGGTAGGTGACTTTGCTCTGCAAACCTCAAGGATAATATCAAACTCTTAAGAAAGTCAATCTGAGATTCCTCTCTGGTTCAGCTTTCTAAATATCCTTAAATGATAAAGTTAGATGTTTTTCTGCTGCTTCTGTTTTGGAGGTGATTTCTTAAGTGGGGACAAAGGTTTATAACACCTACTGGAAGAAAAAATCTACCAGATTATTCTGAGACTTGGTACTGAATCAGAGTGTAATGTAACAATTTGAATGCAGGTGTATTTCCTAACTTGCATTTGTAATTCTTTTGTGAAAGATGGGAAGTTAGAAGATACTGACTTGTATTCTTTAAATCATTTCCAGCATGTTTTACAGTCATATAAAGATCTGTGTGTGTGTGTGCACACACATGTGTGTGTGTTCAAAAGTAGGATAAAAAAATTCCACTTGCTTTTTGGGGAAACTTAATTGATTTAAAAAATACGGAGAAAAGTGTACAAATTAGAAATGGCTCAGTGAATTTTCACAAAGTGAATACACCAGTGGGTCCCCCAAGTTTACCTGACAGATCCTTGCAGCAATCCAGCCCATGCAGTGACAATGGCAGACACTTTGGTGCCCCACGTCTCATCCCCTGAGCCTACCCCCATGTCAGCTGCAGCCAGGATGGACCAACCCCTTGTGAGCTCAGAGTCATGCTGACAGCATCTCGCCTTTAAGAACGTGCTCCATGACTGTCTGCTTTGTGTCCTGGAGCCTAAAATGGCAGGAGAGCTCAGTCCAAATCCACAAGCGCAGCCTGGAAATGCACTTCCAGGGGAGGGAGGATTCCAACCAACGCAGACAGGAGTTGGTGGTAGAGCGCCAGCCACTCTTCCTTTCTGGACAGTTCTGGGAGGAACACTGTGTCCTTTTCAGAGCTCCTGATGGAATCCAGGCCTGGCCGACTCCGGCGTGGTCTTGCTGTGCTGGCATCCCCTCCTTCCCTGCCCACTCTCCCGGCTCCCTGGGCACACCTCCCAGATAAACCACCTGCATCCAAGTCCTTGTCTCAGGCTCAACTTTTGCAGAACCCCACCGTAAGACAGCTGCCAACAAGGACATTCTACAGCAGTTTTCTTGGAAGAGTATATCTTACTCAAGGTCCACCAGCCATTGGGTGCCTTCTGAGAAGTTCCCACGTGGCTGACATACGGGTTAGCCAGACTCAGTGACATGAAAAATGTGACCTTGGTAGTCTAATCTTCTGCATGTGCCAGATCAACACAAAATTGGGGGAAGGGGTTTCTTTTAAGTGAGGTAAATGTACATACAGTGCAATGCTTAGTTTTAAATGAATATTGACAAATATATACACCCATATAACCAGCAACCCAGTCAAGATATAGAGCGTTTTCCATACCCCAAAGAGTTCCTTTATATCACTTTCAGTCAAAGGCAACCACTGAGCTGGTTTCATTGCTTTGGATGAGTTCTGTCTGTTCTTGAACTTGATATAAACGTATTCACATAGTATGTATCTTTCGTGTCTAGTTTTGTTTTGTTTTGGTTTTTGCTCAACATAATATGTTTTGAGACGTATCCATTTCGTTGGCTATATCAAGAGTTTGTTTCTTTCATGGTTGAGTGGTATCTCATTGGATGAATCTACCACAATTTGATACGCATTCACCTGCTGATAGATATTTGGGGGCTATTATGACTAAGCTGCTATGAACATACAAGCACAAGTCTTTGCGTGAATATACATCTTCATTTCTCTTGGGTAAATACCTAGGAGTGGATGGCCGATAGCTTAACTTTTAAAAACTCTTTTCCAAAAAGTAAAGCCTGAAAAGAGGAGAATTGAAAGAAAACAAGAGGAACTTTTAAGGGACAAGCAAAGGGAAAAAGGGAACGGGAAATTATTTTGTCTTTAGGTGACTACATCATGCAGACAAATATCTTAATAATAAATCCTCTAAAGAAGAGACTTTGAGTCAATTTCAAAGATGGAGAATCAGGGTAGCCGTGTTTCTGTGTAAAGATCTCAAGAGAATTCTGGAAATAAACAGAATGCCTTAAACTACGACATTAAGCATACTTCATTTAGCTGGAGATCACAGAAAAGTGGTAGAGGGCTGAAATGGTTCAAGAAGTAAAGTGTATGAAGAATGTTGGCCTCTGGAGTACTTTAAATGGGTGATGACCATCAATATTCAAGTTGTGGGAGGAGAGTGAAGAGGGGGAGATTGGGTTTCTCAATAGGGAGATGGTAAGAGAGAGGAGAGTACATAAAATAATCCAGCGATTTTTTTCATACTCTCTCACATAGAAACTAATTGTGACAACTTTTATTAACATATTCTGATGTATTAAAGATGTTCTAGAACTACAAATACACATTATATACCAAAAAAAAAAACCAAACAAACCCTGTTTTCCAAAGTGGTTGCCCCATTTTACATCTGTGCAAGAGGTAGGTAGCCCACTTCCCTGCCAATATCTGGTTTTATCAGCCTTTGTAATTTTGACCACTCTCATCAGGGTGGCCTAATTGCTTTTTAAGGAGAAGATGGCTGTTTAGATTATTACTTGGCTTGACCATTACCAGCTTCCCTCTCATGGTGCACTGCGTACGTGTCCCCGCCCATCAGCCAGGTGAAACGATTGGGCCAATGGACGGTTAATGGACGTGATAGAAGCAAAAGCATGTAACGTCCTCGTGCCCTGAGCCTTGCCTTCTGGCACTTCTGCCAGCACCCTGAGAAGAACGTGTCTTAGCTGATCCACTGATGCAATAAGGAGGGGAGATGTGGAGAAGAGTGAGACCCAACCTGCTCTCGGAGCTGAACACAGTGTGAAGCAGCCACCTTGGACACGTGGAGAATCAACGAGCGCTGTTTTAGGCCACTGTGTGGTGGGAAGCCTTGTTACATGGCATTACCATGGCAGTGATGGATTGCCACCATAGAGACAGGCGTCCTTGTCAAGCTCGTCAAACTTCCTAGAAGCATAGCTGTCCTGCTCGCAGCTAAACTTACTGCTAAAGTCTGAATTGAGCCAGGCTAGTGAATGGCTGCATTCTAATTATTCCAGGCAACCTTGAACTCCCGCCACTCAATATTTAACAAAAGCTTGATTAAAATATTTACAGAGGACTCCCTGAAAGTTATGCCATCCATTGCCCAAATTCTCTAAGATGTCTGTGCATTAATCCCAGGTGGCAGAGCTGTGTCCTAAGACTGGATTGTTTTTATTCTCCCAGGGCAGTTGCTACAAGATCATGCTTTGGTGTTACCCCATCAAGGTACCTTGGAGACAATTACATGTTAAACTTTATGACAGGTGTGCTTGTATCTGTTGTAAGGACATTGCTGTATGAAATGCCAGGAGTGGGAAATCATTGCTAGTTTCAATACCTGGGACATCTGGAATCTCCTGAAGAACTCTGAGTTTGTATTACAACACAAATCATGAGCCTGGTCCAGTTGTTCTCCTTACACTGGCCATCAGAAAATTCAGGTCAGATTTGTGGCCCACTGTACTTAACCTTTGAACATGCATTTTAAAGATTATCTTCGCTCTTGGCTACTCTCTAATATTCTCACTCAAGTAATTTAAAATTGTGTTTAGTCCTCTGTATGAGGGGATTTGGTTACAGAATGTGGTGGTGTCCATCCCTGCTTCTGCCAGCCACCCAACTGCCTGTTTTCATGATGGGTCCTCCCACTTCATTACTCTCGTCTACTTCACTTCCAATTTCCATCACTTTCTCTTCTTTATTTTTCTTATTTTTTAAAATTAATTTATTTTTTTAATTTAATTTTTTATTCTATATTATAGTATAGTTGATTTACAATGTCGTGTTAGTTTCAGGTGTACAGCAAAGTGATTCAGTCATACATATACATATTGATATATCCATTCTTTTTCAAATTCTTTTCCCATATAGGTTATTACAGAATATTGAGTAGAGTTCCCTGTGCTATACAGTAGGTCGTCGTTGGTATCTATTTTACGTAGAGTAGTGTGTATCTGTTCATTCCAAGCTCCCAGTTTATCCCTCCCCCATGTTTCCCCTTTGGTGACCATAAGTTTGTTTTCGAAGTCTGTGAGTCTGTTTCTGTTTTGTAAATAACTTCATTATATCATTTTTTTAGATTCTACATGTAAGTGATATGATATGATATTTGCCTTTCTCTGACTTACTTCACTTACTATGATAATCTCTAGGCCCATCCATGTTGCTGCAAATGGTATTATTTCATTCTTTTTTATGGTTGAGTAATATTCCATTGTATATATGTATCACACCTTCTATATCCATTCCTCTGTCGATAGACACTTAGGTTGCTTCCATGTCTTGGCTATTGAAAACAATTTGTCCTCTTTAGCTCAGCAAATGTGCTGAGCACACACGATGTGCCAACTCTGTCCCAGGCACTGAGAAAAAAATATGAACATGGTTGGCTCTTGCCCTCAAGGGACTTGCAATCAATTGAGGAGATTGGACAGGGATTAGGTACTTACATCTCTGTTCTCACTATGAATTTGTAATAACAGGAGTATCTGCATGATGTCCTGTTGAGGGATCAAGTTAGAATGACATAAATAGAGTGTCTGGTCCTCAGCAAACACTCAGTGAGCTTTATTATAATTGATTTTGTTCTAGATCTTATTTCTTGACTATTTCAACACCGTCTTAGCTACTATCTTTGTCTCCAATTTCCTATCACACCAAACTGCCTCTGAATGCTTTTACTAATCTTTAAAAATAACTTATTATAAATACAGAGAGATATACATACACATATTTTGAAAAAAGGTATAATGCACAAACACTCAGAAGTAAATAAAAATTAATCCCTCTGCTTAAAAATATCTATTTAATATCTTGGTGAGTTTATTCCCAGACTTGTCCTTTTCCTGCAAACGTGTATGAGATGGTTCAGAAGAGGAATTTAGAGTCTGGGATCTGACGCCAGACTTTCCTGATTGGATTCCACTTCTACCACTTACTTTTAAGAAGCTACTTCATCCTTCTCTGCCACTGGCTCCTCAACTTTAACATGGGGTCACAAGATATTCAGGTGGGTCTCAGCTCAAGACAATCGATGCTCATTCTAAGTGAGTTGCAAGACCATGACGTAGGTTTTACAAAAGAGGTGGTTGACGCTGGTTATGTGACTCTTAATTGTTCACCCACAGAAGTAGAATAAAAGGGTTGGAGGCCACTGAAGAAGGAAGGAGAGGAAGTTTGAAGAGTAGTTGCTGCTTTGAGTCCTGCACTCCCACAGTCGAGAAAGAGCTGTCCCCCTGTTCATCTCAAGCCAAGGGAGTAGCCTTCACAGAGAAGTCGGAGGGCAAACGAGTCTCCTACAGAATTTCCATGGCACCATTGATTCTCAACTTCCCGAGATCATTATTTGAATGTGTGCCTTATCTCCTTATCTAGACAATAAGAAACTTGAGGGCAGAGAATGTCCTTTTTTCATTGTGTTGTACACCTACTTGCCAATATTTGATCACACACACTAGATGCCAATATTGTGCGGGGTGATGGGACTATTAAAAAACCAAGACACAAGCTTCACCACGTGTTTCCCCTTCCTGTATTAGGATTATATCCACTGACACTAGGCTTGATCCATTGACTTGCTTGGTGTATCAGTTTGCTCCTGCAGCATAACAAGTAACTCCAAATCTTAGCGGCTTAAGACAGTAATCACCTATCAGCTCATGGTTCTGTGGGTTGGTCCTCTGAGCTGAGCTCAGCCGTGTGGTTCTCCGGCTACTCCCGCCTGAGCTCACTCTTATGACTGTAGTCAGCTGGGGCTCAGCTGTTCTGGGTGATAGGGGATGGCCTCACTCCCATGACATAGGTTGGCAGGCCATTACAAAGACACCTTGGTTATCTTCCACATGCCTCTCCAGGACGCTAACTCACGTCAGGGTGGTCAAAGAGTTCCAAGAGCAACAAAAAAAGACAAGTTCTAATATGCAAGCACTTTTCAAACCTCTGCTCATCTCTGTAAAAGAATGGCAAGGATTTGCCAGACACCAGTGGAAACAGAAAATTTACGGTCATGATGTTCCAATTCAAGCTGAAGTCATAAGAGAGCAGAAAGTGTGAATAGGCAGAAACCAGTGAGACTGAGAAAAATATAGAGAAAATAAACAAGCAGAAGCAACCAACCAGAGAAAAACAGAGGAGAGATAATAAAAAACAGCGGGGATTCCAAGAGAGTTCAAGAAGTCCTGGCAGCTTTCAGTATCATGCCAAGTTCAACTTTACATTATAATAAATTACAGTAAGTTCCCTTATTCCTAAGTCACCCAAGTGAACCTCTGTTCCCTGTAACCAAAGAGATTTGCTATAAAAAGAATTAGTGCCAGGAGGGGGTTTGTTGGAGCCAGACACTCATAAGAAATGCAGGGTGTTTGAAACAGGCAACCAGGGCTGTGAGAAAGTCTTCATAACCTGGGGCAGAAGGGGAAGATGCCATTTCAAACAGCAATGCAATGGTACATCAGGCTACAGTTTGTGGTTTCTTATAACTCAGACCACCTTGCAGGTGAGGCTTTGGGGGTTTGGGGATACACTATGCAGGGCTGCAGGTGTCAGAGGAGTGCTCAAAAGAGCAGTGAGGTATTGCCAATCGCTGAAGAGTGAGTTCTGCCTCTGGGCTGTGCAGCTGTTCGGGAACACACTGTGACCCTTCTGAACGATGCCCTTCCTGCCTGGAGGTGACACAACGGGTCCATTGAAGAGTAAGCCTGAAAATGTCGTATGCACTGCTGAATTGCAGCATGGGCCAAATTCCCAGTATTAACATTTTCCACGACCCAGGCTAAGTATCTGATTGGTAGAGACTGAGACTTTGCCAGTAAGTATGGGGCTATCTGGAAGACACCCAAAGATTTGGAGAGCCCTTGCACCTTACACTTTTCCTGAAGACTTCCCACTTTAGAGCCCCAGCCACTCACCCACCCGCCCTCACACAAGCTTCTCTCTCTCCATTGAGAATGGTTGGTGGCAACTCTGGTGCTTCTCCCAGGTCCCCTCAGATCACTGTTTACCATTTTGGGGGAAAGGCGGGGTTCCTGGCTTTGATGTGCTTTTCCTAACAAGAGCTTGCACCCTTGTCTCTTTCTCAGACAACTGCCCTCTGGCTACTGGACCCTGCTTTGGGGAGTGTCTAGAAATGGACCCAAGATTTTGCACCCCATTCCAGAGTGTGTGTGTGTGTGTGTGTGTGTGTGTGTGTGTGTTGGGGGGATGGGCAGTATCCACCACCAAGCGATTCTCTGACACGAGCTGGGTGTCCTACCATCAAACTCAATTCTGACACTGTCTACCTGGAGACGGGGTCAGATCTCAGGGGTTAGGGGCTTGGTGCTACACGACTGCCCACACCACTTCAGAGGCAGTCACAAGTCCAGGTGGTCACCTGTGCTTCCACCAACTGGCGGGATATCGGAGGCGCCAACGACACCTCCGCGGGTTTTATTAATTTGCTAGAGCGGTTCACAGAACTCAGAGAAATATTTTACTTACCAGATGACCTGTTTATTATAAAAGGATACAACTCAGAAACGGCCAGATGGAGGAGATGCACAAGGCAAGGTGTGGGGAAAGGGCGCGGAGCTTCCGTGCTCTCTCCCAGGACACCCCTCTTTCCAAATCGTCACATGATTATCAACCCAGAACTTCGGGGGTTTTTTGGAGGCTTCATTACAAAGGTCTAATGGATTCAATCATTGGCCATTGTCTGTTGAACTTAGTCTCCAGCCGTTCTCCCCTCCCCGGAGGTCAGGGGTAGGGATGAAAGTTCCAGCCCTCTAATCACATGGCAACCAGCCCCATCCTTAGGTGGGGTCCAAAAATCACCTCCTTAACATAACAGAAGACACCGGTATCCCTTTCATCATTTAGGAAATTCCCAGGGTTTTAGGAGCTCTGTGCCAGAAACAAGGCCAAGATCAATTATACATACGCTTTATGATAACACTCACAGGCTCACAGTGCCCTTCGCATGACTTTGCCTGAGGAGCATCCCCGGGATTTTGTCCTGTCCCCATCCTGCATCCCCCCACGCCCCAGGATCCCTCAGCAACATGTTCGTAACCAACCACCTGCACACGTCTTGATTTCCGAGTCACCCTCTAGGGAACCAGACATAAGGCAGAATAAGTGGGTGTGGAAGCAAGCAGGGTGGGCAACAGGTGCCAAGTAAGGTAAATCTCTGTAGGATGTAGGGATCACAGGTACTTATCCAACAGGGGAGTGTGGAGGGGTGGGGGCAGTGTGGACCGTGGGAGAGCAAGCTTGACAAAGCATGGTCGCTGGTTTGATCTTGGGGGAAAAGCACACAGCCCCAGAACTGCCTTAGTTCCTGACATGCACCACTTTCAGATCCAGGACAAGCACATCTAGAATGAGCATCCTCCCTTCCCTCCTTCAGATTTTAGTTTTCAGTTCATAAAACAAAGGATCTGAACAAAAACACTCGCACCTATGTGGAAGGTGGATCAAACGTGGTCCAACGCCTTATCCTGTCCACAGAAAAAGGCCCGATTGACATTTTTGAAACCACTGTGGCATATGTTGGTTATAAAATCCCATAATTCCGTGAGTAGACGATTTACAGGGGTTGAGCAGGCAAGACTGGGAATCCAGAGGCACCACCTTTGCAGGAAGATTCACAGATGTGTCCCCCTGGTCGGGCTCAGAAGGCAGAGCCTCTGTGCGGGATCACAAAGCATTTGCCGGGTGCCCCAAAATTTTAAGAAGGAAAAAGAAAAATGGGGGATGGGGGAATTTCTGTATATACTTAAAATGTTTTAACGCTTGCCTCTTATTAAATTAAAAAGGTATTTAAAACGTGTTTTCATTGGTCTTTGATAAAAAGATCCCTGTATGGAATATCAGAAAATCACTCATAATTGTCTTCACACCCATTCAGATGAGGACCTCTTCTCAGGATCTCCCAAGTCTGGTCCTTTTGGAACAAGGACAGGCAGGTGGGCATGCAGAGTTAGGGGTGCCACCAGCACATAGAGAGTCGAGATTATCATTTTTTAAACAAAATTCTCTTTCATTTGGATTAGAACGAATTCTTGAATCCCATTGTAATTAAGCTGAGTGGCACAGGCGTAGCTTAAAGCAGCAAGTTCTACTGGAAGGACCCTTCTCGGTGAAATCACTTTATAAACTGAGGGGGTGAGACACCCCCTCTATAGAGCATCGAGCATGTGTTACGTGTCTCACTGAATCGAGCATCGAGCATGTGTTACGTGTCTCACTGAATCGAGCATCGAGCATGTGTTACGTGTCTCACTGAATTGCGTGCCAGACATGCTTTTAATGTCTACTGAAGGAGGAATTCACCTGTAAGTGCTTTCCAAGGCCATTGGAAGAAAAGCAGTTGAACTGCTGAGGATGTGCAAATCTAGCGGACAAAGAGATACAGGCAGAGCAGCACGCGTGGGGATCTGGATGAATCCAGCTGTGTGCAGGAGTTAGGCCAGGGGTCCCAGGCAGCCACGGACACCAACCCACCTACAGTTCTCATGCCTATGGCCCTAAGGTGAGTAGGCATCCCTTTGCGAGGAATTACTCAGGAAATCTATGTGAAATAAACACACACATCTTCAGGACGGGGCCTGTCCTGGCTCTGCCCTAAGTCGCAGACCTTGGCTCCAAACCTCCTCCTCTCCCTCACTGGGCAGTTAGGGTCTACGGTGGTACCTTTTCTTGACCCAGCACCCATTCCTCTTTCTGCGGTAAGTACCCCCTTGATTTATCTTGGGGAACTGTGGCCATGAGCAGTGTTATAGCTACAAGGCCTATACAGAGGCTGTGAATGAGGAATTCTGAGTCCAGGAGATGAAGCTTCTGTGTTTGAGCCCTGGCAATACCACTTCCCAGCTGAGCGGCCTTGGGTAAGCCGCTTACCCTCTCTGAGCTGGAGTTTCCTCATCTATAAAATAAAGATAATAACACACTGCCTCCTGCTGAGTGTTAAGTGACTGAGTCTATGTGCCTGGCACACACTCAGGGCTGAATTGGGGTTAGAACTGAGCAGTACCACGCACCCCGTCCTTGTAGTCCTGGTAGGAACGTAAGTCCGTGTGTCCTGACCATTCCAGGGGGTGGGCGTGTGACCCACACTTGGCCAGTCAGACCCTTTCTGCTGGGAATTTGATTCTTGAACCAGGCAAAAGGACAGAGAAATTCATGGAGCCACCATCCCCCAGGATGCGTGAGGATGCTGCCCACGGTGATTACCTCCCCACTCCCTGGATGTCTGGGTCCCCGTCCTTCCCAAGACCGGGCACTCTGGTTCCCCCTTTGGGCCCCAGGAGAGGTCCCATGGCCTTCCAGCACCTCCCTGTTTGCTGAGTTACTCAGATCTGTTTCCATTGTTTATAAACAAAGCAGCCCGGCCAACCCCGCAACACTGGGAACACTGCAATCTTTGTCTTTGATTCAAGGTCCCTGATTGATTTTCTCTGGCACATTATTCAGAAAGAGAAAAGGTCAAAAGGCCATAAATCCCTACCGTAACTTTAGAGACTTCAACCTGCAGAGATGTGGTAGAGAGCAGAGATCCACCACCCAGCTCCCCTTCAAGGAAAGACTTGCTGCCCAGCTGCATAAAAAACGACCCCAAATCTCAGAGGCATGAAACAATCGTTGAATTTACTCATAGATTCTGTGGGTGACACATTCAGAGAGGACAGAGCAGGGCCAGCTTGCCTCTACCCCAAAGGTCTACAGCCTCTGCTGGAAGACCCCAAGGCTGGGGGCTGGAAGATGTAACAGCTTGGTCACCCACACACGGCATTCGATGCCGGCTGTCAGCTGAGACCTCAGCCGGAGATGTGACCCAAACGCCTCCTCATGGCCCCTCCCATGGCCTGGGTTTCCTCACAGCATGGTAGCCGGGTTCCAAAGGCCAGTGTTGGGAATCAGACATAGCCAGTGGAAGCTCGACGGTCTGCTATGACCTGGCCTCAGAAGTCACACGGTGTCACTTCCCCACAACCTACCTGCTGTCTCTTTGTGCCCGGTTTGGAGGGGAGGGGAAATGGACACCATCTCTTGGTGTGAGAGTGGCAAAGTTCAGGAAAAGTGCATGGGACCAGAAATATCGCCTTGGCCAATTTGGGGAAGTACAATTTGCCCCATGCATGTTCCTTTAGAGAGAAAATACCAAGAGTGAGAATTGGCTCAGTGGGGGAGCTGTGGCTTAGCCACTGAGGATGAAAATGTCCGGATGTAAAAGGAAGAAAGGGGGAAAACATACCAATAGTGTGAAATATCATACGTTTGTATCTTGTAAATAAAAACATTCAAATAAGCTTGGAAACACTTTGGCGCTTTGCCTCATGTAGACCACTGGTTCCTAATTTGAGCCCATGATCCACACTATTATAGCTGCAGGAGTGTGATAAAAGTCATTCAGTGAAAGATGCTCTTCCCTCACCACCACCCTCCAATCCAACCACAAGTCTATACAGAGGAGAGCGAGTTTGGGGTGCAAGGGGATGGCTGGACCGGGCTAATGGTGAAAGCCATGCTTCCGCCCCAGAGATAACAGTCGGGCTAAGCCGGCTGTTCCCTGATGGGCTGGAAACTGATGCCACCTTTGCATCCGGGATCATTCTTTCCATTTCCTGGCTCTGCCTTCTCAGTGCTGGTCTCATTTGTGGCAGATACACCCTCGTGGGCCAGTACTGAATACATGGTCATTCCTGCCGGGTGCCAGTGGGATCTCTTCCACATGAAATCAATTCCTGGGCTTTATCCTGATTGGACCAATGTAGTCCACCCACTCATCCCTGAGCCAATCAATGGCTGAGGGGAAGGAAAGTGCTGACCAGCTAATGACAGGACCACCCACCCCACCCTCAGGATGACTGTGCCATCTTAATGAAGCTTAAAGATGGATACGGGAACAAAAGTAGGGGTGCAACTTGCAAGCAAAGGGAAATGAATGTACCGGAGAGAGTAGCCCTCACCTGCCGTAGTTTCTGACACTTTCTTCCAGCCGGTGCTCAGTCCACAGTGCTCAGCTTGAGGCCTTCGTCTTCTTTTCTTCTCTATCCCCCAATTTCCACGAGCTTTTTATTCATCAGCCTCCTGAATATTCTTCCAATCCACCCACCTCCCACCATTCCCCTTGCTAATTCTTTCCTTCGCCCAGGACACCCCCTTGGCTTCAGTCGTGGTTAGAAGACAGAAACTTCACGTAATATTTTCGTGGAAATGGAATGAAATAGTTATAAATTCTGTAACGGAAACAATAAAAAGTAAACTCTAAGGAGTCTCTGAAGTAGCAACCACAGGAAACAGCTACCATTCTGGGGCTGAGGGATACAAGAGAAGAGGTGGAAATACCAAACCTTAGAAGCATGGAGAAGGGGCTCCACGGGGCTGCAGAGCTGCTTGGGGTGGTGTCTCCCAGCAGAAGCAAGGAGAGTGGCTCTGCAAATGTCACGTCATCTGCAAATTGCTTGAGTGGAAGGTGAGCGACCACTGCTGGGATGACGTGAGGCTGGGAGATGCTGTCAAGAACAGGAAGTAATCAGACAATAAGTTCCTACTGTAGAGCACAGGGAACTCTATTCAATATCCTGGAATAAACCATAATGGAAAAGAATATATATATACATATATATATGTATAACTGAGTCACTTTTCTGTACTGCAGAAATTAACACAACATTGTAAATCAACTATACTTCAATTAAAAAAAAAAAGAACAGGAAGTAATCAGGAATGGAAGACAGGAAGTGTGGCGAAGGTGCTGTTCATGTGAGAAGACAGAAGGAGCAAGTCCCTTCTTGCTTAGCCTGGCAGGCTCCTCTGAGCCCCCCCAAATTGTCAGAGCCCGGGAGAAGCAGAAATGAGCTTTGCGATTCTCAGCCCTCGCATCACAGAGCAGAGTGGAAAGGAGCAGCTTGGCACTGAGAGACAAGATCGCATGCACTGGTTTCCTAAGCAGTCCCTTTGCACTCTTCATTTTCCAATGCATCCTCCATCCTCACTGCCCCAAGTGACACCCAAATGCAGGACCGATGAAGGACTGAGAGTAATTCCATCGGGGAAGAGTATGCGGTGGGGAGAGGATTTGCAGCCATTCTGGAACTGGAAGAAGGAATGTTCCAGTGGCCAGGACCCCGCTTGCACTGTGAGTGGAGATTTAGATTTTTGCCAAACAATCCTTGATGTGAAATTAGCCTTGACAATTTGAACATTATTGGCTTTGCAGGGCTTCTTTTGCTTTGAATTTGCGAAATATTTAATAGTTGCACAAGAGCTATAGTCCAAGAAGGTTAATTAATATGTATCCATACAGACTTAAGTAATTTCATTTTAATAAAAATAAGTGACTTCTGAGGGTCCTCAAGTTATGTTTCCCTTTGGGCTTCCCTGGTGGCACAGTGGTTGAGAGTCCGCCTGCCGATGCAGGGGACACGGGTTCGTGCCCCGGTCCAGGAAGATCCCACATGCCGTGGAGAGGCTGGCCCGTGAGCCATGGCCACTGAGCCTGCACATCCAGAGCCTGTGCTCCGCAACGGGAGAGGCCACAACGGTGAGAGGCCCGCGTACCAGAAAAAAAAAAAAAAAAAAAAAAAGATATGTTTCCCTTTAAAATGGGTTCGGGCATTGCTCCAACTGATGAAAAGGAAGATGTGATCTGACTTCCGTCCAGGGAGTCCAGTAGCGCTGACCCCACAGTCCCCTAGCCCGCAAGATGGGGCTGGGGGTAGGGGCAGAAATACCATCACAGGTTTTGGATGTGTCGTGAGCTCAAGCAGGTTGGAAGATATAACAGAGATGTGGGTGCAAGCAGGTGACGGGGCTGATGGACGATTCAAGGACAGGCAGAGAAGCATCTGATACTATTAAATATGAGTTGGGCCTTAAATGATTGCAAAGATCTTAAGAGAGAGAGAAGTGGGGTGAGGACCTGCCAGGTCAAGGGCTCGGCGAGCCCAGGCAGGGGGATGGCCGGCCGGAGATGCTGGAGTGAGGAGGGTAGAGGGTGCAGAAGGCCGTAAGCCACCAGGTCACTGTGAGGGCTAGAATCCCAGGTAAGGGAGGTGGCACTCTATTCTGATATAGAGTTGGAGAGACCCTCTGCTCTTTAATGAGATGGGAAGGGGGCACAAAATCCAAATTTGTTGTCATCATTCTTGTTTTTTCATTAAGGAAGGTGAGATTCAGAGACATCGCCCAAGATCACGGGGCAATTGAAACCGGCGTGGAGAAGCCATACCTGCTTCCGGCCCCCTTGGGCACGAGGGGACTGCTCTTCTGTTCCTGTTGGGCAGGTGGCTGGGGAAGAGGATGGCTAGCACCACGCGCTGCCTGGAATCCCAAGGCAAAGGCTCATCTGCGCATCTCTCTGGCCGGCACGGAGAGAGGCATCCACGTCACCCAGACTCCATTCTGGCAGAGTTGGGGTGGAGGAATTCAGAGGCCCCAGTCCATCTGGGAGATGTACAACCACGCAGCTCTCCCTGGTCTGCCATTAGCGCTTTATCTGGAAAGGCCAAACAGCTCCTGCCCTGGAAATTGTATCTCATTTCTTTAAAAAATGTGTGTGGATGGAGAAGGGGCAGACAGATGCCTGGGAGGAGACCAGGAAAGGGGGGCAGTGAGGAACAGTAAACAGATAAAACAAATGGGCTCGGTGCATGGCTTTGGACCATTTTGCTGTAGTCTATTGATTTGGCTTTTCTCCCCCTACCCTGGGAGTAATCAATTTTGCGGTGGATGGGCAGAACACAATAATTGCAAGCAAACTCTTCAAATGGGTTGTCATTAATTTGCCTTTTGCCGGTCCGTGTTTCTCTCGGAATAAGATGCGTTTAGCTTTCTCCAAACACTATTGGAGGAACGCTCTGGGGATTTTCTGGGGCTGATTGGCACGGGGCAGGGAATGCAGGCTTGGGAGGGGGCGTGCAGAGCTGGTGCGGACTAATGAAGCCGCTGTGGTGGCTCATCTTTACAGAGTCACTTATTACCACTAATTGGGAGGGACAGTTCAAATACGCACAGAGGATCAGTGATGCCACGAGCGTGACGTGGTTTCAAAGAGGCCTTCGGGACTCCCTGAACCCCTGCAGCCGGCTGACTGGATGCCGGGGCCTCGAGGCGTCCACAGAGCAGAGGCTTTGTCAAGGTGTCCCGTAGAAGCCAGCAGACTTAAGAAAGCGAGGTTTGCCAGTCATCACAGGGAACCACAGACAGACACGCAGCTGCCCGGGACACTTAGAAAGTCAACAGCTGACGGAAGGGGAGGACTCTGAGCTTGGCTGTCAATGGACCTCAAGATGTGATCGGAATTAATTTGCAGAACATAGTTAGATGTTGTTGTCTTTAAAGGGCCCAGTTGGTTTTAAAGAACATTTATTTGTGTGAGCGTTCCAGTATTAATAACGTGGCACATGCTAGGGTTCCCCCACCTTATCTTTTGAGGATGTCCTTTGCAAGAAGACATTAATTTCTTTTTTTTAAATTGGAGTATAGTTGCTTTACAATGTTGTGTGAGTTTCTGGTGTACAGCAAAGTGAATCAGCCACACGTATACATGTATCCCGTCTTCTTTGGATTTCCTTCCCATTTAGGTCACCACAGAGCACTGAGTAGAGTTCCCTGTGCAATACAGTAGGTTCTCATTAGCAATCTATTTTATACATAGTATCAATAGTGTATATATGTCAATTCCCATCTTCCAATCCATCCCACCTCCCCTTCCCCCCTTGGTATCCATACATTTGTTCTCTATGTCTGTGTCTCTATTTAAGAAGACATTAATTTCTTCTCTAGTCCACTAAATTGATATGAGTGAACGCACCACGCCCATCCCAATATATGTTGGCCAATATTTCCAAATATTTGTGCCAAATAATGTTTTCAAAGGACACCTGGATTTTCCAGATGTCCACAAGGAAGGGGTCACACCCGTCCACATCCGTTCATTCTGCAAAGATATGAAGTACCTACAATGCGCCCGAAACCACTTCAGGAACCAGGGACACATTTGTGAAGGAAAGGAAGACCCAGCTGCCCCGGGTTTCCAATCCCATGGAAGGTGGGGACACCGAGAGTAAGGAAGCAATAAACAAATTCATTTCAGACCAGGAACTGGTTTGAGGACCACAGAGGGCTGTCCTCCAGCCAGTATTTCACTTGGCTTTTCATCCTCCTGCCCTGACTCTTGAGGAAAAGAAGATCCAGCAGTGCTGCCCACAGGCGCACAGCGGAGCTCTGACTTCGGAAGGGACCGGATAAGGCCAAGTTCAGATGCCTCGTTTAGACACATGAAATACAAGCCCTTCAGAATCTAATTATCATCCCATCCTGAGGAAGTGTGTGTAAGAGAGTCTGGTGCTGTCTATAGAGATAATGGATCGTAAGCCAACGATTGGGTACCTTGTCTTGGGGCTGGCTTCGTCCTCACTGTGTCTTGCTTCCTGGTTGTTCTCATGATTTCTACTTTAAAAATACACATCCGTCATCATCATCGTTGTCGTCATCACACACACACGCATCTCCAAATGAAAACTTGTAGATGGTAGCACCTTGGAAGGAAGAAAAAGTCATTTGTTTTCTCCCGAACGCTGAAAATTACATGATCTATTTATGACACGGGCAGATGGTGTGTATCTGGACTTCCACTTTGAAAGTATTTTCAAGAAGGTAACAGACCTTCCTCCATGAATTGAGCAGACCTAAAAAAGGGATATCGGTTTATGAAATTCATATAAAGCCATTCCTGCCAACCTTTGCATTTGTTTTGAAATTTCAATTGGAATAATGAGCTGTTAAATCAGGCTAGTGGGTAAGCCGTCAAATGTTTTCCTGGAGAATATAAGTCTTCATACTTCACAAGAAATTGAGTTTGGGGTTCTCAGCATGGAAAATAGGAAATTATTTGCTGGCTAATGCATTCCATTTTAGATTTCCTGTGACATATTAAGAATGAAGCGGTTGTTCATTGATACCTTCCAAAAGACCCCAACATGGGGAAAACAATGCCCCCTTCACTTCTGCGTGAATGCGTTTAGTTCTTTTCTGCACATCTGGAAGTCATTTATTTTGCTCTGAGACATCTGCAGGAGCTGCTGACATATGACAGAGACAGGGGCGCTGGCAACCTGGCCAGACCGTGGCCATCCTCGCTCCTTAAAATGCCTTCACGGAGAAAAAGGTATTTATGTTGCTAAAATGAACGCTTCATTCTGAGACCTAAAAGGAAAACGTCTGGCTCAGCTCTCTTTCTAATGGGATTTCATTCTAATGGGCCTGAACACAAGATGTCTTTTTGTAGGTGGGTATGTATATATGTGTGGGTGAGGAGATATGTAACATCGACAAAGTTATCATTTTAAAATGACTCCATGTGCTGGCTGCTCGGCCCCTTTGTATTCTCATTGGTCAGAAGAAGTGCTTGGGAATCCACCTCCAGCACACCTTTGGGTCTGTTTGTTTGTTTTTTTTATTTTTATTGGAGTATAGTTGATATACAAAACATTGATTTACAATGTTGTGTTAGTTTCAGGTGTACAGCAGAGTGAATCAGTTATATATATACATAGACCCACTTCTTTTTTTTTTCAGATTCTTTTCCCGTATTTCAGCACACCCTGGGGAGAACGTATCGGGAGCACAGAGCTGGGTGTTTGGGGAGGCAAAGAGCATCCGTAAACGATGCCAGCGGGAGGTTCTTCCTCTGCTTTCACAAAGAAAGAGAACATCTGAAATTAGGGCACGCCCCTAGGTCACAGGCTAAACTGTTGCACTGTGCCTTGCTGAGAATGGGCACCGGTGCTCCAGATATGGAATGAAGGATGTAGGAAAGCCTCTCTGACCCCCCACCATCATCCCACGCCCTGCAATGCCATCCTTAGAACTTAGGGGGTGGTAAGCAATGCCCTTTCCTAGCAGGCTTATTGGGCATCCAGATACTCTTGGAGTTGCTAAGAGTTCAGCGGGCATCTCTGGTCACCATAGCAGCTTGATAGGAAGGAAGGAAGAAAAAGCATGAGAATGTCATCTAGGGCTGGATGTTGGCAAGAGAATTCCGAAGCCTGGCTTGGCCTCCTGTATAGTTGTAACAGGGACCAGCCCTGCTGAGGACCCAGGGGAGGTGTTTGAATGGCTGAGGAGGAAGAACTGGAGTATGGCACGAGAATCATGCCCAATAGAACTGGATCCGTTCAGGCTTTTACAGAGCACACTCAAGGGAGGGGGTGGGGGATAGAGAAACAGCCTGTTGAAATATGCAGTAGGGATGCAATGATGATAGTGGGGTGGAGGATGATTATGACGGGGATCAAGGAGAGGCACCCAGGAGAAGGTAGCACCCTGGGGAGACAAAGGGTGAGACGCTGAGCCTGGGCCCCCCAGCAAGGAGCGTGTCTTGGCCTGAAGCTCATGCGATGAGATCATAGTCTGTAGTATCAATAACTGAAATCTGTTACTTGAAACCCAGGGGCTTTTTCCAGCTTCTAGGGGGGCCTCATGTCTTTCTAAATCAGAAACCAGATCTACTAATATTGCCTCCTGGGTAACAGGAAGGAAGGGAGAGATGGGAGCTGACGGGTGTGGTCTGTGGCAGAAGATTCAGAGGCATAACTCGCAGAGTTTTCACGCTCTGGGAGAGAAGATGAAAGTTGCCTCGATCCGATCACACAAGGAAGGGAAGGACAAGCCACGGTGAGGCCCAGAAGCCAAGAGAGAAGTCCAGAACAGACTGCTGTCCACAGCCAAGCTGGGGAGTCATAAGGAATCCATTCATCCGTTCATTCCACAGATATTTACTGAGTACCTAGGATACGCCAGCTACTGTTCTAGGCACTTAGGATGTCTCTATGAACCAAACAGAAAACAATCTCTACCCCCATAAAGCTTCCACCCCAGCAGGGAAAGCAGACAGTAAACAGTAAACCGAAATAAATCAAGCGCACAGTCCCGTAGAGGGTAAAACATGCCAAGAATAAAAGACAAGTAGGGCGAGCGGAGAGACCGAAGTGGGTTGGGAGTCATAATTGGCACCGTGACAGTGACCACACTGAGCCAGGTTGCACTCATGACATCAAAGAGTCAGGGGATGGGCCAGGTGTGTCCCTCTCGGGTCCTCACGGCTGTCCAGCGACAGCCGTGTTTCCACTAGACGGCCGTCCACGGCCTACCTTGGAACGAAACTTGCCTGCGTCCCCCCGATTGTCTTCGGTCCTCCAGTACCCATTCTGTGACAGCCACGACCTTCGGACAAGCCAGCACACGGCCAGAGGGAGGCTGAGGAAGCCCTGATGGTGATCAAAACAGAACGAGACAGAAGCATGTGACAAGCTGACAAGGACAGCAACGGGACCCTCAAGCAAAGCAGATTCCTTCCACTTCAGAACGTCGCCCAAATCAATCCCCAGATGAGTCTTTCGATATCGGGCTGTTTTGTTTCTGTTGCTTACTGATTGGATTGGATTTCACAGCTGACTGTCTCCGGGGCTCAGTCTACCTCTTGTGATACCTTTTAAATTTTATTTTTCTTTTTTCAGGCTTATTTCATTTTGACCATTGGGTCATTACACTTCGTATTAACTATACTTCTTATTAAGATGTTTTCTTGGCAAAATGTGTGTCGGTTGCTCTATTTATGAAGTCACAACAAGTTCATTAGAAATTAAACAGGGTATAAATGAACCCCAAAACGGATAGGATCTACGAAATCCGTAAATCCCCAATTTTCAGGGATCGCCTTGATTTAAAAATTGTGCTCCCAGCAACATTATTACAACCTAGAAATTCAAACTTTATCTCCCAGCCTGTCACTCAAGCGGCCTGGAAACTGGTTGCTAACCAGTTGTGACCAGATGTCCTAATTTGGGGCTTAAAATATGTGGCCATGGAGAGATATGTTTGTTCACTGTAGAGTTTGTCCTCTTTGTGAGTCTTCAAGAATCTTTCAGCCTCCTACTTCCCCTTACTTGGAAACAATCCCAAAGGCTAATATCTCCAGGTGGTGAGATTTGGTCCCCAGAATCATGAATTCCCACAAGCCCTTGTCCTTTGCTGATAGAATCTTCCCTTTCAGTATAAGTAGAAAGCATTCCTTAGTAATTTTTACTACATTCATTCCAAATCTATCCATAGATATATATTTAGTCCACATCTCTCCAAAAGGCCAGTTCATTGGTCAAGATTGTGTATTGATATGTTCAAGACCTCAGAGTTCTATTTCTACATGGGTTCCAACCGTATTTTTGCCCTCCCCCATTTTTATAGCCATTTCCCTGTGGGGTACCAAGGATAAGGTGAAGAAAACAGAGAAACAGAGACTCATCGGGCCAGTGGTGTGAGAATGCCTTCCAGCATGAGGCAGTGTGGACAGTTTGAGCCTGGCTCAAAGGGAACACATTTTGTCCAGGGTTATATAAACAAAAAGCCCTCTCCCATTGCCAGGGCCACTGTCCCCACTCAGGGTCCCCCATCATCATAACAACCAGCTGCACTGATGAGCAGCAGGGGCACAGGTAGGACTGGAGGACACAGTCCTTCCCATGTGGTCCCCCTTCTCCTGTGCTCTCAGCATCACTCTGGACAGCACCACCCCCCGACCTTGGCGGGTCCCAATGAATACACACTCTTCTCCCTATCTTGGCACCAAAAAGTCTATGTTGTCTTTCCTCATACCCGATATCAGGAGGACTGATTGCACCCTAACATGGCCCCGTCTATGAGGGGAAAGGAAGACAAGATGTTCTAAGGTGAAAGGAAGTGAAAATGTCAACCAGAGTAAATCTGACCTCAGATCCTCAACACTCATGCAGAAAGTGACTAACAGCTCCCACGGTTCTGGTCCAAGTCCCGGGACTGTTCTTCTAGATGCTTCTTTGCATCTCACCCCTCCCTCCGTACAATCTCCACTTCCTCTGGGGTCAGTCTGAGAAAGCGTTATCTACATTATTTGACTACTGTCAGGATTAATGAGAGAATATGTGTTCTCACTCAGTGCTCACCAGATAGTCAAATTTAATACATGGTTGTGGTGGTGATGATAATTAATGAGTGGAAACCCATTTTCATTATTTTTAATGTTGTTGCTTAATTCAACTCAATGAAGCACTTTATTTATTTATTATTTATTTGGTTTTGGCTGCGTTGGGTCTTCGTTGCTGCGCACAGGCTTTCTCTACTTGCTGCGAGCCAGGGCTACTCTTTGTTGCAGTGCGCAGGCTTCTCTTTGTGGTGGCTTCTGTTGTTGCGGAGCATGGGCTCTAGGCGCATGTGCTTCAGTAGTTGTGGCTCACAGGCTGTAGAGCACAGGCTCAGTAGTTGTGGCGCACGGGCTTTGTTGCTCTGCGGCATGTGGGATCTTCCCAGACCAGGGATCAAACCCGTGGCCCCTGCACTGGCAGGCGATTCTTAACCACTGTGCCACCAGGGAAGTCCCGAAGCATTTATTAAGTTCCTCCCCAAAACTCCTGTGGGTGCACATGCGGAGGATGCCCTATTGGGAAAACTCTGGAGGAGGCGTGAGCCCCACAGTGGTCACTGTCTCGCAGGGAGGGGGGTTAACCCCCTGGAACCCTTGTTCCCATCTGAAAATGGGATGGACAATATCTTCCCTAATCAACCTCATAAGCCCTACATGAAGAAATGAAAAAGGAATTGAATGGTCTTTTCTAATCTAAACGAAAAAAAGCGAGGTCATGAAGCAGGCATCTACCTTCACTGATGGAATATATGAAACTATATAGGACAACACGAGAAGAGCTTGCTGGTAAACCATGCTTTCCTCGCTCGGTCTAAGCACATGACCACAAGGGGAACGTTATCAGACATCCCTTATCCCTGGAAATAGCCTTTTCTAGACCTTCAGATTCAATTTCAACAAATATTTATTAAGTGCCTGCTATGTGCCAAGCACTGTTAGACCAGCACATTCCAATAGAATTATGGACAATGAGAGCACTGTGTATCTGCAGGGTCCGATATGGGACCCGCTGGCCCGTGCAATTATTGAGTGCATAAAATGTGGCTAGTGTGACTGAGGAACTGAATTTTTAATTTTGTTTAATATTAGCGAATTTTAAATTACGTTTAAATGGCCGAGGGAGAAATGGATGAAGTTAGTCAAAAGGTACAAACTTTCAGTTGGAAGATAAATAAGTACTAGGGACGTAATGTACAACACAATAAATATAATTCACACTGGTGTACATTATAAACGAAAATTGCTAAAAAATAAACCTTAAGAGTTATCACGGGGAAAAATTTTTTTTTATTTTTTTAATGCTGTATCTATATGAGATGATGGATGTTCATTAAACTTTGTGGTCATCATTTCATGATGTATGTAAGTCAGATCATTATGTTGTACACCTTAAACTTATACGGTGCTGGATGTCAATTATATCTTAATAAAACTGGAAGAAAAAAAATTTTAATGGCAGCATATGACCAGCAGCTACTATATTGGACAGGGCAAGCCTAGACACTGGAGATTCAGCAATGAACGGGACAGCGAAAAGTTCCTGCTTTCTTGACGCTTACACTCCAGTGAGTGGAGTGAGAACACACAAAAAGATAGACAAGCAAAACACATAGTAAGTCAGATAGTGAAAAGTGCTGTAGAAAAAAATCAAAGCCAAAATGGAGTTAGGAAAGGTCAAAATTCTACAAAGAGTAACGCACTTAACCGTTTTTCATGCCCAAGGCATGTTTTGTAAAGGCTAATCTCTCGGATTTTATTTTAGGTCCCGCCTAAAGCAAACTGTAGAGTCCAGAGCACAGCTTTGCTTTTTATTTAATACACCCATGAATTAAGTGTCTGATTAGGACGGTGGCTTTCATCCTTCTCAACTCTGTACTCAAAATACACTACTTCTCACTGGGTACAGTAATCAGAAATAATGTGTAGTTTAATGGAGCTTCTCCATTAAAAGGTTTTGGAAATAATATATAAAATTAATGGTTTACAAGAATAGTTTTAGACACTTGAAAACATAGCTAACCTAAAGACCCTGGACGCACCATGAATACATTCATTCCCCGGCTAAAAATGAGTCCTAAAATTGGTTTTGATTTTTATTTAAAATTCAAATGTCTGATGTCCTTAAATTGAACAAATGATATTTTAAAATATCTGTATCAGCCTCCAACATCTGCAGATTGCGATTTGCATTTTGAAATTGGCTGCTTGAAATAACCGCGGATGAGCACTGCCTTCTCTCTTCCTCTCTCAGTTGGTTAATGAAATGGGAGAGGTCAACCCTTTGTCCTTAAATTAGTTCCCATAAAAATCTTTTTGTACTTTGCATCTTGTTATGATGTCTCAGGGCTGAAGAAAATGTTGCCATTAATTATGTCTTTGTTGAATATGGATCTCTATTCAGAGTTAGCTGAACAGTTTCAAACAAAATTAGCATGGAGCGACCCTCGGGCCAGCTTCGGGTTGGTTATCAAGAATATTTCTCTCTCTCTCTCTTTTTTTCCTTTAAAAAAAATTTTTTTTAAATCACTAAGAGAATGCTCTTCGGCAAGTGTGTATTATCTAATATATTCAGCTTTCAGTTGCTACTTTTTTCCAGATGAAGATGAGCTTCACTGAGGTTGTCCTTTTAAGTTTGTAGAGCCCCTTCAACACCTCACACAAAAGCATCTAGAGGCTTTTCATTTGTCTTAAGTATGTTTCAGATGTACAAATATTATTTACTTTAAACGCCAAATCAAAAGGTGCACCGTAATGGTTTTAAATAAAACATTTGTCAGGACTGAAATATATATAAATTCAAAGCAAGGCTTTTTTTCCCGTTATCAAATCATTTATGGGAAGGGAGCACAGTTAGCAAATTTTAGGATACATACTGGGGGAACTGTTTAGCAACACACTTCAAGCAGGCACTTAATAAAGGAATTTACTTTCAATCCTCCAAAGATAAATATTACAAATCCACTCGACAGCTAAGCAGCAAAACGATGAAGTTAGTTTCCTATTTCAGACACTCCTGAGTATGCATGAACAAGGCGGGGGAAAGCTTGATTTTGAAGAAGTGAAGTTGATCAGAGAAATGTACCCAGTGTGTTTGTCTGCGGGGGCATTTTGAAGAAATGAAGAAAAACGTTCAGCTCTGGGCTCAGCACCATAAAACCCAGTTTGTAGTATGAGGGTCACAAAGGCTGGGTGACTGGGACTCCAGCCCTGGGATGGAAACCCTATTTTGTGAGCATTTAAATCAATACATCTTAGGGAACATGGAAGACATTGTGAAAAAATAGAAGATCTCTTTTTATTTTGAATAAAAGGAAAAAAATAAAGCCCAAATATTACACTAACAAAGCAGATTAATTTAAGAATAAAATTCTCAAACAACCCAGGGAAAGAGTCCCGATTGTAAGAAAGACAAAGGGTGTGAGTCTTTTTCTTCCACTCAAGGAGGGGGTTTGTTTCATAGCTTTAAAATATTTTGTAGTGATTTCTGTTCTCTTTCATTTTTTTCCCTTCAGTTCCTTTCCTGAGGATGGGACCAGAGCATCCCTTGTTATTACGTATCCCCAGGGAAGAGGCGCTCACCTTGTGTGGCTTTTAAGTGTAATATACATTTTTCATTTTAAATGGGAGCTCCCAGTGACATTGTATAGAAGGGATTCCAGGCCCCCTTGATTATCACCACATCTCCTTGAGCTGAGCCTCCAGGAAAAAATGTGAAGGAGGTGGCCCTCTGGAATGAATAAATTCTGTTGCAGCCTGTAATTATTTATTAAAATAGATTAAAGAAATAGGCTAAAAAGGAATCCGCCACTCATGTTAGAGATAGCATAATAAGAGTACACAGAAAGGGAAAATTAACACCAAGGAGGAAAGAATGTCACATATATGTGTGCAAGAATACAGCCTCCCCTGCATTGTTGGCTCCCAGGAAGACCCACTCCGGGGCTTTCATTCCTCAGGCTGGGCTGTGCCGATGAAAACGGGGGTTACTAATACGGATGTGTGTCTCTAATTAACATTAGAATCGAGTGGTAAACACAACCAGGGGAGAATTCAAGAGAGAGAGAGATGGGCTACCAGAGAAGCTAGTGTATGGGGGGGAGGGCGAGGAGGCGGGTTCCAGAGAAGAAATCTGTCAGCCCTTGTTCAGATGCGTTTAATTTTGTCACTTGAGTCACAATTGGAAACCCTTTTTCTAGGACAATTGCTTCTGTGTTTAGTGGGCACTGTACTTGCAGGCTCCTTTTATAGAGGGAGAATTTTATAAACTGAGCACACACCATCATCAAACCATCTTGGGGGTCAACTTTCCACTTGTGCCTTTAGCTCTTACGAAAGTACTTTTATAGTGTCTTCTAATATATAGGATTTATCTGCGGTTCTGAGAAGAGCTGTTACACTTAATCCCTCACTGGAGCCCTAATTTGTTTTTCGCCCTTAAAACAGTACTTGCGATTAATTTTCATCAGATTCGGTAGATTTTTAGTATAGCCCCTCAAGAAACGTAGGGTTGTGTTCCTGCCGGGTTTTGTTTTGTTGCTGTTGTTGTTGTCTGTGATGACTGCGGATGGGGACAGTGGCTGGGGGAGGGGGAGAAATTTTGAGTATAGATGCCAACATCATTCATGTATTTCTTCTTTTTTTAAGTCCAAAAAAATATAACTGGAAATGATATTTATGAGCAGTTGCCTGCAAATATTTTGGATCATATTTGACTAAAGGAAATAAGAACTACCACCAATTTTTTAAAAAGGAGACTTTAAAAATACGTTTTAACATGCCACAATTTGTTTTTGCTTTTTTATTCCGGCTTTTCCCATGATATTTGTGTGTAATATTATGCCATGATGTTTATGTGTGAAAACCAGAATACACTTGCATGTATTCTGTATTCATGTTTTAGGGAAGAAAGCCTTTTTCTAGGAAAGTGAACATTTTTCCTTTTTTTCCATTTTTAGAATTGATTTATCAAAATAACAAAAGACTCATTGGGAAAGCCGTGTCATCTGTAAAAACAGCGTTTTACTTCCTTTCCTACTTACAAGGTAAAATATTACAGAGACAAAAAAATGCACTGGAATGCTTTTCACCATATGAATACTTGTGAATTTTATTGAAGTTCACATGTAACCACTTTATTTAACCAATTTAATAAAGTGTATGTTTTTTCATATTATTTAATGCTCAGCCCAAAAAATTGTGTCCAAGGAAAATTTACATTTCCTGCCTAGTATCTGCCTTTCCTTGTATTTGTTAGTAAAAACAAAAACAAACAAACAAAAAAAACACATGAATATATCCAGAGAAATGCTTTGGATTTATTCTCCTAAAGTCATACATGTTACATGTAGAGAACGTTGGAACTACATTTACATGTGTAAAAAAGCAGAGACCCCGAGGTCTCGGTTCAGAGAATGAAGACAAAGTATAAAAATGTCCAGCTGGAAATGTCATTCCTTGGGATCTTCTCAACCCTAAGTTATTACCATGTCAACATCGTTCATTAGCTTTACTAATATTACGCTTCTGTTTATCTGCCCATTACCATCTTAACAAAAGTAAATCATTCCTATTCTGCCTAGATCGCATCCCTTCCCCCCAACCCTCCGAAAAACAACATTTGTTACCCATAAACAGGGGGACACTCACTCAGTGATAAGTATAATAGCTGAAATTGAATTTCCCTCCGAATGATTTAGTGAATCCTAGAACACATTTTTACTTTGTTGTTTAGACTCAAGAAGGCATAAAATCTCTGCCATCTATTTATCATGTAGTTATTTTAATGTAAACATGTGTCTATTTAGATGAAGTGTTTTCATTATTAAGCTAATTCCAACGTGTCTCAGATAGACCAGGAGAAGGGAACACAACTCTTGCTGATGGGGAACCGAAATCCGCCTGGGCTCAGCCTGCTGTCAGATATGTCTTCATTAGTTTTTTGTCACTCACCGATGGCAAATGCTGCATAAATGAAATGACGATCAGGCCCGCCTTGATAACTTGTCTTATCTCATTAGTTCTCACATCAAAGTTAATCAGCAATGTGAATTGTAATTGCTAGAGGAGACAATGCATAGATCACTGGTCGGGTTTTTGTTTTTTTTTTTTTCCCCCTGTATGGCATCTTGAAACATCAGCAGGCTGGTTGGAGCAGATAGGCTCAGGAGGAAAATGATGTGGAAGGCATAATAAGTAAGCTGCTCAGAATTAATGAGCTAACCCAATAAGAAAAGAATGGCCAATCAATGTGAGTTGGGCAAATATAATTTAGAAATAATTGCTTGATTGGTTGCTTATAGTAGACTGATTTGACCACACACAAGGATTAAGAATTAAGATGTCAGGGCAAAAAAATAATTTGTCAACTGAGGGCATGTAATTTTTTGTTTCCTTCCCTTTATGATGGAAAGAGATGAGCGTTTGATGTGCTATGTGCCAGAATGGAAACATTAGACGCACTCCTTCTCTTTCTGTGCCCCTCACAATGCAGGCCCACTCAGAACACGGTCGTGATGCTTCTAGACAGGCCATGCAAAAGGTGCAGAGGAAGAGAGAGTGTGTGGTCCCACGTTTGGCCGTTATGCCTGAAGGATGAATGGGTTGGTCCAAGGTGCTTGCATGGGCGCCGAGCTGCAGCACCATTTGGAGGCCTAGTCAAGGGATAAATGCGGATGCTTGCAAAATGCATCCCTCGTCTGTCCCAGGCTCGAAGAGTTCGGCTCACGTCCTCCATGTTCCCCGTGCAATTTTCCCTACGGCTATTCACCAATTAGTAAAGGGCCCTTGCTACATTCTTCTGTCTAAACTATTGGGAGGGTTCAGCCAGAAGGTAAATTTGCTTTGATCTACATTACACCTAATTGAGTCACCAGCAATGTCTCTATCCCAACATCAAGAAATGTGAAAATGTTAGATTATTTCACTGGGGATTAAACCTAATTTTCGCGTGCTCTGCATTAACCTATTAGGCTGCCTAATCTGCATTGCTAATAGGGCCGAGGCAGCTGTCACAGCTAAAGAAAAACATGATCACGCAATCCTTGAATGAATGATTCCCGGCCTGATTAGTCTTAGTGAAGTTAGCTGAGCCCTGGTGATAAGGAAGGAAAATTCCCAGGTTGCCAATAGCTTTGAAAATTATCAGACTGTAGGCAAAAATATACCTCATGATTCACAGGCTTCGGTCCAAATGCCGAGTTGAGTGACATTATTTAAGACTGACTAAGGCTAACTCGAATCGTCACTCGCATAAATGTTTGTGTTTATTTTAAGGGACTAATGTAACGGATGCAGATTTAAATGCTAATAGAAGCCAGCCAGACACATAAAACCCCAGGCGTTGTTACTCTGTTGGTCTTTCATTAACACAGATTAAATTGTAATATTTTCTAGATAAATTGGCAAAATCAGAAAGATGCATTGCCCCCGAATGCTGGATCAGAAGGACTCTTGCAAGCCTTCTAGTTTTCTTGTAGATGCACAGACCATGTTCACTCCTCTCCTTCTTGTTCGCTTTTTTTTTTTAAGAAAATTAGAAAAAAATCGATTTTTTACAAGAATGAAAACTGGTTTGTGCTTGTTGGCCAGATCCACTCTCTCTGCCTGTCCACTTAATTGCAAGGGGTAGGCACGTATATTTCCTCATCCTGCACTTTGTTTGCTTAAAGAGAGGATTTGCTGCAATCTCAAGCCTTTGCTTGCCTCTCTCCATTTGATTTCAAGGGCAAGAGAGCCACCATGATGGGTAGGCTTGGGAAGTGGCAAATGTTCCAGGGAGTCTGGTGGCTGCAAATAGAGCTAGGAGTTGCTTTAATCCGATTAGCAGTTCTGCACAATGGGTCTGCCCAACCCATTGTGGACAGAAGCTTTTACTTTATTTGTTTCTATTAGTCGAGAATCGGTTATCAGAAAAGTGGAATTTTGCCCCATCAGATTGCCCAGACAATCAACAGAATATAAATGAGGAAATAGTCTAATGTGTCAATATTTATCCTTTGGCCCTAATAGTCCGCAGAGAGGACCTGTTGAGCGCACGGAGTTGGCAGCCCTGTGCGCCCGTGAGCTCTGGACTGCTTCTCGCAAGGGCAGGCACCGTAGTCACTGTCGGCAGGGGAATTGGCATCTCAGAGGCCAGAGCACTGGCTGGAGAGTCAGGGGCTTTTAAAGGTCTAAGGTCACTGGACAGGAGAGCCAAGGAGAACCCTTGGTGGCCTGGGAGGAAGCCCATCGAATCACAAGGCATTTGTGACCGGGTTTCAAATGTGGGAAAATGTAGAACAAAAGGATGGAGAGATAGGCCGTCCTTTCCGCCAGGGTCTTCCTCCTCCAGTTTCCCAGGAAGCTCCACTGGTTACAATCCTGGTTGGGGGGGTGGGGAGGGTGTGGGTCTTCTCTTGCTTTTGTTGCCTATCATTGGTTGCAAAGTTTCAACATCTGAAACACTCTCAGATGGCCTTGAACGGTCGTGATCATCAAAGTCATCACAGCTAACAGGATGTGAGCATCGCTACACACCAGATATTGTTCTAAGCATCTGACGTTTGATTTCCCCCAGATCCCCTGAGATAGCTGCTCTCACGAGACCCCGAAAAGAACTCGCCCAAGGTCACTCAGCCTGTGGCTGCAGAGCCACGCCTGGAATCTGGGCGTCTACCTCTAGCTCTTCATCACGGCTGGGCCCCAGAGTCCAGGCCTGGGCCAGACAGCCAGGGCAGTGCCTCCTGAAACGTTGCCCCTACGCACCTCCTTGCCTAAGTGCCCACCAGAGTCCTTCTTTCCGGTGGATGACTGCTGTCCCCCATCCCAAAAAGCCCACGTCCACGACAATGCAGAAGTGGTGTGTGCGTCCCCTGCACACGGCCCCACTGATCTAGTGTTTTCAATAGCACCATCCATTCCATCCTCATTGCAGCTTTTCACAGAAGGAGGGACAGAAATTTCCATCATCCAAGCCTCCTCTTGGCCCTCCGACCACTGCAACACTTGAGCCTCGAGCCCCCAAGGGTCACCCCCAGGAGTCACATCCCTGCAACTTATCTGGATGGCAGACAATGCCCACGAATGGACCCCTTACCCTCGCTCTGCTGAAAGGCAACCTCCTCTGGGTCCCCGAAATGAGCTGTGGCTCCCGATTCATTCCCAGAAGGAGCAGATGGAGCCAATCACGGAGCACAGCATAGACACAGAGCCGTCCTGGTCCAGAGCTCTAGCCCGCGGCGCCGAGTTTTCTGGCCCCTTCCTCTCCCAGGCAATGCCAGGCGTCTTTGTATCGCTTTATATCACAGGATCACTGTACCCGTGTGGGAGTGTTAACAAACCTACAGTTATGAATTCCTGATATTATCTTTTAGTCAATTAGATCTACCTTCCCTCTGAATAGCAGAGTTAAGAAAGCTGCAACAGATTCTTTTTTAAAAAACAATATTTCTTTGAATTCTATATTATTCACTAGCAGATAATTGTCTCTTTCCAGCAATTCTACTGGGCTCACTGAGTCTCAAATAATGTGATGTGTCATCGCAATGCCAAACATACTTTCGGGATCTCCAGTAAGAGCATCTCAGAGACAGAGGTGAGGGTCATGAACATTAGCATCTGTCTCAGTACCTGTGAATGCCTGTGAGATGCTCAGTTATATTCGACGGGTGGATCAGTTTCCTATTGCTGCTGTAACTAATCACCACAAACTTAGTGGCTTAAAATGGTACAAATTTATTCTTTTGCAGTTCTGGAGGTCAGAATCCAAAACATATCTTAAAGGGCTAAAATTAAGGGGTCAACTTAGCTGGCTCCTTCTGGATGTTCCAGGGGAGAATCCATTCCATGCCTCCTGCAGTTTTTAGTGACCACAGGCTGTCTCACTCCCACTCTGCTTCTGTCCTCATGGCCCCATCTCTCCCTCTTTTAACGATCCTTGTGAATACACAGGGCCCACCCAGACAATCCACGATAATCGTCCCATCTCAAGATCCTTAACTTGATCCCAACTGAAAAGTCCCTTTTGCTGTATAAAGTAACATACACAGGTTCCGGGGATTAAGACTCAGGCATCCACAGAGGGGCCGTGATTCAGCTATCACAACATGCAGGACATCCTGGCAAAGTGCTTGTCAATCACCCATTTGTTCACTCATTTGTCCATCGACAATCTTGATTCGTGGGCACCGTGCTGGGGGCACCAGGGCTGCAGTGGGGACAGGACAGTGGAGCCTGAGATCTAGGGAGTGAGCTCACCATCCACAGAACGATCACACCGAATGTCAGTTCATTGGTGTTGGGGTGTGATCAGGAAAGGAACAGTTCAGGGATCAGACAGTGGGGCAGCTAGAGCTAATCCAGCCAGGGTGGCACCTGGTGTCCTGAAAGTCTTCCCTGAGAAAATGACGTTTAAGCCAGGAGCTGAGGGAGGTGTAGGAATTCACTAAGGGGAGAGGCTGGGGAAAGGTGAGAAAACCACAAAGACTAAATGACCATCCGAGCCTCAAATAATGGTCAATGTAGAGGAGAAGCATTTGATTGCAGTGACAATGAGTTTTATTCTGCTGGGGTCAAAGTCCGGATCCCTGTTCTGAGTGTGCCTCAATGTTTGTGTTATTTCCTAAAAAGGGCGAGGGACTTTCTACAATATAGCTGATCAGCATCCTTCAAAAGTATTAATATTACAAAATATAAACCTGCTTTTTATCTCTATAGAGTTGCTGATTCTGGATATTTGATATAAATGGGATCACACAATATGTAGTCTTTTGTGACTAGCTTCTGTCCTTAGCATGATGTTTTCAAGGCTTGTAGCATATATCAGTTCTTCACTTCTTTTTATTGCCAAATACTCTGTTACATGGATATACCACACTTTGTTTAGCCATTCTTCATTTGATGGGCATTTGGATTATTTCCACTTTTTGGCTCTTATGATTAATCCTGCTATAAACCTCCATATACAAGTTTTTGCATGGACAAAGCTTTCATTCCCCCTGGGTGTATACCTAGGAGTGGAATTGCTGGGTCGTATGCTAACTCTTTGTTTAACCTTTTGAGGTGTTGTCAATCTGTTTTCCAAAAATGGCTGCGCCATTTCCCATTCCCACCAACAGCATATGAGGGTTCCAATTTCTCCACATCCTTACCAACACTTGTTACTTTCTGTCTTTTTTTATCCTAGCCATCCTAGTAGATGTGAAGTGGTAGCTCACAGTAGATGTGAAGTGGTAGCTCATCTTTGCACTAATCTTAAAACTTTCCTATAAGTCTAAAATTACATCAAGATAAAAAATTAAAAGAAAAATGTTCTGTACCATAATTACTTGGTAATGAAGGACTCTGGGGACGGTCCTAGCTTTCACTTAAACTGAGCTAATAAATGAAGAAATAGATCCTGAGGATAAGAGCAAACCTAGTGACCTGAGTTTTAGAAATCTGGATGCTTCCTGGGTTCAGTATTTCCATTCATTCTCTCAAAAAAATCATTTATCCAGCCTCAGTTATAAGAAGTTAATAACTAGACTAATACAGGGAAATGTGTACCGCTGTCCTTCCCGTGTAAAAGTGAACTGCTTTTGAAGCTCCTTCCTGATGGGGATTGAAAATAACACATACTCAAGTGCAATCAATTCATACCAAGTACCAAAGGCTACATTTATCTGTTCCCGTAGATACCATGTTCAGCACTGCAGCTGTGATTAGGGCTATCATTTGGTTAAGTTCACGGTATTCATTGTCATTTGCCATAATACATCTGGTTTTTGCAGAAGCTCATATAGGTAAATTAGATGAGGATTTGGTGGGGACAACCACCCCTGTATTCTTAAGTCTCTGAGAGTTGATGCAATTCCTCCTGGGGTGTGTTCTGATTCACTATCTTGGCCAGGACAGGGGAGGAATCATTTCAGGCCTTCCACTTGGTCCACCATTTCATAATATTTCCATCCATGTAATGGGGAATCAATTAGGATTCTGCCAGCTGGTAAAGATCTCCATCCTGATTATGCATGTGAGTACTGGGAAAATAACCTTAAGATGGGTGGGAGGACCCACTGGAAACATTGTGTTAAGGCTGTGGGCCAGAATTCATATTGTCACCTGATCTGCATAAATTCCACTCTAATAGGGGTGGGATCCCTTGGTGTGCATGTCGGCTCAGATTTCTATCAATCAGCTCTCTAAAGTTCTGGATATTTCCTTTTCTCTAGTGCATGTTATTATGGCAAATGGCCAATGTGGTCTAATTGACTGAAAACCAAATAGGACACAGGAAAAGTTTGTAGAAGAATGTGGAGGAAACTCAAAAATTACAGACCCATAGAAAGAACATGGACTTTGGATCCACACATATCTGGGTGGGGCAAGGCTCAACATCTTCTGTGCAGTGGGATTGTTAATGCCTACATTGCAAAAACATTCCAAATAAATACACAGAGCAGAAGGGCATGACACAGAGCAGGCTGCCGTTAAATAAGTAGCCATTTCTATTAATGTTACCAATGGAATGTCCCACTGGCCATGGTTCATAGTTCATACGGCCCATGAAAGTCCATGTGGCACAGTCTTAGCAACTCGGATTTTGAGAGCTTTATGAGAATGGAATGGTTTCACCTGAAACTCTGGGGTAGAAGAATAATGAGCACCAGCATATAATAAAGACCATGTGTCTTTGGGGCAGCTCGATTTTACCAAGGAGCAGGAATTTAGCCTGAGACAATATGATAATGAAAACAAGGAGATAGATTTATACACTGCCTTAGTTTGGCTCCTGCAAAAGCAGAGCCTGAGTTAGGGACTTGGGTGCTGGTAGTTTATTTGGGAGGTGATTCCAGGGAGGGAAAGGGGAGAACCTTATAGGAGAGAAAAATTCTGTAAATTGTGTGCTGAGATTGTTATTGCTGCAGGCAACCGAGGCTCAGTTCTACCGGGAAATCAAGCAGATTGTACTTCTGTATTGTCTTTTCTAAAGACTAGAAGTTGAGAAATTTATCTTTTAACTCCTATCAGCCACTGCTGGAGGGTTACCCCTGGTTCTAGCCTACTTGGGGGCACCCATGGCTGAGCGAGCTCCCATGGCTCTAAGAACCCTAACGAGGCATGCAGAGCTGTTTGATTGGCCCTTGACACAAGACACTGAAACGTACTTATGAGAAACCTACCTTAGCTAAAATGAGAGGCAGGCTTAGGGCGTGTATTTCAGGGCAGAAAATGGGCTCATGCACTCTACAGCTTCAGATTGCTCCATTATTCCATGGCTAAGCCACTGAGGTGTTTTGTTTCGTTTTTCATTAACTTGTTTACCCACCTACAGTGGTCTCATGGAAGACCACCATGATTTTCATGTGTTATATGGCATTTATTTCTGAGGATGCCGACCTCAGAAGTAGAAGTACAGAGAAGAAATTCCTCGAGCATCTTTTAACGTTATGGCCTTTCCTGATGCACAGTCACCACACATGGCAGGAGGCATAGGGTAACAGGTCCAACACAAATATCAAAAGCAAAATTTAGTTCTTGGATTTGGAAGAGTGTCTAAAGGACTTGGATTCTACAAACATAGCATTTTGGGCAGCTTGGGCAGCTATAATCCTTTGTCCATAAATTTCTCTTTATTTTAAGAGGAGAGCTGTGCCTACTTTCCTGTAGCTGATAAGAAGGTGCCTTGTATTATATGAATATACTCCAAAGCTTATGTGAAAATTCACTTGGCTGTACCTCAGAACTCTTTCCAATTTCCCATTTTGGGCCCATGTACAATGGAAACAGCTTTCTTTCAATAGATGTTGGAGAGAATTATAATCACTCTTTGGCTTGGGCTCACACCTCAAGAGGTGAAGGAGGTGTCTGGGGATTGCCTGTCAGCTTCCTGGTGACCCTACACAATGCCATGAGTCCACACCACTTCCTTGGAAGCCTGGGTCTGTGGGATGACCATGGAAGACTGATGGACAGATAGGAGGTTGAGGCCTCCATGTCAGCCGAGGTTCCCCATGATCACCTTCTCCCTCAAAAAAAGACAAAAGAGATGGAAATTTTTCTATTGTAAAGTCCCTTTGAAGAAGCCATTAATATTCTGAGCCGTGGCTTGGTACAGACTTTTGTAATTTAAAGAATGCTCTTTTTCTCAGGATGGAATCTACAGCCAATGTCACGTGATGAAATACATCCTTCCTCCTCAGCTCTTCTTCCTCCTCTTTAAAACTTGGAGCCTGGGGCTTCCCTGGTGGCGCAGTGGTTGAGAGTCCGCCTGCCGATGCAGGGGACATGGGTTCGTGCCCCGGTCTGGGAAGATCCCACATGCCGCGGAGTGGCTGGGCCCGTGAGCCATGGCCGCTGAGCCTGTGCGGCCGGAGCCTGTGCTCCGCAATGGGAGAGGCCACAACAGTGAGAGGCCCGCATACCGCAAAAAAAAAAACAAAAAACAAAAAACAAAAAACTTGGAGCCTATTTGTTAGGACTGTTTTGATTGCAAGGGACAGAAACTCAACTGGAACTGGCATAAATACAGAGCGGCCCCTATTCCAGTTCCAACTGGAACTGGCATAAATACAGAGCGACCCCTGTTCTGCAGGAACAAGGGCCACCATCTAGAGCTGTGAGAGGAATACTCCTGGCTTCAGGAGCAATAGCTCAGTCCCAGGAGACTCTCTGCATCTCCTGGATACGTCCCTCTCTACATCCGCAGCATTCTTCTCTCTATAGATACGGATTTACTTCTTCCATCCCTCTGGCCCAGGAGGTAAAACTGTACAGCTCTGGATAATTTCCAACTAGTATGTCATAAAACCCAGACCCCAAGAGGAAGACACACACTTCAGCTCCAAAATTCCCAGAGAAAGACTCTAATTGGCTCACTTTGCACCAATCAACTATAGTCAAGATTCCATTCACAAGTAACAGGGCAGATCCCTCTATAACCCCGGGGACTGTAGAGAGACACCTCAGAAAAGAGATGAGAGATTGCCAAACTATAATTCTCTCTTAGCAAAGGGGTTGGACCCAACGATTCCTAAGGGTCTTTCCCGCATTAAGAGCCCGCTTTGCATTCTCTGCTTGACTTAAGCAGACTCTCAATTCAAGGGAGCCCATGATTGTGTGTTTCTCAAACAAAGGTGGAAATCTGCTCTAGCCAAGGGCTGAACCTGCTGTCATGGAGATGAAAGCATCCCCAGTTACCAATCCTGCCAGGTCCCTTCTGTCCCTGGGCCTTCCGTTCTGTGAGCCCTTACACATCTCGGCTTGGGCACATTGTGATACCCAACTGAATAGCCTGCCAGCTGAAGTCACCTTTGTTCTGAGTCAGAAACCAGTGCCCCCAAGCAAGGAATCATGGGGATCAAGAGTATTTAAAACTCCAAGTCACCACTGCAGAATTATCCTCTTTACCTTCTGATTATTATCAAATCAACAATTTTTAGCAAATATTGGATCCATTTATTTATTCATTCTAAACGTCTATATTACATCCCTACTATGGGCAAGGCACCATATAGATTGAAGTGGTACAAAACTGAATACTATGTCATTTCTGCATTCATGGAACTCATTTGTCTGTTTACATCTTGTCTCAGTCAGTTCAGGCTGCTGTGACAAAAATATTCTAGACTCGGGAGCTGAAACAATGAATGTTTATTTATTTCTCACATTTCTGGAGGCTAGAAGTTTGAGATGAGGGTACCAGCAAAGTCAGGTTCTGGTGATAGCCCTCTTCCTGGATTCTGCTCATGGTGGAGAGAGAGGGAGATAGAGAGAGAGCAAGCTCTCCCATGTCTCTTCTTAAAAGAGTACTAATTCCATCACGCAGGATCCACCTTCATGACCTTGTTACCTCCCAAGGGCCCCTTCTCCAAATACTATCACACTGGGGATTAGGGTTTTAACGTACACATTTTGGGGAGACATTCAATCCATAGCACGTCTGTTAGAGAAAGAGATGTAGGCAAGTATTTGTAATAGTATATTAAAGATGCAAAAACAGAGTGATGAGCAATAATTTTAAAAATGAAGAGAATTATTAACTATACTGAAAAAAGGAGGGAGGAGCCTCAGAGAAGAATTCATCAGGGAGGTGATACTTGAAGCAGTTCTATAGGAATAAGGAGTTTCCCAGGGTAACACAGAAGAAGAGATACATCAAAACCAATCACATTAATGGGGTTTCCCAAAAATCAGAGGCATCTCACCAAGGACATCATCAAACCAGTTGCCTGACGAGGAATCCTGATGCAAGGAATCGTGCGTTTCTCATGTCAGATTTTAATTATCCTTGCAACTTTCCTTACTGTATTAGTTAGGGTAAGTCAAACTACTATAACACACACACTCCAAAAATGTATATTAGGACTGAAATGCAATAGGAAACTGTTTCTTATTCATCTGGCGGTTGGCTGACACCTCCACTTCACGTCATAGGAACCAAGAAACCAAGGACTCCGGTTCCTTCCACCTGTGGCCCCATCATCTCCTAAGACCTCACCTGTTTTTACTAAGTCGACAGCCGGAGAGAGAGAGCCCAGTGGGAGCAGCCCCCTCTCTTCACAGCCTTAGCAGGGAAGTTGCACACATCACCTCCACCCACATTCCATTGTGAAGCCAGTCACATGCTCACACTTGTTTGCAAGGAAAACTGAGAAACATAGTCCCTTCCTGGGCAGCCACTTCCCAACTACAACAGAATCTTATGGGCAGAAAGTATTGATTTTGGTCAACAGCTAGCTACCTTTACCACACTTACAAAGGATATAAACCACCTATAAAACATACATACCCTTCAAATTATTGACATATAAACAGGCCACAATGAGAATGGAAACCGAGAGGAGAAAAAAAAAGAACTCAAACTTTTAAGTTCTTGCTTAAAAACACTTAAGAAGGGAGTTTGAGGACCTGGGGAGGGGGAAGGGTAAGCTGGGACAAAGTGAGAGAGTGGCATGGACATATATACGCTACTAAACAAACGTAAAATAGATAGCTAGTGGGAAGCAGCTGCATAGCACAGGGAGATCAGCTCGGTGCTCTGTGACCACCTAGAGGGGTGGGATAGAGAGGGTGGGAGGGAGGGAGATGCAAGAGGGAAGAGATATGGGAACATATGTATATGTATAACTGATTCACTTTGTTATAAAGCAGAAACTAACACACCACTGTAAAGCAATTATACTCCCATAAAGATGTTTAAAAAAAGAAAAGAAAATTAAAAAAAAATTTAAATCCTAAAATTTTTAAACATTAAAAATTTAAACATTAAAAAAAGGCAGTTTCATTTACTTTCAAATATGCAGTTTTTTACAAATTTTTAAATAAAATGTTAGCCATTTTAAAGCAATCTTGAGTGACAGGATATCTTTAAATATTCTCTAAAAGCACAAAAAGCAAGTCATTTTTCTAAAGTAATGTCTCAGCCATGTGTCAGCAGCAGCGCTAGCCTCATATTCTGGTTTCCTATTTGCATCTTGTCAGAGGGGACGGGGAATTTCTGTTCCTCTTATTCTGCTTCCCTCTATTATCTCTGGGAGGGAAAATGGGCTGGGTTTGTTTTTATTTTTCATTTCACACACTGAGGCTGATCAATATTTCATACCTGTATGCAACACTGGTTTATGAAACTGTTATAAAAAGCGCCTACTGGCATATTCCAGGGGAGGGAAGGACATGGAGTGTTCTAGTTCTTGAGGCTACACTGCAGACCGTGTCTTGACGGCTGTCTTGGGTTGCCTTCTCCCAGAAGCAGATCCTGAGATGGGGAGCCAGGTGCAAGCAGATGATCCCTTGGCAGGGGACCCCAGGAAACCCCAGCAGAGGAGGGGGCGGGGACACAGGGAAGGGATACAGCCCACGCAGGGCAGCCCATGGGCCGTCAAGACAGTTACCGCTGAGGACCCCTGGAGCTTTCTGGGGATAGGCCGTCAGATGCAGTCACTGTGGGTTGAGCACACGCTGTACCCAGCCCAGCAAGCCCCACCCCAGGCTGAGGGTCAGCACAACCTTGCCCCTCTTCCCTCCACTTGCTGCTCGTCCCTTGTCTGGGATTGGTTTCCCCCAGAAGTAAACCCCGAGACAAGGAAAGCGCAGGGGGCTATGTGGGAGGTGAGGCCAGGCAGTCCTGGAAGTGAGGCAGGCCAGGGCCCGGGGGGGTGACCCTCGGGTGTGTTCAGCCCCCCTGACTTGCTGTAGAAGGCAGAGGTCAACTCCGTCAGCCCTTTCGGGGCTGGCGCGATGTTGGACAGCGGTGGTGAGCTCCCCAGCGTCCTCTTCTACCTTATTCCTAAGGAAGGTGACTTGGGAAAATGAACATCAGAGTCTACTGGACGCCACCTGCCCACAGTGGGCCCACCGGACTCAGCCAGAGTCAGGCTCTCCCTGCCTGCAGAGTGCTGAGCAGGAGTGGCTTTGGGCCAAGGTGGGGACTTGTGAGAACTTGTCCGCATCTGCCTCTGAAGCCACAGTGGATTCCGGAAGCTCGCGAGAGCACCGCCAGGCTCAGGGCTCAGGTGTGCGACGAGGGCGCGGCCTCGCATTATGTTGGATGGAAGATGAGGTGCGTCCTCCTCCCAGAGATATTTGAGCAATATCCTGAATGTCTGGGGCCGCAAATCTTCCTCCCCACGTTTCTCCTTCCTCCTTCGCGAAACAAGATAGGAAAGTGCCTGGCCCGCTCCTCCCATTCGTCTCGTTCGGTGAACTTGGATCAGATTCTGTAACTCAGGATGGGGGCGAATGGGTGCCTGCATTCTCCTGAGTCAGACGCCGCTCCGCGCAGGGGGATCCTCAGAGCGTGCGCTCAGCCCTGCCCACTGATATGGGTGGTTTCCTAAACCGTCTCCAGGGCACGATGAAAGAACAGACAGAGACAGAGATGGCTGGAGAGAGCAATTTAAGGCTTTTTTATTAAAGAGGGGTAAGGGAGGAAAAACGGACTTGAAAATGTATCAACATCTAATCCTGCTAAGATTTTCTCCACCATATACCAGCACAACAGTAACTGGAAATGTGTACTAATTACCCCTGATGTACAGGGCTTTCTACGAAGCCCCTGACCTTTTTATTAATAACTTTGCATTATATTCATTGACCTGAAACAAATTGAATTCAGTGGCACTCACTCAAGAATTGAATTACATAGTCTTCTTAATTGGTCTCATTTATTTAAATGTGAAAAAGTAATGGCTTGCCACCTGCAAAATAAAATGAGAATTCGAATATTTTCCCCCAACCTAGATGATGTTTTCAATCATCTAGCTATGAATACATATTTAGCTATGAAACTCTAGTTCGGCTATTATCTCCAAAAAGAATCTCTTAATTTTCTCTTTCATTGCCAAAGCCCTGAAAAATGCTGATATAGAAACGTGTTAATTAGAGGAGATTTCTGGAAATCAGCGGGGCTAGGAAGGCTTTTCTGGGAAGTGGCCCTCAGAATAGGCGGTACTGCATGTCGTCGCCAATAGTTCTACCGTCTCCCCCACTCCCCGCCGGCCCCAGCTCTTTGGAGCCTCCTTATGTGATTTAATATAGCTCTGGATGGCAAAATCAAGAGGGTTAAGACGGGAGTTTGTTAAACATGGGAAGATATTTTCCACTGCATTTGTTAGTTTTTAAGTCCTTGAGCTGCATTGTCTGTTGACTGGAGTGGGGGGACAGAGATCTAATTTCAGGAGTTTGGTGATGTGCTCATATCCACGGTTTCACGGGCAACAGATACCACTGGTAACATTGTTCTCAATGCCGTTCACTCATCTCTTTACTTGGAGGATTCCTGCAAGCGATGGAAGAGATAGAAGCCACTGGAAATTTCTGGCTTTGCTTTCTAATTCCAGTGTGAAATTAACTGTCCCAACTGCAAAGAACTACTTTAGTCCTTTACTTACTATATTTAACTTAAAAATGCAAATGCTATCAGTGGACTGATGGCTGATAAAGGTACCTTTGTGCCCGGCTTTAACCTCTATTAGTGAGGATTATGAGGACGTAGGCACACTGGCATTTTCTAATGGTACTTGCTGCACAAATGCCTGGCTGTCACCGTGAGTTTTATCACTCGGTTTTTCCCTCCGAATGTAGACTAATAAGCCCAGAAATTACAATTGCCTCCCTGCCGAATCTGTGATAGGCGGAAATAATGATATCAGTGCCCTGTTAATCTTCTTGCCTCCGCGCTTGGCACTGTCCTTTTGAGTCACCTGTCACACTCCGCTTTGATGAGACGAATTCAATCTCCCTGCTATAATGACAATGGGGCCATTTTAATGTTTGGAAATGATTACGTGGCGGCTTCGCCGTGCTCTGTCTTGACGAGCAAGCCGGGGCACAGAGCACGCCAGGAGAGCAGGCTCTGGCTTTCGGGCAGGTAGTGGAGACGCTGAGTTATTGGGAGAGAGGCGTAGCCATTGGCTTCCTCGAGAGCCTTCTGGGCTGGCCTTGGAGGGAAGGACGGGGAGGGGAAGTGGTGGGACCACTCTGGCAGAAGCATAGCCATTGACTAGTCTCAGTTATCCGCACAAATTTGCCTCTAGAAGGATTCTCCTGGACCCTCTGTGGTGTTCAAGGAAGCAGGGAGGGCTGGAGCTTAGAAATCATCACGGTCACACTACCAGCACCATTGGCCGGGTCTGAGCAGGGCAGCCAGAGATGGGTTGTTGAGTACTTCTCCAGGACATTAACCAAATCAGATTATTCTTACCCCAGGCCTTGTTCTTTGAGATCAAAGATCCTTGCTCTGTGAGAGTAATTCTGCTGCAGAGCCAAAATATATAATTTGGAAAATACCAGATGTTAATGAAATCTAGAGCAACCAGAATCCTTAACCACTGCTGGTGTCAATTTCTAAAACCACTTTGGAAAACCAGACATGTACACACCAGCAATTTTACCCCTAGGTAGATTCTCAACAGACACACACGTATGTGTTTAACAAAAGACGTGAACTAGAACATTCATAGCATCATCCTTTCTGAGTGGCGCCCAGCTGAAAATCATCAAATACCCATCAACAGTAGAATGGATAAAGCGTTGGGAATTGGTTTACAGTGGAATAGTATACAGCCATCAGAACGACTGAACCACAACTATGCAGATGAATCTCACAAACAGGATGCTGAATGAAAGAAGCCAAACTTCAAGGGTCAGTACAAAAAGGATTCCATTTTTAAGCATTTGGAGGCAGGAAAAATTGCTCTACGGTATGAGAAGTTGAGATCGTGGTTGCCTGGGTGGCAATAACTGGAAGAGGACACCAGGGGGAGCTTCATTTGTGTACGCCTCTGTATGTACAGTATGATTTTAATAAGGTGTCATTTTAATTGAATATTTTTAAGGTAACGTAGGAGGCACCTGTGCATTCTCTCTGCCTCTATAGCATAAGGGGAACAAGGACAGAAACACTACTTTGTAGCTTGCCCCCAGCCTCCCTCACCAAACACCTGCTCTGCATGGATGGGATCTGGGAAGGGGGCTTACTGATGAGAAGTAAGAGTAGTCCTGTCTCAAAGGCTGGTTACTGAAGACTGGAGGGGGAAAGTGCTGAGCCACCTTGCCAAAGTGGTCCCCTGTGGATCCCTTGTCTTTGGTCAAGAGCACGGAGAAGGTACTGGAAGCCACAGGACGTGTGTCTGCTACACTCTTCAGGAGGCGGGACAGGAGGCAGTCCATAGGGTGGAGAATCAATCAGGAGCCCAGGGCTGCTTCCTAGCTACGTCCCCTACAAACTCTTCCTGCCCTGCTTCAAATCATAGCCTTTCTGACGCAGCCACCACCTATAAGTCACGTAAACGAAAAGTGCTCCCTTTTGGAACTACTGCTTATACGTGGCTTCCCTATTTGGACAATAAAGCTCAAGCAAAGCATTCTTATCTCTGGTAATCATATCCCAGAGGGGTAGCAGCACATGGAACTCTGATCCTTCTAGAAGGGCAGCTCCCAAGCTCCCTGTTAAAGTGAAAAAAAAAAAAAAAGGTTTGCAAGAAGGAGCCATAATTCAGTAAGCAAAATCACGTGCTATTGGACAGGGCTTTGTAATGTAAATTGCTTGGCTTGTTTCCAGAGTGAAATGGAGGTGCCCCTGGCTGATTAAATAGTCTCCACATTCACTCTCTACCTTCACGTGTTTCTCCTGGCAGTCCATTTTGTTCATCTCCTCTGTCCAGATGCAGGGTTCATTTAAGTTACTGGTCGCTGGTTGATAGTTGCAATAAAAGTAAACTGCATACACATTTTAATCTTATTACACAAGACTTTTAGCAGGCTCTTGGTCTTTCTTAAAATTGGAACTAGAACAGTGGTTTTTTAAAAATACCTATAATCATAATAATAGCAATGAATCCACCCAGTTTTAAATTATTTTCAAGAAAATAGGGTTTTCTCGACCACCTGCTTGCAACGTGACACCTTGGGAAAGTTCTTTATCCTCTCTGAACTTCAGTTTCCTCACCTGTACAGTAGGGATAAGAAAAGCACCTGCCCCTCAGGGTTACGATGAGAATCAAATGAGATAATGCATGTAGGTAATGCACGTAGATAATGCATGTAGCATGGTGCCCACTGCATTGGATGGTCTGGATAAATGGCGGCCCCTGTAACGATGACAATTAAGATGCTCTTTCCTTGAGCGAAGCTCATCAACAGGCTTCCATTGCCTGGAAGACAAAACCTACAGTTGACTATGGCACCCAAGCCCTTCACGGCCCAACTCTAACCTGCTGCTCAGCCCTGACGTCTCTAAAGACTGGATCCCTCCCCATTTCCCAAACCTGCTCTGAGTTTTTTTCATTTTTTCTTCAACTGAGATGTAATTGACATATAACATTATTAGTTTCAGGTGTACAACATAATAATTCAATATTTAAATATATTTTGCAATAAGCTCACCACAATAAGCCTAGTTAACATCAATCATCACACATTGTCACAATTTTTTTTTCTTGTGATGAGGACTTTTAAGATGTACTGTAAGCAGACTTACAGACATAAAAAACAAACTTATGGTTACCAAAGGGGAAATGTAGGAAGGCGGAATAAATCAGGAGCTTGAGGTGAGCATACAGACACTACTATATATAAGATAGATAACCAGCAAGGACCTACTCTATAGCACAGGGAACTCTAGTCAATATTCTGTGATAACCTATGTGAGAAAAGAATCTAAAAAAGAATGAATATATGTATATGTATAACTGAATCACTTTGCTATACACCTAAAACTAACACAACATTGCAAATCAACTATACTCCAATAAAATAAAGATAAATAAACTTTTAAAAATAAATTAATTTTTTAAAAAGATCTACTGTTGGCAAATTTCACGTCTACAATACAGTATTGTTAACGTTAGTCACCGTGCTGTATATTCCATCCCCGGGATTCCTCTGTCTTATTACTGGAAGTTTGTACCTGCTGCGGCTCTATTCTTTCTTTCCAACCCTTTCCCCACAAGCATCTGTGATAGAATTTCTTCCTTTCTCTTCATGTATTTTTTCCACTTTAGAACCTACTGTTTCTTCAAGGCACAGACAAGAAGCCCTTTCCTTCGGGGGGCCGGGAGGCAGACAACACAGCAGGACCTCGCGAGTTTTAGTTTTGGGGCAGAGCAGTTACCGCTCTGCTGTTATCCATGTGATCCCTGTCACTCTCCAGCCTCCCTCCCAGCGTACCTTGCTCTGACAATGAAGTGATGGTGAACGGAAGTGATGGGGATACTTCCAGGAAGAGCACAGCTCTCAAGTCCTTCCCTCCTCCCACCACAGCAACCTCAGAAGCCACATGATCCAGAGGAGGCAGCTACAGAAGACGGGCAATTCCAGCAGCCCAGCCCCTGCGTGAGTGAGGACAGCTCGCCAGGACCCAGGATGGGATACCCAGACCTTTGTTGTGTGAACTGTGGAAGGTAGTTTGCTGCTGTGTCTTCCTCCTTTGTGCTCTTAGATCCTCAGAATCTATATCTTAACAGGCATTGTATGGTACTGGGTGTGTGTGTGTGTGTGTGTGTGTGTGTGTGTGTGTGTGTGTGCGCACGCATATACACACATGAAATTTCTTCCTGGAAGGCGGTGCCCTCCTAGAATCCAGAGGTCAAGTCAGCTTCATCTTTGACTTTCCTATGGTGCCTACCAGGTGCTGGAACATAGAACACATTCAGAAATATTTGTTGAATTCATCATGCTTCCCTTTATTTCTGAATTAAGACAAAGTCCAAACGGGTCAAAGGCACAGCTTTAAGTGAGGACATTTTTCCCTAAACATAGTAGTAAATGATCATTCTCCCACTTGGGGGACATCTTCCTTTTCAATAAAAGAACCCCCCCACCCCACCAAGAGGGTTCCAAGCCATTTGGATGTGAAGCATCATCATAGTTCCACGAGGTACCAGTCTCCTCCTTCTCGTCAGAGACTGTTCCCAGCCTCACTGGTTGAGCTGGAAGTCACCAAGGACAATGGTTTGTGGCATGTTTGTGAATTTGAATAGGCAAATGGCGGCATGTTTCTCTGAAAGCAGCCCTCCCTGGAATAGCTGTGTGTGTGTGTGTGTGTGTGTGTGTGTGTGTGTGTGTGTGTATAATTCCCTTCATTAGTGAATCAACATGTATGCTGGTTAAATGTGTACAGATGATGGATTTCTATCAGAGCCCATAGCATCATGGCGCCCTGACGTTGGGGCCATGGAGCTGCCACCTCCTTGTGCAGATGATTCAAAGAAAGCAAGGGAAATTCCTGCAACACAGGAGACACTTGTGTACCTTTGCTTTATTTAAATCTGTTCTTTACCGCTCGCAACTACTAACCTCTTTATACATAAAATAATCACCTGTAATGATAACCAGGCTTTCATTTAAATTTCAAAACAATCCAGTGAGAATGTTTCAGAGTCTTTAGACAGCCCTACTCTAGTCTGATCATTTTGTCTCACTTGACAAAGGAAAAAATGAAAAATAGAAAAGAAAATGCCCTAGTTTGACTGAATTGATGGTAAATTTATTTATTTTGTGGACAAACTGTGGATCCAGTCAAAATCTTGGTCTAAGAAACTCCTAAAGAAAATAAAGCATTAATTTGGCAAAATTCAAAGAGATTTAGTTTGAACAAGACACTAAAGAAAGGTCTTGGGAAAGGTCTTAGGGAAAAAAAGAGATGAGACAAACATAAAAAGATGCTGGGCCCGGGAACTTAAATTTCCAGATATCACTGAAGCAATCAACACAGAAGAAACAAGCGTTTGTGAGGATTTCGTGCATTCTGACATTTACTATGAAAGGTGGGACAGGGGATTCGAGAGGGTGGGGAGTAGTGCGGGGTCAATTCTGAACGAGGAGAAAGGGGTTTCCCAGGAGGTTTGCATAGAGGGGTTTCCACAGCAGGGCTGAATAAAAGCCTGTTGTTTCCAGGTTTCTCCACACCTTTGCAGAGAAGAGCTGCGTTGGGAATAAATGATGCCAAGGTGTTTCTGTATAGACATGCATTCCAGACGAACGTGCCTCATTGCTGGGGGAAGTTCCCCAGTCTGGGGTTGTAAATGGGTCCCAAAGGGAGTTCCCGAGAGTCCATGGAGAAAATATGGCTCCCAGAACAAACCACAAGATTAAGAGATACACACCACAAAGTCCACAGTGGTCACTGCAAGAGCGGGACTCGTGTCTTTGCAGACTAGAAATGGCTGTAAACCAACCATGGACCAAGGCAGCAGGTCGGGCTGGCGGCTGGTGAATGGGGTGTCTATGAGGTTGCTGCTCCTCAAACAGCTCACAAATGATTCAGGATCATGATGGAAACACTAGAAATTGCAGGTATCTGAAGAGGGAAGACAGCTCAGTTCTACTCCGTTCTGGAGCTAATGAGGATGTCTTCTGAGCCTTACCTTGTGCCTCGCTTGGATGAGAAGCTGGAAGCTCAGTATCAACATGTGCCACATAATCAAGGCTCCTCCATCGTCAACCAAATGCATGGCTATTTTCGGAGGAAGTTGTTTTGACTTCTTCACATTTCCAGAGACTTGGGAACAGCCAAGAGCCTCCTAGAGAAAGGTTTGAAGTGAGCTTAATAGCTCCTTATGGCAGAGTGGGTTCAACACATGCCCTTCAAAAGCCAGAGCCCCCAGACCTGTCCTTGACGTATGATGTCGGGCTCTCTGACCCTCTAGGTTCTCAGGGTCGTGGGAGCCCAAACAAAGCAGAGAGGAAAGGGTGGTTTAACAGGAAAATTAATGTACAGCACATTTTCTGTTATTTGGACACCCTTTTTCCTTTTATTTATTTTATTGAAGTTTAATTGATTTACAATGTTGTGTTAATTACTGCTGTACAGCAAAGTGATTCAGTTACACATATATATACATTCTTTTTTTATATATACTTTTCCATTATGGTTTATCATGGGATATTGTATATAGTTCTCTGTGCTATACTGTAGAACCTTGTTGTTTATCCATTCTATATATAATAGCTTACATCTACTAACCCCAACCTCCCAGTCGATCCCTCCCCCAACACCCTCCCCCTTGGCAACCACCAGTCTGTTCTCTATGTTCATGGTTGTTTGTTTCATAGATAGGTTCATTTGTGTCATATTTTAGATTCCACATATAAGTGATATCATATGCTATTTGTCTTTCTTTGTCTGACTTACTCTGCTTAGTATGATAATCTCTAGTTGCAACCATGTAGCTGCAAATGGCATTATTTCGTTCTTTTTTATGGCTGAGTAATATTCCATTGTGTATATGTACCACATCTTCTTTATCCATTCATTTGTCAATGGACATTTAGATTGTTTCCATGTCTTGGCTATAGTAAATAGTGCTGCTATGAACTTAGGGGTGCGTGTATCTTTTTGAATTATAGTTTTGTCTGGATATAAGTTGGGTAAACTTTTTAGTATTTTATCATACAGCTATGTCTATTTTAAATGTTTCTTTACTGATTTTAAAATCTTGAGTAATCTTAAGAGGAAATTCTCTCTTATTCCTTTTCAGAGGGAGTTTGCAAGCACGGGCATAGCTTCAAAATTGAGGATGTTGGGCTTCCCTGGTGGCACAGTGGTTGAGAGTCCACCTGCCAATGCAGGGGACATGGGTTCGTGCCCCGGTCTGGGAAGATTCCACATGCCGTGGAGCGGCTGGGCCCGTGAGCCATGGCCACTGAGCCTGCGCATCTGGAGCCTGTGCTCCACAACGGGATAGGCCACAACAGTGAGAGGCCCGTGTAACGCAAAAAAAAAAGAAAAAAAAAATTGAAGATGTCATCAACTCTAGTAACCCCAGCTCTCAGGCACGTCCCCAGAAGCAGATCCTGGGATGAGGATTCTGAAGCACATGTTTTCTTAAGCAGGTGCTCTCAGGGGAAACAGAGAAGGGCTCGGAGAAGCTGGAAAAGGAAGCAAGGACGCCAAGCCCAGGTGTGGTCGCAGGCAGAGGCCCGCAGAGGACAGCAGGGGCCGACCTCACAGGGTGCTCAGGAGCACAGGTTGTCCCAGCCTGGGGCAGGCGTTCAGAGCACCCAAACCTGGGGAAGCCCACACGGTAAAGGTAAAAAGGCATCTGAGGGGGTATAGTTATCGAAAAATGGGAGAAAGTGGGAGTGGGAAAAAAACAATTCGATGTTTTCTTCACAAATCAGAGCAGAAACTCAGAACGGCACAGTTTATGAAGTGTGGTTGTGTAGATGGAAGTGGAGGGCATTACGCTGAGTGAAATAAGTCAGAGAAAGACAAATACTGTATGATATCACTTATATGTGGAATCTAAAAAATACAACACTAGTGACTGTAACAAAAATGAAGCAGACTCACAGATCTAGAGAACAAACTAGTGGTTACCAGTGGGGAGAGGGAAGGGGGGAGGGGCAATACAGGCATAGGTGATTAAGAGGTACACACTATTAGGTATAAAATAAGCTGCAAGGGGATTCCCTGGCGGTCCAGTGGTTAGGACTCAGTGCTTCCACTGCCACGACCCAGGTTCGATTCCTGGTCGGGGAACTAAGATCCTGCAAGCAGCGAGGTGTGGCCAAAAATAAAATAAAGTAAATAAAATAAGCTACAAGGATATGTTGTACAACATGGGAAATATAGCAAGTATTTTATAATAAGTATAAAAGGAGTATAACCTTTAAAAATTGTGAATCGCTATATTGTACACATGTAATTTATATAATATTGTACTTCAACTATACTTCAATTTAAAAAAAAGAAGCATGGTTGTCAGCCTCCAAAGTGGCGCCCAAAGAGCCTCCCCTCCTGGTTTTCAAGCCCTGGTGCAGCCCCTCCCACACTGGATCGTGGCTGGTCCGTGTGACCAATAGAATACAGAGAAGTGATGGTATGTCACTCCACCAGGCTATACAAGACACACTGGTTCTCTCCTGGGCCACCTGCTCTGTGGGAAGCCAGCTGCCACACAGAGGAACTCAGGAGCCCTGTGGAGAAGCCACGAGATGAAGCTGTGGGAAAGACCGCCCCCTCAAGCCTTCACATGGCTGCAGCCCTTGCCAACATCTGGACCGCAATCTCCGAGAGACCCTGAGCCAGAATTACCCATCTCAGCCGCTCCTAAATCCCTGGTCTTCAGAAACTGCGTGAGATGATAAATGTTGGCTGTTTTAAACTGCTACGTCTGGGAGTAATTTGTTACGTAGCAATAGACAACTAACACGTGAAGCATATATTCAAAGCATGCTCTGTGCCCTTATGGGTGGTACCAAATGCAAACACCTCCAGACACCAAACCAAGAGGAGAGTCCAGAACTGGGCCAGGGTAAGAACACAGTGGTCCCCATGGATGGCAATGACAACAAAGCAGCTCTGAGGGGACTAGGCCCCTCTCCCACGCTGGTTACAAATTGCTGCTCCAGATTTAGAATCAGTGCCTCGAACGCGGACAAGAGCAAGTTCTCAGTAAAGGAGCCAGAAGGAAAGGTATCACAGGAATACGTTAGAATGATTTTCGTCATGATTAAAATAAAATAAAACTTTTCCACCCAGCAAGGAAACTTCAGTTCTGTGGAAACCCATTTATTTATTTATTTATTTATTTTGCGGTTCGCGGGCCTCTCACTGTTGTGGCCTCTCCCGTTGCGGAGCACGGGCTCCAGACGCGCAGGCTCAGCGGCCATGGCTCACGGGCCCAGCCGCTCCGCGGCATGTGGGATCTTCCCGGACCGGGGCACTGAACCCGCGTCCCCTGCATCGGCAGGCGGACTCTCAACCACTGCGCCACCAGGGAAGCCTGTGGAAACTCATTTTTAGAGAAGACTTTTGGTTCTCTACTCAACGGCCACCTCAACCCTCTTTTCCATGGTGGCAGAGCCACTCAGAGGCTACACTGATGAGATACGCACTTTCCCAGTCTCCCTGGCAGCTGGGTCTCAGCCAATGGGACCCAAGGCATTCTGCAGAAGAGATTTTTGGAAAGGTCTTCCATAAAAAGAAAGACACACAGGGCAAAAATGCCCCTTCCTGCCCACCTTTAGATCTTGTGTGAGAATTTGCTACTTGGATCTGCAGCCACAGTATTGCTGTATTGAGGATAAAGCCAAAATGTTCACGAAGAAACTCACTCAGGGGGCTTCCCTGGTGGCACAGTGGTTGAGAATCTGCCTGCTAATGCAGGGGACACCGGTTCGAGCCCTGGTCTGGGAAGATCCCACATGCCTCGGAGCAACTAGGTCTGTGAGCCACAACTACTGAGCCTGTGTGTCTGGAGCCTGTGCTCCGCAGCAAGAGAGGCCGCGATAGTGAGAGGCCTGCGCACCGCGATGAAGAGTGGCCCCCGCTTGCCACAACTAGAGAAAGCCCTCGCACAGAAACGAAGACCCAACACAGCCAAAAATTAATTAATTAATTAATTAAAATAAAAAAAGAAAGAAACTCACTCAGATCCCTGACCTCACTGAGCACGTGAAGGAATGAACCCCAGAACCAACTACCTCCACACTTCATGTCAGTAAGAAAACGAGGCTCAGTGTTTTAGCTGGGTATTCTGCTACGTGCCACAAATTCAATCTGATGCTATGTAGCAAAGACATCCACAAATTGTGACTTAAAAGAAAAACAAGGATTTGGCTCACGGATCCAGTGGGTTTGTTGGGGGCTGAGGCTGGGCTCGTTTTGAAGATATTTTTACTTCTATGTCTGGCCCCTGGGCTGAAAGACTTAACAGCTGGGGCTGGGGCTCCCCATGCATCCTTCTCGCTCTGTCTGTCTCTCTCTTTCTATCCCTCTCTCTCTCTCCCTTTCTCTCTTTCTCTCTATCTGGTGGCCTCAGAGTAGTCAGGTCAGATCTCTTACATGGTAGCCCAAGGCCCGTAAAGAATGTTCCAAAAGAAACCAAGAGGAAACTAAAGCCTTTTCGAACCCAGCCTCGCAGCTCACACATTCCACTTGTTTTCCTCACATTCTACTCATCACAGAGTCACAACGGCAGGCCCTTAATTCAAGGGGAGGAGACACAGACTCCACCTCCTGATGGGAGAAGCTTCAAGTAACTTTCAGATGTGTTTTCAAACTGCCAAAACTACCCTAACTGGTACATGTGGGTTCCACTGATGACTCCAGAGAAATACAGTATCTCTGTTCATCCTTCTGTGGGACCACCTGGGAGGGAAACTCCCAAGATTTCTCACACCATCCTTGTTAGGAAAACTGGTCCCTCAGAATACTTATCAACCATTCTATCCTTAACAACCCTTATTAAGTTCCTCCAGAGCCAAGATGGGCCCCGACCCTAGGGTGACTCACTCCAGGAAGCAGGATACGTCTTCCTAGACAGTTACCTGGAGGAGGAATGAACAGTCCCTATAATGGTGATGAATTGAAAAGGCAGAATATTTTACGTGGCTCTGTTGAAGAGTAGAGTTTGTGTTTTTCTTAACCTTACTTGCTAAGAAGCTAAAATTTATATTGAATATGTCGACTGAAAAAAATGCACAACTTAAAAGTTGAGAGTTACATTTTATTTGGCAAACATTCTGAGGACTTCAAGCCCGGGAGACAGGACTTTCAGATGCTCTGAGGGACTGTTCCAAAGAGGCAAGGGGGGATGGGAGGAAGTCAGGATATATAGGAGTTTTTGCAATAAAGACCAGGCAGTCAAAACATCAAAAGATTCCTGTTAATTAAAGAAAACCAGACATCTCAAGTTAAGGAATTTAGCACTTTTCTGTATATGGGAAGATTAAAGAGCCTGGGCTCACCAAAATCGTTCCTTTGATATGCACCTCAGCTACCTGGGGCCAGTATCCTGAGTTCCTACAGCACCATCGGGGAAGCTGTAATGTGATGCTTGGCTTTGTCTCTTGATGGCATACAATACTTTTCATTCACAAATACCGGTTGCGGTAACTCTATTGAATTTGGGTTCCCCCTCCAGAAAGCATACAGTGAAATGAGGAACTGGGTGCAGTTGCCCTATTTGTGATCCCCAGGAAGCCCCGTGAGGGAGCAGGGAAGGGAGACAGGGAAGAGAGAAAAGCCAGCAGGAAATGTGGCAATGAACGGTTTTCACCGAGGGCAGCTGAGGGCCCCCAATGGACCGTGCAGAGCCATGACTAGCTGCCCCACTAAGGGTCAAGGAACTTGGGTCTTCGTCCACCATCTCCTGTCCCTCACGGGTTGGAGGTGACTTCTGGGGACGCTGACTCCCTAACCTGTGGGCTGCCCACTCTGGAGAGACACAGAAAGCCACAGGCCGGTCCAGGCACTGTGCAGAGGAACCCTCCACGGTAGGCAGGGGAGCGCAGGCCCGCGGGAGCCTAACAACCAGCTCCTGTCATAAACATAGCAGACTTGTCACTGCATCAAATTCCCTTTTAGAAGTAGGCAGAGTACACGTTATTTTTCAAACACGAGATTCATGCATTAGGGTCGGTCACCTATTATTCTGGAGTGTGGGGACCACGCGAGCTTCGGACGCGCATCAGTGGGGAGCCACAGCATGACCTGGCTGATTACGATTCACGCTGATCAAAAGAGGACGGAGAGAAAAGTGCTCACCTACACAGACCCCTGGGGCGGCTGACTCGTTACCAGAAGCTGATTACCCAGATCACCAACTCCCCCCCACCCCGCACCCCACCCCCACCCCCGTTCCCCAGCCAGCTGCCTTGTTTCGTTTCAGGGCTCATTAGCGTCTGGTGGCAGAGGAGCCTTGGGTGAGATCAGAACCACAGGAGGCCTCCTTTTTTTCCCCTTGATTCAGGCCAAAATGAAGAACAAAGTTGAACCCAGTAACAGATGCTATCATTTTTTTGTTGTTTTTTTTTTATTGTAGTAAAATATACATCACATAAACTTCCCCTTCAACTATTTTTAAGAGTGCATAGCATTAAGTACATTCACATGGTTGTGCAACCATCGCCACCATCTATCACCAGAACTTTTTCAACACATGGTAGACTTCGGGATTGTCTGTGACTTGGGGTTTTGCATCATGTCCCTATCCCTCATTTATTTAGATATTCAAGAGTTGGCTGGATTAAGTAAAACGTCACTCCTGGGGAGATAAAAAGAAGTCTATTTTTTTTGTATTTTTGATCTCAAATATTTTAAAAGATGTATATTTTTATATAATAAACTGTCCCAGGATGTAATGGCTTCAAACAACCATCATTTATTTAGTCATGATTCTAAAGAATCGTAGTTGGGACTGGGCTCAGCTGGGTGACTCTGCCTCTCTGGACTGGATGCACTTGACGTTGGCTGGGCGCACTCACGTGTCTGCTGTCCGCTGCCGGGTCTGCTGGGGTCTGCCTGGTATGAGGTGGCTCAGCTGGGGGTGCTCATCTCAGCCCCATGTGGTCTCTCAACCTCCAGCTTATTCAACATGGCAGCTCAGCAGGACCTCAGGAGCAGAACATGGACCAGAGCTCAAGTGCCTTTCCTGTCTCTACTTACATCACGTTTGCTACCGTCCCATTGGCCAAAGCAAGTTACACAACCAAACCTAGAGTCAGTGTGATAAAAAACTACCAAAAGGCATGTAATAGGGAGACAGGATCAAACTGGGACAATTACCGTAATTAATCCACCATTGCTACTATCCTTTCCAGGGCTAGAATTCTATCTGAGGATAGCTATGCTTCTGAGGTCGCCTTCATTTATGTTAAAAGTATCCCAGCCTTTCTGTGATGACCAAACATTCTCAAGAGATAAATTTATCAGCTGACATAATTGAGCCATAGGATCATCTTTATGATCCAACAAAATCACTGAAGACCTCTCGGAGGTCTGTTTGGACAGTGTGGGTAGTGTTGATGGTCATCGTGCATCATATCTTCTTCTTTCAAAAAAAAATCAGAGGGTTGGAAGAGGTTCATACCACGGGAGAGGGATAACTAAAGGAGAGAGGCAGGTATATGCAGAGTTGGCTTCCTCCTTCCATTTTAACCATCTGTTCCCATCATCAGTAAAGTGGGACACGTTTTGGTTAAATGATCCTTCTTACTTAAAATATTCTCAAAATTAAAGAGTAAATATACTTCAATTCTCACATCAGAATTTTTTATCACTATTGCCTTTATGCAATGAGCCATATTATGTTGTGATGCACTATCCATTTTGCATATCACTGGATTTGATTTTCTAATATTTTGTTTAGTGTTTTTGCACCTATGTTCATGAGAGTGAGATTGGCCTGCAATTTTCATCTCTTGTAATGCTCTTTTAAGATTCATTGGGAAATGTTTCTCCTTTTTATTTTTATTTTATTATTTTTTTAACATCTTTATTGGAGTATAATTGCTTTACGATGGTGTGTTAGTTTCTGCTGTATAACAAAGTGAATCAGCTATACATACACATATATCCCCATATCCCCTCCCTCTTGCGGCTCCCTCCCACCCTCCTTATCCCACCCCTCTAGGTGGTTGCAAAGCACCGAGCTGATCTCCCTGTGCTATGCGGCTGCTTCCCACTAGCTATCTATTTTACATCTGGTAGTGTATATATGTCCATGCCACTCTCTCACTTCATCCCAGCTTACCCTTCCCCCGCCCCCTCCCCGTGTCCTCAAGTCCATTCTCTATGTCTGCGTCTTTATTCCTGTCCTGTCCCTAGGTTCTTCAGAACCATTTTCTTTTTTTTTAGATTCCATATATATGTGTTAGCATACAGTATTTGTTTTTCTCTTTCTGACTTACTTCACTCTGCATGACAGACTCTAGGGCCATCCACCTCACTATAAATAACTCAAGTTCATTTCTTTTTATGGCTGAGTAATATTCCATTATATATATGTGCCACAGCTTCTTTATCCATTCATCTGTTGATGGACACTTAGGTTACTTCCATGTCCTGGGTATTGTAAATAGTGCTGCGATGAACATTGTGGTACATGACACTTTTTGAATTATGGTTTTCTCAGGGTATATGCCTAGTAGTGGGATTGCTGGGTCGTATGGTAGTTCTATTTTTAGTTTTTTAAGGAACCTCCATACTGTTCTCCATAGTGGCTGTATCAATTTACATTCCCACCAACAATGCAAGAGGTTTCCCTTTTGTCCACACCCTCTCCAGCATTTATTGTTTGTAGATTTTTTGATGATGGCCATTCTGACCGGTATGAGGTGATACCTCATACTGATTAACGATGTTGAGCAACCCTTCATGTGTTTGTTGGCCATCTGTATATCTTCTTTGGAGAAATGTCTATTTAGGTCTTCTGCCCATTTTTGGATTGGGTTGTTTGTTTTTTTGATATTGAGCTGCATGAGCTGCTTGTATATTTTGGAGATTAATCCTTTGTCAGTTGCTTCATTTGCAAATATTTTTCCCATTCTGAGGGTTGTCTTTTCATCTTGTTTATGGTTTCCTTTGCTGTGCAAAAGCTTTTAAGTTTCATTAGGTCCCATTTGTTTATTTTTGTTTTTAGTTCCATTTCTCTAGGAGGTGGGTCAAAAAGGATCTTGCTGTGATTTATGTCATAGAGTGTTCTGCCTATGTTTTCCTCTAAGAGTTTTATAGTGTCTGACCTTACATTTAGGTCTTTAATCCATTTTGAGTTTATTTTTGTATACAGTGTTAGGGAGTGTTCTAATTTCATTCTTTTACATGTAGCTGTCCAGTTTTCCCAGCACCACTTATTGAAGAAGCTGTCTTTTCTCCATTGTATATGCTTGTCTCCTTTATCAAAGATAAGTTGACCATATGTGTGTGGGTTTATCTTTGGGCTTTCTATCCTGTTCCATTGATCTATATTTGTGTTTTTGTGCCAGTACCATACTGTCTTGATTACTGTAGCTTTGTAGTATAGTCTGAAGTCAGGGAGCCTGACTTTCAACATTTCATTGAACATTTTCAATGAAATTTTCAACATTTGGTGAACACCATCCTGGACATCTCTCCAAACATTTATGCAACTCAAACGTTCAAAGTAGGAGAGGTACTGAGCCCGTGTGCCACAGCTACTGAAACCCATGCATCTACAGCCTGTGCTCCACAACAAAAGAAGACACCACAATGGAAAGCCCGAGCACTGCAACAAAGAGGAACTCCCGCTCGCCGCAACTAGAGAAAGCCTGCGTGCAGCAGTGAAGACCCAACACAGCCATAAATAAATAAATAAATTAATTAATTAATTAAATTTATTTTAAAAATAAAGTCTACATTATCAGGAAGAGCAGTTAAGGTAATGAAATACAAAGAAACGATGTATGCAAATGTGGAAGACTGTGGTCTCAGATGTTCCTTTATTATAAAATTTTATAAATTGTCAAAAAAAATAGGAGAGGTGGTCTATTGGGGGGGAGATTATATGGAATATTCTATTTGTTTACATATTTATTTTCTGTTTTCTAACCCTCCCACCCCACAGCCTAAACTGGAAAAGTCCATGAGGGCAGGAACTTCGATTATCTTGTTCACCACGGAATCCTCAAAGTACAGTGTCTGGCACATGGTAGACTCAAAATTTATGTTGAATGTTGAAATATTTCTACATGGATGTCTTTATGATTCTTTCACCTTGGAGGTCAGTGGCTTCCCCAGCACGTACCTTAGGTTGATCATTGCACATCCTTTATTCTGGGACATTTTGTTCTATTAACACTTTTTGTTGTTGTTGTTGTTGTGTTGGGTCTTCGTTGCTGTGCGTGGGCTTTCTCTAGTTGCAGTGAGCAGGGGCTACTCCATTGCGGTGCACGGGCTTCTCATTGCGGTGGCTTCTCTTGTTGCGGAACATGGGCTCTAGATGCTTGGGCTTCAGTAGTTGTGGCACATGGGTTTAGTTGCTCCGTGACATGTGGGATCTTCCCAGACCAGGGATCGAACCCCTGTCCCCTGCATTGGCAGGCGGATTCTTAACCACTGTACCACCAGGGAAGTCCCAACGTTTTCTTATCTTAATAGTTTTCTTCTATTATATTCTTGAGTCTATTGTTCCATTTTCCTATTTTCTTCTTCAGAAACAGTAATTATGGATATGTAGGTCTCTTTTGTCTCCATGTCTATCATCTTATTTGTAATCAGTATTTATAGTTGACTTTTCCATTTCATTTTGTGCAGTGATCTCAAGCCTACATACCATCTCTCTATTTTCTAGTGTTTTTTCCCTGTACTTTTAAGTTCCTTGCCTTAAGGGCACATCTTTCCTCAAGTCTTATGTTCCTGGGCTGGCGTCACTCATGGCAAGCTCATTAGGGCACCCGCCCTCTGGGTTGTGGTCAGGTTCTGGCTGTCCACTTCCCACCCCTCCCCTAGCTCTCTCTCTGGGGGGTTTCCTTGGGTAGAAGGCCAGGTCACAGGCAACAGAAACAGACTACCATCATACCAATATCTTTTTTAGCTACCCCTTCACCCCTGACCTCACTGTGAGCAGTGGATACCTTCTGGTAGAAATAAAGACATTCCCTACCTGGGCTGCCCATGAAACTGTATCTCAACTCCGTAAGAATCCTTGGGTGTGTTCTTCTTGGTGTTAACAGATACTTTTAAAGAAATACAGACCCTTATGAGAGTTTGAGGCCGCATGTGTCAGCAGTGTGCTTACTCCCTGATCTCAATCTAGATTTCTCGGCATTTGCCAGGAATGTTTCATAGTTTGTGGTGTGATGTGGTTACAGGTTCCTACTTCATCGACGATGGTTTGTGTTCCTTCTATCTTTTTTCACTTTTGCTAATTTAGATGGAGTTCAAACGAGGGAGAGAGCAAAGATGCTACCATGTTTATGCCACTGCTAAGTTGATCAGAGAGGTCACAGTTGCACCAGGTGAAAGATTTTTGCAACTGGGAATCATGGGTCCAAAGCCAGTTGAATGCCTACGAGGCTCTCAGCTCTCAAGCTTGCCCTCCCAGGCATCTATCTCTATGGTGAAGACACTGCTTAATGCACACACCACCCGCCTCACTAATGATGTTTCCCCTGGTCATGCTGCGACCTCCTCTCTGTTATAGTAAATGCTATGTGGCCCTCAGTGCCCAGGCCATGCACCCATTAATATTTATGCTTCCTGAGAGTGATGGGGTGTCCCGGTGATTTGCAGGCATGAGCAGGTGCCCCTAATGGATGACTAAGTAAGAGTCTTTTCTTGGGGGACAGCAGCTTTCAGTCTTCCTGTAATAGAAAAGAAGAATTTGGGTTGGTGAAAGAAATAGCCACAGCCTTCCTGTCGTAATCTCCAACTATCCAATTGGCTAACTTGGGCTACTCTTGTGGAAAAGTTTAGAGAAATGGTGGCGAGGTAGCTGATGCTCCCAGTGGAGAGAAGAGAGTTCCTTTGTCTTTCCCCAGCTGGAAGTTTCCCTATTGCTGTGAGGTCAGAGACAGAAGTTCTCCCAGTGGCAAGTTGCACAAACCCCAGGTCTGATTTGGCCTCCTTGCACGCCCAGATTCCATTCTCTGCCCCTGACGTGTTGTCTCCTACTCATAAACTTTTCTTCAATGCATAAAACCTTAGTGAAAATATCATTAGTCATCATCCCTATTGGCTATACAATGCCACATCTACTTCAATCTTTGATTTAATTATCACTGTATGACAGCAGAAATCAACAACCAATCCACTGGGGTGGGATCAGAGTACTTCCAATCTCTGCCTGGCTAAAGTTCCTGTGGCCCTTTAGTTCAAGATCACATGGGGATGCACTTTTACAACAGGGCAGGGTAGGGTAACCACTATTCAATGAAACGACGGTGCTAAGACTTTTGTGTTTTCTGTAGTTGGTATTAGCTTTAAGTATCTGACAATGTCCAGTTCAATGAATTCTGTTGACCACATAGAGTGAGGCCCCCACGCACACACTTAGAGTGTGTCACTTCTACAAACTTTACTCATGTGAATACAACAGGACAAATTCAGAGTCCAAGCTGGTGTGACTCAGTCTGCTGAAGCCCTTGTTCAAACAAGGTTGTTGATTGGTTTGCCTGATGTCGTGATTTAAAATATGTCTGCAAATGTTTTCGCTCTCATCTCACCAAAAGGTAGGGTGTCTAGTTCCCCTCCTGTGGAATATGATATGGGCTTTATGACTCACTTCTAATGGACAGGATGCAGCAGATGTGTCTCTGAGTGACTTGTGACCTAAGTCATAAAAGGAGTAGCTTCTTCCTGGCTGGCTCAGAACTCAAACACCATGTCATGAGGAATCCCAGGCAGGCAGGGAGGCCACGTGGAGGTGTCACAGCCCCAGGCTGAGGTCTAGCCAAAAACCAGCATCAACCGTCATATATATGAGTGAGGAGCCTTGGGGTGAATCCAGCCCCCAGCCTTCAAGATGCCCAGTCAACACCATGTAGAGCATGGATGGGTGAGCCCTACCCTATTAGTCTGCAAGGGTGGTCAGAACAAAGTACCACAGACCAGGTGGCTTAAACAACAGAGATTTATTTTCTCAAAGTTCTGGAGGCTGGAGGTCCACGATCAAGGCGTCCGCAGGGTTAGTTCTTTCTGAGGGCTAGAAGGAAGGATGTGTACCAGGTCTCTCTCCCTAACTTGAAAGGGTGTCTTCTCCCTGCTGGGCCTTCCCATCACCTCTCCTCTGTCCATGTCTGCAACCAGATTTCCTCTTCTTATAAGGACACCAGTCATATGGAATAAGGGTGCACCCTAATGACCTTGTTTTAACTTCATCACTAAAGAGACCCTCAGTCATATTCTGAGCTACTGGAGGTAAGATTCCAACATGAATTTATTTGGGGGAACACTGCACACTCCATGACATCTGCCAAACCTGCTCAAAGTACAGATTCTTGAGCAAAACAGATGTAACTGTTTTGAGCCACTAAGGCTTGCAATGGTTTGATCTGCAGCAGAAGATAACCAGCCCACCCAAGGTAAATGAGTGACTGCGTTCCTGGTGACTGTCTCAGAATGTATCCAGCAAATGCCCTTCGACAGTGGGACAACACCATCTGGGGATGGTGCCCACAGGGTCAAGGCCAGACCGTAGGCAAAGAGCTGGAAGACGGTTGCAGAGACCTCATATTCAGTGCATCTCTGGTTTGTGTTTCACTTTTGCTCTTGGATTACAAGGAACGGGACCCAGTGAGGCTGTCTCCAATTAAAGTTGCAGAGGGCAACTTTCTGTTAGAATAAGCACGGAGCAGCAGAGGGATACGGTCAAATGGAACTCTAAGGCTAGGCATGGAAATGGTGCTGGGCCTCCGTGCACATACTTAGAGGGTGTCATTTTTGCAACCTGTAACCATGTGAATACAACAGGACAAATTCAGAGTCCAAGCTGGTGTGACTCAGTCTGCTGAGGGCCCTGTTCAAAAAACGCTGTTGACTGGGACCTGTTCTGAGTGTAGTGAGGCCTGGGGCCCTCAGCCGAGGTGAATCGACACTAACAACAGACTTCCCTGAACTCATAGATGGGTTCAACCCTGGCTGCACCTGGTACTAGCTGTGTCATCCTGGGCAAGTGACTTAATCTCTCCATGCTTCTGCTTCTAATCTGTTAAAATAGATAATACTAGTCTCTACTACATGAGGTTGTAATCTCAGGTCACTCTCTTAAACCGTCAAGTACAAGAGTTGTCCACGGGATTCGGAACTGCAGAGAAAAGCAGGCTGCAGGTGGAGAGGCATGGCCATCGAGAGATGGACTATTTATAAATGGGATGCCTGGTCACCATTCTTAAATGTTTCATTCTTCCATTTTTAATCTCACTCATTATTGAATCATTAATAATGATTTATACCACACTGACCTTTTTTCAGAAATCTTGACTCACTCTTTGACAAGAGATTAATAAAGAGTGAGACTTCAGATGTCAAGTTTTGCTGAGCAAAAGCGTCCAAGGCCATCTCTGTCTCTAGATGGGTATTCTTTGCTGCATTGACCACACTCTCCAGAAACTGAAAAGCAATTGTTTAGCTGAGCAGACAGAGCAGAGCCGAATTAAACTGGCCTGCATGATACAGAAAGCACTGAGAACATTTAAGGAAGGGGTCTTTGAAAGAAATCTTTTTTTTTTTTTTAGTTGAGTGCTGAAATTATTTTAAGGAAGTGATGATCAGCCTAATTATTTAAATCACATGAATGATCTCAGCATCTAAAATTCAGACAGAGTGAGAGAACCCCATGCTTGGTCTTAAATAAAAGGCTAAATTCATCTTTATTTCTTTCTGAGGTTTTTTTTTTTTTTTCTTTTCACAAACATGAATTTGACTGCTTTCAAAAGCCAGTTCTTGGGCTTCCCTGGTGGCACAGAGGTTGAGAGTCCGCCTGCCGATGCAGGGGACACGGGTTCATGCCCCGATCCGGGAAGATCCCACATGCCGCGGAGTGGCTGGGCCCGTGAGCCATGGCCGCTGAGCCTGCGCGTCTGGAGCCTGTGCTCCGCAACAGGAGAGGCCACAACAGTGAGAGGCCACAACAGTGAGAGGCCTGTGTACCACAAAAAAAAAAAAAAAAAGCCAGTTCTTTTGCCTACATCCTGAAAAGAGAGAAGACACTTCCATTTGTAGTAGAATACCAGCACCTCACTTAATCCAGAGACACACACATGTATATAAAAGCACTTTTCTTTCCAATATAATTATTACTCTGCAGGAAAATATGGTGCAAATCTCTCAGTCTGGTGGAGTTTTAAGCCTATCTTTAATTTCAAATAAATTTATCAGTGATAGGAGTGGACACAGTAGGGAAACGTAGTTTTCATGATAAGAAAAGCCAGGGCATGGTGAAATTCTTTCAAGGCAGGCTTCTGGCTGGAGTTATTAACTCCGATGCTAAGTTTGAGCCCTTTTGCCACGCGGGCAGTGAATGAACAAGCGTGTGTTTACAAACCCTCTGCAGCCTTTAAGGTCTGCCCTCGAGCACACGTGTGACTGTCAGAGCACCGTGGTCACTGTCAAAGCAAAGCCAAGCCTTCCCGTGGAAAGGCTTCCTCTCTTGGGCTTCTCCCAAATTTGCTAGAAAGGCAGCAATTTTTTTCCTCTTCAAAGGGACCTTTATGTACTAACTCACTCCCACCTACTGTGCATGTAAATTATTCCTCAGTGATTTATGACTTTGATCCTTTCCTTCCCCTGGATGCCACAAGGAGCATGATAAGGCCCGTGAGTTATGGGGGGGGGGGGGCTTTGATCTGCTTGCAAATGACATTTTGTGGTGGAACATCTCGGCCCCCTCTGTAGCCGCAGTGTGGATGGAAAGAGAGCAGAGTTTGGGGGTTCTTTCCATCTCCTGGCATCAAACCGTCTTTAAGACACAATGGAGCAGGGACAGGAACGGGCACACTTCTCCCCCAAACCAGGAACTGTTCACGCACAACAATTAACAGGTACCCAGAACTGCTCTCCCAGCAGGCAGGGCAGCGTGATGATGATTCAAATGGATAATTCTCCAGAACTCACTGCAGAGGAATGACACAGTCCAGGTCATGTGTCTGTACACAGAATTTCAGGATAAATCAAAGTCATCTGGGGGAGAAAACGATGGATGAATGAGGGACAGACCCCACCCCCCAAAACTGTTTTCTCCTTCTCACAAGGTAATATGGAGTGAAATGTAGGGCAGAGAAAATGCTGGAAAGAAGAGGGAAAGCTCTGCATTTCTCACAGCTCTGAGATGATTCCTCCCTGCAGTTTGTCATCCAACTCTTCGTGACGGCCTCTGTGCCTCCTGCCTCCGTGTCTGGCATTGAATCTTCAGAGTGGTCACAGTTTAGAGACCAAGGACGTGGGCCCCCTTTCATAATGGTGGTGTAAACCACTTTGCATTAAGTAAGAATAATAACCTTTTAAAAAAGAATGTGCCAAAATAATTACATTTCTTGTTGCTTTCCTTTCTTCGACATCACATGAGCAAGCACATCGGCCTCCCTTGAATGGATGAAAGGAGGACTTTTTTTTCAGAGAGGGCTCTTCTGACAGCAAAACATACCCAGGCAAGGAAGGGTTCCTCCCATCAGGGCTGCCTGGGATTCCAGACACTGCACGAGTTGATTCTACCCAATGTTTGGGATTTGCTTGTGCGTCTCCTTTCTTGGTTGATTGGGAAGCCATGCTGGCAGGAACATTTACCCCACAAATGTCCTGTTTGATGTCTGAGATGTGAATATCTCCAGCATTCTCTCTACTCATTTCTTTTGCTTTTCATGCAACTGAAGGTAATGTCCATTTTAACGTTAATTCTTTAACTGGGAGGCTAAACTTTAAAAAGGGATTTAGTAGTAGCTAAATAGATTTCATCATTCTGCAAAGAAGATGCAGATTTCATCATTCTGCAAAGAAGTCTTTTCCAATGCATTTGAAATCCATTTTTAGAATTTCAAAATAAAGCCTGTTGATGCTTTTCAATGGTCCGTTAAAAATTCAACAGCAACATATCCTCAGCGTGGTCTGTTTTGAGTGAGGTTACCTGGTTGGCTGGGTTTAAAATTGATATCATGAGTGGCTTGAAGTGCATTTCACCGAATGTTTGTATCTAATGAGATATTTAGGGGACAGATCATTTTTTATATCTTGACTGGTCTGATGCACAAATCATTTCTATAAAGCAGAGGGAACCATTTTAATTTGGTAGACTGGGAACAGATTATTGGAATCTTTTCACGTTTTTCTGATCGTATGTCAAAATTAAAGTCGCAGAAAGCCCAAAATCACTGAGCTACCACGCGCACAAACAAACCCACATATACCTCAGCCTCTCCCTTGCTTCCCCGTGCGGGAGAAAGATGAGATGTCCCCCAGCTGCGAGCAGAGTGAGTGAAATGATGAGTTTGTGATGCATTGGTGACTATTACTCCTCCTTTCTCCTTTTGCCCACCGTGGTCCCTGATTATGGAAAAGTTCCGTCTGGTGGGGGGTACATGTCTCCCAGATGTGTGCTGTGCCCACATTCCAGCCCCACATCATCCCTCTGCCATGCCGGGCAGCCTAATGCTAATGACCAGGGCCGGTTTTCATTTGAAAGCTCTGACTGATGGGATTGGACAATTAAGACCTTGGTTCCTAAAGAGCTAAGTGTTTGCTTGGGATGTTTGAATTTTGTGCTGGGGTAGCAGGCCCTGGAATGCGAGAAATACAGTGGTCCACAGTCCCCAGCCTCCTCCCAACCTCCAGAAATGCTTCCAAGGGCCAGCTCGCACAGGGCCACCGCATCTGAGTTCTCCTGTTTGTCTTATCGGGGCTGGAGGGGGTTGGAGGGGACAAGATGAGTGGGACTGAGGTCGTCCTGGCAAGGCTGCTGCAGGGGGGCTGGCCTCTGGACCCCAGCCCTGGACTCGCAGACCCCACGGAGCCGCTTTGGAAGCACAGCCGCCCTAGCGTGGGCGCGCACAGCGGGCAGAGCTTTGTGCTCGGGCCTCCCGGGAGGAGGCTGCAAACCTTCAGATCCCCGCACAGACCCGCCGGCTTCCCTTTGCCCGCAAAGTTCTCCTAATGAAGCCAGTCCATCTAATTACGGAGCGTTCCATCAAATATTTCTCCAGATGCTTACTTGGCAGCCTGTGGGCGCTGGTCAAAGCTGACGAGGCTTCTGATCAGGGATGATGGCCCCGCGGCGCGGGCGCGCGCTCCCGACAAGCCTGGACCCGCCTGGCTCGGAGGACCGTGATCCGCCCTTGCTCATTCGCTGGGCGCCCGGTGAAGGCACAGAGCGTAATTACCAAAGTTAAGAAAACATCCATGTAATTAGCCAGGCAACTCTAAGCACAAGACATGGAAATTAGTCACCGCATCATAAATTAGTCTGTGCATACATTACATTCCAGGATAGCCCTGGGGGCCCGACGTTTGCAGTGTTTGGCCAACAACGCCCAGCGTCTGCGTAAAGCGTTCCTCCCCAGCGAGCTTGGCGCAGCAAAGGGAGTTTTGCTTGAATTACAAATTTTTTAATTCTTTTGTAGATGGCAACCAGAATAAAGTCAATTTTCGAGCCGAAGACAGGGAGACAAGAAAACAGTGATTTTCCTGTTGATTTTATTTCCATTTGTGGGCATCTGTGCACCTGGGGCCATCAAGATGTCTCCAGATGGCGGCTCATCAATTGTCTTGTTTCACTCATTAGGAGCAGTAGTTATAAACTCTTTAAATAACCCTGATTTTGAACTATTCTCACAGGCACTCCCCTTCCCGGCAAAAACCAGGAAATTGGACCCAGGCACACACAACAGGCATTTGCATCAAAATAATACGAGGGGCAGCGGCAAGCCACAATCACATCACTCAGAAGGAAGGAATAGAATACAAATTAAAGGAAGAATGTAAATTTTTTGCCATTAAGCTTCAATGACCATTTGAAATGGTGCAAGGCACAAAGGTTCTTGATGAGCGTCATCTAGTTTGATTATTCATACTTGTGTTTCTGCTTGAATTAAAGCAGGAGTGCTAGAGCCTGTGACGGGGAAAATATTTGAATTGATAGTGAACTCTCACCTTGCCGCGCAGCCATTTACTTTTCAAATGAATACCAGATAAGTTAGTGCATTTTCTAATCGGCCTGTTTTCCAGTGAGTGCTGTCATTACATACCTATTTTTTTCAGAAGTGCTTGCTAAGAAACATTAACTACTTACAAATAAGGAGCTGTCTGTCACGGGCTGCAGTCTACGCCAGCATTTCTGCTAGGACAGCTGAGGGCGATCTGGTCCACGTTCCCCCGCCCCCGCCCCGCCTCCCCGCCGTCCTAGCATAGCTTCAGCTTTTCCCCGACTTCCAAGTGAGGCCTTCAGTATAGACAGGGCTCCCATGTCGGGCCATCTTTCCAGAACCAGGTGGAGTCCTGCTCCAGGCAGAACCAAACTGGGATAACTGTGTCACTGTGTGCAGGTGGCCTGGGTCCACCCCACCCCGGGATCCTAACTGCTGAGGCTGGGCAGCCTGAATCGGTTCTGACCCAGGCTTGCTGAAGATACCGCCCGGGTGTCAACCCTTCCTGGACACAGGTTCCACCGATGGCAGGTGACTCAGTTCAACACAGAGAAACAAAATGGAAAAAGGTAGGTTCTGAGGGTTTGGCGGGGGGGTAGGGGGTATCTCATTTTAAAACTGTATGCTCCAGTTTGGGACTAGGGCAACTAGGTAGAAACGGTTGCTCCCAGCATGAAGAAGGTACCAGAACATTGCTAGGCCCCAAGAGGAGACTTGAAAAATATTCGTGCTAAATCAGGGAGAAATGAAGGAAGATCGCTATTACTCGAGGTCTGCGTTTGGCATCATAAAGAGCTTTTGGGAGGGGGGTCACTTTTCTATTGAATGTTGCCGGTCACACATTTGTTGAAATGTGCAGATTATTTTTTGATCAAAAAAATTTAGGAGTAATCAGGGGAAATACAGGGGACACCCAAGAAATTGAAGCAACGTTCCCAAATGCCGATGACCTTGCTTCCCAACGGTTTTGTTTTGCAGCCTGTGGTTCGTTCATTGACAGAACAAGAAGCACACGGATTTGCCACAAGCGATGAGCAAAGCTCATGAAAGGTGAGCACTTCACACATCCCCAGGCAAGGAGGAGAGAAAGGAAATGCCTCGCCAAGGACCCCCCTGAGTGGAGAATGGGGGGACCAGATGCCAGGTGAGAAAAGGGTCCTTAATCCAGTTGGTATCCGAATGTTGCCAACATTATTTTTTTTAATATAACTAAATAAACAAATAAATTCCTCAAATCAGTTAATCCCATAACTGAATCAAAAGTCAAATGGAAAAGTGGAGAAAGGTTGTTGAATATGGGCCATGACCGCCTATATTAAGGGAGGTTATAAAGTCCTTATGAAGTTATGGATTTATTCTCACCAGCAGCTCACATGCACATGTGCACACACACACGTACACACAGAGGAGTATTGAAAAAGGATTTCCAGTGTCTTAGCTAATTGTTATCCTTTTTAGAAATATATAAACACTGATGTGTCTAGAAAGGCTCTAATGTCCAAAGCCATTTTTAAATCTGCCCTTTTAACATACATATTCACCCGCATTTAGGTCTCAAAATCCTGACAATCTATTTATGCATTTACAATTTTAAAATAGCACGTATATTTCAAGGCTCCAAATAAATAATTTTACCTAAAGGGATGTAGGCTTTTCCCTTTTTTCTATTTCTTGAAAATTCGGTACGTTTTCTGAGAAACTATGTATAAGTACAAGCACCCACAAAATATGACCAAAATCGGTGGCACATTCTTCCCCTCCCTCCACCCACACTTGGCCTTTGATAGTGGCCTCCGAACCTGATTCTGAGATTGTCCATTGCTTTGATTGACTTGCTTTGGCCAATGAACATCAAAAAATGTGACATACACAGAAAACTTGAAAAGCATTTAGCACCCACCCTCTTGCTGCACTTGGAGACCATGTGAAGAAGCCTGAGCTATCCTGTTGGAGGAAGAGACACACACGGAGAAGACCCGACATCTGCCAACCATCTGACCTGTGCATGAGGCCATCTTCCATCATCCAGTCGCCAGACAGCCACAGACCTATGCAAGAGTCCAGCAGGGGTCAGCCAAGCCAGCCCAGCCCAGAAGAGCCACCCACCAACCTGCAAAGTCACCAGCTAAGTATGATACATGATATACGTGCAAAGTATGTGACCTACGCCCATTTTCAAGAACCATCCAAACTGTAGTAAGCACACTGTTATGGGTGCCACTGAGTCTTGATGTCATATTTATGACTCTCTTGGTGTTCCTGTCACCAATTACAGCAGATCATCTGACAAAACTGGCCCCTAACCATATATGCGGCTGTATTAGAAATGACCCTTTTTAATATTTTGAAGAGGGAATGACAGTGTGTGAGGATAGCAGATGCTGTCGGTGCTCTGCCCGGGTCCCCTACAATTCTTTGTCATTTTTATGCAACCGCCCCCCGTGTGCATTCACTTCCAACACCATCTTCTGCATCTGTTTGCTGGAAAACGGCACTTGAGCTGCTAGAGCCGGCTTTGCTTGAGACCACAGAGAGCAGGAGGTGACTGAGGGGCTTACATCCCATCCTGTGAGCAGAGCAAATTTGCGGTGTGACCCTGACCCCTGAGCTCCCGGAGGACTGAGCCGAAGTTATCCTACATGAGGTTCTGCTGGATACCAAGTCTTTGCTCAGCCTTTCTGGCCCTGCTTCCCCACTCCTGGACTGAATTTTCCTGGAATCACTTTTTAATGAATCTCTTATATTTTGCTTCAGAGACTTCTTCCAGAAAACCAATCTAACTTAGCTGCTTTCTCCTCCAGGCCAAAATTATCCCCCTCCAGTCCCTGAGAGAAGCTTCTAGCTGGCCTGGAAACTCCATGGGTGTTGAGGGTGTTCTCTGCTTGGACAAGATGTCCTGACACCCACGCTGTCCTGCCCATGTCCAATCCTGGCGCATTACTAACCAAAAATACAGACTCCTCAGCCCAGGTCTGATGGGAGAGAATTGACAGCTCTCTCTCTCTTTCTCTCTCTCTCTCTCTTATTTTCCCTGTATCCATCCTTCCTTCTGCAGGCAGATTCCCTTCTTTAGGAGAAACTGTTCCTCACCCAACCCAAGCATGGAATGCTCATGGACTGACAGTCTTAGCTACCCCTATCCCAGCCACAGTTGACTGGTCCATCCATAGGCAGTGACCCATCAGACCAGTTGGAAACTTATCCTGGAATTTTTCAGCCTGGACCTGAAGAAAGACAGGTGGTTAGACCAGGAACCTCTCAGCGTCTGTGTTTCCTTCCAGTCTGATATTCAGAGAGAAAAGAGACGAATAGACAATGTGTCATGGGGTGTCCCTACATGAGACACCAATGTGTCCTTTTACCCCATGTCAGTTTGAGGTGTGTTTCTGTCACTTGCAACCAACATACAGCATATCTCAAGCTTCCCATCACCCACGGTCCTGGGTGAAATCCAGTGGCAGAACCCACCCAAGAGAGCCACACTCTGGCTGATCCTTCTTGGTCACATCTTGGGTGTGGTGTTTCCTCTTGGGGGTTCTCAAAGTCTGTTCTTTGTTTGCTGGTGGAGTGTGATCCAGAGAAGAACAAAACGAGGAAATTCACTGCACCACGGAGGACAGCTTCGGCCTCGTCCCCAGCCAGACCGCTCGCGCTGTTAGACTTTGCTTCCCTCTTCTTTCCTCATGCTCCTCAGGCACTGGTGGCCAGCCTTAACCTCCTTGAGTTTATCTAAAGGTAAAGGAGGAAGGGAGCTAGGTCATTCATGAGTCACAATAAAATCACAGTGACTCTATTTGACATAGAGAGAAATTGGACAACTTGGGGGAGTTCTAGACTTTTCTTTGGATCATTCAAATGAACGTGGGCAGGTTTAATTAAGTTGACAGAGGGTAAGATCTTGCCGTGTAACAGAGTGTGTTCCAAGGCTGACTTGCTTCAGAAACACCTGTGAAGCTTCTATAACCTACGGACACCTGGGTCCCTTCCAGACCTCTCTGATCATTGTCTTTGAAAGAGGGTTAAAAACAAGAACTCTCCAAAGAACCCAATCAAAAATGGCCAAGGACCTGAATAGACATTTCTCCAAAAAAGATATACGAATGGCCAACAAGTACATGAAAAGATACTTAACATCACTAACCATTAGGGAAAAGCCAATCACCATGATATACCACCTCATATCCTTTAAGATGGCCTCTATCACAAAAAAAAAAAAAAAATCAACGGAAGAAAAGAAAAGAACAAGTGTTGGGGAGGACGTGGAGAAACGGGAACCCTTGTGCACTGTTGGGAATGTAAAATGAGCAAACGCAGTGGAAACTAGTATGGCAATAACACAAAAAAAATTAAAAATAGAGTTACTGTATGATCCAGCAATCCCACTTCTGGGTAAATAACCAAAAGAATTGAAAGCAGAGTCTTGAAGAGATATTTGTACACCCATGTTTATAGTGCGTTTATTCATAACAGCCAAAAGGTGGAAGCAGCCCAAGTGTCCACTGGCAGATGAATGGATAAACAAAATGTGGTGTATACATACAATGGAATATTATTCAGCCTTTAAAAGGAAGGAGATTCTGACACATGCTACAATATGGATAAACTTGAGGTCATTCTGCTAAGTGAAATAAGCCAGTCACAAATGGGCAGATACTGTAAGATCCCACTTATATGTGGTCCCTAGAACAGTCAAATTCATAGAGACAGAAAGTACATGTCAGGTGCCAGGGGCTGGGGGTGGGGTGGGGAGTACCACAGAAAAATAACTGGTTTAGAGATTATATATCTACCCCTAGTCTACACTCATGAGTCCCCTCTTAACCTCTCAGATCCAGTCCACCAATTTGGTCTGTGACAGAGTTTCTCAAACATAAAGAAGCATCAGAATTCCCTGGGGATCTTGTTAACACACAGATTTCTGGGCCCCACCACTAAAATTTCTGATTCAGTAGGTAGATTTGTATTTCTAGCAAGTTCCCAGGAGCTGCTAATGCTGGGAACACTCTTTGAGAATCATTGACCTATTGATCTTCAGTCTAAACTCTGCCTAGAATTAGACCTCTTCTTTTCTTTCTCCTGACATCAGACTCCCCCCTGTCCTACCTGACTCCCCTCTCCCTGCACCTCCTCAATCCGTCCCACCATCTCTGCTGGGTTACTCTTCTAAAGCACACCACTGTACTGCTCCACCTAAAAACAACCGTGGCCAGACATTTGAGATCCTCTGTGAGTGGCTTTAGCCTTCTCTGGTGCAATGAAATTAGTTCAGTCTTCGAAATCACAGAAGCCTGGACTCAAATGTTCTGGTGCTTGTACTGGACCAGCCATGTGGTCTTGAGTAAGCTACCTCCTCTTTAGATACTGAATGTGTTCACCAGTAAAGAGCTGATACTGATACCGATCTTGTAGGGTGGTTTTAGGACCAAAGGAGGTAAGATGTGTAAAGATGCTTGGCACGCGGTAGGTCTGCCCCACAGGTCCCCAGCATTGCTGGTTCCCTCTCGCTTTCCATCCTTATTGTCAGCTATTCACCCACAGAGAAACTTATGCCCCCCTTTCCCCAACCCTGCCATCCCTGGAACTTTCTGCTTACCTTTTCTTTCATGTACACATTGTACACATTGTCTGATGAACATTTTTTAAGTTACAGAAACCCACTCTTTTTGGATCGAGTGATCCCTGTTTGGTAACATAAGGACATATGGTACAAAAGCCCCAACCCTGAGCATTGGGACACGACCTCAGTTACAGGAGCTGAACTCCCAGCCTGAGTGTTCACCCTGGCAAGTGTCTCCCTCCCATGAATGCCCTCCTATTTCCAGCCCCTGGTCTCCACCTGATGAAATCCCTCTTACCTTCCCAAGCCTCATTGAACAGCCACCTCCTCCTTGAAGCCTGCACTGGTCCTTCACCACATGTGACCTGTCCCTTCTCCACCAGCAGTGCATTCGACACATGGGTCTCCAACAGTCCCTGCCACAGCCTGCCTAGAGATTTGTGGACATGTATCTACATATCCGAGCTCTGCCGCCCGCTCGCTCTGTACCTTTGGGCAAGGCCCCTCTCTAGGTCTCATTTTCCCCATCTCGGAAATGGGATCAGTAACAGTGCCTGCCTCAGAGGCTTGCTGTGAGAATCAACTGAATTAAAACAAATAAAGTGGTGCAAACCGCACTCCACATACGAATGGCCGATAATCGTTCTGTATGATGACAATGATGGATTTTCTATTCTTACTGACAAGCCCCAACCATCAAGGCCATGTTTTAATCTGGGTATCACGTGGTACCTTATGCCACATGGTGAGCCCTCAGAAAAGCAAACAAATGAATAATAAATTAAGTTGTGTTTCTTGCCATGGCCTTTCCAATGATAGTTACATGTCTAAAGGCAGGAGTGTTCTCCCTCAGATAGAGGGAGACCCTCGCCTGCACCCCACGCTAGTTTGGTGGGTAGCCAAGTTTTTCTCCCAATTAAATCTTCCTCCCAAGTCACCTTATCCTATTTCATGAAATGTTTGGCACATCAGCTTAGTTCTAAGGATGCTCCTTTAACGATTCTTTTAGTCGATGTGTTTGTTCACACTAGTGTGTGAGCCACTTTGTGGCTCAGTATTTTTTAATAAGGACCCAAAGCTACCAATCTGACATTTCAGACACAGAAGAACCAACATCCAACATGTTCTCGGAGAGGATGTTTTAAAAGTGCCACCGGCTAAGCCTTTCCCCCTATAATTGGGCAAACTTCAGCGGGGGGTGAAGATGTCTTTTCCCACTGTTCAGCCGCTTCCCTGGCTTTCAGTGTGGTGGTGTCTCTAACCACCTTTGAATGCTTTTCCCTTTTCATCCTTTAAACACAGGCCCCGAAGTTACCCGCATAAACTTGAGCCGCCGCCACGGCGGGCACGAAGCCAGGAGGCTGCTTATGACCACCCCCCCACAGTGTTTTTTCCACATCTTTCCACCCCATGGGCCGGGGGGAGGGTGGTGTAGAAAAAGTACCCGGGCAGATACTATTCTGTAATAGTTGGGAACTTTGTAACCATGTCATACCTGCTGTGCGATTTATTCTAAGGTGCCTGGTGGACAATTGTTAGTCACCAAAGCAGAAAATCGAGCTTGCCTTTTCAAAAGTGGGGAAACTCCCCCACTCCCAAGCCATCTGGGGTCCCCAGGAATCTTGGGTGGCCCAGCGGGAGCCTTCGGGGACCACCAGGCAGTTCTGCAAAGCAGCCTCCTGGGCCACAAAGGGGATGCTGCCTTTCTTACGATGGAACAGTGGTCATTATAATTAAGTGGAAATCCTGGGGTTTAAATAGAGATACACGCCCAAGTAGCTCAAAGCTTGTTTTCTTGTGATTTCAGAGCAGACACAGAGAGCAATATGTGTTTACACTCAGATGTTTACACGCATGATGCGTGTAAAAAAAATCTGGGAGTAAAAAACACCAACTGGTTTTTGGCCAGTTCACCTATGTCTGTTAAATCAGGGAGGAAAGTGTCCTTTCTGGAAAGTAAAATGTAAAATGAACTTGAAAATGTGATGATGGAGGGTGACTACATGATTAAAATTACTAGATCTGAAAACCCTCACTCAATCACTTGTCCTCTTATTTGTCCTCCTGATTATCTTTTTAATTTGCACGGACAGATTTTTTTGGAGTCCCTTGAGTGTACCAGCTCCCCAGGGCTGTGTTGTGAACATTGGGAGGGTGTTTAATGATGTCAAGCTTAAATTTCACTTTCGAAACAAGAAAAAAATACAACTGGGAGTGGGGCGTGCGTGTAACTTGGGTTCAAGAAAGGTTACTGAGAAAGCAGCAAAATCCCACATCACAGTCTGAAGTTCCATAAAGAACTCTGTCCTCTCTCTCCCCACCCCCACTACTTCCAGTTTAATCTTTGGAAGCGGGAGGGAAGGGGGAGATGTTAAAACTTAACTCATTATGCTCTCAAGAACTCCACGTGCAAATTAAATGTGTTTGTTTTCCAAAATCTGCTTTGTTTTCTGCCTTCCCCGAAGCCATCTCTCAATAACTAAGTTTCCTCTGCCATTGAATCTGAGAATTAGAATTTGGGAGGGGAGGGAAGCCGTGGGGTTAGCCAGGCTCTATAGGCTTCTCCACCCTGTGACCCAGATGTTGCATTAACAAGGACATATGGCCTGATCCTGCTGAGAAGGCCTTTGGGGTCAGCCCTGGAGGCCCGGCTGGCCTTCTCCCTGGTGGTCCCCATTGTGCAGCCCCAGAGCCCAGGGAGATTACCAAGCCCTGACGCTCAGGCGATGGTGCGTCTGACCTTGTGCGGCAGCCTGTGGAGCGTGGTGGGCCGATGGGGGAGAAGTCAGAACCCTGACAGGGAGGAAGGCCGGCCACCTCCGCGGGACACCAAAGCCAGCCAGCCTGGGCTCTGGGTGACCAGCGCCCTGCAGTGCCATGGCAGCCGGAAGGCCTCAGGAAGCCTCCCAGGGCAGCTGCAGGCCCCGGGTTTCCTGTTGATATTCTGGACCGAAACCCCTAACCACACGCCCAAGAAGACAGGCTTCATTCCACTGCTGCCTGAGAGACAAATGGACCACGTGGGTCTGGAAGAGGGAGGGGGAAAAGGAGTCTTTCCGATTCTTTCTCTTGGTTGCTTCTTTTGACATCTGGATTTCTCCAAAGGGATGCTGGGGCCCTGGGCAAATCACACTCATCCCTCATCTCACTTCCTTAATAGGAGAAACTCCTCATATGTGTAAGAGGTGTCCTGGTTTATACGATGCATTCACATCCATGAACTTACTCGTGCTGTCAGCAATGTGCCCATTTCTCTCTCTCACGGATGAGAATGGAAATTCAGAGTCCATGTGGTTTGTCAATCATCCCACAGCTTCTATGTGGTGGAACTGGGTCTGGTCCTCAGATGTGCTAGTCCAGACCTCCTCCTGCTGTTCCTAGCTCCATTCTGCTCCCGACTTAACAAATAAGGCAGCTTGCATCCTGCCAAGTGAAGGGACTTAGGCAGCCAGCCCCACCCTACAATAACTAAAAAATTAAAGGGGAAAAAAGTTAAAAAAATATGTTATGGACCAACTCCATAATTCTTTTTTTTAAATTTAATTTTTGTTTTATATTGTAGTATAGTTGATTTACAATGTTGTGTTAGTTTCAGGTGTACAGCAAGGTGATTCAGTTATACATATATTTTTTTCAGATTCTTTTCCCTTATAGATTATTACAAGATATTGAATATAGTTCCCTGTGCTATACATAGGTCCTTCTTGGTTATGTAACATATTTTCATACAAAAGAGATGCCTTTACCTAAAAAGTGTGAGCACCACTTCCCTACAGGACCTGAAATGCTCTTTGGCACATAGCGGATGGTAGAAGATGATTAATGTCTTGAATAAATGGGCTTCCTTCCCATCTCTTTTTTGTCTTCCCTTACTTCTGCTTCCTGGTCTTCTCTACTTGCTTACTTGTCTCTGCCACTCCCCAAGACTTCCACTTCCACCAGCAGTCATCACGCACACATGCAAGCACACGCACATCTCACACACACAGACACGCTAGCAACAATTCAACCTCCCTGTCTTGGCTTGAGATGCCTGCGGTCACATGTGGCATCCACCCAGCGGCCCTGTCCTGGCAGGTCCCACAGCTCCTCACAGGTACCAACCTCATGGTCCTGCTTCTGCTGCAGGCTTCAAAAAACCCCGGCTCCCTTTCTGTGTTTCTGTGAGGCTCTGGGAAAACGAGTTCATTAAACTAATTCATACTAGGTAGGGAATGACTTGCTACAGCCATTATCTTTTCACAGAGAGATACATGTTGGCTAAAATGAATTTTTAATCAGTAGTATCTCAAGCCATGGAAGGAAAGGGTCTGTGTACACTGTCAGTAATCTCTCCACAATTCACGACACTCAGCTTCCCTTTGGCCTGAATAGGAAGGGTTCACCACTACAAACTCACATACACACATATACACACACACACTTATTTCCCCAACAAACTCTTCCCCTACTGAATGCATGAGGCAGCCACTCAATAGCTCTTAGTCTCAACTGCCCTGTCTGATCCCCCTTCCTCCATGAGCAGAAACATCTTCCAGGACAAATAGTTACACCAACTACCTAATATGAAACTCAATGTCCACCGAAATTGTTCCCATGACTTACCCTGGGCCTGATCCCCACCTAGCCCGGGGACGATGACAATGCATTTCATTAGCTGTGAAGATCGACTTGGATGTAAGTTGTATTTGATTCCGACACGAGGATTCCAGTTCTCTGCGGCTCTGCATTTTCCAAGGGCGAGGTCAGCTGCCATTGACACCAGTAAAATTCTGAAGCCAATGCAGAGAGGACCTGCCATCCTGGCTCTGTGGGGATGGGCAAGGATTAAGTGGCACCGTATACAAGAAAGTTCACAGCATCATTAATTACAGATAAGATGTGCTTCCATCTTCCCGTATACCGCACTTACACAGCTCCCAAAACTATCAGACCATGCCCACATCTCATGCTGGCTGTTACGTCATATCTTCTCCTTCAGCTATTTCTCCAGCATCACTAATGGGAAAATGATCTGATAGGCGTTTCCCTCTCCTTTTCGTCTCTGGCCCCACTCAGCAATGTAGTGATGCTGGCCACTGCCCAGTACTATGTGTGATGCCCTGGGCTGTAATCCTCATTCACCTGTGCGAGACAAGGATGCCCTTGTCCAGGCTGCAGAGGTGGGGACGGAGGCTCAGATGCACCTGGCCCTAAGAAGCCCATCTGGCTTGAAATCAACATTTGTTTCTCCAAAGACTTTGGGCCAAAACACTCTGCAATGCTACCAGGTAGCAAAAGAGGAAGGAGGATAGGAAAAGTAAAGTTTGGTCTGTCTGCGTAAGCCCCAACCCCTGCCTCACTGTCCTAGCTAGACGGACCCTCGCTGAAAGAATAGACAGACGTCAACTTGCTTAGGTTGAAATCTCAGCGTCATTTCTCCTGTGAAACTTTCACTGCTCTCATCAACGTATCACCAAGGAGCAATAGCTGAGTCCTCATGAAATATGGAAGTCAGTTAGAAATTCCCTTAAGTTTGCTTCAAGCCTTTTCTTTATAATGATGTGCGATGGGGGAGAGGATGCTTTAGAATAGCTGAAGACCAAATAATAGAAGAAGCGACATATGCTGGAGATAAGCAAGAAGGTAAAAACAGCTGCTCAGGTCTGCCCGTGAAGGAAAGAAATCACATTGCTAACAAAATTGGTGCATGACCGAGCATACCTTAAAACAGGAGAGGGCTGTTTGGATCCTTCCATGAAGAAATAACAACTTCTTCTTACATTTGCATCTGCCCATTAAATTCCTCTGAAAAATGCAGACAGCTTCCTGCATTGGTATACCTGGCATCATCACAGAATAAAATAGGGAGACATTCGATTTAGGCAGAAAGCCCAGGTCCCCTTGCACAATCCGAGGGGCAGTTTTGAAGTAGGAAGGAAAATAACCTGTTTCAGGCACTGTACCAGGAGCATCCACATGGGAGATTAAATTAAATTCTCACACCAGCCCCGCAAGGCAAGTGTAATTATCCCGTTTAGAGAGAATGCAACTGAGCCTTGGAAAAGTTAGATAAGGCATTGGGACCCACATCTATGTGATTCCAAGACCGTATTCTTACTACAGCACCCTGTGATTAAATAACCACTTGAGCCTTCAGGTAGATACCAGGTACCATCAACAAATTTCTCAAGAAATCCATTGTAAGGTTAGTGGTTGCCAGAAGCAGGGAATAGGAGGTAGGAGAACTGGGTGAAGATGGTCAAAAGGCACAAACTTCCAATTATAAGGTAAATAAGTCCTGGGGATGTACTATAGAACACAATGACCATAGTCAACAGTCCTATATCGTATATTTGAAAGTCGCTGAGAGCGTAGATCCTAAAAGTTCTCATCACAAGAAAAATAAAAATGTGTAACCATGAGAGGCAATGGATGTTAACCTACTGTGGTGATCATTTTGCAATATATACATATATCAGATCAGTTTGTTGTACCCCTTAAACTTACACAATGTTATATGTCAAATATACTGCCATATAACTGGGGCTTAAAAAAGAAATTAACTGTATCCATTGTTCCCTAATGGTTACAAGTGTGCTCATGGCTGTGAGTTACTATCATACGGATAGTTTACAAAACAAAAAACAAAAAAATTATTAAAAATCTTTTTAAATATCCTGGGCTTTTGAAGTTCAAGACGGTGAATTGAGCACGTGCTTTTTGCCTCTACATCCATCTGAGACCCTGTTAAAATCGTAATAATGGATTAAAAAGATAAAACCCAGTAAGAGCAAAACCAATGGAATAAAGGAGGCATTCGCAGCCAGGGAGACTTCAACACATTTCCAGAAGACAGGAAAAGGTGGAAGAGGGTTAGTGAAAGAAAGGAAGCAGGCAAAAACCCTGCAGGTGGGGCTGAGGTGGAGGGCCCCCCCCACCCCGCCACGCCTGACAGACAAGGCTGGGACGGGAGATGGCGGGCCTGGCAGGGCAGGGGTGAGAAGTGGGTGAGCAGGGGGGACGGAAGCTGTGGTTCTCAGCCTGGCCTACATGGTGGGGTGATTAATGTCTGCCAGATGCTGCTGCTTAAGGAGTAATTGTTGAGTGAACAGAAAAATGAATAAATTAATGAATGCATGAAAACTAAGGGAAAACACTGGAAGAACTAGCATGCAATGCCTATTCTGAGTTGCTGGTTGTATTAGTCAGGGTTTTCTCCAGAGAAACGAAACCAGTAGAACGTGTATATTGCCGTCCCTCGGTATCTGCAGGGCATTGGTTCCAGGACCCCTGCCCACCCTACACTGCCCCCCCGGGGGATATCAAAATCCACAGATATTCAAGTCTCATATAGAATAGTGAGATATTTGCATATAAGCTACACACATCCTCCCATAAACTTTAAATCGTCTCTAGATTGCTAATAGTACCTAATACAATGTCAGTGCTATATAAATTGTAAATACAATGTAAATGCTGTGTATGCACAGCAAATTCAAGATTTGCCTTTTGGAAATTTCTGGGATTTTTTTTCCGAATATTTTTAATTTGCAGTTAGTTGAGTCTGCGGATGCAAAACCTACAGGTAGGGAAGGCCGACTCTATATGCAGGCACAGCTCATTTTATTGCACTTTGCTTTATTGTGCTTTGCAGATATTGTGTCTTCTACAAATTGAAGGTTTGTAGCAACCCTGCATCAAGCAAACATATCAGTGTCATTTTTCCAACAGCATTCCCTTGTTTCAAGTCTCTGTATCATATTTCGGTATTTCTTACAATATTTCAAACTTTTCCATTATTATTATGTTTGTTATGGTGATCTGTGATCAGAGATCTTTGATGTTACTATCAGGACTTGCTGAAGGTTTTTTTTTTAGCAATAAAGTGTTTTTTTAATAATTTTTATTGGAGTATAGTTGATTTATAACATTGTGTTAGTTTCAGGTGTACAGCAAAGTGATTCAGTTATACATATACATATATTCATTCTTTTTTAGATTCTTTTCCCATATAGGCCATTACAGATTATTGAGTTGAGTTCCCTGTGCTATACAGTAGGTCTCATGAGGTCTTATTTTATATATAGTAGTGTATATATGTCACTCCCAATCTCCTAATTTATCCCTCCCCCACTTCCCCCCTGGTGACCATAAGTTTGCTTTCTATGTCTGTGACTCTATTTCTATTTTGTGAATAAGTTCATTTGTACCAACAATAAAGAATTTTTTCCTTAAGGTATGTACATTGTTTCTTTAGACATAATGCTATCGCACAATTAATAGACTGCAGTATAGTATAAACATAACTTTAAATGCATTGGGAAACCAAAAAAACATGACTTGACTCACTTTATTATGATATTTGCTTTATTATGGTAGTCTGGAACTAAACCCACAATATCTCCGAGGTATGTCTGTATAAAGAGATTTACTATAAGGAACTGGCTCACACACGGTCTGCAAGTGAGTCAGGAAGCTGGAGGCCCAGGAGAGCCAGTGGTTTGGTTTCGGTCTGAGTCCAAAGGCCTTAGAACCAGGAGACCCAATGGTGTAGTTCCCGCCCAAAGGCCCGCAGTCTCAAGACTCAGGAAAAGCCAATGTTTTCAGTTCCAGTCCACAGGCAGGAAAAAGCTGATGCCCCGGTTCAAAGGCCATTGGGCAGGAAGAATTCTCTCTTACTCAGAGGAGGGTCAGCCTTTGCGTTCTATTCAAGCCTACAGCAGATTGCATGAGACCCACCCACTCTGGGGGAGGGCCATCTGCTTTACGCAATCTACTGACTTCCATGTTAATCTCATCAAAAAACACCCTCACAGAAACTCTTGGAATAATTTTTGCCAAATATCTGGGACCCTGTGGCCCAGTCAAGTTGACACAAAAGACTAACCGTCACACTGGTTTTGGGCTCATCAACGTGCTTTAAATGTACTCACTTCATGTGGCAAGTCCCCAGGGCGGAGATGGCTCACCCACCATCCATCGTTTCCCAGAACAGCTCTAGCAATGGATGAACACAAAACCTAAGTGTGAACTGTTCTAGAGCGTGGCATCTTGGCCCTGCGGCTTCCAGGCAGGGCCCACTGTCATCTGGAAACAAGGGGTGGCGGGGGTGGGGGGCGCAGGTGCTGAAGACTGGGGAGGAGGGGAAATGCTGCACAGCCCCAGCCCTGAATTCCAGAAACGCCTCACACAGCGTTTGTTAGAGGCTGGCGTCTCCATCATGTGTTTTGATGGGTTTGAAATTGGCCTGATAGGGGCCAACAACAAGGGAGAGTTGAGCTCACAGAGCAGAAAATCTATGCTCTCTAGACACCTGCTTACTGCAGGAGAATCCAGGGTATTGACCTTCAATTCAAGGCTGAGATAAGAGGCGCTAATCTCTCCAGCCTCCCAGGCCCTTCCGGGCTGACACCACTTTGAGAGTCACTAAAGGGGCCTTTATCCACTCAAGCTGGGTTACGCTCCCAGGATGGAGTGGAAGTCTCTACCAAACGCGCCCAAATTCCTCCTCCTTACCTCTGTAGTGATGCCTGAAATTCCTTTAACAGAGGCTCAGGAATACAAATAATCTGTGAAAGGGAATTCAGGAATTTATATTCACTGAGCTCTCCAAAGATGGGGAGTTTTCACCCCAATCCCTCCCGGCTCTACATCTTCTTCCCCCAAAGGGGGGACCCCACTAAAATTGGTCAGTTTCCAAGACATCAGTTAGGACAAGTTTATTCGTGTGGTCCTCTTTCAGCCAGAAGCCAGCCCAAGGCCTTCCCACAAGGAGGAGGCCTGACCCTCTTGCTTCATCTTGCTGGTCTGTCTCTGTCTCTCGGTCTGTCTCTGTCTCTCTGTCCATCTCCCTCTCCATCTCTTTCTCTGCTTCTTCCTTCCACAGAGCCAGCATGGGAAAGGGCCAAGGTTTTTTTCACATTTGGGAGGAGGCATGGATGTCTTGCGTTCCATCCTTTTCTCCCTAAGGCGTTCTGGTGTCCTTCTGTGGGTCCCCGGCCCTCCGGGGGGCTCACCAGTGTGTGAAGCATTTCAAGGCCAGGGGTCTGCTCTGGGGGGTCAGTGCTGGGCGGGGCCATCTCCCCAGCTCAGCTCCCAGAGTCCTGGGCTCTGCACGTTGACAGCTCAACATGACTGACAGCCATCCCGGTCTCTACCTCTACTGGAATCCTTGAGGGGAAACAGCTGTAGCCCAGGGTCGGATTGAGAAATGCCTGCTATCCGGTCCCCTAGGCCATCCTAAAGTATGCTCCAACCCCATCATTCTGCGTAACAGCATTAGGGTGTCAACAACCTATCACAGAGTCTCCCTGAACTTTGGGGGCCGAGAGGGGGCCAAAATGGAAGAAACAATAAGGAAGAGATCAAGCACCTGAAAGGGTGAGGTGACATTGAAGGCCACATCCAGACAGAGACCGCCGGCAAAGCCTCAGGCCGCTGCACGTTTCATGTGCCACCCACCTCGTGTGATCACCGGCGACAGGAACGCTCCCTCCAGCCTTGCACACTCTGTCCTGTGATGAGATCACCAGAGAGTCCCCTTTCTCGGGGGAGGCTAGAAATCGCTCTTTAAAGAATTCTCACTGATGGAAGCTTCCACGTTGAAACCTATGTTAAGAGACCCGGGATATTTGCTGGGCAGGAGAGGAAAAGGTTGAGGAAGGAAAAGTTTCTTAGGAAGAAGGACAGAGGAGGTTAGAAATGTTCGGCTGGGGAGGACACAGAGGGGCTCCCCAGATAATTCTGCTTTTCTTTTTTATACAGTTGCTTGTCTGGGTCACGGTAAAATCAATGTAGTCAATTTTCCACCCTAAGATGCAGTACCTTGTCACTTTCTGGAACAGCTGCCCTGAGCTGTGTTAGATGAGAACATAATTTGGAGGTAGAAGAGAGAAAAGTTGTAGTTGAAGAAGATTTTTAAGCTAAAATACCTTTTCAATGGGTAGTTTTTCCAAATTATACTCCTACCAAATTGTAAACACAATTAGAAACATTCCAGGAGATGAAGTTGCAATGAGGGAGAGAAAATCTAGAGAGAATGTCAGATGAAGCTTTCTCCTTTCAAGATACAGTAAGCAGCTTGTCACTATACAATGTAGCATCTGTGAATGCCAAGCTCCAGAATTCAGGCATTTTATGCCATAGAAATGTGTTGAATCAAAATTCATGACCAATTTGGATTCTTTGTCTCATATCTACCTTAACACAGAGCCAAAGAAATAGATGGCAAACTTCTAAATTACATGCAGAAGCGCATTCTAGGAAGTAAGTTAGACCTAATAGTAACAATAACAGTGGTAGTGATAATAATAGTCATGATAGTTAACATTTATTAAGCCCTTTCTGTGTACCCGGCACTGCACTAATCCTTTGATGAATATTTTCTCATCCGTTCCGTACAACAACCCACTGATGTAAGAACTAGTTCGATCTCCAGTCCCAGGTGAGGAAGCTGGGACCAGAGAGGGTAAGTAACTTGGGCAGGGTTACCCAGCAACAGGTAGCTGGGGCTGGATCAAGCACACGATGATCTCACTTCAGAGTATGGACTCTTGGCACACGGAGGAACCAGGTGGGTCCAGTGCATGGTGGGAAGTGAGAGACCAGGAATTGCACGGCCAACCCTAGTCAGTGCCACGTGGACCAGCCTCACCTGTGTCCAGTGGAAGCATCTAATATTAGACTTCACTGCCCTGGCCGATGGAATTACACTGGGAGCCCCCCAAAACAGACCCTGAGACAAGAATCTGGGGACAAGTATGTTATGTGGGAGGTGATTCCAAGAAGGATGGTGGGGGGGGATGGGGAAGTGAGAGAGGGAAGCCAATCTGAGGTGAGTGTGTCACCGCGGTGGGCAGCTGGGACCCAATCCCACTTCCCCAGAGTTGTCCCACACAGGGGCCAAGGAGGCTGGGCTCTGTGTCCACCAACTCCTAACTGACATTGGTTGAGGGCTCCTCCCGAAGCACACATTTCTGGCACTTTGTCCTGTTCTTCGTCTGAGCTGGGCAGGTTCCAGGACTGACCCAGGCATTGGCATGGACGGAGTGGTGAGGGCCAGGGGACGGGGATGTGGGTGAGCACCGACAGTGTTGACCTCATGTATGTTTCTCCAGCCAAGGATATTCTTAGCTGAAACTTACAATCACTTCTTCTCACAGGGGCATGATTCTAAGAAAACTGTTCTGGCCCAGGGCTTAGAATTATGACGGCTGAGGATAGAATATTCTTTTCCTAGACCCTTCCAGGTTTTCACTGTGAGAGAGGGAAGATATTAGACACCCCCCTGCCACGAGACATTATTCGGCACGAAAGAATATGCTGGAGAATTTCCAAAGCACTGACTTCTGCCTGCTTCTCCCATCCGTGGTCTGAACGTTCCGAGGGGCTGGGGCTTTGAGTAGAATAAACCAGGGAAACTGTTAAACACCCAAATGCCTTTTGCCTAAGGGAGAATGGATTTTAAAATTGGTAGTGAATGAGTAAAAGTGATAAACAGTATAGGCAAGGACAGTTAAGCCTTGGAAATCAGATGTGAGACACTGTGAATATTTTTGCTACATTGATTTGGTCCACTTTCAAGCATCTACAAGGAAAAGATGACTGACCTTGCTAATGTACCATATTGTACCTGACCATGTGTGTGAAGGGGGGTGTGCCTGTATGGTGTGTATTATCTGGAAAGATTCGAGAGTTTACAAGGAACAAAAGGACAGGCTTGAAATATGTCACAGACAGATTGAAAGCATGATATTACCAAACATATTGAAAGCCAAATTTATATTGGAGCCAAGCCTGAGTTCTGCTTTTGTCCTTTTTAACTGAAATTAAAACTTTTCAACAAGGAAAGCTTTGATGGAATTTCCATAGAAAGAACGTATATGGAACCATATATAATTTGGGGTTTTCTTTTAAAATCTAAATTGGGCACTATATTGCAAAGATGTTTTCTACAAAATAGTATTTGAATGCCAAGTCACCCAAGAATATGGGAGAAAGATGATCTTCTAAAGGTTTGGGTTTTGGGGGGGTTTTAAGTATTTTTTAAGTATTTTAAAAATTTATTTCTTTTACTTATTTTCTTTTTGGCTGTGTTGTGTCTTCGTTGCTGCACGCAGGCTTTCTCTAGTTGCAGCGAGCAGGGGCTTCTCTTGTTGCAGAGCACAGGCTCTAGGTGCGCGAGCTTCAGTAGCTGCGGCACGTGGGCTCAGTAGCTGTGGCTCACCGGCTCAGTAGTTGTGGTTCGCGGGCTCTAGAGTGCAGGCTCAGTAGTTGTGGCACACGGGCTTAGCTGCTCTGCGGCATATGGGATCTTCCCAGACCAGGGCTCAAACCCATGTCCCCTGCATTGGCAGGCGATTCTTAACCACTGCGCCACCAGGGAAGCCCAGGTTTGGGTTTTTTATTTCCTCCTGGAGCACTTCTTCTAGACAAGGTTGATTTCTGCTTTCGATGACTATAATTTAAAATATGCCTTTTCTGAACTTTGTAACCTTATTTTAAAGGAAAGCATTTTAAGAGCAAGGGATAAAATTCAATTTACTGAGATGACAGAAAATAATCTACCAAGTGAATATATCAGGCAATTGGAAGCTTTCATACCTTTCAAAAAGGAAATAACCTATTTCTTGCCCTGTTATCTAATGACACAGGAGTTTACTTCTCTTGAAGCTGTTACAAATCTACCTAATGAGGCCTAAAAACTGTTGCCAAGCAATTAGAGTTTTTATTGTGTCACTGGTTTCCTTCATTTCTGCAGTTGCTGATAATCATTAGCCAATACCGCCTCATCTAAGAATGCACATGCATGTACACAAACACACACACACACTCCAGCTGGCTGAGAAGCATAACAGCTCCACTGACAGCTCGGGGCAGTGGCTTCACATGGGCAGCCTCAGACATGCACCAAACTTGGACAGTTCTGCATAGCTCATTAGTCAAGGCATTTGTGCTGACCCAGGCTCAAAACAAAATCTATTCTGTTGTTTTGGGATGGAATGTCCTATATCAGTTAAGTCCATCTTGTTTAATGTGTCATTTAAAACTTATGTTTCCTTATTTATTTTCATTTTGGATGATCTGTCCATTGATGAAAGTGGGGTGTTAAAGTCCCCTGCTATGATTGTGTTACTGTTGATTTCCCCTTTTATGGCTGTTAGCATTTGCCTTAAGTATTGAGGTGCTCCTATGCTGGGTGCATAAATATTTACAACTGTTATATCTTCTTCTTAGAAAGACCCCTTGATCATTATGTAGTGTCCTTCTTTGTCTCTTGTAATAGTCTTTATTTTATTTTAATAAAGTCTATTTTGTCTGATATGAGAATTGCTCTTCCAGCTTTCTTTTGATTTCCATTTGCATGGACTATCTTTTCCCATCCCCTCACTTTCAGTCTGTATGTGTCCCTAGGTCTGAACTGGGACTCTTGTAGACAGCATACATATGGGTCTCGTTTTTGTATCCATTCAGCTAGTCTATGTCTTTGGCTGGAGCATTTAATCCATTTACATTTAAGGTAATTATCGATATGTATGTTCCTATTACCATTTTCTTAATTGTTTTTCGTTTGTTATTGTAGGTCTTTTCCTTCTCTTGTGTTTCCTGCCTAGAGAAGTTCCTTTAGCATTTGTTGTAAAACTGGTTTGATGGTGCTGAATTCTCTTTGCTTTTGCTTGTCGGTAAAGTTTTTAATTTCTCCATCGAATCTGAATGAGATCCTTGCTGGGTAGAGTAATCTTGGTTGTAGGTTCTTCCCTTTCCTCACTTTAAATATGTCCTGCCACTCCCTTCTGGCCTGCAGAGTTTCTGCTGAAAGATCAGCTGTTAACCTTATGGGGATTCCCTTGTATGTTATTTGTTGCTTTTCTCTTGATGCTTTTAATATTTTTTCTTGGTATTTAATTTTTGATAGTTTCATTAATACGTGTCTTGGTGTGTTTCTCTTTGGGTTTATCCTGTATGGTACTCTCTGTGCTTCCTGGACTTGATTGACTATTTCCTTTCCTATGTTAGGGAAGTTTTCAACTATAATCTTCTCAAATATTTTCTCAGCCCCTTTTTCTTTTCTTCTTCTGGGACCCCTATAATTTGAATGTTGGTGCATTTATGTTGTCCCAGAGGTCTCTGAGACTGTCCTCAATTCTTTTCATTCTTTTTTCCTTATTCTGCTCCCTGGCAGTTATTTCCACCATTATATCTTCCAGGTCACTTATCTGTTCTTCTGCCTCAGTTATTCTGCTATTGATTCCTTCTAGAGTATTTTTAATTTCAGTAATTGTGTTGTTCATCACTGTTTGTTTGCTCTTTAGTTCTTCTAGATCCTTGTTAAATGTTTCTTGTATTTTCTCCATTCTGTTTCTGAGATTTTGGATCATCTTTACTATCATCACTCTGAATTCTTCTTCAGGTAGGTTGCCTATTTCGTCCTCATTTATTTGGTCTTGTAGGTTTTTACCTTGCTCCTTCGTCTGTAACATATTTTTTTGTCGTTTCTTTTTTTTTTTTTTTTTTTAATGGGTGCTGCTGTATTCCTGTCTTACTGGTTGCTTGGCCCAAGACGTCCAGCACTGGAGTTTGCACGCAGTTGGATAGAGCCGGGTCTTGGTGCTGAGATGAGGACCTCCAGGAGGCCTCACTCCAATTGATATTCCCTTGGTGGTCTGAGGTTCTCTGTTAGTCCTGCAGTTTGGACTCCTGGCTCCCACCACAGGAGCTCAGGCCTGACCTCTGGGCTGGGAACCAAGATCCTGCAAACTTCATGGCAAAGTTAAAAAAAAAAAAAGGAAGAAAGAAAGAAAAAAAGGAGCAGTACAATATCAAAGAATAAAAAACAAAATAAAATTAGAAAGACAAAAAATATATTAGGAATAATAAAACTATACTTGAAACAATTGCAGCAAGGTAAAATAAAATCACAACAGAAAAAAGAAAAAAAAATGGGTCGAGGTAACAAACCAAAAGGAGAGAACAATAACAAAGTACAAAGAATAAAATAAAATTAGAAAACTAAAAGATTTATTAGGAAAAATAAAAATATAAAAGAATCAACAGCAATGAATCAACAAGGTAAAACAGAACCCCAATCGAAAAGAGGAAAAAGAGAAAGCCTTGGCTCTGGGGGCGGAGTTTAGGCAGGTGTGGAACTTAGACGGGGGCAGGGTTTCGGGTGGGGTGGGACCTAGGCGGGTGTGGGGTTGCGTTTGAGCGGGGGGCGGGGCCTAGGCGGGGCTTCCTTCAAGCGTGGGGCAGGGCCTCTACTTAGGACCTGCGTGGAAGGGGAGAGGCCAAAAGGCAGGCCTCTGAAGTGTGGAGTTCCAGAGTTTGGCTGTAGGGCTCTGAGTGAGGGTGTGTGGGTGGGGTTTAGGCCCAGTGCAGTTGGAGGGGGTCTCAGAGGGGCTCTCCGAGTGTAGAGGTGGGGCCCTGGGTCGGGATGTAGGAACAGGGCTTGGGTTCAGAGTGGCAGGAGGGAGGCTCCAAGGGCAGAAGATTAGGCCCGGGAGCCCAGCAGGCTCCCCGATGCCTACGTGGACAGGGAAGGCACTGGCCACGTTCCCTTCCGCTCCTTCGTGCCCCTCCCCCACCATCTCCCCCAGGGTCTCCCCAGTTGCCGCTGGACCCCTAACCGTGGGTGGGTCCCTCTGGGTGTAGGAACTCCTCCCCTCCCCCAGCCACCCCTCAGGGGTCCCCTCCCGGAGGTCTGGCCTTTACTTTTGCTCCCCCTTCCCTCCCTCCCACTCCCTTAGGACCCGTGTGGCTGGAAGGGGCCTCGGTGGGCAGAGGATCAGGCCCGGGATCTCAGCAGGTTCCTGGGGGCCCAAGTGGGCAGGGGAAACCTGGCCACGCTCCCTTTTGATCCTCTGGGCTCCCAGTGGCTCCCCAATTTTCCCCATTTGGGCGTGGGATCCCTTCCCCTCCCCTAGCTGCCCCTCAGGGGCACCAGTCCCGTCCCGCCTCCACTTCTCCTCCCCCTTCACTCTCCCCCCACACCCCACATCCTACCTGGTCACTGGGGGTTCCTCCTGTCCCCTTAGGTGTCTGTAACCCCCCACCGGTGCCTGGTAGGGGCCCTAGTTGTGAGGAGATGGGAATTCTGCGTCCTCCTCGTTCGCCATCTTGACTCTGCCAGGAAGGGATATTTCTGATTGAGAGAATGTTTCTTGAGTGCTTGAGACACTCTCAGCCAGGAGGTCTGCACACAGCAGTTCTCACTGGGTACATCTTTCACACCATCTTTCTGTACGGCCATCCTCAGGATATTGGTTCCCAGGCCTTAGCGTTCCAGGTCTTGGGATGGCTGCCACAGTTCCTGGCATTTCTTCCTTTCACAGCTATATCTTTTCTCTTGAAGTCTGAGACAGCTGAATGTTCTTTGTTGACACGAAGCAAACAGACTGTCAGATATTTCTCCAGGAAAGATAGGTTTATTGAGGATCAGAAGAGAATTGCAATGCAGGGTCTGCAACCATGGTGAGCCACGCGCAAGTCCCTGGAGGGCACGAGAAGGAAAAGGAAAACGTTTCTGTTTTGCATATACATTCATGTACGTTATTTTTTAGATTCCACATATAAGTGATATCGTACAGTATATCCTTCTCTGTCTGATGTTTCACTAAGCATGATATTCTCTAGGTCCATCTGCATTGCTGCAAATGGCAGTATTTGATTCTTTTTATGGCTGAGTCATATTCCATTGTATAAAACTTCCTGAGTTAGTGTCAAGCAGTCAAGCCAACTCAATTTAGCAGAAAGTCATGAGACTGAGATCAACAGTGTCTCATCTGACAGGTAGAAAAACTCTAGGAATGAGCCAATGACACCAGGTTTTCATGTAAGGAAAGGAAAGTGAGCTGAGTCAGTGTAGAAAATGGTGAGGATATTTTTGCAGATCCTTTCAGAAACACAGTTGAAAGTCCATTTAAAATCCTAAATAAATACCCTTAGAAAAATACTCAGATTTCTCAATAGTTAACCTTTTGGTCATCTCTGTGCATTGAATACATATCCTAAGGCTGAGATTTGATTTATCCAGGATGCACAGTTGGTGCTTCAGCTGGTGTAGTGATCACCTACTTGGAAACTGCTAAGTCATGAGGGGAAGACTTCCTCACGACAACATTAGTTAAATTAACCAAATATAAAGAAAGATACTGGCATTTTCAACATTATATAGAGTTTTTTGTAACTGAGAAAAAGTTTTAAAAATGCTTATAGGGCTTCCCTGGTGGCGCAGTGGTTGAGAGCCCGCCTGCCGATGCAGGGGACACGGGTTCGTGCCCCGGTCCGGGAAGATCCCACATGCCGCGGAGCGGCTGGGCCCGTGAGCCATGGCCGCTGAGCCTGCGCATCCGGAGCCTGTGCTCCGCAACTGGAGAGGCCACAACAGTGAGAGGCCCGCATACCGCAAAAAAGAAAAAGTACTGGAAATGAGGATATACAATCATTATCGATGACAATGAACCTGACCCTATGTTTATGTTGTGGTTTGAAAACAGCAGCAGATGGTAGCATGAAGCCCCCGTGATAACCAGGATGTGGATACAGCCAGCATCCAGGGTGTAAAAGCAAAGCGTCTACAGTTTTTTTCAGTAGTGTTTGAAGTTTTAAAATACTCAACCCGGTAAGTTATCAAAGTTTCACTCAGCTTAAGAAAAATATTGAAGTTTCTCAATAAAGAAAAACCAAAAGCTACCAACAGTTGTTGGGCAAGCCCTTTTCTTTACGCCAAGTAGAGGGGGCTACAGTAACATGAAGAGAACTTGAAGGTGAAACGCCTCCCTTTATGAGCGACACGACTGCAAATGCATAGCCAGCAATGCCGAAGATTTAAAGATATATGCATTAAAACAAATTATGCTTTACAGAGGTTTGCCGTTGAGCTGAATGAAAGTATGGATATTTCCTACTTGTCTCACTCTGTTGTTTGCTAGATTCAATTTGAATAACAAAATACACCAAGGGCCATTTTTTACGCGCCACTAAACCATTATATTCCTAATAATGACTAACAAAAATTGATTCTGAAATTCATATGGAAATGAAAAGGGCCAAGAATAGCCAAGGCAATATTGAAGAAGAAAAAAGTTTTTGGATTTTTCCTTTGGGGATGTTCAGATTTCCAGGAATGGAGTCTTCCAGTCTTGTATCTGGATGGAAGAGAATTCTAGCTTTCTGGGAATCTCCAAAAAAGGAATGAGAATTTCAGCAGTAGCGTTCGTCTAGGCATTTGGTCAGTTAGTCCCTCTGCTTTCATTATTGTGTTATTGTATTAATTCTACCTGGTGTCCTCCAGCCAATGACCCCATTATACACTTTCAAACAATGTCTTTATATTAAAAGGAATGAATTTTCGATTAAGTATAATTATTTCTGCAACTTTTGGTATAAAACTTTTATCAACTAAAAGAAGTTCCCTTCTGTTCTTGATTTGCTAAATTGGTCATGAATAGGTATTGAACCATATCAAATACTTTTTCTGTGTTAATTAAGAAAATCCCATGACTTTCTCCTTCAGTTAATTATTATGGAGAATGTACCATCCTTACTTTCCTGGGATAAATCCTACTTGAACCTGAAATATTTCTATATGCTGTTGGGTTCAGTTAACTGATATTTTATATAGGGTTTCTGTATTTATGTTCATTAATGAAATGGACCTAAGATCTGTCTTTGTATTGTTCTCATCAAGTCTTAGACCCAAGATGATGCCTTAAAAGGGTTCAAGCAGACATTTTTTCCACTATCTTCTGGAACACCTTATTTAAGACAAGAATTAGCTGCTCCTTCAAAACCTTTTTAAGAATTTATCTTACATATGGGAACATATGTTTATGTATGACTGATTCACTTTGTTGTGGGGCAGGGGCTAACACACCATTGTGGAGCAGTTATACCCCAATAAAGATGCTTAAAAAAAAAAAAAAGAATTTATCTTAACCATCTAGGCATGTGAAGTTTGGAGAAAAATAGGTCTTTGACCATAATTTCAACTTATTTAATAGTTATTAGTTATTCAAGTTATCTATTATTTGTATACAAATTTGGGGATTTTATATCATTATCTAGGAATTTAACCATTTCATGTAGGATTTTTAATCACTTGCATACATATATAATAATATTATTTTCCTTTAAGTTTCTGGTGTGTCTGTAGTTGTTTACTCTTTGTCATTATTTGCAGAGGTCAGAAGTCAGACTATCTTTTCCATCTTTTCAAAGAATGCATTTTTGGTTTCAGAACTCATTTATTTTTTCTCTCTTTCATGAATGTCTGCTCTTTATTCCTTTCTTCTTTTGTACTTACCTTGTTATGCTTTTTCCAGATTTTTTTGGTTGAATATTTATTATTAATATTTCTGGTTTCCTAAATAATATTTCAAGGTGAAAAAAATTCCTTGTAAGTGCTATATTTAGCTATGAACCATAAATTTTGAAAAGGAGGGCTTAATTATCATTCAGTTCTAAATATTCCTTTGTTCCTTATTTATTTCATTTTTAGCTCAGGGGTTAATTAGTAATATATATTTTAATTTATAAATATATCAGGTTTTTAGCTATAATTTCTAAAAATGGTATTAATTTCTAATTGATCCCATTATGTCAGAGAAAATAGCCAAATAGAGAAAATATAATATTTGGTTATTTGGAATGTACTGAGGTTTACTTTTTGGCCTAGTACAACATATTTTTTCAACAATGTTCCTTGGTGGGGACTTCCCTGGTGGTGCAGTGGTTAAGAATCCGCCTGCCAATGCAAGGGACATGGGTTTGATCCCTGGTCCAGGAAGATTCCACATGCCGTGGAGCAACTAAGCCTGTGCACCACAACTACTGATCCTGCACTCTAGAGGCTGCGAGCCACAGCTACTGAGCCCGTGTACCACAGCTACTGAAGCCCATGTACCTAGAGGCCATGGTCCATAACAAGAGAAGCTACCGCAATGAGAAGCCCACGCACCGCAACAAAGAGTAGCCCCTGCTCACCGCAACTAGAGAAAGCCTTTGCGTGGCAAGGAAGACCCAACGCAGCCATAAATAAATAAATAAATTTAAATTAAAAAGTTCCTTGGCAATCAAGAAAAATCAATCTCTCTGTTTCTCAATATAGAGCTCTATATATGTCTGAGCTCAAGCTATACTGTACTATTCTGGTTTTTATATCTTATTTTTAATCTACTTGGTCTAATAGTTTCTGAAAGGGCTATATTAAAGCCTCAAAAACAACTAATGCTTTATCCAGTTCTCCCTGCTGTTCTATCAGCTGTTGCTTGGTATAGAAGGGCTATATGTAGTTAGGACAGATATATATTTTTTGTCTTACTTTTCCTCTGCAGTTAAATAACATTTCATTATTAACGATATTTTGCCTTGAATTTTATTTTGTTGAATGTTAAGTTTGCTACACCAGCTTTACTTTGATTTGTATTTTCCTGGTATAGCATTTTCATCCCATTAGTTTCAAATTTTCTTTACCTTTCCACTTTAAGAGTGTCTCTTGCATATATCATTGGATTTTAAAATTCAGTCTGGGGACTTTCCTGGTGGCGCAGTGGTTAAGACTCTGCGCTCCCAGTGCAGGGGACCTGTGTTTGATCCCTGGTCAGGGAACTAGATCCCACATGCCTGCCGCAACTAAGAGTTCACATGCCACAATAAAGGAGCCCGCCAACCACAATTAAGGAGCCCACCGGCCACAACTAAGGAGCCTGCCTGATGCAACTAAGACCCAGCACAACCAAATAAATAAAATAAATAAAAAATAAATATAAAATAAATAAAATAAAATACAGACCAAGAGTCTGTTTTTAAGCCACATATATTTATTACAATTAGTAATATACTAGATGTTACTCTACCTTCTTATTTTACATTTTCTCTTCAGTGCATTTTTTTTCTTTTTTTTTTCTCCTATTCAGTAGATTGAATTTACTTCTACTAATTTAAAATGAAGTCTCTTCATTCTTTTTTATGGTTTCATATTATTCCATTGTATGAATGTGCTGTAATTTATTCAATTCATCCATTATTGATAGACATTCAAATCTTTTCCAACTGTATTTCAATCGTATTTTATTTCAAATAATGAAAAACCTTGTTCATGCTTCCCAATTCAAGTTGGTCTTGCAGGTTTACCTTCCTGGGTGATGTTGGCTCCTAGAACTGATAGACTCTTTCTTAAGTTCTGTCTTAGACTGGGTTCTCCAGAAATGGTCCCTGAGATGAGCATTCCTGTGAAATGGCTTACTGAGTCCTCAGCCCAGGAAAAACCCATGGGAGAGTGGGGAAGAAGGACAGGAAAGGAGGCCAGGCCAGGTGCAGTATCTAGCAAATCAGCTGGGAAATGACTTTGGTTTGATCTAACAGGGAAGTTATGGGGACAGTACAGGTCCCTCCTGTGCATGTCCTGACCAGGGCAAGATGCTGCTCCCATCTAACATTGTGTGGGCCATTCAAAGAGACATAAATTCATAACGTCTCTTCCCAAGGAGCCATAAATCCCAGCACCCCTGCTGCCCCTCAGAGTAGAAGAGCCCTAAGGGCAGTTTTCTAATCTCAAAATTAATGACGGCCTTTAAGGTAAGGAGTGCCTAGGCTGACTCTTGCCTGCTCCACTTAGAGGTCATGTGGCCTTAGGCAAGACATCACAACCTTTTTAAGCCACATTTTCCTCACCTGTAAGTGGGGATGATAATAGCTCTTATAGCAGAAAGCTTAGCACAGTGCCTGGCACAGAGTAAGTGGTGATCTAAGTTTGTGTCAATTATGATTACTCAGCAGAACTTTTCTAAAACAATATCTGAAAGGCTGAGCTGTTTAAACAACCACCAGAAAGCACCTTACAAAGCAAAGATGCCAGTATATTTATTATTTATATAAAATATGTAAACAGGAGAAAATTCCATAAATCATGAGTTGCTGTTTTCCTTGGATCTTCAATAGTCGTATTATTTTATGAAAAACTGGACCATATTAAGTTGCTCGGACCTTTGAAATTTGTAAACCTGTGTAAATTTCACATTGGAAACAACCATTTATGTGTCCTGTCACTTAAAGCACAAATTATGGTTGGTATAAAAGGTTTTAATTCACATAAATTCAGTGGTAAAAACTTCATACCAAGAGGGCTTGCCACACCTACAGTGAGGCTACTGGAAGTTATCACAGTTGGTTACGTTCTCGTAGGGTGATGAAGTATTGGGATTGGGAGGAGGGTAAGAAGGGAAGGATTTTTTAGTTGGGTTTCTTCAAAAGCAGACCCTGCGCAAGGGCTTGAGTGCATGTAGTTTATTTGCGAGGTGATTAGTCAAGGTTCTCCAGAGGAACAGATTCAATAGGAGATTATACATAGTGAGGAATTGGCTCACACAATTATGGAGACTGAAAATTCCCATGATCTGCTGTCTCCTTCCTGGAGACTTAGGAAGGCTCCCAGCGCAACAGTGAGGCAGGAACAAAAGGGGGCAAATTTCTTTTTCTGCATTTTGGTCTCTTCAGGCCCTCTCTGGATTGGATGATGCCTACCCACACTGGGAAAGGCAATCTACTTTACTGAGTCTACAAGTTCAAATGCTAATCTCTGGAAACACCCTCACAGATCACACAGAAGTAATGTTTAATCTGGGCACTGCACGGCCAGCCCAGTTGACACATAAAATTAACCATCACGGGAGGTGACCCCAGGAAACACAGGGAGGGAGTCAGGAAGTGAGGCAGGGGAGGGAGAACAGTACTTACAAGCAGGTTATCACTATAGACTCCATGGTGCTGGAAACCCTCTGAGAAACCCTGTGGAACACATCCTCAGAGTGGGGAGCTGGGGTATTGATCCACCAACTCCCAGCCCCCTTTTGTTGAGACTTACCCCAGAGTTGTTGAATCCTTGACACTTACAGGTTGTCTTACAAGTGGGTTGACCAATTTCACGGGGTGCTGAAGAAAGCCTTTGAGAAGAAAAACAAGGTGATAAAGATGCTTGGGGTAGGACATTTACAGTATACGTGAGAGCTGTCCAATGCAGCTGCAGGTGAACTCATTGACTGAGGAACACGGGGTCGGGCACCAAGAGCTCCTGCTACAAATGCCTTGAAAATCCATCTTGACTTCAGGACACAGTGAAATGTAATATCTCATGAACCCAACTTTTCCTTATTACAGGAAGCAAAATATCACTCTAATGTTATTGCTTCTAAAGTTTTGTTCCATAAAACGAACTTTCAAAAGTGTGCTCTGAGAGGGCCATTATAAATAGTCATCTTTCCTCTTATAAAGAACTATTTCTTAATCCTGTTCTCCTAGCCACATTACAAAAACTACTATAACTTCAGCAGATAATACCCTGAGTCAATATCAGATGTGTCATAAATTAATGCCAGCACCAGTACAACGTTTTGGTCACCATATCTGTTACAGAAAAATCTAAATGTGTTAATATCATCCAATAACTCTGCCCTCAAGTTTTCCAGGCCATTTAATTATTAAATTTCTCTTTGGAAAGGGATCCCTATCGCAAGCAATCCAGACCTTGGTGGATGGCAGGGTTTTCTCCGAGGTCACCAGAGCTTTCAACTGCTGCCTAAAGTGCATCCTGTGTTGATTAAGATACCCCAGATTAACTAGATTTAGCCGCGGCAATCACACTCCATTCAGGAGGGCTCATCTCTGGTGAATCGTGGACATTAATGACAGTTGCAAGAGCTCAAATATTATGTAATCACTAATTACATTCTGCTCAATTAGTGGAGGCTCATCAGTGTGAATCACTAATGGCTGAGCACCCTGTTCTCTCTGGGAAGGAAGAGATGGGCTGCCTCGTTTCCTGATTGTATTAGCATAGACACAGACGCTGTTAACGAACGTGGGTGATGATGAAGAGGCTCCACGTCTGTGATGGACAAAGGCAAGAGGATGGCCACCAACACTTCATTTTGAACCTCAAAGCCGCATGTCTGTGGTTTGTCAGTGTGACTCATTCACTTCCCACCTTCCAAATGGAAAACACGCGCAACATCCTGGCCAAACAGCCACTAAAAAGCTTGTGCACAAAGCCAGCTAAAGACACACACACACACAAACACACACACACACACACACACACACACCCTCGGACGTGTGTGTTTCTTAAATTGATTTTCAGAGATCCAAGCTCTAAGGATTTGTGGGACATTCAAGTATGAAGCCTGTGACAAAATGGGAAGAGCACATCTGAAATGGTGAAGACCTTACCAGATTTTTCTTAACCCTCTGTGTGTTGGGCCTTATTAGCTGCTTGGGCTCCCGTAACAAAATACCACAGACTGGGCAGCTTCAGAATCTCCTACCATGAGTGGATTTATTATTTAAATCTAGTGGGAAAAAGTTGTACTTCCTGGGGGGATTAGTAGATGTGAAGAATAGGCATTCTTTTTTTTTTTTTTGCGTTACACGGGCCTCTCACTGTTGTGGCCTCTCCCGTTGCGAAGCACAGGCTCCAGACGTGCAGGTTCAGCGGCCATGGCTCATGGGCCCAGCCGCTCCACGGCATGTGGGATCCTCCCGGACCGGGGCACGAACCCGTGTCCCCTGCATCGGCAGGCGGACTCTCAACCACTGCGCCACCAGGGAAGCCCTAGGCATTCATTTTTAAGTTATTGAAAATATGTGCAATGTTCTAGATAATAGCAAATATTAGTGGAAGTAATTTATTTTCTCACTTCTGGAGGCTGGAAGTCCAAGATCGAGGTGTTGGTAGGGTTGGTTTTTCTGAAGCCCATCTCCCTCGTTTGCAGACGGCCACCTTCTCGCTGTGTCCTCGCGTGGCCTTTCCTCTGTGTGCGTGCTGGTATCGTGTCTCTCCTTGTGCCCAAATTCCCTCCCCTCCCCTTATGAGGACACCAGTCATATTGGATTAGGGCCCACCTTAGTGACCTCATTGTAACGTGATTACCTCAGAGTTAGGGCTTCAACGCATGAATTTGGAGGCACACAATTCAGCCCATAAAGCCAGGATGTGCACAAACTATGTCTATTCTAACCCAATAAGTTCTTGCTGGAAGATTGGCAGCAGACTTGGACTGCATGAACATCCCAGGGGCTCCCTTGGGTGAGAGCTGTCCAGTCCATAACAGCAGGCCACGGCCACGTGTGACTGCTGAGCGCTTGAAATAGGGCTACTGCCACTGAGGAAGTGAATCCTTAATTTTGTTTCATTTTAATTAATTTAAATCTTCAAACTAAAGGAGAGTAAATATGTTTTCCTGTGAAACACAACTTTATTGTTTGAGTAGAGATACCTTTCACCTGAACAATTTTTTTTTTTTTTTTTGGACAGGAAAGTAGAATTTATTGGTGGGTGTGTGTATAGAAGGGACAGCACCAAGGCTCTCATGAGTGCAGGGAACTGCACTGTCCACCATCTGTCCAAGGAACACAATTAGGGATGTATTTGACTCCAGAGCTATCCAGGATGACGCTTTTCTGCCACCATGTCTTCAAATTCATCTGCATTAAGCTTAGTAAATCCCCACTTCTTGGAGATGTGGATCTTCTGGCTGCCAGGGAACTTGATCTTGGCCCTGTGGAGGGCCTCGATCACATGCTCCTTGTTCTGCAGCCTGCTGCGGATGGACATTATGACTTGGCCAATGTGGACCCTGGCCACTGTGCCCTGGGGCTTTCCAAAGGCGCCGTGCATACCTGTCTTGAGCCTAGATTGGGGACAGCGTGCCAGTCACGATGTCCACGGGCAAGGGCTGTCTCCAAGGCCCCTTAGGGCAACCCACACAGGCAACAGGCTGCATACACTACCGACGAGGCTACTGTTTGCAGCCATTGCACATCAGGCCCCCATGGGGAAAAGAGCATGGTCAGGTTAATTGTCTGCAAATCACTTGAACTATGAAAAATGTTGTGTCTCAAATGTGATGGCTGATCAGTGTGAAAAATACACTGACATTCAAAACTTAGAATGAAAAATATGTACACTATCTCTTTAATAATTTTTATGTTGATAATCAACAAAACATATGTTGATTATGTTTGAAATGAGGCCATTTAAAATACATTAGGTTAAATGAAATACATTATTAAAATTAAGTTACCTGTTTCAGAAACAGAGTTATAGATACAGAGAAGGGGGGAGGACTCGGGGGGAGGAAAGAAATGGGTGAGGGAGATTAAGAGGTACGAACTTGCAGTTGCAAGGTAAATGTCACCGGTATGATGTGTACAGTGTGGGGAATACAGTCAATAACTATGTAATGTCTTTACACTGACGTATTGTGGCTAGATTTATCCTGGTGATCCTTTTGAAATGTATAGAAATATCAAATCACTGTCTTGTGTAATGGGGACTAACAGTGTTGTAGGTCAATTATACTTCAGAAACAAACAGAATAAGAGATCGAATTTGTGGTTAGTGAAGGTGGGTGTGGGTATAGGGAATCAGAAGAAAGTGGTCAAAAGTACAAATTTTCAGTTATAAGATAAATAAGTACTAGAGATGTGATGTACAACATGACACATATAGTTAACACTGCTGTATGTTATATATGAAAGTTCTTAAGAGAATAAGTCCTGAGAGTTCTCATCACAAGGAAAAGTACTTTTTTCTATTCTTTAATTTTGTATGTATATGAGACGATGCATGTTTACTAAACTCACTGTGATAATTTCATGACGTATGTAAGTCTAATCATTATGCTGTACACCTTAAACTATACAGCACTGTATATATATTAAGGTATACGTCAATTATACCTCAATAAAGCTGGAAGAAAAAAATAAAAATTAAAAAAGTTAATTTCACCTGTTTCTTTCTACTTTTTATAATGTGGGTACAAGAAAATTTTAAATTACGTGTCTGGTTGGCACCATATTTCTATCAGACAGCATCAGGTTAAAATTTTCATCCTCTAGTATCCCATTGCTCACCAAAGTCAAGTCCCTGGGTAAACAAAAAGATTAATTCCTTTTGCCGAAATGATTAAAGTTCCAGGTCCTTTGCGTCTTCTTTTACTAAGATTAAGATAAGCAAAATCAACCATTTCTTCTTGGATAATATATTATTAACTCTCCCATTACTAGCCATATTTGTAAGTTTTTTCAATAATATTTTCAACATTAAAATCTTGTTAACACATAGCTACCTACATTTAGGAGTCAGGAGTAATTTTCTTCATAATGAAAAGATGCTTCTTTATGAGTTCATCCTGCTCTCCTCGTGCCTCTGGCTTTTTCTCAGGACACCCTGACTGCATTCATCCCCCGATTCTTCTCACCCTTTTTTTCTGTCCTCCTCTCTCAGTCGCCAGGAAATTCTTAGATAAGGCATTCTTTCCTTATTTCTATTTAACACACGCTGAAAACCCACTCTCATTTCTTCATCTGAAATATGGAAGAGACATACTGCATTTCACAGCATGAAAAGTGGAAGAATTACAAGTTAAAAATTCAAACAAAATAAATGTTTGATACTATGTCAACGTAAGTGGGTTGGTTGTCTTTAACCCATTTTAAGCAGCTTAATCCCCAAATGTCGCAAAAAACAACTAACAGGCAGCAGATGGAACTTCTGGACGCCTGACTCCATGGCTCAGTTTGGTCTTACCCAGCCACCAGCATGTCTCACCTCCAAGAAAGACCGTCTACAATTCCCCAAATGATCACAGAATTCATCCAATATCACATTCTCATCCTGAAATACAGGACAGGGGGCAGTAAAAGAGATGGGTTTTGCCTTATTCTTTTGCTCTCTCTGGCTCAATCAGCCTTTAGAAATAACGAAATCAATGCAAACATTTGTTGGAAGGATGCCCACTTTGAGGATCATTTGCTACCTAACTGCCTTGGTAGTTTACATGGATCCCAGGGAGGATTTCAGAGTCTCTCACCCTTGTTGCTCAGATAAAAGGAAGAGTCAGGTGTTGAGTTTGGTTGTGTGTGTGTTTGTGTGTGTGTGTGTGTGTGTGTGGTTTAATATTTGATGAAGCTTCCATTTCACATACACAAGGATTCCCATGTGAGTTTTATTTTCCTGTCCTTTAATTGAAGTGATGCAGATTGAATCAAAGACACAAATGCATTCCGATCCAAAAGGGAGAAAATATTTACAGCCAGAAAAGTGACATAAAAGTGTCTGGCCTCATTATACATTAAGAACATTTTTTCGTGTATGTAGTAGCAGCAATACACGGTAGAGTGGCTTAAATTAGAAAATACAAGGCAAAGAAAGGTTGGTAAAGACAATCAGCAGACGAGTACAAAAGATCTACCTACCAACACTAAGGAGGGCAAGATAGAAAAGGATAGACATCAGTCAGATCCTCATGTGATGTGATAGAAGTTCAGCAGAAAATATGGGAAGATAAAAAATCAAGGACAGGGCTTCCCTGGTGGCGCAGTGGTTGAGCGTCCGCCTGCCGATGCAGGCGACACGGGTTCGTGCCCTGGTCCGGGAAGATCCCACATGCCGCGGAGCGGCTGGGCCCGTGAGCCATGGCCACTGGACCTGCGCGTCCGGAGCCTGTTGTTCCGCAACGGGAGAAGCCACAGCAGTGAGAAGCCCGCGTACCGCAAAAATAAATAAATAAATAAATAAAAATCAGGAACATTGGGAGGCCCTGTTAATTAGAGTTATAGAGGCAATTACTGGAAGACAGAAAATTGTTTTAAAATTCTTTGACCCATTGGTTATTCAGGAGTATGTTGTTTAGTACCCCCATGTTTGAGAATTTTACAGTTTTCCTCCTGTTATTGATTTCTAGGTTCATACCACTGTGATCAGAAAAGATACTTGGTATAATTTTAATCTTTTTAAATTGGCTGAAACTTCTTTTGTGACCTAACATATAATCTATCCTGGAGAATGTTCCATGTGCACATAAAAAGAATATGTAGTCTACTGTTGGTGGATGGAATGTTCTATATATGTCTGTTAGATTCTTTTGGTCTAAAGTATCATTTAAGTTCAATGTTTCCTTATTGATTTTCTATCTGGATGATCTATTCATTGTTGAAAGCGCAGCACTGAAGTTCCCTACTATTATTTTATTGTCTATTTCTCCCTTCAGATCCATTAGTATTTGCTTAACATATTTAGGTGCTCCAATGTTGGGTGCATATATATTTACAATTATATATCCTCTCAATGAATTGACTCCTTTATCGTTATATAATGTTCTTCTTTGTCTCTTTTTTACTTAAAGTCTATTTTGCTGATATAAATATAGCTACCTCTGCTCTCTTTTGGTTTCCATTTGCTTGGAATATCTTTTTCCATCCCTACACTTTGAAGGTATATGTGTCCTTCAAACTGAAGTGAGTCTCTTGTAGGCAGCATATAGTTGGGTCTTGTTTGTTTGTTATTCATTCAGCCACTCGTATGTCTTTTGTTTGGAGCATTTAATCCATTCACACTTAAAGCAATTATTGATAGGTAAGGACTTACTATTGTCATCCCATTCATTCTTTTCTGGTTATTTTGTTGTTGTTTTCCTTTCTTCCTCTCTTACTGTCTTCCTTTGTGAACTGGTGATTTTTCATAGTGGTATACTTTTATTCCTTTTCTTAATCTTGTGCATATCTATTATAGGTTTTGATTTTGTAGTTGTCCTGAGGCTTATTTGAAACATCTTATAGATATACCAGTCTATTTTAAGCTCATAACATCTTAAGTTTGATCACACAAAAAAATTTAACCTTTTATTCCCCCCGCAACATACACATTTTATGCTCTGATGTCACACTTTACATCTTTTTATGTTGTGTATTTATTAACAAATTATTATAGTGATAGCTATTTTTAATTATTTTGTCTCTCAACTTTTATACTAAAGTTAAATGGTCAACACTTCACTGTATTGCAGTATTCTGAATCTGACTGCACACTTGCCTTTACCAGTGTGTTGTTTATTTTTATATGTTTTTTTGTTACTGGTTAGGATCCTTTCATTTTCAACTTGAAAAACTTCTTTCAGAGCTTCTTATAAAGCAGGTCTAGCAGTGATGAGCTCCCTCAGCTTTTGTTTGTCTGGGAAAATCTTTATCTCCTTAATTTTTGAAGTACACATTTGTTGGGTAAATTGTTCTTGGTTAGCAGTTTCTTTCTCGCAGAATTTTGAATATATCACCCCAAGAAATCTATTTTTAAAAATGAACTTTGACCCCTACCTCATACCATTCACAAAATGGTCATGTAAAATAATGGTAATAGTAAATTTCCAAGTTGGAAATCAATCTGGCAATTTCTGGAAAAGTTAACGTAGAATGACTATATGACCATCAATTCTACTCCTAGGTATATATCCAAGAGAAATGAAAATATATGTCCATGCAAAATATCTGCACACAAATGTCCGTAGCAGCATTATTCATAATTCAAAACGTGAAAATAACCCAAATGTCTACCAACTGATGAATGGCTAAACAAGCTGTGATATATCCATACACTAAAATAATATCTGGCCATAAAAAGGCTGTAACATGATGAACCTTGAAAACATTATGGTAAGTGAAAAAAGTCAGACCCAGAAGGCCACATATTGTATTCCATTTCCAGAAAAGGCAAATCCACAGAGACAGAAAGTAGATTAGTTGTCACCAGAGACTGGGGAAGGGAAGAATGGAGAGTGACTGCTAATGGTGGAGGGTTTCTTTTTGGGGTGATGAAAATGTTCTGGAATTAAATAGCACTAATGGTTGCATAACTCTGAATATACATGATGACTGTAGTTAACCCTGCTCTATGATATGTAGAAAAGTTAAGAGAGAAGATCCTAAGAGTTCTCATCACAAGAAAAATCTTTTTCTTTTTCTTGTATCTATATAAGATGATGGATGCTAACTAAATTTATTGCAGTAATCATTTCACAATATATGTAAGTCAAACCATTATGCTGTACACCTTAAAGTTATACAGGATATATGTCAATTATACCTCAATAAAAATGAAAAAAGAAATAATTACATAGCAAACAATCTAGGAATAATGCAAATGTCCATAACCAATAGAACAGATCTATAAATTATGGTTTATTGATACCACAACTATTACTACAAATACCTGTAATAATATGGATGAATCTTATAAACATAATGTTGCAAGAAAGAAAGAATCTAGACACAATAAAGTACATACATACCATATGTTTCAATTTATGTAAAGTTCAAAAACAGGCAAAACTAATCTGTGCTGTTAGATAGACGTGCGTTACCTTTGGGAGGGTATTGGCTGACGGGGCATGAAGGAGATTCTGTGACGCTGGTAACGTTCTTTTTCCAGATCTGGTGTCAGTTACACATGTGAATCTACTTTGTGAAAATTTATCAAACTGTGCACTTATGATACGCGTGCTTTTCAATACTTACGTTACATTTATGAGAACTGTGAAGGGGCTGAGATTTTAGCCTGCCTTGATCTCATGGATGCCAGCAGAAGATATGCGACTCCAGGGTCAGAGACAAAGGACTTTATTATTCACAGGAACCATGAGGTTCATGTTTACATCAGCTCCCTTTGACCCCCAAATATCATGGGGTGACATGGAGGGGGGCCCAGGTGGGTGCTGTACACACACTGGGTTGGCATCAGACCCAAGGAACACCGAGCTTAGGAAATCTCAGTCTCTGAAAGGAGCTGCAAGCAAACACTGCTCAACTTTTGTCCCAGAGGCAACCATCATCTTTATTATACTGGGCAGCAAACAAACCTGCCCTGGCCTCAGAGGAAAACCCTCTCTCTGTCTTCCAAGGCTATTTGCTGTACAAACATCCTTGAACAGCTAGTCTGGAAAAAAAGACGTCAGTGCCTCTCCTCATAAGACATGCAGTATCAATATGAGATACCCACAGAGAATTGCCTCATCACAATATGGCAATAAAGATGTACATTTATAAAATCATTAAATAAATCATTACAGAGGTCAAAGATAAAGTTCCTTTGACAGTTCTCCTGCTCTGAGCGATCATTATTTGTTGGGTGCATTCCTTTCCAGACCATCAGCTGTACAATTACAAATATATATACAGAGAGAGAGACAGAGAGACAGAGAGAAACAGGGAGAGAGACAGAGACACAGAGGACAGAAACAGAGAGAGACAGAGAGAGAGAGACAGAGAAAGTGATCTGAAGTACAGTATACAGCAACATACCCTCGCAAAGAGCTACAAACACAAGGTAGAGCCGCCTCCTGCAAAGCTCCTTGGAAGGACCTACTAATAGGGCCCTTTGCCTTGCCCTCCTTCAGATGAGATGGCTGTAGCTGTGCAGGCAGCTGTGCGGTATGAGCATGAGGCATCCATGAGATGGAAACAATGTTCTAAAAAAGGTGGAGTAGAAAGACAAAAGGAACCTGGGACATTGATAGCATCATGGGGCCCATTCAGTTCCTCCCTAGACTACCTACTTCTGCAATTCCCGTTACATGATCGAAAAACAACCCACTCTGCTTTTCTGTGACTACTGAGACCGTGACGGAGCCAGGATTTGAACCAAAGCCAAACCCATGTATTTGACCCTCAGACAATGCTGAATCACACAAAAGGGATGCTATGACTATAGTAGTCACCAACAGTGGCCAGGAGAGCCTGGAAAAATCCTGCTTTTGCTATTCTCCCTCAGAGCAGTTGGAGTTGCCCATCCCCCTTCCAAGTCACAACAATTTCAACTTCATAACGCCAACCGAAGACATGGTGCTTGTGAAAGATAAAAGTAGAAATAGCCTAATACTGCATAACTTTCTTTATTGAGAATACCTACACAGGAGAGCGCAGATTTATAGACAAGAACAAAGCAAATGTTTAAAACAGAACGCTCCGAATCTAGCTTCACCACTGGATTTGCTGTGTGACCTTAGAAAATCACATCATTTCTCTCACTTCCCTTTTCTTACATGTTAATAAAATGGACTTTAGTGCCATAGGCTTGCAATGAGAGTCCAGTGAGGAAATACACATAAAAGCTTTTCAAAAAACCAACACTGCTCTGGACACAGAGGAATCACCGTATAAATATTGAATTCCCAGCGTACATGTACACCGAGCACGGAGAGCTTTGTAGTTATCATCATTGCATTGCAGTGACCCCAATTTTCTCCCTGTCTTTTAGCCATTACGTCGTGGGAGACCCCACGAGACACAGAAATAACGACAGAATGGGGTGACATTGTCACAGTGAGGGGTGTGTGTGCCTGCGTGTGTGTGCGCGTGCGTGTGTGTGTTAAAGATTTATCCCTTTTCTCTTTCATACATTTCGTGCAAAGGATTGCTGAATATTCATTGATCTATCCAGGATCCACAAGTACGCTATTAGAAATGCATTGCTTATCTATATTTTTGAAATGTTGAAGTAATTCATTGTTGATCCTTTGCAAGATAGGTTTGCTACCTTTAAACTGAAGTGACAATAACACCCCAGCTGTCTTCGGTTTCTCTCGAGTTGTGCTGATATCCTTGATGTCGCTAACAAACCAGAGACTGCCTGTGAGAATCCTGCATGTCACCATTAAATTGAAAAAGGCCCGAAATAGCGAACTCTCACTTCTGGTAGGAAAGAGAAACGAGAAAAGGGCAAAGTGATGGTTATTCATGAATCACTCGGGCCTGCCATGATAAATACCACTCGCCTTGTTCTCTTCTTCTCCAGGCTCGTAATTCTCTCCCTGAAGGTGTTTCACCTGCCCAGGAAGAACTGGGCTGGGGGAGATATCTAGTAAACCTGATTTTTAAAGCCTCTTAAACCGCAGAAGTCTGTGTATGGGCTACAAGCCCTTCTTTTTGCGTACGTCAACACGGGGTCCAAATCATCTCGGCAGATTGAGGAGAGGACACCAACACAGTATGTCATGTTTGGTCCCAGGTTCCGTGACAACCTAGTAATGTAAAAGAAGGTGAAATAAACATGCAATGACTGAACTTCTTTTAAAAGACTAAAAGCGAATGCGTCCAGATTTGACCTTGTGTTGCAACATTAAATATACAGATCATTCTCCAAGCAGAGATCCTGCATATAAGGGAGGGAACGTTCGTGCCACTTCTGCATAAAAGGCTAGCATGGTATATTATCTGGTATATTTCTGCTGCAAAGAAATACAGCAGTGCAAAAATAAACATGAAAATTGTGGCTTCCGGGTGTTTTATTGCAGACTTCTGAATGTCCTTTCATTGTTTGAACAGGGAGTTGCCATTTTTGCTGGCGCTGATAGGCAATGCTATGTGACAGGTTGGCAAACAATTTGACTGTTTTCCTCTCTCTCCTTATGAATGATATTTATAGACTAAGAATCGCAGTTGGTTCCGCTTTCCGACACAGTTATCTTCTTGGGCGTGGATTAAATGTAGATCTGGGTGTTGAAAGACATTTACAAAAGTGCTGTTTGTGAACCAGGAGGCCAGTTCTATTATCGCCAGAACATTTAAATCTTAATGACTGGCATTGTTGTCTAAAAGACGATGTTTTTCCTGCTGAGAAACTGCATTAGATTCAAGAAACGGAGCTCATTTCCATTCTCTCAGCAGTCTCTCTAGAAATGACATGCAGTGCTTGAAACTGTTTATTTCCAAATTCCAGCTTCCCTCGCATCACTCATCAGCTTCAATTACCAGTTTTCCGGAGCCGAGCCATCAGGCAGTCTGACACCGGGGTCCGGCCTAATTCCCACCTTCTCCAGAGTCAAGAGCATAATGTGCGGATGAAAAGGTGCAAAATAGCCTGGACTTCATTAGCATGCAGGGCCCGGCTGTTCATTTGCTGGCTGCGAATGGAAGTTCTGACACTCGGAGCCGGCTGCAAAATGAGAAAAGTCCTCTTCAGGGGAGCTGGGGTCCTCGGTGGTGAGGAAAGGTCATCAAAAAGACAGCCACTGCCCTTGCTCCCTGCTCTCCAGGACTGCTTACTGATTCCAGGGACACCTCATTACACGCCGGATCAACATATTATTGCCATGTTCTGCGACTGAATTGTTTACAAGTGTCTTTATCACCGGCAAAGGCCGCCCGGTGATGCGTGACTGCACTCATTTGGCTGTGACCCGCCAATTATGTGTTATCCGATACGTTGCAGGGTATCTTGATCTTTGCCCGGGTCTTCTCCCAGCATCAACACAGTCCCATTTACTACTTCTTTCTAACCACTCTTTGGGAAAGTAGCCATTAGCCTGTCAGTGTATAAGAGTGTGTGTGTGTGTGTGTGTGTGTGTGTGTGTGTGTGCGCGTGTGTGTGTGCGCGCGCACCCGCACACTCTGCTGTAGGAAATCTGAGTGTCGTTTCTCCGATGCTTGCTATGCACGAGGTTCATAATCAGTTGGGAGAAAGAAATTCTCTCTCTCTCTCTAACACACACACACACCTTTTTCTTATGGCATCGAGGATAACCCACACAATTTGCAATCAGCATGCACGACAGAGAGCATAATGCGGCTTGTTAGGGAGCTCCCTCTGCTTGTACATACAGGCCCTACGAGAGACCTGTCATATTTTATTTGGGCATAGCCACTGCAAACCACCATTGTTATCTTTCATTACAGACACTTCTATGTGTCCATAAAAGAAAGAGTGGAATAGCAACTCGATTAAAAACTCCATAAGAAGATTGTGCAACCTCCCTCCGCCCCAAAAAGTGGAGACGAAGCCCTAGTTTGGAATGGAGTGTATTCCACCATGCAAACTTGATTTCCTTTTCCCCCCCGATGGTGACTACTGTCTTCCCTTTAATGATGTCGTGTATTGACAACTTTGGTTTATCGCTATGCATATTGCTTGGGAAAGTTTTAATGACTGCCAAACATTTGGCCTGTCTCAACCAAATACTAAAGTGAGCAGGGAGGGCATTTCATTTACATCTCCAGTTGCCATCAGGAATGGCTACTTAATGAGTTTTCTAGTCCGGGGAATATAGCAAAACCAATGCCAAGAAATTTGCCTTCACATTTCCTGGAAGAATAAATCCTTGGTAATGGGCACAGACTACAATGAGTGAAATGATACTCAAGGATCCAACTGCCTTCAGAAAGGTGACATCTGTAAATCCATTCATTTCCAGCAGTTTCCCAGATTTGTCTGGTATTTGTCTTTAAATATATTTCCTACATTTTTTCCCTCTTTCAAATCTGTGGAAAGGATTTTGGGAAAGTTATCAAGTTCTTTGTTTTGTTTCTGAAACCTCTGGGTCCTGGCTTCCCGACAAAGAGTAACTGAAAAGGCTGAGCAAAGGCCCCTGGTCAGGGTGCTTTAGCTCAAAGAGTCAATGGAGAGATGTTTGCTCCACCAAGTGTTTAAGGACACTGCAAATTCTGTAGAGTCATCAACCAACAAATAGCCTTTGGAAGAGAAGAAGGTGATGGGAAGGATTTCTCTGGATTTATTTTTGGAGACATGATTGCGTGTGGAGGAGTTTGGTGAAGGGATAAAGGTAGAACAAGCAGGGCTGTTTACCAAGGTTCCCATCTGAAGAGCAAACCTCAGTGTGGTTGGGATTCAGAGAATGCCGGAAAGGATGGCTCTCAATAACCAGGGGTTATCCACAAGGAAAGGGTTTCTTTGCTCACTTAGATGAGGTTGTAACAATGAAGCAGTGTGAGTGCCCAGTCAATGGGCAATTGGGGGTTGAATGTTCTTAGACAGATGGAACAGCTCCATCCAGGGGCTTCTGCCAGTTTTTATAATCAGTTCATTTCTTATTTCCACCATAAAAAAGAATTCCTTCCTGTTACGGTTTTAACCCCTCATCATCTTTATGAATCCCTCAAATGGGCATCAAAAGATTCTCTTCAGTTAACAGAATGGCCAGTAATCCTAGATCCTCTGAATATTTCCCCCATCTTTAGGAATCACACATGCCTACATATATTTTCTGATGGTTAATAGAAAATGCAGACACAGGCTGCAAGCACAGTGGCGTGGCGAAATGATCAGATGGTAAGTGACAAAAAAGAACCTTGTTTTAAAAGTCATTTATTAAATATAACTTTGTGGCAGGGAAAGTTCTAGAAACTTAGCGTACATTTACTTATTCCTCGCAACAATCCCGTGACCTGGGTATTGCTATTCCCACTTTCCAGATGAGGAACCCTTTTCCCACATCAGAGTTTTCAAATGTCCCAAGGTCACCAGGCTAGTGACAGAGGCAGAATTGAAACTCAGGTGTGACCTGAGTCCATGCTGTATTCTGCCTCTCCCAGAGCCGGCATCCATCACAAAGTCCCCAGGCCCAGGAAAGTACATTTTCTTCATGCCAGACAACATTAACACACAAAATGTTGCCAGTCATGATAATGTGCAGAAACCATCACCTCTTACACATCTGATATCCTTAGCCATGAGGTGGGCCGCAAGCCTTCTTTAATTGACAGAACAAAGAACGTTTTGATCCACAAAGGCAATTCAGGGTGTTTAATTAAAGAGCGGGGTGGGGCTTGCATATTCAGGGAGCTCTAGAAGTGCTCCCACCAGTTACTAGGAGCAACCGTGGAAGTCTTGTCAATTTTTAGTACTGATGCTCATCCCAGTGGTCTACTGATCTTCCCTTAGTGGTTCTACTAAAGGTCCAACTATAAAACAACAACAATATTTATTCCACTCCCTGCAGACACCATGGGTCAGTTTTCCCACAGACTTCCTCTGCCTTTGGAAACCTAGTGACTAAGTGTCCAGTCACAACATAGAAGATTGGATCCCAGAGATTGGAGGGATGTTCATCCACTGGCTGCAACCCACACAAACGCGCTCATAAGTTCTGGAATCTTCCTTTCACTCATGTTCCCATTTTTCTCTGTTGTGCGTGAGAACGCTGGCCACTTTCGAATGCCCAGGAAGATGCACTATTCAGAATGTCTCCGGGACACCTGGCCTGGCTGACATGAGGGAGGCCACTTGTCCGTGGGGGCCCTCCTTCCTCAGTTCTCCTTCTTTCAGCATCAGTGACCTCCAATCTTCCAGCACATTCATGCTGACCCAGCTTCTTCTGTGAGAGAAAAAGAAACACTCTTCTTATCAAGTAATTTACACTAAGACATCAGAGATTCAAACTTCCACCCCTCTCCCCACCACTTCCCATCCATCTCCAACGGGTTGGGTCGTACTTGTATTTTAAAAGAGGACAGCGCTGGACACAGGAAATAGTGCATCGCAGAAGAGGGGAAGCCTTCCAGGCACTTTCCACGTGATCCAGCTCAGTTACACCTGGCCATTCCTGCCTGTAGGTGTGTGTGTGTCATCAAAGTCTCACGTAGGCTGGGAGGAATACAGAATTATTTGATTTTCAGAATAAGCAGCTGACGACTCTTCGTAAATCGACTAGAAATGAGCTCTACTGATCCAGATGTTAGCCCAAGGGCATATGTCACTGCCTCCACCCAGCCCTTACTTCTTCATCCTCCCTTTGTCTTTGTACAGATGCACATTGAGAGCCCATTGTGTGTTCCAAACTCTACAAAGTGTTCTCGGAGCTCTAACCTGCATTCTCTGTCCTCAAAGAGCCAACAGTAAACAGCAACAAAAAGTCCCACAAGACAGTAAACAACTAAGGACAAAATAAGTGTCTAACAAAGGGTGCCCTAGTTATTCAGACGGGGCTAGAAGACGCAGGCAGACTAACGTGATGGGAAAGGATTCCTGAAGTCAGGAGCCTGATTTGGGGATCTGAATAAGTGGAAAGGGGTGAAGGGGCACGTTAGACAGTATCCAGATGCGGCCATATCAGCTCCTCCCATTCCCTTACACACATGCAGCTCCTCCCACCAAGAGGAGGAGCCTATCTCCCACCTTCTTGAATCTGTGCAGACCATATGACCTGCTTTAACCAATAGAATGAGATGGGAGTGACATCCGGAGACTTGCAGTGCACAGGTCTCACAAGGACTAGCAGCTTGCGCCTCCTCCCCTGGGAGCTCAGCCACCTGCCGTGCAGAAGTCCAGGCTGGGCTACTGAACGATTCCAGACCACGTGAAGAGAGTCCTGGAGGACGACAGGCTGCCTGGGTTATTCCACATGAATAAGCCCAGCTGACACTCCACGGAGAAGCGCCCAGCAGTCCTGCCTGAATTCCTGACACAGAGCTGTGGAAAAGAATAAATTGCTGTTGTGTTAAGCCACTAAGTTTGGGGTGGTTTGTTAAGCAGCCATAAATAACGGATACAGTGGGGACAAAGAGGTGAGCTGCTTGCCACATAAGAGGACGGCACGAATAGAATGAGAAAGAATGCACAGAGTATTTGGGAATGCCCTGAATTGAGTAAACCAATCTGGCTAGAGCAGCCATTTCAGATTAGCAATCAGAAGAATGTAGATCGATAAACTGGGCCCAGGTAACTTTAATGTGGGAGGGGGAACTTCAAGACTCTTCATCAGCGCCCTCTGTAGTGGATGCTATCAGTGCCCTGTCAGCAGACCCCGGCCCTTATTCTTCAGTGGGCACCAGCTGAACATCCAACCACCAGCACTGGCATTTCATTGCCTGAGTGCTTGTTTGTTGTTGTCTCGCCCACCTACCTAAGCAAACAGGACAGAAATGCTGGGGGAGATAATGCCTGTGAGACTAATGACTGATGGGAGTTGGTGTAGAAACATCCCAGCTCAGGTGGACTCACTCTAGGGCAGGTGTTCTACGCTGGGTCCCAGAGTTTCCTTGGTAGAATTAAATCCCAGTCGCCCACAATGGTAACTTGGTTCATAATGCACTTTAATGGCTGCGTTCCCTTCCCTGTTATTCAACCCTGATTCCTACTGGTATTTACTTCCTACTAGAGGTCCTGAGATCACCTCCCAATAAATTGCTTGCCTTTGGAGAAACCCAAATGAAGAGACTCTCATTTTAGAGTTAGGAAAAATAAAGCCAGGATGCAGATTCCTTTGGGTGAGTGCTTTAACAAAGTGAACTAAAATATGCAGTTTTTCAAACCAAATGGAAATTTATTTCTCTCCAAGTAACAGTTCAGGGTGAGAGGGCTCACTCTGCTCCAGGAAGTCATCTTGCAAACCCAGGCCATTGGGGGAGGTTGGTCATCCTCAATAGGTGTCTTCCATTCACATCGTTCCCAGCCAGCAGGAAAGAAGAGGAAGGTGCAAGTATGAGATGATGATTACGCCCATCACTTTCATTTGCCTTCCATTGGTGAGAACTTAGTCACATGGGCCAAATGCAGCTGCAAGGGAGGCTGGGAAATGTAGTCCAGATGGACAGCCATATGCCCAGCAAGAAGAGAATAAATTGGTGAGAAGTGGCAGACGGGAGTCTCTGACACAGGGAGATTGGGTGATTGCCCAAGGGACTGCAGCTAGTTAGTGGACAACTAGAACTATAAGCCTTTTGCCCACCATTTTTTTTCCTTCTGCCCCCAAACTGATTCCAGCCTGACTGTGGTCTCGAATGCTTAAGAATCTGACATTCTGCAGGGTCCACCTCCCCACATCACAGAGTCAGCAAAGCAAATAAGCCCTTGGAATCCCTCTCAATTTCAGTTCATACTAGGCTGCTAGATTGGACTTTCTGGCCAAATCAAATGACATAGCGGCCCATAGTCTCTACTGCCATGACCCTCCCTTTTAAGCAGAGGCAACTAGCGTCACTGTTAGCCCATGTTGCCCCTTAATACAAATTTTTTAAATTAATTTTTATTGGAGTATAATTGATTTACAATGTTGTGTTAGTTTTAGGTGTACCGCAAAGTGAATCAGTTATACATATACATATATCCACTTTAGATGCTTTTCCCGTATAGGTTATTACAGAGTATTGAGTAGAGTTCCCTGTGCTATTCAGTAGGTCCTTGTTAGTTATCTATTTTATACATAGTAGTGTGTATAGGTCAATCCCAATCTCCAAATTTATCCCTCCCAAATTTTTAAAAATAATAATAATGACCCTCCCTCTTCCTCAAGGAAATGTACTGCCATTCAGCACAACAGTGTCTTAAAAACCATACAAGTCTACAATGGCAATGATGTGAAGGGCACCCCTGGAGTTAGGTGAGGTTTTCAACCTGTGAGTTGTAATCACGAGTCCTGGGCTGGGGAGGGAGAGGAAAGAACCATGGAGCTAGCTGACATCTGTGATGATCAGGGACATTTTACAGTCATCTCTGAAGAACTTGGACTTGTTCTTGGTTTGCAATAATCCACACACAGGCTAAATGCTGAAGCTCTTTCCTTTTGAGCACAATATCAGGGATGGAGATGCATACCCAGCATCAGCACCCAGCACAGCTCATTAAAATATTAAAATAGAGGAAACTGAGAGTAGACAGGGCTGTCTAAGTGAATGCTGTTCACAACTTTTACATGCTAACTTGTATTTTTCAAATTTAGTGTTTGACTAGAATTGGGTCATATGTGTAAAAATTGTCTTTTTTTTTTTTAAGGACAATGGAAACAAATGACTTGAAAGAAATTGTCTAATGGCTCCACACTGTTCTTATCTCTCAGATTTAAAAAAACAATCCCTTTATCTGTGATAGAGATAGCACTGAATTATTAAATCATTATCCTACTCCTTAGCCATTCTTTAATTTTTCCCAAGATAGAAGGTATATTTCTTTTACAGTTAGGTTGGAAATAACCAGGGTATGTGCTGTTTAAGTTATTGACCATCACTTGTTACTGTATGTGCAATATTTTAAGTGCAAGTGTATATGAGTGCAGTTACCTCTGAATTGAACTCTACAAAGTAAGGTGGCACTCTGGATTTTTTCCCCAACAATTTCCCATTATGCTCGACAAAACTCCAACCAAATGCAAACCTCAGTCTCATTTGTACTGAAAATATGTGTCTAATCACCAAGAAGCCAAGCATTTATCAGGATAATCCTTCCAAAATCATCAACTTTAATGGTATCCAGACGGCTTTTCTGGAGAGGGCTCATTAGTTTAAAAAAACAAAATTCTCAAAATGTCAATGTTCTGTGGCTTTACTTAGAGAGTTAAAAACATAAACAGAGTTCCCTGCCTTCCTGTTTAATAGCCATTTTCTGCCTATATACTGCTTTGAAAAATAGTCAAGCAAATGTAAAGAAGATAAATACCAAGCATAAACAAAATACCACCAAAGGGGATAGGTTGTACGCATAAAAATGAGTAACTTCAGAGCTGCAGATTAAGAAACTGAATATCTTGGTGTTTAAAATTAGAATGGCTCCCCAAAGAATTGATAATGTCCCATTTAAGAAAAGAAATGTTTTCAAATCACTCCGCTGGCTAGAGAAGTCTGAATCAAAGTCAGAAATTAATAAAAAGATGCAGACAGAGACCCCCAGTCATAAATAACAGAGCCGATTTGTACGCTTATAAAAAGCCTGCAAGGCCTGGTGGTGTCTATAATCCTAAGGGCAAAAAATTTAATAAGATGCAAGAAGAAAATAGAAAAAATAGAAATGAATGTACTTGGTGGAAACGCTATTGTATTCTTGTGACACAATAACTTGTTTTCTGGAAAAGTAATTCTTCCATTGAGCCCAGGCAGGCACTGTGTTCATTGTAAAGTTGTATATTCAGACCTGTAGTCTGAAGGGTTTGCCTGTGTTTAAAGCTCAGTGCTACCCCAGGCTCATTAGAGTACAAGGACAAAGCTCTATCATATTACTGCTTCAACACCACTCAGAACTTTGGGGTAGTTTTCAGTGGCTTCAAGTACTTAGATTGTCAGCAGTGCAGGAAATAGAAAGTAGAATATTGAATGGGTGAGGTATATACATCAAATGTGCTGGAATGTATAGATGGAGATAAGGATCCTAGTCGAACACCCTGTTACAGTGAAGTCGGAGCAGAACAGTTCCAGGGTAAAGACAGATGTGGGGTAAATTGAGCTGCAATGCACTGCTTGCAAAAATTAGAGCAGTCTGGGTCTCATTCAAGATCAAAGGGTTCTTTTCTAGACTCTATATCAGGAACAGGCCTCTGCTATGGGTGGCAGAATGATAAGGGAACGTAATCACAGCCATAAAATCTTTAGTGTAGAGACAGGGATAGCAGAGGAAAAGCATCAATTCAGGTCTGTTTCGACAACAAGATGGCATCATTCTACAAGTGGTTTTATTGTTGTTGTTTTGTTTTGTTTTTAAAATTCTGGGCCAACTCAATGTTTTGACTGACATGCTTGCTCTTTGTGGGAAGCTGCTTATCAGGATGGGGGCAGCGTTGGCTGGGGGTGAAGGTAGGAAGGAGAGAGTGTAGTCAGGAGGAGAAGTGGGAAGAAGTCGGGTAAGGACTATATCCAGTCAAAACAACTCACTCCTGCTGTGATAACTCAATTTGTTTCTTACGTATTTATTTTGGGAATAAATAATACCCATAGATAAGGAGAACATTGAAAGGTACCAGAAGCCGTATGGTGAAAACTCGGTCCCCCTCCAGCCCACCTACCCAGGCTCCTCTTCCAGTGGGAACCACCATGACTCTCCCTTGCCTTGCAGATATTTCAATGCACAAGTCCAAACTCTGTTTCGATATTAAATAAAAACAGGCCTCCACCCCCTCAGTTCCCCTCCCCAGGACGTCTATCTATCTTAGGGTCTTCAATAGATGGACTCCGGACACCAGGCGTTTTGTTTTGTTTTGTTTTGTTTTGTTTTAAGGGGCAGGATTATTACTTAATGATAATGACATATTTTACACATTGTCGTCTGCTGATGTTTAAAAGATAAGAAGAAATTTGTCTAGGCAGATGCCTGAGGCCCTCGGAGGACACCGGGAGACCCTGCCAAAATGCTTCCAAACTGAATAGTCGTTGGGCTGCCAGATAATTCAGAAACTATTTGTATGAGCTGTTTATCAAATTATTAACCGCACAGATGTTGTTTGGCTGAAGAGCAGCTGAATCCCCTTTCTGGCAGCCGCGGAGACAAAGGTCTCCAGGAATAATTGGAGATGTGCATGGAATATTAAATTAATTTACTGCTCTTAATTCTTATGCAAATTCTGACCTCCGATGGCGCCTATCAATTACCCCGCGCGCAGTGAAAGCTGAGGCGACAGTTTCTTTTCTTCTCTTTCCTTTTTTTTTTTTTTTAAGAACTCGAAAAAGGAAATATTTGCAATAAGCAGGCGGTAGGAGCACCGCGTAACTGGAATTATTTAATTGAATCTCCAAGTTTTCAGGGTTGTCGGTAGGGGATATAACCCCAGGACTCGGGGGAGAGGGCGGGAGGGGTGCGGAGGGCGCAGGAATTTGTGGGTTTGACTGCACACCTGTGGACCGCGGGAAATGCGGCAATGAGCAGAGACGAGTGTTGGAAAAGGAACCATCGGCCTGCAGGCGGACGCGGGCCTTCGCGACTCTGCGAGTTCAGCATCAATGCGCGATTCCGTGTCAGCCCCGCGCGCTTCGCAAACCCGGGTCAGGCTTGGAAGCACCTTTGCGCCGCTCTCCTGGACCGCTGCCTGCAAGGTCTGCATCTGAGCTCTGGCTTCCTTTTACTTATCTTTAAAGGGTTTTAACCCGTCTCTAACCCCCAACCAAAAAAACCAAAACAAGCCAACCAACCAAAACAAACAAAACCAGATTTTATTCCTTGCTTGAAAAAACAAACCACCACGATGCGCGCGCACGTCCAGGTCCTGCTGAAATCCCGGGTGGGCCGAAATGCATTTAATTGTCTCCTGCGTGGCGAAGTGACACCTACTCTTCTCTCTGAATTGAGCAAACGCCCGGGCTTTGTCTGCGCTTGTGGCTTCGGCTCTGTGCGGCTTCTGCGCTTCGGTGGTGGGCTGTAAAATTGGGGTCTCTAAGTCTTTCATCATCTTTCTAATAAGGAAAACCAAATCGGGCGCATAATGTCTTCGGCCCCGGCTCGACCTCCCCAGGACCTCGGCAGCCCGACGATGTCGCCAGCGGCCCGCGGCGCAGTCACGACGCGACGCCTTTCAGCTCCTTGCGGCCCCCACAAAAGCCAGACAACAATATCAATTAATCATGCAGCCGGCAAACAAGGAGATTTATCCCGCGACAAACAGCCCCACCGAGAGCCGCTGAATGGGCGTGATTAGCATGTGAAAAGGCGAGCAAAACTCCGCGGTTCAACAGCTAAAGAGCAATTTGATGGGGCTGGGATGGGGAAATTACTTGATTAGCGTCCTTCGGAGGAGAGCACAGTTCCAGCCCCTCGGCCCGGAATCCGAAGGGAAACAAAACGCGCTGGTAAACGCGGCGACCTGGAGGGAGAGCGCGCGAGGGAGGGGAGCGCGGGGGCCGGCACTGCGGCTGTGAACCCGGATGGGGCGGGAGGGGCGAGAAGATGATCTGCTGGCCACGGCCAACGCCCGAGGCCAGAGCCAACACGAGCCGCGACAACTGCTTCTCACTGCCCTCACCTTGGGCTCCCAGGCCGGGACAGGGCGGACTCAGACATTCCCCACCCGGGGCTGGAGCTCGACTTTTCCGCGCTGCCCCTGCTCGGGTCCGAAAGAGGTGCATGCGGAGGGAAAGGCCCACCCACGGCGTCCCACGAGTCCCCTGCGGGGGCCTCAGGGGCGCAGCCCGCCCGGCAGCAGCCTCCGCCAGCTCTAGGGCTCCGGACCCCGGGTCGGAGTCGCGAAGACTGCGATGCGGCCGTTCCACCCGCAGCTCTGCGGTTCCATTCCCGCGGGCAGAGAAGATTGGAGCCAGTCAAGACTGTTTTCCGGCTGCTTCGAGTTTAATCACCTTGTTGCTGCCTGCTCGAAAGGCTGTCGCGTTTGGGCGTGATTTCTGATGGGAAAAGCGTTCCTTGGCTGCATCCCCTCGGGGAGGAGGTGGGGAGCTGGGGCAGAGTGCCACGCGGAGTGAGGGCGCTAGGGTCTAGGTGGAGGGACCCGGATGGAGCAGGACCCGGGGCTCTCCCTGGGTTCGGGCGGGCAGCCCCGGGCCTGCCCCGGATCCGCACACGCAGCGCCAGAGCTGGCGGCTTGGGCCGCTGAGCGTCGCGGCCTCCTCCCAGAGGAGGCCCGGAGTTTGGCTCGTGTACACTCGGGCCTTTGGGCGGCGCTTTTATTTTTTGGGGAGATGGGTGACTGGGTGAAACGCTAAAGAGCAAGGGCAGCTCAGGGTTCGCCGGACTCAGGCCCCCAGTACGCCGTCTAGGGTGGGCGCCCACGCTTACCCCTCAACCCCCGCTCGGCTCCGGAGCTAAAGTCTGCGCCAACCCCAGCCTTGGGAACTTAGTTTCCGCTCTCTGGGCGCCCATAACTTTCCCTCTGGACGCATGCCCACAAGCCCCTGCTCCCTGGCTCCTCCCAGCGCCAGGGAAGGGAAAAGCCAACCCCCCCCCAACCCCGTCCCCAGTCCCCAAATACCCAGACTAACTCCCTCTCCGTCTCAGGACCTAAAAGGGTCCTTTCATCTCACGCCCCAGATCTGAGTATACAGATGTTTTCGGGATGCGGCCTTCAATTTTCCTGGGGGCAGGAGAATCTAATTCGGCCTTCGTGAAGTACACTAACACAAAGGTAATAAAGACTTCAACAGGCAGATTCGCCAAGGCCGCGGCCGTCTTAAATTCACCCTGCCCCTTGGCACAAATGAACTAAGCATCAAGGAGTCAAATCTTGTTTTATATAAAGGGGGGGCGGATCGCCCCCATCAAGCTGAACAACTGTCACCCAGTTGAACAGGGTGTCAAGCCGCAGTTCGTGGCCAACTTGAAAAAGCTCAATTCTTTCTGAAAAGTCTCCGGCGGTGGGCGTGCAGCGAACTGCAGCTCGCCCCCTCCTCCCTTTCTCCTTCGCCCTCTACCTCTCTCCCTTGACTCCGCGCTGAAGCTACAGTGAAGCCCCTTCCTCTTTCTGTCCCCAGTCGGACCCCGCGAGCCACGGCTTCTGGCTGAGGTCAGAGAGGGGCGCTGCGGCCCGCAGGCCTGGAGGGCGCAAGAGGGAGTAGGGGGCGGCGGCAGTGGCAGCTCCAGCGAGGAACCGAGGACCCGCGAAGCTGAGGGCTCACACCCGGACGCGGAGCCCCAGACGCCCGACGGTCTCCAAGCACGTCTGCCGGACAGGGAGCGCGGCGGGACACGCGGAAATCTGTGCCTTGCGCCCCTGCCCATCTTTTTCCGCCCGACTCTAACGCGACGCGTGGCCCGAAGCGCTTTCTCTGGACGGCTAGGGCGGTGCATTTTAATTCCAAAGCCAAGAGGTTGAACCGTCTCTAAGTTGGCGGGCGGAGGGGGCGGTAGCTTGAAACTGCGTGGCTGAATGCCTTTGCCTGCGGGGTAGCAGAGCTGTTCCCACCAATAGCGACGGCTTCGGGCTGGCTTTGTAGTTATTTTTGCGAGTTCTGCCCGGTGCCCATCACATTGCCCTGAAAAGCAAGAGGCCGCTGCAATTTATTCCGATGGGCGTTTTTTAAGAAGCTGGCAATTTGAACCGGCTGGGTGTTATTTAGTGCAATATGAAATCAAATGATCCTATTTCTCAAATAACAGTGTCTGTGAGGAGAAGTGAATCCTCTGAAAGGGTAATTGTCTGCTGATAGTGTTTCCCATTACACCCGATCTTGGCCTAAATGGTGTTCGACAGCGGGGCTGAGAGCGAGGGGTGAAATGAACGCGCGAGCTCGCCCTCGGGAGGCAGCGAATCTGCCGCTCGGCTCGTGTCCTGGCACGTTGGGCTGGCAATGCCACCCGATGCGCCACCGACTTCGACGTCATTTTGCAGGTGGCCGACATCATTAGACACGAGTGATCTTGTGGATGAAAGAATAAAAGGAATTCTTCCTTCTCTCGCAACTTTGGGAGTCGTTAGAAATTGGAGACTGCACTCTTCTTCACAGCGTCCTGGCGTCATTTAGTCAGACAACAGATTAATGATAATCTGCGAAATAAAACCTAGCTTAGCCCCCCTCATCCTCCCGTGTTAATATTGAGAACGCGGAGTCTTTCCTTCCAAGGACACATTTGTGCCTAGGATCTTCCCAGTCCTGTTTTCAGAACGCAAACTTAATTCCCAGGGAAAATACTGGGTCCAGGAGTTGCCTGTTATTCCCACGGCATGTGGCACATTTGGGAGGAAAAAGTTGGCCCCGAGCTTTTAAATTGTCCTCCATAGGCCCAGCCGCTGTTTTTAGTGACAGCCAGATATAGGGGTTCAGCTTATGTCTGAGAGAAGCACGGACGAGAAGCAAATTTAAGGAATGATTTTATGAACAGCGTAAAATCTTATGAAAGCGGCAGTCCGCAGCCTCCGCGTCTGGCCTCGGGGTGTGTGGGCTCCCGGGGTGGAGCGCCAGGGCGCACACTGATGATACCTGGGGCCACCTCTCTGCGGAATCATTCCCGGTGGCAGAGACGCGCAAGCAGCAGCCTTGCCCATAAATCCTTTTTACTTATTATGCAGGCCCCACGAGGGGAGCGGCCTCCTCTGTAGAGCCTGTGAGCCTGGACACAGAGGCTTCGTCCGGACCAATCTCACCCGGGAGAAAGGCAGCCCCAGAGCCACACTCGGGCCAAGGACGAGATAAGGCTTCTGGTCGATTCCTCCGCACACACACCCCTTCAAATTTTTTTCTTACGCGGGATTTTTTGTGTTCCGAATATCCTGGAGTTGTAGGTACAGCATACACTGTACTAATTGAGGCATTTCAGGCTGAGCCTACTAGAACCAATTCGTGGCTTGTTGTTGCTCTAGCTAGGCAGTTTTATTTTAGTTTTTAATATTCTCTTGGAGTGTTTTGAGACAAAATATTTCTTTTCTTTTTTTCCCCATCCTATGACCTCTGTTTACAAGTCCATTTGGTCGTTCGTGATTTCCCCTCTTTCTTGGCGCTGCTTCCACGTAATCTAGAGAAGCCGAGGAAGGATGGTAATTCCCGCAAGTCGGAAGGAACCACGCCGAGGACGCTTCTATCCCTTTCACGGAGGCACATTCTGCCACCGCACCTGGAGTCCAAGGCACAGGACACTAGGCGGCCGCTCCTGGAGCAATCTGGGGCCTCTCTGGCTGAAGGAAAGCGGGATAGCCTGGGTTCAGCCCGCGGCGTCCGCTCCAGGATTCGTCGCCTGCCTGAAAATCCAGCCGGCATCGGTCCTCCTGCCAGGCCCGGGGCACGGCCTGGACGCCCGGCCCTCCAGAGCCCGGTGGTGGTGCTTATTCCTCGCACGCTCCTGCTCGGCGTCCGTACCGCCCGGGATGCCGTTCCCGAGGGGCTTCTGGGGACATCTCGCCTCTCGAGGCCCTCCTCTGGCTAAACTTTAAGCCCCGCGATGCAATCAGGAAGTGAGAGACCACGCTTCCTCTGCCCTCGAGTGGCCTCTCGGGGTCTCCGCGCAGCCCCGCCGCTCTGCCCTGCAGCACAAGCAGCCGCCGGACTGGCTCGGGGCAGCCGGGGCGGCGGCAACAACGCGAGGACAGCGGACCCCTTCCCCCCGCGCAGGCCAACGCGGGGCGATCGCCTCCAAACCTGCGCTCCCACTTCTCCCGGAGGAAGGGGGCCACGCCCGAGCCTGTCCACGGGCTTTTAAGGAGAAGGAAGTGACAGTGAGGAGTCCTCCAGTAACCACGAAAGGGCCTAGATCACATTCCCTCACCTCCTCCCCAGTAAATGAAGCTGGGAACCCCGGAGATGGACCACGCGTTTTTGTCAACCTCGCTGCGCTCTCCCGGGGCTGCAGGCTCCTGCGCGGCTTGAGAGTCCCTCTCTCCTCCTGGACTTGCCTGGACCCAGGGGGCACGGACCCCGCCCCACACGGGACGGGGCTGGGGGCCTCGGCTGGGGGAGAGAGGGGACTTGGATGGCTCAAACCTGCCGCCACCTCCCCGCCTTCAGGGAAACCCTCTCAAAGTCCAGGCCCGGGGGAGGGGGCGGGAGGAAACCCCGCGATGCCAGGCCTCACTCCCCTTTTTCCCAGGGGTCCCGGGGTCCCAGGGACTCCCTAGGTCCCTGTGGCCGAGAGGCGGGGAGTTAAGAAAGATATCTCCTCTTGCCGGGGACCATCTCCCGGCCCCTCCGCGCCTTTGCCGGGGAAGAGCCGGCCGCTTGCCCAGTTCTGCGGCTCAGACCCGAGCGGTCCGGAGCGCACACTCCCCTCCCCTCCGCGAGCGAGCCAACCTTCCCCCAACCCCGCCCCGCCCCGCCCCGCCCCGCCGCGCTCCGCTCCTAGACCCACTAACCTTGCGAAGGCGCGGAGCCGCTGCTCGCCCGACCTCGCTGGGCTCTGCGCGGAGGATGAGCGCGGCTTTGCGCGTGCTGGCTCTGCGGCGTAGGCCCATACTCCCCTCCCCCACGCCTTATAATTTAATCACACGCGATATTAAATTATCAAGCCGCTCATTAATCATCGTGCGAGTTACTGGGACTCAACACGCCTCCGCGAGTTTTGACAGCCCAGACCAGTTCGCGGGGTCGGAGTGTGTCTGGGTTTGGGGAACGAGGGGGGGTGTCGAACCACTCGAGAAATACTACGAGCCCCACGCGGGCTGTCGGGGCCTCTTGCCTGGAAAAAGGTTTGAAAAAGAGCGGGCTGGGCTTCTGAGTTTGGTCTAGGCTAGGGTTTGTTAAAAGCCCAGGCGCATCCCTCCCGGGCCCCTTTCCCGAAGATCTGGATTTTGATCACGACGATTAAGACAGCCAGCGGCGTATCAATCAACAGCATCTTAATTTGCAGTTTTTCCGGAGGGTGAATTTGACCTGAATTAGTGTATCTTCATTACCCACTTTGGACGGTATGAAATTAATGCGTTTGAAATACAGATGAAATCGTATCACTGAAGTCATTTCAAAGAACAACTTTTTCCCAACTCAAAGGGAGCTCTCTTGCCTTTTGCATACTACAGATGCGAAGACAGGAAAATAAAGGATTTTTTAAATTAAATCCTTAATGTGAGGTTTTCTTTTTAAAAATAATCCATGTTTTTCACTCTAAAGTTTTTACAAACTGGTTTTATTTTCTAGTTTTCCTCCCCTTTCCCTATTTCTAGTAGATGGATGTTTTAAAAGAATAAACCAATTAAATGAGAGTTCATATGATTTGATTCCATACAATGAAGAAAAAAAGTGCTCATTAAAAGTTGTCCCAGTGGGGCTTCCCTGGTGGCGCAGTGGTTGCGAGATCGCCTGCCGATGCAGGGGACACGGGTTCGTGCCCCGGTCCGGGAAGATCCCACATGCCACGGAGCGGCTGGGCCCGTGAGCCATGGCCGCTGAGCCTGCGCGTCCGGAGCCTGTGCTCCGCAACGGGAGAGCCACAACACTGAGAGGCCCGCGTAACGCAAAAAAAAAAAAAAAAAAGTTGTCCTAGTGGCACAAAAGAGGGTAATTAGTTCTTAGCGTTCAGGACCTCACACATCAGGAGAACAATAACCAAAAGAGCAATAAAACAATAAGCAAAAAAATAAACACCCCCCTCTAGAGGGGGTGATGTAGGTAAGAATCTGTCAACCAACATTCTTTAAATATCCAGTTTGAAATTAGTCTTGAAAGAAATGTAATTCCCAAATGAAGTCCTTCCCCACGTTAGCATAAGCTAAGGCAAGTGTGTATCAAGAGAAGGCCAGCTCCTGTAGGAAATGGCTGTGAATTTAGATAAGTTGGCAAAGTTTTCTAAACAAATCTTAGAGAAATGAAATTACTTCCCTTTTAAAAATATAAAAACAAATGTCAAACCCAGGGCACGGTCAAAATCCTTAGCAGGTAAATTGCGTTTCACCTTTTCCACCAGAAAGTGTAATCAATTTAATAAGCAAATAAGTACATACATCTTGACCCTATGGTCAAGATGCTTTACCACAGAATATTATCGATATTATTAAATGTGTCCAAGACCTTTCTTGAGATATTTTGTCTCCTATTAATATGTTGTCTGCATTTTTCTACCCTACCAACACAAAGAGATAGGTATCAAAAACTCAACACACACACACACACACACACACACACACACACACACACACACTGCTAGGTGAAATACATAAATCCTAAAGAAGGTAGAAAGGGGAAAAAATACCATAATATGGTGTGATTTCTTTAAAATAAACCAACAGAGGAAAAAACTGTCTTGACTATCTTTATCCAGGCAGTTCATGCCTACCTATGTTCTGCAATAATAGGGACAATTGTTGTACAGACTGAGACATGGCTTTCTGTCCCAGGTGCTCTGTCTAGTTAGAGTGGGCCATTGGCAACTGCCTGCTGAAAATCAAATCTCAAGATTTGATTTTAAAACTGGAGACTTCAGCATAACCTGAAATGATCCCAACAGCGTGGACTGGTGGACTGGCCAATTGACTACTTCTGAAATGCAGAAGGAGGATCAAGAGTACGTGGGAGGGGCTTCCCTGGTGGCTTAGTGGTTGAGAGTCCGCTTGCCGATGCAGGGGACACGGATTCGTGCCCTGGTCCGGGAGGATCCCACATGCCGCGGAGCGGCTGGGCCCGTGAGCCATGGCCGCTGGGCCTGCGCGTCCGGAGCCTGTGCTCCGCGACGGGAGAGGCCGCGACAGTGAGAGGCCCGCGTACCGCAAAAAAAAAAAAAAAAAAAAAGTACGTGGGAGCTTGCAAAAAAAAAAAAAATTAAAACACGAACGTTTTCTTGAATGGACCCACCAGAAATTAGAAAAATGAATTCCTTCCATTCATTTGACTATTTTTCTTCATGAAACTGCTTTTGCAGACATCATCCCATTTGACTCTTTCAGGAATGCTGGAGGTGTGATTGCCTGGATGAGACCGGTTCATGCCCAATCCCACCCATTGTCCAGCTTCTGTGCATCCCCCAATTTCTTCAATCCGAATCATGCAGGGCAGTTGAACAGTTTCCTGCTGAGCAGAGTAGTGGATTATTATAGCCTTGTAATAAGTCTTGAAATCAGACTTACTTCTCCAACTTTCTTTTTTAGAGTTATTTGGACTATTCTAGGTCCTTTGCATTACCATATGAATTTTAGAATCAGCTTATCAATTTCTACAAAAAAAGCCTACTGGGATTGTGACTGAGATTCCACTGAATCTATAGATCAATTTGGGGAGAATTGACATCTTAACAACGTTGAGCCTCCTGACCCATATTTCTCTTCATTGATTTAGATCTTCTTTAATGTCTCTCAGCAATATACACAGTCTTCAGTGCATAGAACTTTCACATCTTTTGTCCGATTTTCCCTAAGTATTTCATATTTTTATTATAAAAGGTATTTTTTTTAATTTTGATTTCCTATTGTTTGTTGCTGGCATATAAAAATACAGTCATTTTTGTATATTGATCTTTTATCCTACAACCTTAATAAAGCTCACTTATTAGTCCTCCACAAGGCAGTAGAAACCAGAGGTCAGACACAGCTTTAGCCAGATGAGAGGACATTTGTCATGTAGATAACCATGGGTGGATCTCTATTTCTCTGTCAGCTGTAGGACCTTGAACAGGAGAATCAACCTCTCTGAGCCTCAGGATAATAATGCTTAACTTGCCACACTATCTTAAGATTGATGACCTCATGTGTGTTAAAGGGCACACATTCAGTGCCTGCCTCATGTTCTAGGCTCTCTATGAAAACTTCTTTCGTGCCCCCAAATGCTAAGCACCCTTTAGGCCCAGAGTAAGTGCTCGAAAAGTCCTTACTTATTCACCTATCAGGAAGTACTTTCCATTAAGGAGCCAAAGGCTAGGTTCTTAGCTAACGTATATGCTGTTTCTAAACATAGCAGAGTCTGTCAGAGTCCATTTCTCCTTGATTCAGCCTGGATGATACCTTCATGGTTTCTCTCCAGCCAAAGACATCCTGCGTCTCTCTGCCTGAGGGTGTTCTCTGGTCCATGGAAGATTGGAAACACTAGGCAGCTAACATCCCAGGGGCAACTCTTCATCCCGCCATCAGGATGATTTTGTTCTATTCTATACAGTCCCTTACAGGCTCCGTTGAATTGAGCCACACTTGCCCACAGTGATAACATGCTGATTAAAGTACCTATATCTGCCTCCTTCCCTCCCCTGTGTCACATCCTCTCTTTCTCAACCACTTCCTGGGGTCACCTCCTAAATAAACTACTCGAGCCCCCAAACCTTGTCTTGAGATCTGCTTTTGGGAATGGAACCAAGACAGGTCATTTGACAAATGATGAAGCTAACTAGAAGCAGAACTAGAGTTAGAACCCAGGTCTTCTGGCTCTAGAGTACATCCTCTAGTCCTACTGGATATGGAGTAATACACTTGATATAATGATGACCCGATATCAAGCAGTGTATACCTGGACACCAACAAGGCAGCACTGACTCCGCCATGCCTGTCTCCTAAGGCGGGTATTACCAAGTATGGGTCTGATTGTATGTGGTTACAACAGCTAACGATTGAAGTAGGGGTTCAGGTCACATCACTGAAGCCGAGGAGGGAAATTTTCTCTAAGATAATGGAATAGTAATGGTATGGGGTGTTAAAAAATCTAATGAAAACTGGGGAGAGGGGGTTTAAAGAGGGGAGCACATCTGGACGTATGACTTAATGATAGAAGTTTTTAAAAGTGCAGAGGTAGGTGTCAGCAGCCTCTCCTGAAGCATGTGTTTCCATATGCATGGCACACGCATGCATTTTGACCCATTAGCAGTTCTATAGTGGGGTGGCGCTCTGTTGTACCAGAAAGATGCCTATCCCAATGACATTATTAAGTCAATTTTTAGAAAGTAAATAGAAGTTACTGCATTAAATGACACCACTGTCAATATCATAGTGTACAAAATAAAAACAAGTCCATCAAGAGAGGACTGATTAAACTGCTTCATGTGACATCCATAAAATGAAACACTATATTGCTGCATATAGAATGAGGCAGAGTTATAGTCCTACATATACTGATACAGAAAGATCTCTAAGATAGGTTAAGCATAACACAAGGTGCGGAAATGTGTAAATATTACCATGTATATTTTAAGTGATACAATAGTTATAGATATAGAAATGTAGATGTAGAATAGTATGGAGTTTCCTTAAAAAGTAAAAGTAGAGCTACCATGACTTCCCTGGTGGCACAGTGGTTAAGAATCCACCTGTCAATGCAGGGAACACGGGTTCGAGCCCTGGTCGAGGAAGATCCCACATACCGTGGAGCAACTAAGCCCGTGCGCCACAACTACTGAGCCCACAAGCCACAACTACTGAAGCCCACGTGCCTAGAGCCTGTGCTCCACAACAAGAGAAGCCACTGCAATGAGAAGCCCGCGCACCACAACAAAGAGTAGCCAGCCCCGGCTTGCCACAACTAGAGAAAGCCTGCATGCAGCAACGAAGACCCAATGCAGCCAAAAATTAATTAATTAATTTTAAAAAGTTAAAAAAAAAAAAGTAGAGCTACCATATGATCCAGCAATCCCACTCCTGGGCATATATCTGAAAAAGACAAAAACTCTAATTCAAAAAGATACATGCATTCCAGTGTTCATTGAAGTACTATTTACAGTAGCCAAGACATGGAAGCACCCTAAATGTCCATCGACATATGAATGCATAAAGAAGATGTGATACATATACACAATGGAATATTACTTAGCCATAAAAAAGAATGAAAGAATGCCATTTACAGCAGCATGGATGGACCTAGAGATTATCATACTAAGTGAAGTAAGTCTGACAGAGAAAGACAAATGTCATATGATATCACTTATATGTGGAATATAAAAAAATGATACAGATGAGTTTATTTACAAAGCAAAATAGACTCACAGACACAGAAAACACTCTTATGGTTATCAAAGGTTAATGGGGGGGAAGGGAGGGATCAATTAGGAGTTTGGGATCAACAGATACACACTAATATATATAAAATAGATAAACAACAAGGACCTACTGTATAGCACAAGGAACTATATTCAATATCTTGCAATAACCTATAATAGAAAAGAATCTGATAAAGAATAGATATACATTTATATGTATAACTGAATCACTTTGCTGTACACCTGAAACTGATACAGCATTATAAATCAACTATACTTCAATAAAAAAGAAATGTAGAGATATTCATATACATATGGACATAGACTTATATATGTGCTCAGAATCACTCAGAAAAGTTACATAAGAAAATGGTAACTGGTTGCACACCAGGAAAAGAAGCTGGAAGCTGGTGGCAGTGATTAGAGGGATATTTTTACTGTATATCTTTTCCACAGAATTTTGCATGATGTATTGCTTTATAAGTAAATAATGAAATATATGAGAGCTTTCTTGGCAGCCAGCTACTGTAGAAAGAAGCCAGACCATTGAATGATGCAGGACCATGTGGACAGAGGTCCAGCCAATTGCTTTACCAAGGCCCAGATATAAGGGTGAAGCCCCCATGGACATTTTTCCAGCCTCAGCTGAGCTCCTGGTTGAATGCAGGCTAATATGTAATCCAGGTCACCTGGCTGAGCCCATCCAGCCCATAGGTTCATGAGAAACAGTAAATCATTTTTGTTTGAAGACACTGAAATACAAGCACAGGCACACATAGATACACACACACAGGAAAATAGAAAGGAAAGAAATATATGAGGGAAAAAAAGAGAAAGAAATATTAAATGCAGAAGGATGATTTTTCCCAAGTAGAATCCCAAGGTAAGTAGGAGACACATTTTGGGTCACTCCTGTTGCTGCTAACTGCTAGCAAGTAGTTCACTGTGGACCCAATCCAGTCCCGGGTGAGGCTATCCTACAGTAGGGATCCAGGGATGTAGTAGAAAGCACATAGATTTAAATCCTCAGTGAGTTCCTTAACCACAAGGCTCAATGAAACTGTGATAATAATATACATTTTACAGAGCTCTTGTGAGGCTTGAAGATGACTCCCACAAATGATCCTATGGCTGAAAGACAGTGGGTATATAATAATCACTGACTTCTTCAACAAGTACCATTCTGCCTCAGCTGTATCAGTTATCTAATGCTGCATAACAAATCAGCCCAAAACTTAGTGACTTAAAATTAAAAGGACCATTTATTATCTCATGGTTCTGTGGGTCAGAATTCAAGAGCAGCTTGGCCGGCCCATTCTCTCTGGAGGTCTCTCACGAGGTTGCAGTCAGATGTTGGCTAGAGCTGCAGTCATCAGGAGTGGGGACAGTGCTGGAGGACCCATTTCCACTCCCTCACATGGTGGTAAGGTGACACTGGCAGTTCGAGGGGGGGCCCAGTTACCCTCCAGTGGCCCTTCTTCAGGACAGCTTGGGCTTCCTCACAATATAGTGGCTGGTTTACTTCACAGTGAGCCATCTTTGGATGTCACACACCATCACACACGTTAGCCCTGATTCAATGGGAAGGGACTGCACATGAGCATGAATTCCTGATGGAAAGGAACACGGGGGGGCTGTCATGGGCTGAGTTGTGTCCCCCAAAACTCATATGTTGAAGCCTTAATCCCCGGTACCTCAGAATGTGACTATATTTGGAGACAGGCCCCTTAAAGAGGTGACTGAGGTAAAATGAGGTCACTATGATGGGTGGGGCTAATCCAAAATGACGGGTGTCCTTATAAAAAGGGAGATTGGAACACAGACGTGCACAGAGGGAAAACCATGCAAAGACACAGGGAGACCATGGCGTCTCTGCAAGCCAAGGAGACAGGTTTCAGAAGAAACCAGCCCTGCCTAAACCTTGATCTCTTCTAGGCTCCAGAACTGTGAGAAAAGAAATTTCTGTTCTTTAAGCCACCGAGTCTGTGGAACTTTGTTATGAGAGCTGGAGCAGCTAATACAGGGGCCACCGTAGAAGTCAGCTTCCACACTCACCATCCTAACATACGGAGAAAATAATGTCTTCTTCAGACACAATGCTACATATCGTGTAATTGTATTCATATAAGATTTCCACAGGCAAATCCACAGAGACAGAAAGTAGATTGGTGGTAGCCAGGGACCAGGGGTGCCCATAGGAAGGGAGAGTGACTGCTAATGGGTAGAGAGTTTCTTTGGAGGGTGATAAAATGTTCTAGAATTAGATAGTTGTGATGGTTGCACAACTTTGTGGATATACTAAAAACCACCGAACTGTACCATTTAAAAGGGTGAATTTTATGAACTGTGAACTATACCTCAAGTTTTTTGGTTGCTTTGGGTTTCTTTTTCTTTTTCTTTTTTATTACTATTTTTTTATTGAAGTATAGTTGATTTACAATGTGCCAGTCTCTGTTGTACAGCAAAGTGACTCAGTTATACACCTATATACATTCTTTTCTTATATTCTTTTTCATTATGGTTTATCACAGGATATTGAATATAGTTCCTTGTTCTAATATACCTTAATTTTTTTTAATGGCTACATTGTCCTATCAGCCAGTATCTTGGAGTGGTCCTCTGGGATGGGTTCTAGTCCCAGAGCCGGGTTCTAGTCCCAGAGCCGAGCTGAAGAACGCCAAAGGAATAGATGTGTCTTTCTCTCTGCGGAAGAGTTACAGTTGAGTTGTGGTAACAAACCATGGCTTTAAAATACTCACGGTGCATTATTTAAAGAGCTGAAAAGATTGCAATTGAGTCTAACCCAAAAAAGTCCACCCTGGGGAGAAGTGGTGTCTGTCAGACCTCCACAGACCCGTTCCAGCTTCCGCTCCAGCTGCAGTGGCCCACCCTGGACAGGACATGGCCTCTTGTCCCTAAGTTTCCCTGTGCCAACAAACACTTGTCATGGTGAGAAGCTGGAGAAGATGGAGGGTTTGGGCTCTGTGTTGTCTGGTGGGGGTTATAACACCATGCCCACTCTTGTGAGCTGTGTGGTCTTGGCTGGATTGCTTAACCTTGATGTGCCCCAAACTCCTCATCTGGAAAGTGGGGATAGTACATGTAAAGAGCTGGGAAGAGCCTCCATTAATATGAACTATTTGATGCTATTTATTGATGCATGTGCACACGCACACCCCCAATAACAAAATGAACTTGTTGCCATTCCCCTTTGGTTACACTGCAAAGTCCTAGGAAATTAGGAGTGTTCCTTGTCCTCAGGGATGTGTGGGAACCACTTGCTCAATGAATGTTTTCTAAGGCCAGGCTTGTGCTAAGAGCTTCTCAAATGTTACCTCCTTCATACCTCACAATAACTCCATAAATAAAAATTTGTTACTCTGAGTTTAGAAATGAGAAAAATGAAGCATTTAAGATGTTAAGAAATGTGCTCAGAGCCACACAGCTGGTATAAGGCAGAGTTGGGATTTGAATTCAAGTCTTCTGATTCCCAAGTATGTGGTCTTTGGACAACGTGGTGCTGGGCACTCCCTTCCGTGGCCTGGATTTCTACTCCTGAGGGGTGATGGGCTGGGATCCCTCCTACATCCAGGTTAGACACAAAAGGATGAAACTGACTCTCGGGTTGAGGTTCCCAGCTGAATGTCACCTGCTGTGTCATCAGCCATGAGTTCAGGTGACTGGACCCCTCTGAGTTGGCGTGTGAGTGCAGAGCCAGCAGGGTTGATAAAGATGGAGAGGAAGCTTGGGAAATGGCTTTGAGAGCTAGAGAGCTAGAGACAAATAGTCCGAAGCAGAACGTGGGCCTTTACCTCTAATGACTCTCCCCATCTCCCAAAGGGATATTGTTCTTGCCTTCTAAGAAGTGACACCAGCTTATATTTATTGAGGGCTAACTACCAGACATGATTCTACGAGCATCACACAGACTACCACATTTAATCCTCTCAACAAGCCTAAGAGGAAGGTACTATTACCATCACCATTTTGCAGATGAGGCATTTGAGGCACAGCAAGGTTAAGTAATCTGCCCAAGGTCACACAGCTTGCAAGAGGAAGTGGTAGTATACCACACAGAGGAGGACCCGAGCCTGAATCCTCAGCCTCTGTATTCTACCTCTTCTCTAGGACACATGGCAAGTGGTTATTGACTCCGGGAGCGTGTTCTGTGTGGCAGTCACCATCCAGGTACCCCAGGGATGACTGAAGCCAACATTTCTACAAAGACACATGCCGTGGATAATTGTAGATGATGTGAAAAGTAGAAGTTCTACATCCGGTGCCCTGTCACCTGGTAAACACAAACACACAGCCATCAAATTCAATGGTATTTATTACGCAAAACCCTTTGGTTTCAACCTGCCTGCAAGTTTTAAGAGCAGGTCTAGAGCATCCCTTTGTTTCCAATCCTTGTAGTTAGGAGTACTCGTTGAACCCTGATGAGAAGTGCATGCAAGTGGCAAACAATTATGAAATCCACCAAATGATTTTTGAGGAGAATCTCAGCATTCAGATTGTTCACACGTGACGTCAACACCTACAAGGATGCAGGGCTGCTACTCCTGCACCCAGGGATCTGGGACATACCTGGCCAGGTGGAACCAAGCCACCACCCAGTCCTGCAGGGAGAAGAGTGTAGAATTTGGTGCTCTTAAGTCTAATGCCTCTGAGGATTCCATTCAATAATGGGAGAATCCTGGAGACCTCACAGAAGCACAAATTCAAGGGCTTCAGGGAAATCATGGGCACATGGAAGCTGTGGGGCAGAGCGAGTCCATCTCCTTTAAGAACCGAATCTCTAGCAGATCCATTCAATGACTCTGTTATTCTATTTTTCAGCTGTTATTTAGCTTTCATATATCTCGCATATTTTAGAGATCCACACGTTAATTGTTGGTTTACATGATATGAAGTCATATGAGGAAATCTATGTTTTCACTTTATTTATTGGAATTTGCATCCTATTCTTATTGTTTTAAATTAGCTATCACAAATGCCTTAGAGCAAAATGCTCTTAGTAACCTCTTGCCTTCCTGTATTAATTAGTCAGGCTTCTCCAGAGAAACAGAAACAGTATGATAGATAGATACATAGATAGATAGATAGATAGATAGATAGATAGATAGATAGATAGATAGATATACAGACATACCTCATTGTTCTGTGCTTCACTTTATTGCACTTCACAGATACTGAGTTTTTTGCAAATTGAAGGTTTGTGGCAACCCTGCCCCGAGCAAGTCCATCGGTGCCATTTTCCCATGAGTACTTGCTCACTTCATGTCTCTGTGTCACATTTTGGTAATTCTCTCAATATTTCAAACTTTTAAATTATTATATTTGTTATGGTGATCTGTGATCAGTGTTCTTTCATGTTGCTATTTCAAAAAATTATGACTCACTGAAGGCTCAGATGAGGGTTAGCACTCTTTTTGGCAATAAGATATTTTTAATTAAGGTATGTACTTTTTTTAGACATAAGGCTATTGCACACTTAATAGACTGCAGTACAGTGTAAACATAACTTTTATATTCACTGGGAAACCAGAAAATTTGTGACTCGCCTTACTGCAATATTTGCTTTATTGAGGTTGTCTGAACGGAACCCATAATATATCTCCAAGGTACACTTAAATCTATATCTGGACAGAGAGAGAGAGATTGATTTATTATGAGGAATTGGCCTATGCAGCTGTGGGGACCAGCAAGAGTCAAGTCCATTGGGCAGGTCTGCAGGCTGGACATTTCAGTGAGAGATGCTGCTGCTGTCTGGAGTCTGAACACCGGCAGTTTGGAGGCAGAATTCCTTTTTCTTCTGGGGACTTCAGTCTTTTCTCTGAAGGCCTTCAACTGATTTGATGAGGCCCACCCACATTATGCAGAGCAATCTGCTTTACTCAAACTCTAGTGATTGAAATCTAAAAAATACCTTCACAGCAACTTCTAGACTGGTATGTGACCAAACAACTGGGCACCATGGCCTAAGCAAGTTGACACATAAAATGAACAATCACACCTCTCCTCCTGATCACTATAACCTCCCACCAATGATGGTATCTCACCTTCTAGTTCCTGCTTTCCACTTCCTGGTGACTCATGACCTCCTCCTCTCCCCCACCATGCTTAACCATCTTTCTACTTTATCTCTAGAGCTTCACTGTTCAACACAGGAGTCAGTAGATACATGTCCTCTACAATTGTAATTTTAACAAGTTAAAATAAAATGAAATTTAAAATTCAATTCCAGGGTTGCGGTAGCTACATTAAAGTGCTCAACAGTCACATGTGGCTTGTGGCTACCATACTGGACAGCACAGAGTAGAACATTTCCATCATTGCTGAAGGTTCCAGTGGACAGAGGTGATCTAGATGTTTCTTCACTATAGCTTTGCCTTTGCTATCTAGGCCTCTCTCCTCAGACCTTGACTCTGAATCTCAGAGCTCCAGGTTTGCAGTCTCCTTGACCATCTGGATAGTCATATATATCCTCATTGAGAATGTTGCAAAAAGATAGTTTGATGCATTTGTGTAATTCTTACATGGAATGCTTGTGTATTGCTCAGGATAAGTAATGTTAGCTGCTGAAACAAACAACTCCAAAAGATCAGTGACTCAACACAATAAAGGTTTATTTCTTGCCCAAGTTACAGTCCTGTACTCTTTACAGCCATTCACTCTTCTTCCAGGGCCTCAGTGTTCTCCACTGGGTCCTCTGCATCCAGCTGGCCACCTAATGAAAAGTGGGGAAGACAGTACAGGATGTTCAGGGGCCAGGTCTGGAAGTGGCTGCGTCACTTCTGCTCACATTTCATTGCCCAGCCTGGGTCAAACAGACCCATCTCACTGCTAAAAATGTAATCTTTCCAAGGGCCAAGGAGGAAAATTAACAGAATGGTGAACACAAAATGCTGTATCACAGCATGTAGAAAAAAAGCATTCCTGGGTCAAGGGATACTATTACCCCCAACAATGAACTATGTATATGTAAAAACCCTTCTGGGTCACACAGTATATATGTTTATACATCTCATACAAGGAAAATAAAAAATATCAGTAACTATCAAATGATGAGTTTCAAGGCCATATAGAATGGAGGCTAAGAAAGGATGGACTTGGGAATTGGAAAAAGTCTGTTTGAATTCCAACACTACCACTAACTGGCCAAGAACACACTGGCAGTGTGATCTTAGGCCAGCTGCTTAAACTTGCAGGGCCCTCAGAGGACTCATGGGGTTTAAATGCGGCAGTAAATGCTTACCTTGGTGTAGACGCTCAGTGGCGGGTGGGGCTACATACACACATCCATGTGATGTCACGGCCTTTCCCCCACCTTCTCCTTTTGAGTCAGATCTACCTACAAACTGTGTAGTAATTGCAAAATGAAATACTTCCCGTGTTCATGTCTGTTATAGGTTGAATTGTGTAGTCCCCACAAACTCCCCCAATTCATATGTTGAAGTCCTAACTCCCAGTACCTCAGAATGTGACCTTCGTTGGAAGCAGGGTCATTGCAGATCTAATTAGTTAAGATGAGGTCATACTGGAGGAAGGTGGACCCCTAATCCAATATGACTGGTATCCTTATAAAAGGGGAAATCTGGAGACATACATGCACACAGGAGGAATGCCATGTGAAGATAAAGGCTGGGATTGAGTGAGGCATCTACTAAGCCTAGGAATGCAAAAGATGGCCAGCAAGCCACCAGAAGCTAGAGGAGAGGCATGCAATAGACTCTCCCTCACTGCTCTCAGAAGGAACCAATCCTGCCAACACATTGATCTCAGACTTTTGACCTCCAGAGCTATGAGACAATAAATTTCTGTTGTTTAAGCCACCCGGTTTGTGGTACTCTATCATGGCAGCCCTAGGAAACTAATATAATATCCAAGCAGTTATTGACTCATATACACAGAATTTAATCTTTAAATTGCAGGTGTTCACATTTTTGTAAAATGCTAATTTCAACATATTTCCAAAATCAATTTTCCATCCATTAATTCAACTGTTTTAGAGCTACAAAAACAGCAACTTCATAGGGGTCACCCTAAGATCCATATGAGTACCGGGATGAAACATTGGCTTTTCTTGCTGTTTGCTTAATGGGGCTGTTAGGGACCTATCTTTGGAACTAGGCTCATTAATATTACACAAATGATCGGTTGTATGACCTTAGCCAAGTCCCTTGTCTGCCCTGAACTCTTTTCCTCCTCTAAAAAATACGAGAGTGAGGCTACATTCCTTAACTAACTTCCAGCTAAGACATTCTTTGGCTTAAAAGAAACCTGGTCCATCTAGGAAGACTTGATGGCCTGCGGTCCAGGTGAGCTGAAAGCAGAACTGCTTACAGAAATCAGCTCTGCTAATATAAGGGGATTTAAGAACAATGTTAAAGGAGAGTGCACCAGCAAATTAAATATTCAAAGTGAAGAACTCTGAATTTATTAAAAGTCTGTCACCATTGAGAACACATAATTTTAGCATAAATACTCTAGAAATATTCATTTAATTTGCTAGGTGTTACTGTTAATAAATGGATCCTGCATCTAGATTGTCATATGTCATTAATAAATCAACCAAAGAATGCAAATTATAATTATTTTGAATTATCTATTTACTGCTTAATTATATTTAATTTTAGACTCTTCTAAAATGGCCGAATAAAAATTTTGGATGCTAAATGACTGTCTTATCTGCTTACTCTGTGTATTTGCTGAAAATAATTAGTTATATTAATTGGAGATTTTTTTCCTTAAAAAACTAATATGGGTAGGGATGGTCCTAAATAAAATATCACCATACATGCATTTTTTTGGCCAGGGTTGTAGTAAAATATTGTTTGCACTAAGATCAGTAAGCAAACCTTTGCTCACTACCATGGGATCAACTTGGTATAATGTGACATAACAACTAAATAAAAGTAACATCAGTACTACCCTTAGATTCAGGCAAGAGGCCCTACCTGGGCTTCTATACATTACAGAGCCTGTTCTGGACTTTGTCTGGCCATGCCACTCCATACAAGGCGAGGAGGCCCCAGCGCCAGGGGACATGCCTACCTGGAGGTCTCATACACACACACACACACACACACACACATCCTTCTAGGACACACTCCAGGTGTCCATCACCCGGACATCCCCTGGTCAAAGGGGCCTAAGCTCCTTTCCAAGGCCTTTAAAGACCTCTTTCCTGGGTCCTTCTTGCTAGGATGACCGTCACTGGTGTGCTTACCCTTCAGCCTGAGAAGTGGCCAAGAGGAGGCTGAGGTGGGGATGAGGACAGAGCTAGGACTTGTGGACTGGTATGGGGAGGGGGATACTGGGGTGGGGGCCGGTAAGGCTGGGTAAGGAGTCAGAAAACTAAATTCCCCTGTATGAATTCTCCCCTTTTATGAAGGCACATTGGTCAAGGTAGGAGGGACCATATTTTATCTACAATTTGTCATCTTGATTTTTAATTGTTTAATATTTTGACAGATGGCATGAGGGTCTCCATTCATCCTCTTGCCCTGGACCTAGCAAATGTGAAGAGAAGGCTGAGTAACATCATCATTTTACACTGCAGACCTTTGAATGGCCCATCTCTCTTGCTGATGATCTATTTCCTAGTTTGTCACACCTAGCACACAAGTAAGTGAAATTAATGACAAAGAAAAAACAAAAGAAGTGAAGAATAAGAGACTAAAGAAATTCTATAGTTTCTTTTTTCCTGCCCTGTGGGTTTCAGAATACAGTTATGATTCTTCAGAAAGCTTTTCCCCAAAGTTGGTGATGATGATGATGATAAAAACTGATGCTTCTTCCTATGTGCTGGGACCCCTTCTAAACACTTACACACATTAATGAATCTCATCATTACAGAAACGACATAGGTGGGTCCTGTAGTAACAGCCTCCCAGTTTTACATACGAGGAACCCTGGGGGTAAAGAGGGTGATTTGTACGTGGTCACACAGCTGGGCAGTGGAAGAAGGGATTGGAGCTCAGGCAGCGGGCTCCAGAGTCCCTGATGAAGTATTGTACAGGGCGTTTGTCCACTGAGCTCTGTCTGCACAAATGTCAGCTTTGCAAGCAACTTGCTGGCAACTTCCCCCTCTTCACCAGCCAGCAATGTGATCTGCAGCCTTAGCCACAGCCTCAGGGTCAGCACGGGCTTTCAGCTAACGGGGTCTACTGTCAGGGTTGAGCATAGCTGCTTAGGACTGAGGATTTTGTCTTTTTCGTGTTTTGTTTTGCTTTTAAGCGCTGGTAGGAAAACAAACAGCACTGTGCCCAGCACTCAGCAAATACTGGTAAGAAGGGAAGGAAGGAGAGAATTCACCTGGTAAAGTTAAAGCAGTTTGATGCCAAAGACAAAAATGATCAGGTGATTACTCCCGCCCAGCCTCCATCCTCTACCTAGGGGATGGGGATCACGGGGTCGGCTTCAGACCTGGCCTTCAGAGAAGGAACCCGCCCGAAGGAGGGCCAGGGTCTCTCCCACGAGAACTCCGAACGGTTGGGGTAGAAGAAGACACCAGCCTCGAAGCAAAGAGGCCTGGGCACTGAGTCGCAACGCCGCCTCTTCTTCGCCGGCGGGCACCCCGCCCTCTCCCACGGCGCCCCGCCCCTCCTAGCCGTCTGCCCCGCCTCCTCCCCGCTCCTCCATGGCGCCACGACCCCAGGAAGTTGCCCCACCCCTCACGGCGCCGTGCCCCCGCCCCTCCACGGCGCCCCGCCCCACCCGTGCGGCGTCGGGGCGCAGCGTCTACCCGCGGTGCATGGTGGGGCCGTTGCTTCGGACAACTCGGGCCTCGCCCGCCCGGAGGCTGTGAGGAGTGGTTGCGGCGGCGGAATGCACCGGGCCTCCGCGCCGTCCGCGCCCCTGGCGAGCCCCGACTACTACGAAAGGCTGGGCCGCCTCCAGCACGGGCTGCGGGACAGGTACGGCCTACCCGGGGCGGGGGCGGGGAGTCGGCCGGCCCAAGGGTCCGCCGGAGCCCTGCCCCCTGTTCCTTTCTGCTGCCCCCACCCGCGGTTCCCCTGGGCCCGGGTCCAGTCCTGCGACGCCCCCCGCCCCCCCCCGCCTCGAGCTCCCGGAGGGGCCTGGAGGACGGAGTTTACCAGAGACACCTCCTTATGGGCAGTATCCCGCGGGAGCGTGCGGCCGTGTCACTGAATGTGCCCAGAAGTGAGAGCGGGAGTCTCCTGCCTGTCACTCTCAATCCAGCCCGTGAATTTCTCTGGTCCCCTTCCACACGCCCCCTCCCCGGCTCTTCACATTCTCATGCCACCCTGACAGCTGCGCTGCATCAGTGATGACAGGTCCAGGAACGCAGGCGGGAGAGTGTGTGTGTTTGTCAAACGTGTGCCCTGTTTCAATGAAGGAGGCTTTTTTGTGGGGCCAGATCTCCAGCGAAGGGATGACATTTCCAGCGGGAGAAGCCCAGCTTTCAGAGGGTTCATGATACCTTGATTAAGACATGAAAGATGAGAACCACTGAAGAACAGCTTGATCACATAAAGAGAGAAAATTATAAAGCAATTTACTATAAATAACTACATAAAAGGCTGTTGAAATTATTATTCAGTTGCTAAATTAATTGGAGTTGGAAATCTCATTAGTTGACAAGAAAGGAAATAGATTTTTGGATCTCTTGATAAACAAAACGTTTAATGAGTGTTAAAAGTTACAAAATCATTTTAGTGAAGAGAGCTGTGTGTGTGATGATTCTAAAATGACTATAATTACATGGAAGGTAAAGGCAGAAGTTACTGGTTTTGAAAAGGAATTATGTTCAACCTATGCTAGAGTTAATTCTTGTTTAATATTTATAGAGCATCTACAAGAGGCCTCCTTAATCATTCTCACTGTATTTACCCCTGAATCCTTTTCTACATCCTGTTTTCTTTCTGACATACCACTACTCACCCACCCACTCACCTCACCTCCAACTTAAAAAAAAAATCACTTCCTGCAGTGCCTTCATTAAGAGACAAGATAGTGCTCTGTGCTTTGGTACACTTACAGTGCTCTGTGTTCTGTTAAAAAAGTGGCTTAGTTACCCCAGGCCTTTAGTTATTTGCATTTCTTAACCCAAGTTCTAATTTTAAAATGTTACTGGTTCAAATGGCATTTTTTAAAAAAAACTAATTGTGAGTTATCATTTTTGCTTCCTGTGCTAGGAACATCTGGCTGTTTATAGTCCTTATGGTATAATTTCTGTGTAATGATTATTACTCACTTTATGTCTAACACGTAATGCTTTCACTGTTAAGCGAGGTGAGGCTGTTGAAATTATATAAGGAATTTGAGTCAAATTTTACAGCCTATTCATGGTTCTGCCTTTGGAGGTTTGTTTCATTTTTAAGTCAGTACAAATTTGTTACTGTGTGTATTCATTTTTCATTTTAAAAGTCCATAACTAGGGCTTCCCTGGTGACGCAGTGGTTGAGAGTCCACCTGCCGATCCAGGGGACTAGGGTTCGTGCCGTGGTCTGGGAAGATCCTACGTGCCGCAGAGTGGCTGGGCCCGCGAGCCATGGCCACTGAGCCTGCGCATCCGGAGCCTGTGCTCCGCGACGGGAGAGGCCACAACAGTGAGGGGCCCGCGTACTGCAAAAAAAAAAAAAAAAGTCCATAACTAACTCTAATGCATAGTTAATAAGTACAGAGGCAAATCACTTCGGATACAAAGAAAACTGCAGGACAGCTGTGGAAACCTAGGTTCTAGTCCACCAACAGTTGTGTGACCTTGAGCTGGTCATTCAGCTCCCCTGACCTGCCTTTGTCACCAGAAATGAGGGGCCTTGAATACTATGTAAAGTAAGGCCACAGCTTTTTTTTTCTCTAGTAGAGCAATGAGCCTTAAAGTAAAAAAAAGTCTAAAGCTGTTAGTTTTGCAAAGCAGCAAGCAATGAATATTATCGTCTGTATCCCATCTGAGTATTTGTATGTACCTGTTTGTTTGTTTGACCAATCCCCGTGACCATAAGGACCTTTATCTCCTTAAAACTCTAGAGTCATTTCAAAGGCTGCAACCCCGGGTAGTCACAGCTGATTTGTCAGTCTGAAAATGTCCTGGGAATGGTAGAGAAAAACAACTTGCCCTTTCTTAGTCCTCTTAGGGGTGGGTTATTGCAGTGTTAGCTGGTCTAATAACTGGGCCCTCCCCTTGTAAGTGGTGTATTTCTAACCCAAATTGTCTTAGCCGTACTCACACATAGATGTAATTTTATATTCTGAATTTTTTCCTTTTTGTATACAGTGTTTTCTCTGCATCATGGCAAAAGCCAGTCACTGAATCTAAAACAGCCTGATGGAGTGACTTGTTACAGTATGTTCAGTGCCACAAGCATGGTAGCAACATGAAAGTGGAATCAACTCTTACAATTATATAAAAACATCCCTTGAAAAGGCCCATTAACCAGCCCCAGGTTTTTCAATGCCAATATTGATTCAGAGTGAGATATCATAATAGTCCAGAAATTGATGCTGAGATATTAGTTGAGTAAAGCTGAAGATGGTATTGAGACAAAAATAGAATAATAAGCAGCTTACAAGGAGAAAACTAAACCCTGTGGCTATACTTTAAGGAGCACCCAGCTGTGTAAAACTTTGAAAGGTCCAGGTCAGAGATGCAGGTGATTGAAACCGGGGCCTATGGATACACATCTCAGGGCTGGGTGTTTAAAGATTCTGAAATAGAGATTTAAGATGCAGCAGTTCGGGCTTCCCTGGTGGCGCAGTGGTTGAGAGTCCACCTGCCGATGCAGGGGACACGGGTTTGTGCCCCGGTCCAGGAAGATCCCACATGCCGCGGAGTGGCTGGGCCCGTGAGCCATGGCCGCTGAGCCTGCACGTCCAGAACCTGTGTGGAGAGGCCACAACAGTGAGAGGCCCACGTACCAAAAAAAAAAAAAAAAAAAGATGCAGCAGTTCTAAGATGATCTTCCCAATAAGCCTTTCTCTGGCTTTTTATTGGGGTAAATATCTTATTTTAAGTCTTGAATTTAAAATAGATATGAAAGTCAGTGTCGGGGGCACTGCAGCTTGGATGTGTTTAGAAAATGGGCCTGTGAAGAAGAGTTAATGAGATCAGCATCATTTTGCCTGGAATTAGAAGGCCAAGAGGTGTTTGTGATTTTTCAGTGTTTGAAGGGTCGCAGTAGAGAAGTAAGACCAGTGGATGTCTGTATGTACTGAAGACAGAGCAGGAACACGGAAGTTTTACATTCATTATTGAAAAGAACTTTCTGCTTGGGAGGTGATGGATTCCCATAAAGCTGGTGGTCCTTTTTTGTTCGAGGTCACGGGCAAATTTTTAAAATTATTTTGAAAAAAGTTCAAGCTTACAGAAAAGTTGCAAGAATAGGACAAAGACCTCTAATATTCCCCTCACCAGATTCCTCAACTCCTTAACATTTTATTTCTTTTTACCTTTCTGTTTGTCTCTCTGCCTGTCTATGTGAAAGCATGAGACTTCTTTGAACCATTTGAGAATTGCAGATATGATGTCCCTTACATGATCACTGTATAACCCTTCTAATCAGGAAGCTAACTTTGATATACCAATCCACAGGCCCCAGTCACAGTTCACTAACTGTCCTAACACTTTTTTCTTTTCTGGTCCAGGACCCACCTGTGAACCAGTGTTGCCATGTCTCTCCATTCTATCCCAGTCTGGAACCATTCCTCCATCCTACCCTGTCTTTCGTGTTCCTGACAGTTTCATAGAATAAAGCTCTCATCCCAGAGGGTGATCCTCAAGCTGGGTCCGTCTGATGGTTCCTCATGACCAGACGGTGATCATGTTTTCTTGGCAGGAATACCACAGAAGTGAATCATGACATCAGGGGCAAGGTCACAACTGCATTTTTGGGTCTTTCTGACCCCATAATTTAATGGCAAATTGCTTACACTGTCCAGTCAATCACTCTTCATTATCATATTGATCATGAAACCTTAGAAGGGGAATAAATATTTCTAACAGGGAAGCAGTTATACCACGTTTCCTTCACTTCTCTTCCAAGTCCAGTCTTCTTAATGAGAAAGTAAAGATCTGTGTGAAGCTACTAATTTAAAAATTTGTGATTCTGTAATCTTTTTCTTGTTTAAACATAGGCACACCCCAACCAAGGAATGGATTGTGTTCCCCAAGCAAAGACTAGGTGTTTGGATTTTGGACACCATTGTCCCTTTAAAAGAATTTTGGTTAAATAGTGGTTTCCATTCTAGATTACAATAAGCAGAAAAATTTACTAAACCTGTAATATAGCTAACAGTGTAACTTTGGGGTTTTTTTTATAGGAGAAAATCGACTGAAGAAGCTAATAATTAAGGGCTCCCAAGTGGACGTGGCCTCGACCCTTTCCCTCAGGAGGCCAGCCTGAGCGCCCATCCTCCTCTGGACTCCTTTGATTCACAGTCTTTTGTTTTGTTTTGTTTTGTGTTTTAGCATTTTTCTCTTAGACATTATGTGATTTCTCATTCAGCCTTGGTTAATTAATGTCAACTTAGATTACCAGTTTGACTTCAGTTGAAGCTTGTACTTTGGTGGTCTTTGAGCAGAGCCATCTGTGGTTAAACCTCCAAGGGCTCTTTTTGAGACTGGGATGGCTTGCTGTTCAGCGGTTTTACCCTCTAGCCCCTTGGTTTTGGCTGCTGCCACCTTTTCTGCTGTCCAGGTTCGCCTGCTTCTTGCCCAGGCTGGGTGTGCAGGTGGGCATGTCAGCTCTGTCCTCTAGCTTCCTGCCAGCACTTACCTGAACATCACAAGCTGTCTCTACTGGTGGTACCTCTGGGGACTAGCAGTCAGTGACGAATCATGGCGATGTTATCAAGTTATAAAAGAAAATGCCTTCAGTTCCAAGTAGTGGTGTCAGGGGACCTGGTCTCCCCCAAATGTGAGTAAGGCCAAGTCTGCTTCTCAGAGATCTCTTCCTAACTCAGCCACGTGGCCCTGCCCAGGCCTGTCTGGTTGAGAGCAGAGCGAGCCCCCAGCCTTCAGTCCAGGATGGATTTATGGAAGCCTTGTGTGTGGAACCCCCATTGTTCTCAGAGATGCTGGCCATGTTGTATTTTGCATATTTATCTTGTTTATTGTCTGCCCTTCCCCCTTGAATGTCACTGCCTGAGGGCAGGGACCTTGGTTGGCTCATTTACCAGGTCAGTCTTCACCTAGAGCAGAGCCTGGCTCACCACTGCACTCAATAAATAACTCTCGCTGAATGAATGAACCTGCTTCCCAGCCTTTTCTCACTACGTTTCCCCATTTACTTTGAGAATCTTGTTCTTTTTGCTTCATATTGGTGTCCTTTTTGCCTTTTAGACTTCCCTAGTGACTGCTAAGTACTTTTGTGTCTTGAGTTTCAAATGCAGCTGGCGTTTTCTGCTTCTTAGAGAGACCAGAGAAGCATTCTCACAGATCGTGTTCTAAATCTGCCTGCCTGTTACCGATCAGTGTAATTTATTCATAAAATACATTCTTTCTGTATTATAGTGAAAAGAAGAGATTGGACCTGGAAGGGAAACTCTATGAATATAATCAATCTGATACATGCAGGTAAGATATGACAAAGTTTTAAAACCAATTTGCCTAAATTAATCAAAATTTAACCCTAATATCAATATATGTTACAAATACCATAGTTGTAGTCCTGTTGCCGTTCCTTATTTCTAACGTGTAATCGTTTCAAGTAAACACTGCAATTTAATACAATCACTATTAAGTGTAAGAATAAATTTGATGGAAGTATAAGATAAAAATTATTGTATTTTCATTATTTGATATTGGTGTTATTTCAGGAATCTTTTGCTTAAAAAGCTTAAGAATAAGACACATTATAGTCTTACTTATCTTTTTGGTCACAATTTAAACACATTGAATCTGTGAATGATTGAGTCATAATTATTACAGCTGACCTTTCAACAAACTGTTGTAGGCAGGGTTACATGGTGTCTCATTTGTTCATGGGTGTATGACAATGACTGTTAAAATTATTCTGAGCAGTGGATGATATACATATTATCCTTTTTAGGTTACTTACTCTAACATTAAGAGCAAACTCTTAATATTTTAATTATATTTTAAGGAAACTGAACTTTATCCTTAAGCCAAATATATGGTGTAACCTCCAATATTATTCATAGGAAAGTTCTCTGGCTGTGATAGAGTTAAGTTTGTGACGTATCCACTTCACAGTACGAGTGAGAAATGAAGACATCTCATCCAGAAGAGAGAGAAACCAAGAATACTTTAAAACCAAAGCACCCATCAGGTGCATTTTTCCTCATCTCCAAAATTATTCTTGCACTTTGGTTAGTGTCCATACTTCCAAAGCTACCAGAGTAGACAGCCATGTGTTTCTAGCGGCTCCAAAAGAGACAGGGAGAGTCAGCAAGACAGTGGAAGGAATAGCAGTGTTGTGGGTGCTGTGGCCTGAGAAGTAGGCCCTAAGTCTGAGAGGATCGTGGCAGTTGCCATTTTTCTAGCCCCTGACTACAGGGACAGAAGACAGGGCATAGACTCTTCCTACGGCCTGTTCCCAGGTGGCTTCCCGGCATAATGGTGGTAGGCTGGGTGAGATGAGAGACCAGTGGGAATCTTCACCAAGCTTCGGCTGGCTGAATTTGTTCCCCTCTCTCAGCCTCTTGTTTCCTGGAAGACAGAGGGTATGGTTTGCTAAAAATATGCTTTCTTTGCCCATAGGATAAAATCCAAACCATCTAACATGGCTGCCTCAACCTGATTCCCCCAGAAGGCAGAGTCTGAGACAAGTGTTAGTGTGTAGGTGGTCGTTTATTTTAGGAAATGGTCACATAAAGGGCTGGGAAGAATGGAGTAGGAGCTGGTAACTGCTGTGGGCACCTGCAGCTCCATCTCTCTGCTCCTCCCAAGGAAGAGGGGGGCTCTTTACCTTTCGGTTCCTGACCCCCGTTGGTCAGGGCCATCTCAGGAGGTGTTAACTCCTCCGCACCTCCAGGCTTTCCCTGCTGCAAATTCAGAAAAGCAGCCCCGGGAAAGCAAGATACCATGGGCGGCGGATGCAGGTGCTGCCAGGTTGCTGCAGCCGTGGCTGCAGGAAGAAAAGCTAGGCCAGGAGGAGGTGAGGTGGTGCGGTGGTATACCAGAGCTTCTATTGTCTGCCCCTGTTTAGTTTTCATCATTACTATCTCTTGCCAGCCTCTCCCTAAAATTCTTCATGGACTGAATCCTCGGTTTCTGGAACGTGACAAGGTCTTGTATAGTGAAGCAGGTAGACTTTCTTGCCAGGTGCCTCTGTTTAGTCTCAGCCTTGCCAGCACTTAGCCAGGCAACCATGGGACAGTAACTTCAGTATTCTGTGCCTCTGTTTCTTCATCTGTCAAATGGGGATGGAGATAGTTATGAGAACTTAATAGAGCCTTAAAGCAGGGTCTGACCCAGAGTAAGCGTCAATAATTTATCGTTTATGACCATTTTTTGTCAGTTTCACTGTTACTCTTATTTATTGCCTCTGAGCTTTCCAACATGCTGTTTCCTCTGCCGGAATGTTTTCCCCTTATCTCACTCTTGCTTTCCCCAGTTTTGGGTTAACCGTTAATTCATCCTTCATGTCTCAGCTGAAAATTAATTTCCACTGGGAAGGCCTCCTGGGCCCCTTTAGCTAGGTCACATTGCCCAGTCTTTAAGAGTCCCTTGCAGTTGTGCTCATAGCAGCCATCACACTATATTGTGTGTATCTAAGTTTTGTTTCCCTGTTGTCCCAAGCTGCATGGCTTTTGTATGCAGAGTGCTGACTGTATGAATGACTGCATGGAGGGCTGGATGACTTGATGTGGTCAGCTTCGAGGGTTAACGTGAGGGCGGGAGTGAAGCTAGACTTTGGGTGGAGAAGGCGTGGTTCCTATTGAACCTACTCCAGGTGGACTCTGGTCGCAGCCAGCAGCCTCCCCAAGTGCCTATGTGGGAAATTATGTCGGGTTCCACCTCTGTTACCGTCACTTGTGTTAAAAACGGCAGGCATGGACAGCAGTACACCCAGTCCTGAGTTTTTTGTTCGGAAGGAAAAATGGGGACAGCCAACCAAGATCAAAGCACAGAATTATTAGCACGATAAAGAGTTTCTTGAAAATTATTGGCTTAGAGGTGGGAGTTTAAGGTCTGTTGTTGTTTAATTTTTAACATCTCCAGCGTCTCTGCAAATCTGTTTTTGAGGGTGAACATTTTTATAGTTGGCAACTTATTTTCGCTTGATGAGAGAATGTTGAATAAGTAATTGAGCCAGCAGTGGAAAGGCTACATACCAGGTGCTCTTATGACTTAAATACTTGTGAAGAAGAAAGAGCTGAGAGGAGCAGTGTTGGTAATGAGGGGAGAGGGGCTGCACAGTTCTAGCCGCCCGCTGTGTCTTTTGATACTGCATTTTGGATGAGAGTCTCCAAAGGTTTCTTCACAATTTGAGTAGCGTGACAATCCATATATTGTTATAAAATACTTTCATAATACAGTATGTTATTGCAGTTTCTAAAAAAATTTTTAAGTACCTAAATGAGAACTTTTGGGGCATTTTAAATTTCAAAATTTCTTAATGTTTGTGGATTGTGGTGCATAGTTTGATTCTATTTCTGTATGAGCAGGTAGTTTTGAAATTGTCACATAAAAGAATGCCATTGGGCTGTTCATCTGAAAAGGGCCACCTAGGCACGGCTCTTGACACCACACTTAATTTTGAGAAAGAAATCCATATAAATCTGTATGTGTGAGCGGTGTAATGTGGTCTGGTATCCATTTCTCAGGAGAGTTATGCCTAGAGGTGATACCTCAGTGATGCTGCATTAATTTCCTCTCTAAAAATGCACATGCATCCTATCCTTTAGGCTGCAGTGTTTGGGTAAAATATCTTAGAATACATTGTCTCATTAACAATTTTGTTAAATTCTCCTCCTTAGAGTTGTTCAAGTCTAACTCCATCGTTTAAAAATCTGCTTTTATTCTTCTAGAGTTAAGCTGAAGTATTTAAAACTAAAGAAATACCTGAAGGAAATATGTGAATCAGAAAAGAAGGCTCGTACTCGAAACCAAGAATATTTAAAGCGGTTTGAGCGGGTCCAGGCTCACGTTGGACACTTTACCACAAATTCAGAGAAACTGCAAGAACTGAAGGTGACATCTCATTTTGTACTGTTTTCTTTTGTCCTTTTTAGCTAAGATTGGGACTAGTGAGTCGTAAGTTTCTGGTCTGTGGCAGTCACTGATGTTCAGTTGTTCACCCGTAGGTTAACTGTCAGTTTTCTCTGGGAATTAATTACCATGTGACCAGATTTTGATCAGAAAACTGGAGATTGCATTTTCTCAGATTTCTGCTTTAGTTGAGGAATTACTGGAACATCTATACTTTGTTACTCTACACAGGTAGTTAAACGGGCACGGCCTCTGGCCACACCTGACCTGGCGCCTGGCACATGGGATCTCTTGGCCTCAGGACTGAATTTGAGCAACATCAGGTTCCCTGTGGAGCCTGCTTCCTTCTTCAGAGGTTCTTTTTCTGTGGCCTGAGCCCCACTGTTCTGGGCAGGCCGGGTGTCAGGGGGAGACTGGGGGGAAGAACTGGCCCAAGGACTTCACCCTCACGCCCATCGACTCTGCGAGCCAGAACAGCCACGCCTTCCCTGCCCTCTCCGACCCTGGCCCCCACTCCCTTAGGCTGCCTGGCAACCTTCTGCTTTACAAACTGTGTCAAGCATGGAGGGCTAGGCCTTGTTTCTCACCATTTGTGCTGCTCAGGGCTTTTGCCCAACTTAACCCACCTGCATACTGGTTACCAGAGAAGTTGGCTTCAGCACTTCCCTTTCTTTTTTTTCCTCTCACAGTTTTCCCCTAGTACACAGGAAAAGAATTATTTAAGTACACAGGAAAAGAATTATTATAATGAACATTCATGCTGTGGTCTGAATGTTTGTGTCTCCCTGCCCAAATTCATATGTTGAAATCCTAACCTCCAAAAGTGATGTTATTAGTGGATGGGGCCTTTGAGAGGTGCTTAAATCACGAGGGTGGGGCTCTCATGAGCAGGATTAGTGCCTTGTAACAGAGGCTCCAGGGCACTCCTGGCCCCTTCCACCAGGTGAGGACACAGTGAGAAGGTGGTAGCTCTGAACCAGGAGGGGTCTGTCACCAGAAGGCAGCCGTGCTGACATCTTGTGGAGGACTTCCAGCCTCCACAACTGTGAGCAATACGTATCAGTTGTTTATAAGGCAACCAGCCAGTGCAGTTTTATTACAGCAGCCTAAATGGACTAAGACAGCTCATGATCTAACCAGATGCAACAGTTGTAAATATTTTGCTGTATTTGCTTTGCCTGTGTCTGTGTATGTATGTTTTTTCCTGAGCCATTGAAAGTATGCAGCAGAACCCATGACATTTCTCCCCTAAATACTTGAGTGTGGATCCCTTAAGAACAAGAACAGTCTCCTCCATAATCATACCATTATCACACCTAAGAAAATTACTAATGATTCCATAATATTATTTAATATTCAGCCAATACTTCAGTTTCCACAGTTCCCTTCAAAAGTCTGTTTTTCCAGACCAGGAGCCAACTAGGGTACACATTACATTTGTTATTGTGTCTTTTTTAGTCTTTTAATCTAATTTGGTTTCCTACCAGTCTTCTTTGTTTTGTTTTTTTTTTAAATGATACTGGCTTTTTGAAGAAGCCAGGCCAGTTGCTTGTAGAATGACTTACATTCTGAATTTGACTGGTTATTTTAACTTGTGTAGCATCTGCTGTGTTTCCTGTAAACTGGAAATTTGGTCTAGACTAGCACTGCCCAGTAGAACTTTGTGGTGATGGGAACCTTCTGTCTCGGTACTGATGCTGTCTAATACAGTAGCCACTAGCCGTACATGGCTACTGAGCACTTAACATGTAGCTTGTGACACTGAGGACTGAGTTTTTGTGTTAAATTTAGTTAATTAAATTTAAATAGTCACAGCTGAGGTTATAAAGTCTACTGCATCCCGTCAGGAGGCTCATGAGCCATGATGTCTGGTGGTCTTGTTTGAGCCAGGCTGAGTTTGATGGCTTTGTTAACATGGTGACCTCTAGGTCTCTCTATTGTAAGGTACCTTTTTTCCCTTTGTAAATTAGTAAATAATCTGTGGAGTGGTGGCTTGACATCTTGGGAATACCTTGTTCCTCAACAGCCTTTTGCCTAGCGGTTTTAGAATCCATTAATGATGCCTGAATCAGTTATAGTGGAGGTTGTGAAATGGTGATTTCCTAATTTGATCTCATCTTTTACATTTGTTAGCTGGCATTCTTCTATGAAGAAGAGCTTTCTTTCCTTCTTTTTCTCCCTCTCTCTGTCTAAATGTCACTCTGGGCTTGTGAATCTTTATTTAGTCATTATATTATCAATTACTGTAATTATTCTTTTGTTGCTTACATTCTCCCAAATTTTGCCAGTGAGAGTCTCTTCGAGTTGGCTCCTGTGTCCTTTCGACAAGATGTTCCAGGTTTACCTTATACTTCCCTGCCTCAGACTTGGAATTAGCCTCTTATCTGAGGAGCTGTGGTTCCTTTGGGTGGGTAGGGGTATTTAGAAACCAAGATCTGGAGGCTAGATGTGCTCAAGCAATAGTGAGTCTTAGCTACAGCACTCCAGGTTTTTCCTCCTAGTGTTCAAGTAGAATGCTTAAGGCTCAAAAAGCAATTGTTATCAACATTGTAAACCTCTTTTCTTTTCAGAGAGTTCAAAGAGAAAATAAAAGTGGTGGACAAAGCAGGGAATTTCTTCTTCCCAGTGGAATAAAGGAAATAATAGAAGTTTTCCTCTTATTTTCATATTGATGCTTTACTTAATTATTGATTTCTCATTATAACCAAATGTGAGAGGGAGGAATTTGAAAGGAAGTATCATCCTTTGTAAATATTTTAATATTGAGAGCATTTGTTGTGTATAGTATGATGTGTTAAAAAAAAAAACTTGTCTCACGAGCTACTAAAGAATATCAGCATAGGGGACCATTTTCAAGAAAAGAATGATAAACTGTATTTCTAGGACTCTGTAAAGCTTTATTCATAAATATCATTTAAAAATGACACAGATATTCCTTTTTGAATTTTGGAGAAGGAATGCCTTTTTAAAAATCTGCTGATGGCATAAAAGGGCAGGTCATGTAGCTGCAGTTGGGAAACATACGTGTTCTGTGGAAAACTGTACATTGGCTGTGAACCAGCCAGTGATGCCCGTGACACCACCAGCTCAGCAAGCTGTGCAGTGAGTGGAGTGTCCAAGCAGTGGGGGTCGTCGTGTTTCTTCCTGCCTCTTCCTTTGTGCCACGGCCAGTTGTGGCCTTAGGAATACCAGAGCCACTTGTCTCCCTTAATCCCGCCCCACTCCCGTGTCACATCTTCACCTCACGGAAGTCTTAGGAGAGAGGTATTCTGGTCAGCACCTACGTGCTGTATTTGCCACACACCCCAGAATGCCCGGGGCGTTTTCCCTTGACTAGAGTATAGTTGGTGCGAATGAACTTCTAACTGGTGGAAGTCCAGAAAGTGAAACAAGGTGAAGCATTGTGAGAGAAGTGGGGATTTTGCCCAAATTATATTAAGTGAATTTCTCCGTCTTTGTAAGATGAGGCCCACTTAATTGTAGAATGTTAAAATCTTTTAAAATGGGCTGAAAAACTTTTTGAAAAGCCATTTCAACTGATTTTATGAATTATACTACTTTATTTGGGGTCCTATAATAATTTTCAGGGCTTTATAAGGATAGTGATATATCATGTAGTTTTGTAAATACAGTTTTGTGGCCATATTGCTACTTGTCAGATGGATAAAGAGGGTGAATAAATTCAGTTCACAAATATAAATAGGAGAATCACCGGTGCTGTGAAGAGGGTGCCCCTCTCTCCCTCTTCTTGCCCCCTCACCGCCTCTCCCCACCCCGCCCACTTCACCTCTGTTTCCCCTCCCTCCTCGCACTCCCCACCTTGGCAGCTTTAGTGGAAGGGCCCAGCTCGTCCTTAGAGCAGTTTTCCTCAGGTGCCCTTTGCTCTTGTCTCAGGTTGGCTTTTCTCTGAAGCTGACCCTGAGACAAGGGTTTGGATGTAAGTGGCTTATTTGGGAAGTGCAAGGATGCCGGGAGGCAAGTGGGGAGCTGAGACAGGGAAGGACAAGTGGCCGGAATGGGGGTATTAAGTCAACTACCACAGTGGGCACCTGGAGCTTAATTCCGCAGGGGAACTCCACCAAATGGTTCAGAGCATTTGGGAGATGCATAGCCGGGCTCCTGAGCATCACTGATGAGGACTGCTGGGGGAAGGGCACAGGTGTGGGGAGCTCATTAACCGTGTGCTCCTGTAGGCAGAGCAGCCTCCCCAGGCTCTGAGGGGCCTTAAGCACAGAGACGGGTACTGGAACTTAGGAGCACTGAGAAAGGTCCCATGGCCACGTGTGGAGCATTGCCAGCATCTGCTTTGGCCTCCTGCATTCAAGTGCTGGGCTTGGGGCTGGCATGTCAGGGCTCAGGGAGGGTCCCTGGCCGGGAGCGGGTCATCATCTGGTCATGTCTCCCCTCTGCCTGAAATCCTTGAGTGCGCAGCCTTCTCGGGACAAAGCCCAGGCGCTGATCTCTGCCTGCCAACTACCCACAGCTTCAGCCTTCTGACCACACACAAGTTCTGTTCTCTCTGTCCCTCTCACACAGCTATACGGATGTGCACATTTTCTCTCCCCACCCTGTCCTCTTCCACCCTCTCCCTCCATCCCCACCCCTCGCTCCTGTCTCCCCTGCTCCCCTATCCCAGTCTTCCTCCTGCCATCTCCCCTCCCCTTCTCCACACCTCCATCTCTTCCCCTCTCTCTCCCACTGCATGTCTTCGCACCATGCCTCCACACCTTTATCTCCCACACATGCGCGTCTGCACTCTGCTGCACACGTGCTGAATGGTTTGTAATTCCTTGAATGCGCCACATTCTGTCCTATGTCCTTCGACTCGGAGGACATAGAGGAGACCTCGCTCCCTCTATGCTGCCGTAGGTCTATGTCATATGATCTACATAAGCACCTCCTTCACGGTACTGTCATTGTTGCGTGTCTGTTTCCCCACCTCACCGTGAGCTCCTTTTCTTACTATTTCCGTGCTCTCAGTGGCACATAGTAAGTGCTCAGTAAGCACTGACTGAAAAGTAATTCTTCCATATTCTTGTTTTCTCTTATGGACCGTAAACAACTATGTGAGGATGAACGTGTGTGATTGGACCCATGGCAAACCACCCAGGAGCATTTGTGTTTGATAGCAGAGGCATTTTGAAGACATAATGTCATTATTTAAAGATGTGATCTTGTTGAAAATTCAGTCATCAGGTTACATGTGCCTATAGGGCATAAAATTTGAAGAGAACAAATCTTTTGAGCTCTCATACAATTCCTGCTAAGCACTGTGACAGCCACTGTGGGCAGAGCATGACCTTCTGGCTCCTGAAGACAAAGTCTGTAGCAAACCCCATTTTTTTGCCTGTTAATATGTCCTAGTTGAATAAATAAATATTCCTCCATATCTTTTGGTAAAAGTTCCACATTTAAGAGGAAGCCCATATACTGGAAAAAAAATAGGAGAGGGAAAAACAAAAAGACTATGAATCTCTCATATTCATCTGAGAGTCACATTAGTTTATTTAACTCTCTGTAGCCATCCTTCAACTGTAATGTGCAGAGGCCAGGCCAGCTGATCTTCAATGTCAATTCAGCTCTGTAACAGAATTACTGTACAATTTCAAAGACCAGTGAAAAAAGGAAGCTTATGAAAAAGGTAATAGTGGCACTTTCAGGCAAGTGGTGATGTGACGAGGGAAAACTGAAGGAATGTAAGTGAGAATACAGGAGAAAAGAAGGAAACAATGAAAACTGGGGCACATTGTGAGTATGGAGAGATCCCAGACATGCCAGGACCTCCAACTCCTCTTCCCACGACCCCAGATTACCGTCAGCAGATTTCATTAGTTGAGCTGAAATGAATCACCTGTGCAGAGTAAGGAAGTGAGTAGGAAAGGCCTCCTAAATTTAGGTGGGCAGCAGCAAATCCAGTGCTGTGAAGCAGTACAGGACAAAGCAAGTTCCTGATTGGGAGATGAGAGGATTGTCCTTAGAGAGGCTCTAGGCCAGCAGATGCTACTGAGGCGTGAGTCGTTTGGCCTCTGAAGCAGCAGCTCTGACTGTGAGGAATCTAGGCCATGTGGGAAGAAGGGAACAGGGACCTGAGTCTGCACCCAAGAGAAAGGATGCAGTGCAAGCCCTCCTGTATCGTGGAGATAGAAGAGGCCCATGGGACCTGATTCAGAGAAGAAATAGGGAATAAGACGTGAAAGACTGATGGTCAGAGAAATAGATGTACATGAGGACACATGTTCTACTGCTTCATCAGGCATTTTTAGCTGGAAAGTCTTGGAGAGATTCATCTGTGCAATGTTTCCCAAACTTTAAAAAAAAAAACAACACCTTTTAAACATAGTATAACCCTTTGTTTAAATGCAGATAAAGGAGGAAGTAGAACTGGGGAGCCCTGTGGGTTGAGAGTCCCTGCTCTCCAGTGTTCAGGAGGTGGATTGGATGTATAATAACCGAGTACTGTATATATAAATAAAAGGCAAAGAAGGAGAGCAAAGACAGTTGTAGGTGCAAACCCACGGTCCTAGGTTATGCAGAGTTACAGTTTGTGTCGATTATCAATTTATCATAGTAACTTGTAAAATTTCAAATACATTGTATAGTGTTTATTTGCATCATTAATTTGGAAGAGTAGCTACAGTTCAGTTGTTTCATATGCATTGAGAACAATCTGCATTGGACTTTTTTTTTTTTAATTTTTTTTTTGCAGCACATGGCTCTTCATTGCGGTGAGTGGGCTTCTCTCTAGCTGTGGCATGCGGGCTTCAGAGTGCGAGGGCTCAGTGGTTGTGGTGCTCAGGCTTAGTTGCCCTGCGGCATATGGGATCATAGTAGCCCACCAGGGATCAAACCAGCGTCCCCTGTATTGCAAGACAGATTCTCAACCACTGGATCACCAGGGAGGTCACCCTGCATTGGACTCTTGAAGATACTTTCCCTGATGTTCTATATGAAGTTCTGAAGCAGTTAGCACTTTTTTGCTTCAGTAAAATGAATTGAATAATACTCTTATATTTCCTTGAGAAAGTGCTCTGTCTTTTGGAGTTGTGGCTCTGAAATGATCCCATAGTGAGGAAATCAGGTACAATGCCTGTTGCATGTTTATAACTGATCTCAAAGAGCATAAGAAAACATTTGTAGCCACAGGAACAAAGAATTTTTGCTTAAGGTTTATTATTTAATAAATCTCTGTCTATTTTGTCTATTTTGTAAAATTTTGTCTGTCTACTTTGTCTATTTTGTAAATCACCCCTCATCTCTTTCTAAAGGTATTTTCTCTTGGAATTTGTAGAGTGTGCCTGTTTAAATCTCTTGGGGTTAAAAATTAAATATCTGTTAAGTTCAAAGGAGTAGATATAGAACAGAGAGATGTAAATTGTATTTTCTTAATTGCCTTCTTTATCTTTTCTTGGCTTGTTTTGTCATTTTTACTGGCCTTATGAAACTTTGATTTAATTAGGTCTCTATTTATATCATTACTGCCAATCTACTGTGTTAATAGCATTCTGATAGAGAAAAAAGAAATCCCTGCTTAACATATTAAAAATGGGGCAGCATATAATACCTTTTAAGATAGTTTGAGGGAGACAAGTCAAGTTTGGTTATTATTGTCTGTTCACTTTTTGTGTGTCAAAACAAAAGTTCGGGCCTATTTTATCTTCAGACTGAGAACTAAGAAAACAGTTTTCTAATTTGGTTATCTTATAGGTGTGTTTCCAATTGCAGTACATCACTGCCTCATTTAGAAAATGTTCTGATACTTATCTGTGATGGACCACAAGCAGAGACTTTTTAAGGCTTTACTTACTAACATATGAATCAAAGTGCTTTTTATGTGTTGCTTTTAAGAAAAAGTCATTTTATGATGCAATCACTTTCATCAATTATAGTGTGGTAATGACACAGACATCTTTATGAGTTATTAGCACGAGAGCAAACTTGATGCCTGTGGTGCTGATCATTGACATCTACAGTGTATTTGTATCCATAAAAAATGGAGTTTGCAGGGGACACGGGTTCGTGCCCTGGTCTGGGAAGATCCCACATGCCGCGGAGCAGCTAGGCCCGTGAGCCATGGCCCCTGAGCCTGTGCGTCCGGAGCCTGAGCTCCACAACGGGAGAGGCCACAACACTGAGAGGCCCGCGTACTGGAAAAAAAAAAAAAAAAAATGGAGTTTGTTTCCAGTTGATGATCTAGCAAGTAATATACTCAGTTGCTATGACAAGTAGGACCATGATATTATGTGGATACCATATAGATAAGAAATCAGTAGGATTGCTTTCTCTTCCTTTTTTTAGGGCAGAACTTTTCAGAAGAAGCACCGTCAAATGTGTAACTTTCATGATAAAGTAACTGGATTTTTCATGATAGCTTAATATATCAAGGTTTTATTTCCTAGATTGATGAAGGACTAAGTGAAAATCCATCAAATGTTATTTTATTTAAAACGTGTAACATTTTATAGAATCCAGCTTTTGATGTGTTATTTGTGAAATTGTGTGTTTTCTAAGATAAATTGAATTTCTCAGCAGTATCAGTTTTTACTTTCTCTTTACTGTTCCTTTTATGCTGTAAAGTCTGAAAAATATAAATAGGTGCTAGTTGTAATAATATCCTCCACAAAATCAAACTTTGTTTATATTTAGATTGAATATGAGACTCAAATTAAGAAGATACAGCTACTCTCAAAAGATAGCCTGGGAAAAAAAGGTGAACTGAAAGATGAAGACAGAGAAAAGGTAATAAATTAAAATGATAAACTTTCTGTTAACGGAGGGTTTTTGGTGTGTTCATCTTTTAGGATACTGTTGTAAATAAAATCGTCTTATTACAAAGATCTTTTTGATTAAACTTTAAGTGATTATTTAAAGACATTTGCTTATAGAGTATTGCTTTAATGTATAATTCAATTAAATTTGCTGAAAGGCAGTCACTGTGGCTGTAAGAGATAGATTCCAAAGAAAACCTCAGTGTTGTTAGTAGGTGAAATTTTGTTTTTCTAAATAATGCTTTGTAGCTGCCTTTTTCTTAGTTCCAGAAATGTTTTAAATGAGAAGTAAATGAAATGTGGCATTTTGCTTCTTTTCTTTGTATACGTAATTTTGTACATTTTAACCTTTTCATAGATAAAGTGGAAAGAAAGGATTGCATATCTCAGCAACAGACAGAATGAATGGCAAGGAATACTTAAATAAATTCTGCTATGTATCTGCCGTAATGCAGGCTTCTAATCCTCCCGTCTATCTCCATATAAATGATTCTGCTCAAGACCATAGATGTTTTCTTCACTAAAAGCAGTAAAGCTCTTTTAGATGAAATGTCTAAAAACATCTTGTAATAACTTGGAGCATGCTGGCAAGAGTAGTCACTTGTGACTATGTGTGAAACCCCCTCAGCCAGTCGATATTGTAATAAGCAAAAATGGGAGCATCACTCCATTATTCAGAGAAGCCAACAGCGTGCTTCCTCCTTAGGCTGCAGCATTCATTAAGAAAAGCTTACTGGGCTGAAAGCTGGAAACAGATGATAACGGGATATGATTTTCATATTTAATGCTTCCCTTGGAAGAGTATGTGTGCTACAGATTGATAGAAGAATCAACTGCTACTTTACTAAAAGACTTTCAGGTTTGCCCTATAGCTACCGATGGAATCATTCAGCCAAGAAATTAACTTTTTCTCCTTTTACCTGTTTTATATATCTGCTAAGCAGGCTGCCGGGCTGCCAGTAAATGTTATTATGCAGTTAACTGTTTGGTATTTAAGACTCTTATCAGAAAAGAAACAGAGGCCACACTATTTTGTTTTTATAGTAGGAGCAAGGTTTTAGTTTTTCTTTTTTCCGTGCATTAACAGGCATTAATCTGAGTTTATAGGAAGTTTTAGTTTTCCTTCCCAGAGATTAAAAAGTTAAAAAACCTAGAACTTTAGAGCATTCTTTAAACTGTAAGATACAAAACACCAAGCCCCAGCAACCCTGACCTATATAAAAAGGCCTTTAATGATAAATGATTTCTCTGCCATTAGATGTATACCAAATGTGGTATGATGTGATAGACTTCTGAGACATTCAGGCAGTTTTTCTGTTTGACATTTGGTCATGAAATAATTGACATGTTTTTTAATCTATAATCTAGTTTGTTCTTTCTGTGCTGTTCCTGATAGACACCTTGTTAGTATGACAGTGTCAATGGTACTTAAATAAAATGGGAGACTTTTTTTTATATTTGCACTACTGATTCCTTACCTTACATATAGTTATATAGTTTCCTTTTAAGTCATATTTAAAATTAGGGCAAGAGACATATAGCTGACAACTCCTTAAAATGTTACATAGAATAATTAGAAGTGTTTCCTTTTTACTGGAATGTGTCATCTCCTTAAAAACTTTGACTTTTGACTGTATGTAAGACTCAATTAGGTAACATTTTGAGACGTAGCTTGCCTTTTTCAATTTCCCATTGATGTTCTATCAATTAAAAGGTAAAAATATTTCAGCAGAACCCTGAATTAGTTAACACTTACTAGACACTAAACCAGAACAATTCCTTACCGTATGGGGTATGTTTTATCTTTCAGCAGTCACATGAGCTAGTCTCTGTGCCCAGAGCGCTGGTCTCCAGGGACTGGCCTGAGCACGGTGGTTGAATTCAGTAGATCGTTGCTGAGTGAGTGCTCTGTTTGAGAAGCTGCAGCAGGTCCCTCTAGGAATGCCACGATGCTTGCCCTTGAGGCGCTTCCCACAAGGCGATGTTCTTTCTGAGGCCTAGGATAGTGTGTGCTGAGTCCCAGCTACATGGAGAAAGAAAGTTTGCTTCCTCTGCAATGAGTCCTCCACGGCCTAGGGGAGAAGGTGGTGTGTGAGCTGGCGTGAAGGGTGGGGAGGGTGCCAGTCACTGGGTATTTGATAGACATTCTTGGGTCTGAAGATGTTGTGAGTGAAGGAGTGGAAGCAGGAAGCCCGGCAAGAAGCCATCAGTCTGGCTAAAGGTGAACATTCTTGCAGGGAAGTGGGAGAAAATGAGCTTGGAAAGGGGCATCGTGGAACTCAGTCCAAGGCTTGAGGATTGAAAATTTCCCCCTGGAATCAGTGTGTGTGCACGTGCATGATGGGACAGGTGAAGCAAGGACTGGGGCTCAGAGCAGTTACATCATAGGCGCAGGAAGGCAGGGCTGGCAGTGCTGTGCAGGATGCCCTGGAGGAAGGAGCTCATGGGGCGAGAAAACCAGGATTTATTCAGACGCAAGGAACGAACTGAGGGCCTGAGTTGGGGTGGCCATTGAGATGGAGAATGCCAATGAAGGGGAGAGGAGCTGTCAAATTAATGATAATTCTGAGTTACGAAAAGATAGCTTTAAGAAGTGGTTGTGCAACTTTCAACCAGAAGCAGCAGCTTGAATGCACCACTAAGAAGAATGATCAGGTAGTAGTTGTCTATTTTTTCAGTGTAGAACTTTAGCTCGGTTTTATAATAGGAGTCCAGTGTTTTCATGCATCCAGTTGCTGCTCTTCAGTCATGTGTTCTCTGAAGAGAAGTAATCATTGATCTGTTCATCCCCCAAGATTGTTTCTAATATTAGTCTACTTAGTAAACTCTTATGTTGTTGTTGTTAATAGAAAAGACAAAGTTCCGGTCCCCATTTGACTCCTCACAAATTTTACTATAATATAGTAATCCTTCTCTATTATACGTTGCCATTTTTTATTTTGGGGTGAACCCTCATTCCATTGGTCTCTAGGCATGTTCTTCTTGTTGCCCAGCTTTTTTGTATCAGCAGTGACTAGAGCATACACATAAAGACACATCAAAACATATACACCCAGGAGAGGTGGATATGGCATTAGTGAATGAGAGCATAAACCTTGAGGTGGGATTTGTGAAGTTTCTTTGAACTGTTACACTGTGAAATATGTTCTACTAAAAGCAGAAGTGAGCTGGATACTTCACAGAAAGATTATACTCTGCCAGGGCTGGAGAATGTGGAGGACCAGAGAATTCCATCACAGGACTAAAGGCTCGTTGGGGAGTTCCACTTCCTCTGTTGTAAACCTCCCTGCAAGGGTCACGTGGAGAATGACTCCACGTGCAGCTTGTTACTTCCGCTTCTAATCCTAATATTAACAATGGGGAATAGTGACTGCACGCGTATTTTGTCAGGGGCAGCATTAAGCACTTCATATTCATCAACTCATTTAATCCTGTCAGCAATCCTGGAAGTAGATACTGTCGTATCCTCATTTTAGAGGAAGGCTCAAAGAAGTTGGTTAACTTGCCCAAGACTACACTGCTAGGCAGATCCCAGACTCAAACCCAGACCATGTGGCTTTAGCGTCCATGTTATTAGCCATGTTGCTACACTGCCTTCCAAGATAGTATGGGTGAAATGCTCCTCGAAAGTCGGGAGAAATTCCTGGTCAAATAAAAACAGCCTAGCCATATCATGTGAAGTATTTCAGTTATTCATTTAGATGCTGCATTTTCACCTAACCTTGGGAGAGAGTGAAATGGTCTCCCTTGGTGGTATAATAGTCCAGCTGAATCAAGTGAGATCTGATTTTGCACTGGTTGAATTGAGTAAGAAATTAGGCATACACTTCAGATTCATTATTGGGGATTTTTTTTTTTTGAAAAAAAGCTGTGGTTTAGTAACACAATTTGAGTTTAACTCATTCAGTTTTGAGTATTGTGGCATAAGAGATGGGCACTGGAATCCGCGTATTTGGGTTTGGATCCTGTGACCGAGAGCAAATTGTCCAACCTTGTAAGTCTTGCTGGAGTGAGTATAATAACAGTGGTTGATTTGAGGGTTTAAAAAGGTAATGAATAGAAGTCTGCTTGACACCTGGTAAGTGCTTGGCACGTGTTCAGTGATCCTCTTGCCCCTGTCCCCACTGTCACTGTCGTCAGCCATCTTCCTTCTCCACTGGGGTGGCCGTATGAGGGTGTCCCTGGCTTTCTACCACTTACCTATGGGAGTGGGGACAGAGAGGCTACCTACCAATTAGGAAACGAGAAGTAAAGCCCTTGGTGGTAGCAACTCATAATAGATGATTTTAGCATGATTACAATACAGAATAACTTACAGGACATACCTTTGAAGCCTGAATTTAATGGACCCATTTAAAAATTTAGGTAGTTCTAACCTCTATTGGATTTAGTGGCCAGTAACATCTCCTCTTGGCCTCAGTTGTGAAAATTTGGTTGAGTCTCGAATCTACCCCATTGGCAAAATGAAGAGTTAAAAATCACATTGTCATGGTGTCTTAGTCGGCCTGGGCTGCCATAACAAAATAGCACATTCTGGGTAGCTTAAACAACAAATTTATCTTCTCACGCTCTGGGGGGCTGGATGTCTTAAGATCTAGGTGCCAGCTGGGGTGGTTTCTGGTGAGAGCTCTCTTTGGTTTGCAGACGACTGTCCTCTCTCTGGGTCCTCGTGTGTCCTTTTCTCTGTGCACGTGTGAGGAGAGAGGCAGATCTCGGGTCTTTTCCTCTTCTAAGAACATCAGTCTGTTGGATTAATAGACCTCACTGAACCTTAGTTACCTCCTTCCAAGCCCCATTTCCAAATATAGTCACGTTGGGGGAGGGCTTCAACATAAGAATTTGGGGGGGGGGCACAATTCAGTTTATAACACGCAATAAAGTAAAATAATTCCTTCAGGATTGTTATATGTAAATTTTTATTAAG